>NC_133667.1:7315014-8515014 GCF_048934315.1 Petromyzon marinus
TGAGTGTGAGTGGTGAGTGTGAGTGGTGAGTGAGTGGTGAGTGGTGAGTGTGAGTGAGTGGTGAGTGTGAGTGGTGAGTGTGAGTGGTGAGTGTGAGTGGTGAGTGATGGTGAGTGGTGAGTGAGTGGTGAGTGAGTCGTGAGTGTGAGTGGTGAGTGTGAGTGGTGAGTGAGTGGTGAGTGAGTGGTGAGTGAGTGAGTGGTGAGTGTGAGTGGTGAGTGAGTGGTGAGTGAGTGGTGAGTGTGAGTGGTGAGTGTGAGTGGTGAGTGAGTGGTGAGTGTGAGTGGTGAGTGTGAGTGGTGAGTGAGTGGTGAGTGGTGAGTGAGTGGTGAGTGTGAGTGAGTGGTGAGTGTGAGTGGTGAGTGTGAGTGGTGAGTGTGAGTGGTGAGTGAGTGGTGAGTGTGAGTGGTGAGTGTGAGTGGTGAGTGTGAGTGGTGAGTGAGTGGTGAGTGTGAGTGGTGAGTGTGAGTGGTGAGTGAGTGGTGAGTGGTGAGTGAGTGGTGAGTGTGAGTGAGTGGTGAGTGTGAGTGGTGAGTTGAGTGGTGAGTGTGAGTGGTGAGTGAGTGTGAGTGGTGAGTGTGAGTGGTGAGTGAGTGGTGAGTGTGAGTGGTGAGTGTGAGTGGTGAGTGAGTGGTGAGTGAGTGGTGAGTGTGAGTGGTGAGTGAGTGGTGAGTGAGTGGTGAGTGTGAGTGGTGAGTGAGTGGTGAGTGAGTGGTGAGTGGTGAGTGAGTGAGTGAGTGGTGAGTGTGAGTGGTGAGTGAGTGGTGAGTGAGTGGTGAGTGTGAGTGGTGAGTGTGAGTGGTGAGTGAGTGGTGAGTGTGAGTGGTGAGTGTGAGTGGTGAGTGAGTGGTGAGTGTGAGTGAGTGGTGAGTGTGAGTGGTGAGTGTGAGTGGTGAGTGTGAGTGGTGAGTAGTGAGTGAGTGGTGAGTGTGAGTGGTGAGTGAGTGGTGAGTGTGAGTGGTGAGTGTGAGTGGTGAGTGAGTGGTGAGTGTGACGGGTGAGTGTGAGTGGTGAGTGAGAGTGGTGAGTGAGAGTGGTGAGTGTGAGTGGTGAGTGAGTGGTGAGTGTAAGTGGTGAGTGTGAGTGGTGAGTGTGAGTAGTGAGTGTGAGTGGTGAGTGTGAGTGGTGAGTGTGAGTGGTGAGTGTGAATGGTGAGTAGTGAGTATGAGTGGTGATTATGAGTGGTGAGTGTGAGTGAGTGGTGAGTGTGAGTAGTGAGTGTGAGTGGTGAGTGTGAGTGGTGAGTGTGAGTGGTGAGTGAGTGGTGAGTGTGAGTGTTGAGTGAGTGGTGAGTGTGAGTGGTGAGTGAGTGTGAGTAGTGAGTGTGAGTGGTGAGTGTGAGTGGTGAGTGAGTGGTGAGTGTGAGTGGTGAGTGTGAGTGGTGAGTGGTGAGTTAGTGGTGAGTGTGAGTGGTGAGTGTGAGTGGTGAGTGTGAGTGGTGAGTGAGTGGTGAGTGTGAGTGGTGAGTGAGTGGTGAGTAGTGAGTGGTGAGTGTGAGTGTGAGTGGTGAGTGTGAGTGGTGAGTGAGTGATGAGTGTGAGTGGTGAGTGAGTGATGAGTGTGAGTGGTGAGTGTGAGTGGTGAGTGAGTGGTGAGTGTGAGTGGTGAGTGAGTGGGGAGTGTGAGTGGTGAGTGTGAGTGGTGAGTGAGTGGGAGTGTGAGTGAGTGAGTGGTGAGTAGTGAGTGGTGAGTGTGAGTAGTGAGTGTGAGTGGTGAGTGAATGGTGTGAGTGGTGAGTGTGAGTGGTGTGAGTGGTGAGTGAGTGGTGAGTGTGAGTGGTGAGAGTGAGTGGTGAGTGAGTGGTGAGTGAGTGGTGAGTGGTGGTGAGTGAGTGGTGAGTGTGAGTGGTGAGTGAGTGGTGAGTGAGTGGTGAGTGTGAGTGGTGAGTGTGAGTGGTGAGTGAGTGGTGAGTGTGAGTGGTGACTGTGAGTGGTGAGTGTGAGTGGTGAGTGAGTGGTGAGTGAGTGGTGAGTGAGTGGTGAGTGTGAGTGGTGAGTGAGTGGTGAGTGAGTGGTGAGTGTGAGTGGTGAGTGTGAGTGGTGAGTGAGTGTGAGTGGTGAGTGTGAGTGGTGAGTGTGAGTGGTGAGTGGTGAGTGCGTGGTGAGTGTGAGGAGTGGTGAGTGTGAGTGGTGAGTGTGAGTGGTGAGTGTGAGTGGTGAGTAGTGAGTGAGTGGTGAGTGTGAGTGGTGAGTGAGTGGTGAGTGTGAGTGGTGAGTGTGAGTGGTGAGTGAGTGGTGAGTGAGAGTGGTGAGTGAGAGTGGTGAGTGTGAGTGGTGAGTGAGTGGTGAGTGTAAGTGGTGAGTGTGAGTGGTGACTGTGAGTAGTGAGTGTGAGTGGTGAGTGTGAGTGGTGAGTGTGAGTGGTGTGTGTGTGAATGGTGAGTAGTGAGTATGAGTGGTGATTATGAGTGGTGAGTGTGAGTGAGTGGTGAGTGTGAGTAGTGAGTGTGAGTGGTGAGTGTGAGTGGTGAGTGTGAGTGGTGAGTGAGTGGTGAGTGTGAGTGTTGAGTGAGTGGTGAGTGTGAGTGGTGAGTGAGTGGTGAGTGTGAGTAGTGAGTGTGAGTGGTGAGTGTGAGTGGTGAGTGAGTGTCAGTGGTGAGTGTGAGTGGTGAGTTAGTGGTGAGTGGTGAGTGGTGAGTTAGTGGTGAGTGTGAGTGGTGAGTGAGTGGTGAGTGTGAGTGGTGAGTGAGTGGTGAGTAGTGAGTGGTGAGTGTGAGTGGTGAGTGTGAGTGGTGAGTGAGTGATGAGTGTGAGTGGTGAGTGAGTGATGAGTGTGAGTGGTGAGTGTGAGTGGTGAGTGTAAGTGGTGAGTGGTGAGTGTGAGTAGTGAGTGTGAGTGGTGAGTGAGTGTGAGTGAGTGTGAGTGGTGAGGTGAATGGTGAGTAGTGAGTCTGAGTGGTGATTATGAGTGGTGAGTGTGAGTGAGTGGTGAGTGTGAGTAGTGAGTGTGAGTGGTGAGTGTGAGTGGTGAGTGTGAGTGGTGAGTGAGTGGTGAGTGTGAGTGTTGAGTGAGTGGTGAGTGTGAGTGGTGAGTGAGTGTGAGTAGTGAGTGTGAGTGGTGAGTGTGAGTGGTGAGTGAGTGGTGAGTGTGAGTGGTGAGTGTGGTGAGTTAGTGGTGAGTGTGAGTGGTGAGTGTGAGTGGTGAGTGTGAGTGGTGAGTGAGTGGTGAGTGTGAGTGGTGAGTGAGTGATGAGTGTGAGTGGTGAGTGAGTGATGAGTGTGAGTGGTGAGTGTGAGTGGTGAGTGAGTGGTGAGTGTGAGTGGTGAGTGAGTGGGGAGTGTGAGTGGTGAGTGTGAGTGGTGAGTGAGTGGGAGTGTGAGTGAGTGAGTGGTGAGTAGTGAGTGGTGAGTGTGAGTAGTGAGTGTGAGTGGTGAGTGAATGGTGTGAGTGGTGAGTGAGTGGTGAGTGAGTGGTGAGTGTGAGTGGTGAGAGTGAGTGGTGAGTGAGTGGTGAGTGAGTGGTGAGTGGTGAGTGAGTGAGTGAGTGGTGAGTGTGAGTGGTGAGTGAGTGGTGAGTGAGTGTGGTGAGTGTGAGTGGTGAGTGGTGAGTGAGTGGTGAGTGTGAGTGGTGACTGTGAGTGGTGAGTGTGAGTGGTGAGTGAGTGGTGAGTGAGTGGTGAGTGGTGAGTGAGTGAGTGGTGGTGAGTGAGTGGTGAGTGAGTGGTGAGTGAGTGTGAGTGGTGAGTGTGAGTGGTGAGTGAGTGGTGAGTGTGAGTGGTGAGTGTGAGTGGTGAGTGAGTGGTGAGTGGTGAGTGAGTGGTGAGTGTGAGTGAGTGGTGAGTGTGAGTGGTGAGTGTGAGTGGTGAGTGTGAGTGGTGAGTGTGAGTGGTGAGTAGTGAGTGAGTGGTGAGTGTGAGTGGTGAGTGAGTGGTGAGTGTGAGTGGTGAGTGTGAGTGGTGAGTGAGTGGTGAGTGTGACGGGTGAGTGTGAGTGGTGAGTGAGAGTGGTGAGTGAGAGTGGTGAGTGTGAGTGGTGAGTGAGTGGTGAGTGTAAGTGGTGAGTGTGAGTGGTGAGTGTGAGTGGTGAGTGAGTGGTGAGTGGTGAGTGAGTGGTGAGTGTGAGTGAGTGGTGAGTGTGTGTGGTGAGTGTGAGTGGTGAGTGTGAGTGGTGAGTGAGTGTGAGTGGTGAGTGTGAGTGGTGAGTGAGTGGTGAGTGTGAGTGGTGAGTGTGAGTGGTGAGTGGAGTGGTGAGTGAGTGGTGAGTGGTGAGTGTGAGTGGTGAGTGAGTGGTGAGTGAGTGGTGAGTGTGAGTGGTGAGTGAGTGGTGAGTGAGTGGTGAGTGGTGAGTGAGTGTGAGAGGTGAGTGAGTGGTGAGTGAGTGTGAGTGTGAGTGTGAGTGGTGAGTGTGAGTGGTGAGTGAGTGGTGAGTGTGAGTGGTGAGTGTGAGTGGTGAGTGAGTGGTGAGTGGTGAGTGTGAGTGAGTGGTGAGTGTGAGTGGTGAGTGTGAGTGGTGAGTGTGAGTGGTGAGTGAGTGGTGAGTGGTGAGTGAGTGGTGAGTGAGTGGTGAGTGTGAGTGGTGAGTGTGAGTGGTGAGTGAGTGGTGAGTGAGTGGTGAGTGAGTGAGTGGTGAGTGTGAGTGGTGAGTGAGTGGTGAGTGAGTGGTGAGTGTGAGTGGTGAGTGTGAGTGGTGAGTGAGTGGTGAGTGTGAGTGGTGAGTGTGAGTGGTGAGTGAGTGGTGAGTGGTGAGTGAGTGGTGAGTGTGAGTGAGTGGTGAGTGTGAGTGGTGAGTGTGAGTGGTGAGTGTGAGTGGTGAGTGAGTGGTGAGTGTGAGTGGTGAGTGTGAGTGGTGAGTGTGAGTGGTGAGTGAGTGGTGAGTGTGAGTGGTGAGTGTGAGTGGTGAGTGAGTGGTGAGTGGTGAGTGAGTGGTGAGTGTGAGTGAGTGGTGAGTGTGAGTGGTGAGTGTGAGTGGTGAGTGTGAGTGGTGAGTGAGTGAGTGAGTGTGAGTGGTGAGTGTGAGTGGTGAGTGAGTGGTGAGTGTGAGTGGTGAGTGTGAGTGGTGAGTGAGTGGTGAGTGAGTGGTGAGTGGTGAGTGTGAGTGGTGAGGTGAGTGGTGAGTGAGTGGTGAGTGTGAGTGGTGAGTGAGTGGTGAGTGAGTGGTGAGTGGTGAGTGAGTGAGTGGTGAGTGTGAGTGGTGAGTGAGTGGTGAGTGAGTGGTGAGTGTGAGTGGTGAGTGTGAGTGGTGAGTGAGTGGTGAGTGTGAGTGGTGAGTGTGAGTGGTGAGTGAGTGGTGAGTGTGAGTGAGTGGTGAGTGTGAGTGGTGAGTGTGAGTGGTGAGTGTGAGTGGTGAGTAGTGAGTGAGTGGTGAGTGTGAGTGGTGAGTGAGTGGTGAGTGTGAGTGGTGAGTGTGAGTGGTGAGTGAGTGGTGAGTGTGACGGGTGAGTGTGAGTGGTGAGTGAGAGTGGTGAGTGAGAGTGGTGAGTGTGAGTGGTGAGTGAGTGGTGAGTGTAAGTGGTGAGTGTGAGTGGTGAGTGTGAGTAGTGAGTGTGAGTGGTGAGTGTGAGTGGTGAGTGTGAGTGGTGAGTGTGAATGGTGAGTAGTGAGTATGAGTGGTGATTATGAGTGGTGAGTGTGAGTGAGTGGTGAGTGTGAGTAGTGAGTGTGAGTGGTGAGTGTGAGTGGTGAGTGTGAGTGGTGAGTGAGTGGTGAGTGTGAGTGTTGAGTGAGTGGTGAGTGTGAGTGGTGAGTGAGTGTGAGTAGTGAGTGTGAGTGGTGAGTGTGAGTGGTGAGTGAGTGGTGAGTGTGAGTGGTGAGTGTGAGTGGTGAGTGGTGAGTTAGTGGTGAGTGTGAGTGGTGAGTGTGAGTGGTGAGTGTGAGTGGTGAGTGAGTGGTGAGTGTGAGTGGTGAGTGAGTGGTGAGTAGTGAGTGGTGAGTGTGAGTGTGAGTGGTGAGTGTGAGTGGTGAGTGAGTGATGAGTGTGAGTGGTGAGTGAGTGATGAGTGTGAGTGGTGAGTGTGAGTGGTGAGTGAGTGGTGAGTGTGAGTGGTGAGTGAGTGGGGAGTGTGAGTGGTGAGTGTGAGTGGTGAGTGAGTGGGAGTGTGAGTGAGTGAGTGGTGAGTAGTGAGTGGTGAGTGTGAGTAGTGAGTGTGAGTGGTGAGTGAATGGTGTGAGTGGTGAGTGTGAGTGGTGAGTGAGTGGTGAGTGAGTGGTGAGTGTGAGTGGTGAGAGTGAGTGGTGAGTGAGTGGTGAGTGAGTGGTGAGTGGTGAGTGAGTGAGTGGTGAGTGTGAGTGGTGAGTGAGTGGTGAGTGAGTGGTGAGTGTGAGTGGTGAGTGTGAGTGGTGAGTGAGTGGTGAGTGTGAGTGGTGACTGTGAGTGGTGAGTGAGTGGTGAGTGAGTGGTGAGTGAGTGGTGAGTGTGAGTGGTGAGTGAGTGGTGAGTGAGTGGTGAGTGTGAGTGGTGAGTGTGAGTGGTGAGTGAGTGGTGAGTGTGAGTGGTGAGTGTGAGTGGTGAGTGTGAGTGGTGAGTGGTGAGTGAGTGGTGAGTGTGAGTGAGTGGTGAGTGTGAGTGGTGAGTGTGAGTGGTGAGTGTGAGTGGTGAGTAGTGAGTGAGTGGTGAGTGTGAGTGGTGAGTGAGTGGTGAGTGTGAGTGGTGAGTGTGAGTGGTGAGTGAGTGGTGAGTGAGAGTGGTGAGTGAGAGTGGTGAGTGTGAGTGGTGAGTGAGTGGTGAGTGTAAGTGGTGAGTGTGAGTGGTGACTGTGAGTAGTGAGTGTGAGTGGTGAGTGTGAGTGGTGAGTGTGAGTGGTGAGTGTGAATGGTGAGTAGTGAGTATGAGTGGTGATTATGAGTGGTGAGTGTGAGTGAGTGGTGAGTGTGAGTAGTGAGTGTGAGTGGTGAGTGTGAGTGGTGAGTGTGAGTGGTGAGTGAGTGGTGAGTGTGAGTGTTGAGTGAGTGGTGAGTGTGAGTGGTGAGTGAGTGGTGAGTGTGAGTAGTGAGTGTGAGTGGTGAGTGTGAGTGGTGAGTGAGTGTGAGTGGTGAGTGTGAGTGGTGAGTTAGTGGTGAGTGGTGAGTGGTGAGTTAGTGGTGAGTGTGAGTGGTGAGTGAGTGGTGAGTGTGAGTGGTGAGTGAGTGGTGAGTAGTGAGTGGTGAGTGTGAGTGGTGAGTGTGAGTGGTGAGTGAGTGATGAGTGTGAGTGGTGAGTGAGTGATGAGTGTGAGTGGTGAGTGTGAGTGGTGAGTGTAAGTGGTGAGTGGTGAGTGTGAGTAGTGAGTGTGAGTGGTGAGTGTGAGTGGTGAGTGTGAGTGGTGAGTGTGAATGGTGAGTAGTGAGTATGAGTGGTGATTATGAGTGGTGAGTGTGAGTGAGTGGTGAGTGTGAGTAGTGAGTGTGAGTGGTGAGTGTGAGTGGTGAGTGTGAGTGGTGAGTGAGTGGTGAGTGTGAGTGTTGAGTGAGTGGTGAGTGTGAGTGGTGAGTGAGTGTGAGTAGTGAGTGTGAGTGGTGAGTGTGAGTGGTGAGTGAGTGGTGAGTGTGAGTGGTGAGTGTGAGTGGTGAGTTAGTGGTGAGTGTGAGTGGTGAGTGTGAGTGGTGAGTGTGAGTGGTGAGTGAGTGGTGAGTGTGAGTGGTGAGTGAGTGATGAGTGTGAGTGGTGAGTGAGTGATGAGTGTGAGTGGTGAGTGTGAGTGGTGAGTGAGTGGTGAGTGTGAGTGGTGAGTGAGTGGGGAGTGTGAGTGGTGAGTGTGAGTGGTGAGTGAGTGGGAGTGTGAGTGAGTGAGTGGTGAGTAGTGAGTGGTGAGTGTGAGTAGTGAGTGTGAGTGGTGAGTGAATGGTGTGAGTGGTGAGTGAGTGGTGAGTGAGTGGTGAGTGTGAGTGGTGAGAGTGAGTGGTGAGTGAGTGGTGAGTGAGTGGTGAGTGGTGAGTGAGTGAGTGGTGAGTGTGAGTGGTGAGTGAGTGGTGAGTGAGTGGTGAGTGTGAGTGGTGAGTGAGTGGTGAGTGTGAGTGGTGACTGTGAGTGGTGAGTGTGAGTGGTGAGTGAGTGGTGAGTGAGTGGTGAGTGGTGAGTGAGTGAGTGGTGAGTGTGAGTGGTGAGTGAGTGGTGAGTGAGTGGTGAGTGTGAGTGGTGAGTGTGAGTGGTGAGTGAGTGGTGAGTGTGAGTGGTGAGTGTGAGTGGTGAGTGAGTGGTGAGTGGTGAGTGAGTGGTGAGTGTGAGTGAGTGGTGAGTGTGAGTGGTGAGTGTGAGTGGTGAGTGTGAGTGGTGAGTGTGAGTGGTGAGTAGTGAGTGAGTGGTGAGTGTGAGTGGTGAGTGAGTGGTGAGTGTGAGTGGTGAGTGTGAGTGGTGAGTGAGTGGTGAGTGTGACGGGTGAGTGTGAGTGGTGAGTGAGAGTGGTGAGTGAGAGTGGTGAGTGTGAGTGGTGAGTGAGTGGTGAGTGTAAGTGGTGAGTGTGAGTGGTGAGTGTGAGTAGTGAGTGTGAGTGGTGAGTGTGAGTGGTGAGTGTGAGTGGTGAGTGTGAATGGTGAGTAGTGAGTATGAGTGGTGATTATGAGTGGTGAGTGTGAGTGAGTGGTGAGTGTGAGTAGTGAGTGTGAGTGGTGAGTGTGAGTGGTGAGTGTGAGTGGTGAGTGAGTGGTGAGTGTGAGTGTTGAGTGAGTGGTGAGTGTGAGTGGTGAGTGAGTGGTGAGTGTGAGTAGTGAGTGTGAGTGGTGAGTGTGAGTGGTGAGTGAGTGGTGAGTGTGAGTGGTGAGTGTGAGTGGTGAGTGGTGAGTTAGTGGTGAGTGTGAGTGGTGAGTGTGAGTGGTGAGTGTGAGTGGTGAGTGAGTGGTGAGTGTGAGTGGTGAGTGAGTGGTGAGTAGTGAGTGGTGAGTGTGAGTGGTGAGTGTGAGTGGTGAGTGAGTGATGAGTGTGAGTGGTGAGTGAGTAATGAGTGTGAGTGGTGAGTGTGAGTGGTGAGTGAGTGGTGAGTGTGAGTGGTGAGTGAGTGGTGAGTGTGAGTGGTGAGTGTGAGTGGTGAGTGAGTGGGAGTGTGAGTGAGTGAGTGGTGAGTGGTGAGTGTGAGTAGTGAGTGTGAGTGGTGAGTGAATGGTGTGAGTGGTGAGTGTGAGTGGTGAGTGAGTGGTGAGTGAGTGGTGAGTGTGAGTGGTGAGAGTGAGTGGTGAGTGAGTGGTGAGTGAGTGGTGAGTGTGAGTGGTGAGTGTGAGTGGTGAGGGTGAGTAGTGAGTGGTGAGTGTGAGTGGTGAGTGAGTGGTGAGTGAGTGGTGAGTGTGAGTAGTGAGTGAGTAGTGAGTGGTGAGTGAGTGGTGAGTGGTGAGTGTGAGTGGTGAGTGTGAGTGGTGAGTGAGTGGTGAGTGTGAGTGGTGAGTGTGAGTGGTGAGTGAGTGGTGAGTGAGTGGTGAGTGGTGAGTGTGAGTGGTGAGTAGTGAGTATGAGTGGTGATTATGAGTGGTGAGTGTGAGTGGTGAGTGTGAGTGGTGAGTGAGTGGTGAGTGTGAGTAGTGAGTGTGAGTGGTGAGTGTGAGTGGTGAGTGAGTGGTGAGTGTGAGTGGTGAGTGTGAGTGGTGAGTGAGTGGTGAGTGTGAGTGGTGAGTGAGTGGTGAGTGGTGAGTGTGAGTGGTGAGTGAGTGGGAGTGAGTGAGTGGTGAGTAGTGAGTGGTGAGTGTGAGTGGTGAGTGTGAGTAGTGAGTGTGAGTGGTGAGTGAATGGTGTGAGTGATGAGTGTGAGTGGTGAGTGAGTGGTGAGTGAGTGGTGAGTGTGAGTGGTGAGAGTGAGTGGTGAGTGAGTGGTGAGTGAGTGGTGAGTGTGAGTGGTGAGGGTGAGAGTGAGTAGTGAGTGTGAGTGGTGAGTGAGTGGTGAGTGTGAGTGGTGAGTGAGTGGTGAGTGTGAGTAGTGAGTGGTGAGTGAGTGGTGAGTGAGTGGTGAGTGTGAGTGGTGAGTGGTGAGTGAGTGGTGAGTATGAGTGGTGAGTGTGAGTGGTGAGTGAGTGGTGAGTGAGTGGTGAGTGGTGAGTGTGAGTGGTGAGTAGTGAGTATGAGTGGTGATTATGAGTGGTGAGTGTGAGTGAGTGGTGAGTGTGAGTGGTGAGTGAGTGGTGAGTAGTGAGTGTGAGTGGTGAGTGTGAGTGGTGAGTGAGTGGTGAGTGGTGAGTGAGTGGTGAGTGTGAGTAGTGAGTGTGAGTGTTGAGTGGTGAGTGTGAGTGGTGAGTGAGTGGTGAGTGTGAGTGGTGAGTGTGAGTGAGTGGTGAGTGTGAGTGGTGAGTGTGAGTGGTGCGTGAGTGGTGAGTGTGAGTGGTGAGTGAGTGGTGTGAGTGGTGAGTGAGTGGTGAGTGTGAGTGAGTGGTGAGTAGTGAGTGGTGAGTGGTGAGTGTGAGTGGTGAGTGAGTGGTGAGTAGTGAGTGTGAGTGGTGAGTGTGAGTGGTGAGTGAGTGATGAGTGTGAGTGGTGAGTGTGAGTGGTGAGTGAGTGGTGAGTGGTGAGTGTGAGTGGTGAGTGAGTGGTGAGTGTGAGTGAGTGAGTGGTGAGTAGTGAGTGGTGAGTGTGAGTGGTGAGTGTGAGTGGTGAGTGAGTGGTGAGTAGTGAGTGTGAGTGGTGAGTGTGAGTGGTGAGTGTGAGTGGTGAGTGAGTGATGAGTGTGAGTGGTGAGTGTGAGTGGTGAGTGAGTGTGAGTGGTGAGTGTGAGTGGTGAGTGTGAGTGGTGAGTGAGTGGTGAGTGTGAGTGAGTGAGTGGTGAGTAGTGAGTGGTGAGTGTGAGTGGTGAGTGTGAGTGGTGAGTGTGAGTGGTGAGTGAGTGGTGAGTGTGAGTGGTGAGCGTGAGTGGTGAGTGAGTGGTGAGTGTGAGGGCTGTGTGAGTGGTAAGGGCTAGGTGAGTGGTGAGTGGTTAGTATGAGTGGTGAGTGAGTGGTGAGTGTGAGTGGTGAGTGAGTGTGAGTGGTGAGTGTGAGTGGTGAGTGTGAGTGGTGAGTGAGTGTTGAGTGTGAGTGGTGAGTGTTGTGTGAGTGGTAAGGGCTAGGTGAGTGGTGAGACATCGTCAGGCTAGCCACGAGGACCAAGGCGAGGAGCGCCGAGATACGTCGGGGTTATTGTTGTTCTTGTTGTTGTTCTAGGGGTTTATTTTATACTGGCAGGAAGTAACCCGCGTTGCCCCGGGAGGAAAAAATATATTTCAAAACGTGTCTTCACTTAGCAGCGTTACTACTGGGTAGCCTGCATCCAGTGTATGATCGTCTCGTCGCGTGCGGTGGTGGGGTAAAGTGTGGGTAAGCTCACCTCTTCCAGGGCATCTGGTCAACGTGGAGTAATCGAACAGGCGCCCTCTCGAGCTGCCTCCACTGAAGCCCCTTCCACGAGCAGCGGTGCGAGCACTTGCAGGGCTGCGCCTTGACGCTTTAACAGAAACACGAGGAGGGCACATCGTCCACGCAGTGACCTCGAATCAATTATAATCAGCAGCGTGTTCATAATCATCAACATTATCATCACCATCTTCTTAATTATCATCTTCGGTAGCGTTTTCAGAATTATCAGCAATGCGATGACATTATCCTCATTATCATCAACGCCTTCGTCAAAATGATCATCATCAACTTCATAATGATAATCAGCAGCAACGTCATCATCAATACCACCATCAGGAACATCGTCATCATCATCATCAGCGTTGCATTGATTACTAGCGGGAAGTACCCGGCGTTGCCCGGGGGAAAAATATATTTGAAAATGTATCTTAAAAACATAACATATACTTTTGATTTAAAGCTTTCGTGACTGCAGGGATTCATATTCTTAGTTCTTTCGATAAAGTCACGTAGAAGGGAAACAATAAAATAAGAAAAATATAAAAACAATAAAATTCTCACGACGTTTCGACTGCAAAACAAGCAATCATCATCAGGTGTGAAAACCACAACAAGACAATTTTTCAAGAAAATGTTTCAAATTTTCTTGCTGTGGTTTTCACACCTGATGATGATTGCTGGTGTTGCAGTCGAAACGTGATAATTTTATTGTTTTATATTTTTATTATTTTATTGTTTCCCTTCTACGTGACTTTACCGAAAGAACCAAGAATACATAACATATACCGTACATACACAAATACTAAGCTATTGTGAAAGCCCGGCGTTCCGTTTGTCCAATTTGTCCGTCAACAAAATTAAAGAGGCTTGCAGAAGTCCTGAATCAAAATGTCGTAGAAAGTGGGGGGTAAATAGTTTACCTAAAAGGTTTCCACAAATTGTCGACCCCCAGCCAATTTTTATTTTGTAGGCATAGACACCTACACACGCTACACACAATAGTTAGTAGTGTCTAGTGACTCTATTGCAGTGTCTGCTGACTGTAGTAGTATCTATTGACTTTACAGTAGTATCTACTGACTGTAGTATCTACTGACAGTAGTAGTATCTGCTGACTCTATAGTAGTATCTACTGTCTCTGTAGTAGTATCTATTGACTCTATAGCAGTGTCTATCTCTGTAGTAGTAACTGCACACGTTGAGATGGGGAGGGGCGGGGAGGACATCAAACCGTGCAAAATTTACCTCAGCGCCGTGCCTCTGTGTTGTAGTAGTATCAACATTTACCTCAGCGTTGTGTCTCTATGTTGTAGTAGTATCAACATTTACCTCAGCGTTGTGCCTCTGTTGTAGTAGTATCAACATTTACCTCAGCGTTGTGCCTCTGTGTTGTAGTAGTATCAACATTTACTTCAGCGTTGTGCCTCTGTGTTGTAGTAGTATCAACATTTACCTCAGCGTTGTGTCTCTGTGTTGTAGTAGTATCAACATTTACCTCAGCGTTGTGCCTCTGTGTTGTTTTCCCGCCTTTTTGACGCGAGGGGGAAGCTCCCTCACGTCGCCGCTGAGCGAGGCCGTGAGCGCTGCCAGGGGCAACCACGAGGCGGGATTCCCGCGCGGGCGCTGCCAGGGGCAACCACGACGCGGGATTCCCGCGCGTGCATTGCCAGGGGCAACCACGAGGCGGGATTCCCGCGCATGCGCAGATGCGTGCTTTGGTGTTCGCGATCAGCGTAGTAATATAAATTATTATAAAGTGTGATTTTATTATTCTTGGTTCTTTCGAAGAAGACCGCTTGTGTTGCGATCAAACGTGGTGGGTTTTTTTTTATTGTATTTTTTTTATTTAATTTGTATTTTCTATCTACATGACTTTACCCAAAGAACCATGAATTCATGCAGTCACGAAAGTTTTAAGTCAAAATGTGATTTTATTTGTTTACGTTTGACGGAGGAAAACAAACAGCGCATTTTTGTCGGCGGGGCTTAGTGCGTTGCAAGGCGTGCGCAGACAGAGAGACAAAAAATACTTTTATAGGTAAGAAGATTTTTTTTTACTTTAAACTTTCGTGACTGCAGGAATTAATATTCTTGGTTCTTTCATTGGAGCTCTGTCATCCCGACAGTTTTGTTACTTCACCTGAAGAGGGCTACTTGTGTTGTGGCTGAAACGTCTTGAGAATTTTATTGTCTTATTTTATTATTTTATTCTCATTCTACGTGACTTTACCGAAAGAACCAAAGAAGATGAATCCTTGCAGTCACGAAAGCTTTAAATCGAAATTATTTCAGTAAAGTCAAAATAAAAGATTAGAAAATTAAATTAAATATATATTTTTTAAATATTAGTTCATTAGCTTTTATTTCATTTTCTATCTACGTGACTTTACCGAAAGAACCAAGAATAGGTAATATTATTGTTGTTCGGTAAAGTCACGTAGGTAAATTAAAATAAAACAATTAAATCACGACGTTTCGGAGGCAACACAAGCTTCCGTCTTCAGGTGGAACAGTCACAGCATCATGTACTTGGGGCGATGTTCCCTGCAGTCACGAAAGCTTCAAATCTAGAATTATTGTTGTTGTTAGTCAGAGACAAGTGGCTTCTAAACCATGACCACATACGGACTGGACTGTGTTCACTGTCCCTGCATCAATGGACACGAACGCGTGCACCACAGCGAGTGTCGCGAGTGCGACTTCTGTGCAGGCTCCATGCTGGGGCTGAGCCGCGTCGCGTGAGGCTCGTGGCCACCTTTTAAAGCGCTCGCCACAAATGAAGCACCACCACCACCTTGGTGATGTCGTCTAGGGGCATAAACCATCACCACCACCACCTTGGTGATGTCGTCTAGGGGCATAAACCGTCACCACCACCTTGGTGATGTCGTCTAGGGGCATAAACCATCACCACCTAGGTGATGTCGTCTAGGGGCATAAACCATCACCACCACCACCTTGGTGATGTCGTCTAGGGGCATAAACCATCACCACCACCTTGGTGATGTCGTCTAGGGGCATAAACCATCACCACCTAGGTGATGTCGTCTAGGGGCATAAACCACCACCACCTTGGTGATGTCGTCTAGGGGCATAAACCATCACCACCTTGGTGATGTCGTCTAGGGGCATAAACCATCACCACCACCACCACCTTGGTGATGTCGTCTAGGGGCACAAACCATCACCACCACCACCACCTTGGTGATGTCGTCTAGGAGCATAAACCATCACCACCACCACCACCTTGGTGATGTCGTCTAGGGGCATAAACCATCACCACCACCTTGGTGATGTCGTCTAGGGGCATAAACCATCACCACCACCTTGGTGATGTCGTCTAGGGGCATAAACCATCACCACCACCTTGGTGATGTCGTCTAGGGGCATAAACCATCACCACCACCTTGGTGATGTCGTCTAGGGGCATAAACCATCACCACCACCACCACCTTGGTGATGTCGTCTAGGGGCATAAACCATCACCACCACCACCTTGGTGATGTCGTCTAGGGGCATAAACCATCACCACCACCTTGGTGATGTCGTCTAGGGGCATAAACCATCACCACCACCTTGGTGATGTCGTCTAGGGGCATAAACCATCACCACCACCTTGGTGATGTCGTCTAGGGGCATAAACCATCACCACCACCACCACCTTGGTGATGTCGTCTAGGGGCATAAACCATCACCACCACCACCTTGGTGATGTCGTCTAGGGGCATAAACCATCACCACCACCACCTTGGTGATGTCGTCTAGGGGCATAAACCATCACCACCACCTTGGTGATGTCGTCTAGGGGCATAAACCATCACCACCACCACCTTGGTGATGTCGTCTAGGGGCATAAACCATCACCACCTTGGTGATGTCGTCTAGGGGCATAAACCATCACCATTACCACCTTGGTGATGTCGTCTAGGGGCATAAACCATCACCACCACCTTGGTGATGTCGTCTAGGGGCATAAACCATCACCACCACCACCTTGGTGATGTCGTCTAGGGGCATAAACCATCACCACCATCACCTTGGTGATGTCGTCTAGGGGCATAAACCATCACCACCACCTTGGTGATGTCGTCTAGGGGCATAAACCATCACCACCACCACCACCTTGGTGATGTCGTCTAGGGGCATAAACCATCACCACCACCACCACCTTGGTGATGTCGTCTAGGGGCATAAACCATCACCACCACCACCACCTTGGTGATGTCGTCTAGGGGCATAAACCATCACCATCACCACCTTGGTGATGTCGTCTAGGGGCATGAACCATCACCACCACCACCTTGGTGATGTCGTCTAGGGGCATAAACCATCACCATCACCACCTTGGTGATGTCGTCTAGGGGCATGAACCATCACCACCACCACCTTGGTGATGTCGTCTAGGGGCATAAACCATCACCACCACCACCTTGGTGATATTGTCTAGGGGCATAAACCATCACCATCACCACCTTGGTGATGTCGTCTAGGGGCATAAACCATCACCACCACCTTGGTGATGTCGTCTAGGAGCATAAACCATCACCACCATCACCTTGGTGATGTCGTCTAGGAGCATAAACCATCACCACCATCACCTTGGTGATGTCGTCTAGGAGCATAAACCATCACCACCATCACCTTGGTGATGTCGTCTAGGGGCATAAACCATCACCACCACCTTGGTGATGTCGTCTAGGGGCATAAACTATCACCACCATCACCTTGGTGATGTCGTCTAGGGGCATAAACCATCACCACCACCACCTTGGTGATGTCGTCTAGGAGCATAAACCACCACCACCATCACCTTGGTGATGTCGTCTAGGGGCATAAACCATCACCACCATCACCTTGGTGATGTCGTCTAGGGGCATGAACCATCACCACCATCACCTTGGTGATGTCGTCTAGGGGCATAAACCATCACCACCACCTTGGTGATGTCGTCTAGGAGCATAAACCATCACCACCATCACCTTTGTGATGTCGTCTAGGAGCATAAACCATCACCATCACCACCTTGGTGATGTCGTCTAGGGGCATAAACCATCACCATCACCACCTTGGTGATGTCGTCTAGGGGCATAAACCGTCACCACCACCACCACCTTGGTGATGTCGTCTAGGGGCATAAACCACCACCACCACCACCTTGGTGATGTCGTCTAGGGGCATAAACCATCACTATCACCACCTTGGTGATGTCGTCTAGGGGCATAAACCACCACCACCACCACCACCTTGGTGATGTCGTCTAGGGGCATAAATCATCACCACCACCTTGGTGATGTCGTCTAGGGGCATAAACCATCACCACCACCACCTTGGTGATGTCGTCTAGGAGCATAAACCATCACCACCACCACCACCTTGGTGATGTCGTCTAGGGGCATAAATCATCACCACCACGCCAACTCCGGCCATCCTCGCAGCGGCCTTTGGCTGGCCATCGAACAAAGACGGTGGTCACCGCATCACTCGCGCTTTCAGATGCGCTTCTGTGGCCGTCTGGAACGTTCTTCCTTACGATATTAGGAAGCCACTGTGGCTATGCACTTTTAAATCTGAATTGAAAACTAATTTCTTTAGAACTCCCCTTCTCCTGATGACGACCGCTTGTGTTGCGATCGAAACGTCGTGGCTTTTTTATATTTTTCAGGCTACAGTCTACATTATAGACTGCCAGTACACTCACTCAGCTTAATAAGCATTGCTACAGTCTACATTATAGACTGCCAGTACACTCACTCAGCTTAATAACCATTGCTACAGTCTACATTATAGACTGCCAGTACACTCACTGAGCTTAATAACCATTGCTACAGTCTACATTATAGAATGCCATTACACTCACTCAGCTTAATAACCATTGCTACAGTCTACATTACAACCTGCCAGTACACCCACTCAGCTTAATAACCATTGCTACAGTCTACATTATAGACTGCCAGTACACTCACTCAGCTTAATAATCATTGCTACAGTCTACATTATAGACTGCCAGTACACTCACTCAGCTTAATAATCATTGCTACAGTCTACATTATAGACTGCCAGTACACTCACTCAGCTTAATAATCATTGCTACAGTCTACATTATAGACTACCAGTACACTCACTCAGCTTAATAACCAGGCTACAGTCTACATTATAGACTGCCAGTACACTCACTCCGCTTAATAAGCATTCTACAGTCTACATTATAGACTGCCAGTACACTCACTGAGCTTAATAATCATTGCTACAGTCTACATTATAGACTGCCAGTACACTTACTCAGCTTAATAACCATTGCTACAGTCTACATTATAGACTACCGGTACACTCACCGAGGTTAATAACCAGGCTACAGTCTACATTATAGACTGCCAGTACACTTACTCAGCTTAATAACTATTGCTACAGTCTACATTATAGACTGCCAGTACACTCACTCAGCTTAATAACCATTGCTACAGTCTACATTATAGACTGCCAGTACACTCACTCAGCTTAATAATCATTGCTACAGTCTACATTATAGACTGCCAGTACACTCACTCAGCTTAATAATCATTGCTACAGTCTACATTATAGACTATCAGTACACTCACTCAGCTTAATAACCAGGCTACAGTCTACATTATAGACTGCCAGTACACTCACTCAGCTTAATAATCATTGCTACAGTCTACATTATAGACTGCCAGTACACTTACTCAGCTTAATAACTATTGCTACAGTCTACATTACAGACTGCCAGTACACTCACTCAGCTTAATAACCATTGCTACAGTCTACATTATAGACTGCCAGTACACTCACTCAGCTTAATAACCATTGCTACAGTCTACATTATAGACTGCCAGTACACTCACTGAGCTTAATAACCATTGCTACAGTCTACATTATAGAATGCCATTACACTCACTCAGCTTAATAACCATTGCTACAGTCTACATTACAACCTGCCAGTACACCCACTCGGCTTAATAACCATTGCTACAGTCTACATTATAGACTGCCAGTACACTCACTCAGCTTAATAATCATTGCTACAGTCTACATTATAGACTGCCAGTACACTCACTCAGCTTAATAATCATTGCTACAGTCTACATTATAGACTGCCAGTACACTCACTCAGCTTAATAATCATTGCTACAGTCTACATTATAGACTACCAGTACACTCACTCAGCTTAATAACCAGGCTACAGTCTACATTATAGACTGCCAGTACACTCACTCCGCTTAATAAGCATTCTACAGTCTACATTATAGACTGCCAGTACACTCACTGAGCTTAATAATCATTGCTACAGTCTACATTATAGACTGCCAGTACACTTACTCAGCTTAATAACCATTGCTACAGTCTACATTATAGACTACCGGTACACTCACCGAGGTTAATAACCAGGCTACAGTCTACATTATAGACTGCCAGTACACTTACTCAGCTTAATAACTATTGCTACAGTCTACATTATAGACTGCCAGTACACTCACTCAGCTTAATAACCATTGCTACAGTCTACATTATAGACTGCCAGTACACTCACTCAGCTTAATAATCATTGCTACAGTCTACATTATAGACTGCCAGTACACTCACTCAGCTTAATAATCATTGCTACAGTCTACATTATAGACTATCAGTACACTCACTCAGCTTAATAACCAGGCTACAGTCTACATTATAGACTGCCAGTACACTCACTCAGCTTAATAATCATTGCTACAGTCTACATTATAGACTGCCAGTACACTCACTCAGCTTAATAACCATTGCTACAGTCTACATTATAGACTACCAGTACACTCACCGAGGTTAATAACCAGGCTACAGTCTACATTATAGACTGCCAGTACACTTACTCAGCTTAATAACTATTGCTACAGTCTACATTACAGACTGCCAGTACACTCACTCAGCTTAATAACCATTGCTACAGTCTACATTATAGACTGCCAGTACACTCACTCAGCTTAATAATCATTGCTACAGTCTACATTATAGACTACCAGTATACTCACTCAGCTTAATAACCAGGCTACAGTCAACATTATAGACTGCCAGTACACTTACTCCGATTAGAACCAGGCTACAGTATTTTTTATTTTTTATTCACTTTATTTTTATTTTTCTATCGACGTGACTTTACCGAAAGAACCAAAGTAATATTCTTTAGAACTACTTTTTGTTTTAAGTTTGTTGTCCTTCCCCCTCACCTCCGATTAGCACGGTTGGTTAAGTACGGTGCGAAAGAAGTTCAACATACACACAAAGAAATAGATCCCCCGTATAGCCTTAACAAACTGTTGGGGCAAGTCCTGTTAGTGAGCACCTGTGAAGGCCGGTACAGCACACGAGGGGGTGGGTGGCCAGCACCACGCCCGGCCGCCTTTGTCTCCCTAGTGGCGATGTTTACTACACACCGCACCAGGTACTCGTTTTGAGTGATCCCCACGAACTGGGTGACATTGGCTAACAGAGCTGCTGCACTGCCCGGGGAGGGGGCACGTTGTCCGTGTCGGTGTGCCCAGAGTCAAGCAGCAGGCACGGCGTGAGGCGTGAGTGGTGCAGGGAGGTTGCACAGAGAGGCGGCTGGTGGCCGGGTGGCCTGCACCGTGGCAGGGCGCTGCTGGGACCCTGCTGGGCTCTCAAGCCACGCGAGCTGATGGCCTCGTCCCAGTTCAAACTCCCAGCCCATGACGCCAGCAGCACGATTTGAATGTGAGGTGGAACTGAAAAAGACGAGATTTAGCGTGAGAGATAATTACTCACTACTAATAATAGTTACATGAATTATGGAGGAAGTGGAGTAGATGATGTAACATGATTATCGTGCTTATGATGGTGTCATTTGTGTGGCGTTACTTGAATAAACAATCACAATTGGATTTTCAGGTAATTCACTGATGTCACGGTGGGTTTGTAAATGCATCAAACATCGCGGGCTGTCGGGTTGCCCTTGAACACGTGACCCCGCGAGTGAACGATGTGAACCAGTTTACTCGCACACCAACACATTCATGAACACGGCAGCCACATCATGAGGCAGCCCCGTGTACGCCGGATTGCCCCCTGCTACCACACTTACCATTTAAAAACTCCTTATGCACGTAATGGAGAGTTCTAGCAAATTATATTTAAAAAATTCGAATAGCATCTCCATAAAACATGTGTTATAATTATTTAGTCCAATGGCCCATTGCGCTTCTGTGCTAAACAGCAACATTTGTATCGTGAATTTGTCTCCCAGCAATCGCCTTTCTCTGCCTGATCTTGTCGGAGCTCACAATCTAAGCAGTATGGAGCCTGGATAGCGCTCGGAATGGGTGACCCACAGTGCTTGCCTGCAGTTCTGAATTAGAGACTGCAAGGGTTGCGAAGTGCAGCACTCAGAAAACTCCAAATACAGATCTGGTTCACGAACTGGACTGAGTCTGTGGATTGATCCATCAGTGCAGAGATTTGAGATTTTCCCCTCATCTGCGAGGGGTTTCTCCACGTCACGTGCAGTGTCCATGGGTACTTACCTGGATAACTTCTTTATTGTCTGCCAGTACATTCCGCAGAGGGCATTTATAACGCATGAAATGCGTTGAGTCACTCCACAGAAACCAGACGCACAGGTAACGTTCGGGGCTTTCCGACAGTCGCGGCGTTGTTTGCTACGCGGGTTCCGGACAAACCCAGCCCACACAGCCTCCCTGCAGTTCAACCAAACACAGGATAATTCCTCTTAGCCGCGGCCCTATTACCCGTGGACACTGTGGGGTCCGCGAAAACTCCTATTATCCGTTACCAAATGTCTTACTATTGTCCCTGGTTATCGTTGATGGTACCTATAGTGTACCCATCATACATTGTGTGTGTGTCTGGGTGCGTGCTATGAGCGCGCTGCACTCCGAACCCGGTGACACGAGGTAGATTCTTGCTCACGGCCAACACCAGTGACGAAACTGCGAAGCGGTCATGGCCCTCCTCAAGGTTGACTCAAACATTGTCATTAGGGAGACAAAGGTGGTCGGGCGTGGTGCTGGCCACCTACCCGCTGGTGTACCGTGTCGGCCGTCATAGGTGTTTGCTAACATCACTTGCTAGAAAAGTCTGTTAAGTCTATATGGGGGATCTTTGTCTTCATATGTGTGTGTCTGTATATCCGTCTCTGTTGCTTACACGGAGATAGAGACATACATATGTCCTTGAAGCAGATACTTGTCCGTTCTGCTTATTACCTGCGAATTTTTTCGCAAATAAACCCTCTTACCCGCAGAGTAAACAGCGGGTACCAGAGGTTACACCACAACTCATTATCCACAATTTTTGCAAAGATAAGAGTAATGTGGAAAATCTGTCCTATTATCCAAGGGTTATCCGCCAATTTTTACCCCGTGCATAAGAGGAGTAAAATAGTGGATAACCCTGCAGATAATAGAAACCGCAATATTGATTCTTCAAATCACCACAGAAGAGAGGAATTATCCTATACATAACAGAAAATAATCCAGAAGTCACCAGCATTTATTTAACCAAGCCTGCCTGAGACACTTTGTCCAGAGTTTGCTTGCATTGGTGAATGTTGCTGAAATAATATATTCTTAGAATGCCGTGGGGCCAATGATTTCCGTAAAAATGTTTGTTTTTGTGGAGAAACCGATCAATCTGAAACAAACAAACATTTGGATCAACCAGCATTTTGTATCTCGGCCCAATTTTTTTTATCTTTTTTTGGATCCATCCAAAATCAGGAACACATCTCTGTGGGTACAAACACGCGGTGTAGCTGCATGATCTCCATGATTTACCTGTGTACAGGTGTGTACGTACAAACACACGGTGCAGCTGCATGATCTCCCTAATGTACAGTGAGGGAAAAAAGTATTTGATCCCCTGCTGATTTTGTACGTTTGCCCACTGACAAAGAAATGATCAGTCTATAATTTTAATGGTAGGTTTATTTGAACAGTGAGAGACAGAATAACAACAACAATAATCCAGAAAAACGCATGTCAAAAATGTTATAAATTGATTTGCTTTTTAATTAGGTAAATAAGTATTTGACCCCCTCTCAATCGGAAAGATTTCTGGCTCCCAGGTGTCTTTTATACAGGTAACGAGCTGGGTACAAACGCACGGTGTAGCTGCATGATCTCCCTAATGTACCTGTGTACAGGTGTGTAAGTTTCCATCGTAACAATGCTGCTGATAAGAGGCTACAAATAATTGAGAGAGGCGCTCTGATTAGGCCAACAAGCCTGATTTATTTAATGATATATTGGTGGGATTTTGTGTTTGCCAATGCAGGACGTGAACCTATTCAACACGAAGCCGGAGTGCCCACGAGTTTGTGTTCTTTACATCACCACGACTGGGTCTCAGGGTCAAAGTAAGGCGTTGCAAACAGTCCCTTGATCCGGATGCCGGGTGTGCAGGTAAGTTCGGGGCTTTCCGACAGTCGCAGTGTTGTTACCTCGCCTGCTCCTGAGAAGCCCCGCCCACACAGCAGACTTGCCAGTCCGACCAGATACAGCACAGTGCGTGTGGGCATGACCTCTCCCTTATCAATGTCTAAAGGTGTACGCAGCACGGATACCCAGCGTAATTCTTTGAATTTCCATCATATGTACCTGAATGGAGTTGAATAGGTACCCGGGGGTACAGTAACATAGTGTATCTCTGTGGATTCTGTCATGTACCTGTGTGCAGTTCTAAAACCCACTCACAGAGGTGAGTTATACGCCAAATGCAAATGCATGCAGACACTCTGCAGACAGACCTCGTCTTCAATGTCCCTGGCAAGAAACGCTGCAGATTTATCTCACGGCGAGTCTCGCGTTACCTGGATCTCGACCAAATTTGACCCCATACCAATTCATGTGGTGTGGTTACAATTTCAACAATATTCGTTTTTCCTGTGCTGAAGGTGGTTTAAGTGATTAAAAAAAAGTGAAATCACGAGTGAAAACATCATGTGGGTTGTACATGAAAAATGGTGAATCATGCATGAAATTCCTCATAAAATCTAGAATGATTCCCAGTCAAGTGTATACTATTTGCCAGTCAGTGGTGTTGCAAGCCTATGATTCATTACTGTAGAACCGAGGATTGGTGGATCGCACAAAGATTGTGGAACATCCCTCTGCGTGGGCGTCGAGGTGCCAGGAGAATGCAGCACAGCACACGCGTGGACTCCATCCTAGCGAGCCGATGGCCTCGTTCAAGTCAACTTCCCATCTCATGGCACCAACAGCACAATTTGAATACGAGGTGGAACTGAAAGAAAAGAGATTTAGTATGCGAGATCATTTATTACTAATAATTCTCGTACGATTAATGAAGGAAATTGATTGAGTGGATGAAGTAAAAGGGAGTATCGTGCTCATGATGATGTCATTTGTGTGGCGCTACTTGAATAAACAATCACAATTGGATCATCAAGTAATTCACTGACGTCACGGTGGGTTTATATAAACAACAAACATCGCGAGCTATCGGGTTGCCCTAAGGCACGTGAATGGTTTAGTGAACGATTTGAACCATTTTACTCGCACACCGCACACATTCATGAACATGGCAACCACATGAGGCAACCCTGTGTACAAGGCAATTGATGCCCTACTGACTGCCTCCTGCTACCACGCTATTACCATGGAAACTTGTTGTGAACGTACTGGAGAATTCTCGTCAATAAAATACATAATTCACCTAATATCTCAATATAAAAATGTGTATAATTATTTTTTAAGTTTAGGCCAACTGCCTTTTGAGCTTCTAGATTGATGCTAAACAGCAGCATTTGCATCGGCATTTGCGTTCCAGCAATCACCTTTATATGCCTGATCTTGTCGGATTTCGCAGGCCAAGCAGGTTAGAGCCTGGTCAGCGCTCGGATGGGTGACCAGAGAGCTTGCCTGGGGTCCTGGATTGGGCACTGCAGGGGTTGTTAAGTGCATTTCTAAGTAAACTCCACATTCAGATCTGATCCACGAACTGGATTTAGTCTGTGGATTGATCCATCTGTGCAGGGAGTTTGCCCTCATCTGCGTGGGGTTTCTCCATGTCACGTGCAGTGCCCATGGGTACTTACCTGGGTCACTTCTTTATTGTCTGCCAGTACATTCCGCAGGGGGCATTTATAACGCATGAAATGCGTTGAGTCACTGCACGGAAACCAGTCGCACAGGCAACGTTCGGGGCTTTCCGACAGTCGCTGTGTTGTTTGCTGCGCGGGTTCCGGACAAACCCAGCCCACAGAGCCTCCCTGGAGTTCAACCAGACACAGGAGAATTCCTCTTATCCGCGGCCCTATTACCCGTGGCAACTGTAGGGTCCGTGAAATATCCTCTTATCCGTTGCCCGATGTCTTTATGTTATCCATGGTTATCTGTGACTGTACCCATAGTGTACCCATCATGCATTGTGCGTGTGGGTGCGGTTCGCACGCTACACTACGAACCCGGCGACCCGAGCTAGATTCCTGCTCACGGCCAACACCAGTGACGAAACTGTGAACCGGTCATAGGCCTTCCCGAGGTCGAATCAAACATTGCCTATAGGGTGACAAAGGTGGTCGGGCGTGGTGCTGGCCAACTACCCCCTGATGTACCGTGTCGGCCGTAATAGGTGTTTGCTAACATCACTTGCTAGAAAAGTCTGTTAAGGCTATATGGGGGATCTTTGTCACATCTGTGTGTGTATGTATATCCGTCTCTGTTGCTTACACGAAGATAGAGACAGACACATGTCCTTGAAGCAGATACGTGTCCCTTCTGCTTATTATTTTTCGGAAATCTACCCTATTACCTGCAGAGTTAACAGCGGGTACTAGAGCTTACACCACAACTCACTATCCACAATTTTTGCAAGGTTAAGAGGAGTAATGTGGAAAATCCGTCATATTATCCAAGGGTTATCCGCCAATTTTTACCCCGTGCATAAGAGGAGTAAAATAGTGGATGACCCTGCAAATAATAGAAACTGCAATATTGCTTCTTCACATCACCACAGAAGAGAGGAGTTATCCTGTACATAACAGAACATAATCCTGAAGTCACCAGCATTGATTCAATCAAGCCTGCCTGAGACACTTTGTCCAGAGTTTGCTTGCATTGGTGAATGTTGTTGAAATTATGTATTCTTATAATGCCGTGGGGCCAATGATTTCAGTAAAAAAATGTTTGTTTTTGTGGAGAGACCGATAAATCTGAAACAAACAAACATTTGGATCAACCAACATTTTGTATCTCAGGCCAATTTTCGAATCTTTTTTGGATCCATCCAAAATCAGGAACACATCTCTGGGGGTACGGATACACAGTGAAGCTGCATGATCTCCCTAATTTACCTGTGTACAGGTGTGTGGGTACAAACACACGGTGTAGCTGCATGATCTCCCTAATTTACCTGTGTACAGGTGTGTGGGTACAAACGCATGATGTAGCTGCATGATCTCCCTAATTTACCTGTGCACAGGTGTGTACGTTTCCATGGTGACACTGCTGCTGATAAGAGGCTACAAATAATTGGGTGAGACGCTCTGATTAGGCCAACATGCCTGGTTTATTTAATAATCTATTGTTGTGATGTTGTGTTTGCCAATGCAGGACATTAACCTATTCAACACGAAGCCGGAGTTCCCACGAGTTTGTGTTCTTTACAACACCACGACTGGGTCTGAGGGTCAAAGTAAGGCGTTACAAACAGTCCCTTGATCCGGATGCCGGGTGCGCAGGTAAGTTCGGGGCTTTCCGACAGTCGCAGTGTTGTTACCTCGCCTGTTCCTGAGAAGCCCGGCCCACACAGCCTCCCTGCCAGTCCGACCAGATACAGCACAGTGCGTGTGGGCATCACCTCTCCCGAATCAATGTCTAATGGTGTTTGCAGCACGGATACCCAGCGTAATTCTTTGAACTTTCCTATGTACCTGCATGGAGTTGTATAGGTACTTGGGGGTACAGTAACATAGTGTAGCTCTGTGGATTCTGTCATGTACCTGCGTGCAGTCCTAGAACCCACTCACAGAGGTGAGTTATACACCCAATGCAAATGCATGCAGCCACTCTGCCGACAGACATCGTCTTCAATGTTCTTGGCAAGAAATGCTACAGATTCATGTCACGGCGAGTCTAACGTTACCTGCCTGTCGACCAATTTTGACCCCATGTGTCGACGGTGGTTTAAATAATCGAAACAAGTGAAACCATGAGGGAAAATATCACGTCGCCTGTACATGATATATGGTGCAAAAACATTTTGAATCATGCATGAAATTGCTTATACAATCTATAATAATTCCCACTCGATTGTATATTATTTGCCAGTCGGTGGTATCGCATGATTCATTACTGTGAAACCGAGGATTGGTGGATCGCACACAGATTGTGGAACATCCCTTCCCGTGGGCGTCGAGGTGCCAGGAGAATGCAGCACAGCACACGCAAAAAATTATCCTGAGGTCACGCACAATGATTCAATCAAGCCTGCCTGCTGATGACGCACTATGTCCAGAGTTTTTTTTGTATTGGATCAATTTTGGTGAAATTATGTACAGTATTATCGGAAGGCCATGGGGCCAATGATTTGAGTAAAAATATTGTTTTTGTAAACGAGGAGAGACCGATCAATCTGAAACAAGCAAACATTTGAATCAACCAACATTTTGTATGGAGGCCAAATTTTTGGATGGATACAAAAATCATGAACACATTCCTAGGGGGTGCAGATACACAGTGTAGCTGCGTGATCTCCCTTGTGTACAGGTGTGTGGGTACAGATGCACAGTGAAGCTGTATGATCTCCCTGTGTACCTGTGTACAGGTGTGTAAGTACTCTCATCGTCTACAGTATCTCACGTCAGAGAATAAAGAGGCTTACCGCAGTCTTCGCTCGGAGGTTTGGAGAGCCATGAGGCGCTGCAAGGATGGGTGGTGGTCGCGGGTTGCTGAGAAGATGGAGTCTGCCTCAATCGCTCGCAATCACAAATCGCTATTTAACTCCATCAAAAAAGTAACCTGCAGCACCACACCTATTACCATCATTAGGGAAAAAAAACGGTGATCCAATCTCCGACCCCCAGAAACAGGTGTGCAGATTTGTTGAGCATTTATGTGAAGTCCTGGGGGAGGCTGAGCATTTATGTGAAGTCCTGGGGGAGGGGAAATCACTCGGCATGGAAAACATCGTGGGGCAAAGTGGGGATGACCCTGCTGATGCTGCGGTGCCTCAAATAATGGAAGAAAAAGTCACCCACTGTGAGTGGCTGGCTGAGGTGCCATCTGTTCAGGAAGTACTAAATTCGATCCAGAGTCTGAGACCAGGAAAGGCACAGGGCAGAGATGATCTCCCAAGTGAAATGCTCAGGGAGGGTGGCGTTTGTGCACAGACTGCCCTACATGACATCATAACAACAGTCTGGATCACTGGATGGGTTCCGCACGTAGTTTATGAAGCTTTCGATGGCTGTACCGGAGGACTTTCCATCTGGTACAGATACAATAGGAGCTGATTGATGCCCGGGTGCGGTCAAGGGATGGCTCCCTATTGGTTAATCACGTTATGTATGTCGATGATCTGGTAATTGCCGCTCACTCAGAGGAGGAGTTGGAGGTGCTGCTGCTGAATCTGGAGCGTGCCACTAAGAGGTGGGGCCTTACCATCAGCCCCACCAAAACTAAGCACCTGCCTGGGTATTTTGTACCATCGGACACTCCACCTCCACAACTCCCAATCGGTGATGGGGCAGTTGTGGAGAAAGTGGAGAGTTTCCCATACTTGAGCAGTGTGCTCATGACCGGTCCTGGTTTGACAGCAGAGGTGTCTCCCCGAATGAGTCGAGCGGCATTATCTTTTCATTGGTTGCGTAACACTGTGTGGAAGCTGCCTGGACTCTCGCTCCGCACAAAACTTCAGGTCTTCTCGGCCACGGTCATTCCCTCTCTTCTCTACACTTGCGAAACGTGGACCCCCCCCTAATGGATTGTGTGAGGAGCTTACAAATCCTTGAACGATCTAGACAAAGTCCCATCAAAGAATCTCTCCGGCAGGCATGTCTGCGTTGGCTCGGTCATGTCGCCCGCATGCCCAGTCACCGCATGCCTAAACAGCTTTTGTTTGGCCAGATAGAGTGGGCTAAACGGGCGCGGCACGAGCTAGAGAGGAGATGGAGTGATGTGGTACAGGAGGATGTGGAGCTGACTGGACATTCCGATGACTGGTACCAGCGGTGTCAGGATCGGCCACTGTGGAGGAGGCTCGTGAAGGACGCTATTGGGCAGTTGGAGGCAGTTACCCTCCAACAACAATGGAGGGCGGAGGAGCGACGCTCACAACAACGAGCAGGGTGCCGGGTGGCTAAAGCACAGCAAGTTGGCACAGTAGCGGGCACAGGTGGTGCATCAGCCAGTCATCTCAGTCGACCCGTGGCACCTGGGTCTGCCCCATGACTTCCTGCCAGCGGGCATTCGAGACTTCACGTGGCCTCAACGTGCACATAGCCTGGCACAAGCATCATGGTGACGTCTCCGCCACTTAGTGGCGAATGGCGGTTGTTGTTGTAGGAACAGATACACAGTGAAGTTATATGAACTCCCTTGTGTACCTATGTACAAGTGTGTAGGCACAGATACATAGTGAAACTGCATGATCTCCATTATGTACCTATCTACAGGTGTGTGGGTACAGATACACAGTGCAACATAATTGAAGACTGGTAGCACCTGCTGCCCACGTGTCTTCTCAGTGGTTCACATGAGGCTGGGATCAGAGCCGGGTTTGTTGTTGGGCTCAGTGGCACAGATCGTCTCTCTTGTGTCATTTCAAAGTCCAGCCCCGTTCCCAAGACTCCATTGGCTCCTCCCTTCACAGCCCATCAACTCACTCAACACTGCCTCCCGTTACCAATCCAGGTTTACCCCTCAGCTCTACCAACCATCAGCACGCACAGCCCTACCAGCACTCTATCTCCCTCCCCCAGATGCCCAACCCAACTCGGACCCACGACAAGCAGCACTCGCTGGGTTTAAGGTGGACATTTCTGTTATAATGGAGTGTAAAAAAGGGTTCCACGCTCGCGAGATGCTAACTCATCGTGGGTTCGATCTCGTCCCTAACGCCTGTATATTTGAAGTTTGGATGTTTCCCCACGGTTGTGTGGATTTATCTGCGGGTGCTCTGTTTCTTCCCTCCACATTTAGAAACATGCGTTTAGAGGTATTAGGCTGCGATAAATGTCCACATGATAAGCCACTTCGTTAAGCTATCATTTATGGCCAGGTCGCTTCTGAATGAAGAGCTATATACAGCTCAGTGAGCCTTACCTGGTAAAATAAAATTAGTTTTTTTGTTTTATTTAGTCTAAATAGCATGACCGCTGTTGATGAGAGGCTACGGAACATCCTAATATGAGGGGGCTGCCTTGCTTCACCACACGGCGCTGGTGACGCTCGAGTCTCTGTTCCAAAGCAGGACACGCATCTTTTCCGCACAAAACCCCCTGGCCCATATAGCGGACTTCACCAGCACTCTGTGCTCTAGAGGTCAAGGGCACGAGGCGCGTGCAGTGCCCATTGTGACTACTGGGGTATCTGCGTCTCTCCTCTACTGCCCGCCGGCACATTCCACGGGGGGCATTCACCCACAACGCCAACTCGTTCAGTCGCTACTCGGAGCCCCGGCACGCAGGTAAAGTTCGGGGCTTTCCGAGAGTCGCGGTGTTGTTCACTCGCGCGTTCTGGACAAACCCAGCCCACGCAGCCGCTCTGCCAGTCCAGCCCCACACAGCCAACACGGTACATGCCAGGAGTCGAACTCACGAGACTCAGATTGTAGTTTTGAGCAGCTGACCGCCACCACACAGAGGTGTATTGATAGAAAATATATAATAGGCAACGTTTCAAGTCATGGCCCTTATTCATATAACATAGAGAGGCCACAGGTAGAATTAAATAGTTAAGGTACAGCATACAACAATTCACTCCCGCAGAATGATGATGATCCATCATCACCGCCACCATCATCACCATGCTCGCTGGACGAAGGCTTCCCAAGGCTGCCACCATCACTCGTGTTCGTGCGATGCAACAATCAATGTGGCTCATGGACACGAGCTGCCCTCATTGCTCCATCTCCACGGTGGATGTCCTCCTCTTAGGCACGTTGCCTCCTTTGGCTGCTACTCCGTCATTATTGTCGACCACTGGCCACTATCCCTTCAAGTGGCGAGTGCTGTCCAGAACCACTCACTCTTCTAAACAGAATTAAGGAATCTACGTCTCCGTCACTTACCCGTCTCTTCACATAAACAAATAAAAGTATTTCTTCCAGACCCCATCAGTCGCACGGCCTTCTGGGATTGCGTAATTTAGCAGCATGTTTCAAGACAAGACAACTCTTTAGCAGTCAGGTTTGCCAGAATCAATGCTGGTGAACGAACAATATTACAAGCATTTTCTGAACAGTCAATACGATGTCTTGAACACGTGTAGAATGCCTGGTCCACGCGTCCCCCTTCTCGTTTCAATATGGTTTCGAGTGTGCACCTCTCCACGCTTCTCTGTGCACCCTTCAGGTTTGGTTCCCTTTCCATAGTTCTACGTAAAATTAAATTGTGTTTAGTATAAATAGCCATGCTTCTGATACATGCCACAGCATGTTATGCACACAGATCAACGTCGTCTTCGCTGGGAACAGCGTAATGCGGCTTCTCATCCAATTCCGTTTTTTTAAATCCACTCCACTCTTGTCCCATCTCTTTACTTCTCCACTAATCCAGCTCTACCTGCAATCATTGCTGCCCTAGGCAGCCGCTAACCACACTCTACTGCTGTGCTCCCCACTGTCCCCTTCAACAGAAGTCTCCCTCTGTTTCGTGAACTTGCTGTTCGTGACTTTTTATTTGATTGTATTTATCTTGAATCCAACATTGCAGCGTCATCTTATGTATGTTTAACGTCTTTCGCACCGTACATAGCCAACTGTGCTAATCCGCTGTGCGGGGGAAAGAAAATAAACTAAACACAAAAAGCAGTTCTAAAGAAATTAGTTTTCAAAATTCTTCAATCACTTCCCGTAGATAATCTCCATTGGTTATTGTAACTGCTGTATCATCAGCAAATATAACATTGTTTATTTTAATACATAGGCTTTCGCGACCAATATTATTCATAATAAAGGTTTTTGGGTTAGATCACGTTATTTATACGTCACCCTGCTGCTCTTTTTAAGACCGGGAGCAAGAGGAGAGCCTCACCATTCTGGAAAATCGCCTGATGAAGCTGGATGTAATTACCAGCGAAACGTTGTACTCAAATTTTAAATGATGTTGATTCACTCTTCAACACACCAGTGGGCTAAAGTAGTGAACTATTTGTCCTTTGTAAACGTAACAATTTTTTACTGTTTGGCCATGTCGGGTGGTGGAGGGTTACGACACATTTATAAATAACGCGATATAACCCAAAAACCTTTATTATGAATAACATTGTTTATATTTATTTTTCCAATTCGAATTTTTCCCTTTGAGTGCTCGACCCAGTGATCTGTGAACGTGTTCCCACGTCACTGTGAATCACTTTGGGGAGAGCGTCCCCTCGTCGGCTGCGCTTGGAACGCCAATGTTAGCGCTTCCTTCACTGTAGCCGTTGCATTTTGTAAATAGGTGTAATTATTTCGAAATGTGTTATTTATTTGTTTATGATTTGTGTGCGAAAGCTTTGCTGATTCACCATGACCCATAGCGATGCTAACTGTAACATTAACACTGTGCGAGTACAATTGATCACATTCCGCAGGAGGCATTTACGTTACAACAGACTTGCTGAGTCGCTACACGGAACCAGGTGGCGCAGGTAAGTTCGGGGATTTCCGATAGTCACGGCATTATTACGTTTCCTGTTTCTGAGAAGCCCGACACACACAGCCACCCTGCCAATAAAGACAAAGATCCCCACTATAGCCTTAACATACTGTTGGGGCAAGGTACAGGAACCTTGGTTCACCAAGGTTCCTGTACCTGATACCTTAGCAATAATTTAAGACTTGGTCCAACATGGACTGAATCTTGATGTACCAACTTAGGTTAGGCACTGCCTTACCAACACTTACGTCACCTGGAATGGTACTTTCTACAAACAAAATGAAGGTACCCCCATGGGTTCCCCCTTATCATCAGTGATAATGAATGTTTTCATGGAGAAATTTGAAACAGATGCCATCCAGACATCCACCCTACGTCCTTCGTTGTGGAAGAGATACGTAGATGACACGTTCGTCATTTGGCCAAATGGCCTGTCAGCATTGAACCAATTTCTCAACCACATCAATGCCATACATCCATCCATCAAATTCACCATGGAAGTGGAGAAGGATGGTAAGCTACCATTCCTGGATGTTTTGTTTGAGAAGAGGCCTGACGGCTCATTGGGACGCTGTCTACAGGAAAGCCACCCACACAGATTCCTATCTAAAACCTGATTCCCACCACCATCCGGCCCAGAAGAATTCCCTCATCAAAACACAACACCATAGGGCCCACTGCATCTCCCACCAACACCACCTAGCCAGTGAACTGGAACACGTACACCAAGCCCTCAAGATGAATGGGTACTCGGACTGCATTATTCACAAAGCTGTTTCTCCAACCATGGAGAGATCATCTCCTGAGAAACCAATCAAAACCATCACTTTACCATACATAGGTGTTACCAATTTTTTTTCCAAAATCTTAAACAAACACAAGATCCAGGTCCGATTCAATACAGTACACAAAATCCGTGATCTAATCTCATTTGTGAAGGAGGTCATTCCTGACATGCAATACCCTGGAGTCTACAAACTGAGTTGTACCCGCGGTAGCAGTTACATTGGGGAAACGAAACGACATGTCTCGGACCGTGTTCGCGAACACAAGGCAGATCTGAAACACGACAGAACCAATACCTCTGCGGTAGCTGACCATTATTATAACGCTGTGGGTTCGTATGATATTGTTTTTTTCCGAGACTAAGGTACTCTGCAAACCTTCAGGCAACTATCAAAGGTTTGTTCATGAAGCCATCCAGATATATAAACATAGACATAACTTCAACCGAGAAGATGGATACAAATTGAACAATAATTGGAAGGATGTTATTAACCAGGTAATGCCTTAACTGATTGTGGTTGTGGTTGTTTCCACCCTACCTGCCATTTACTAGTACATTTTTATTTTCCCCCCCGTGTCCCACACTCAGCTTCCCACTTCTAGCCTTGCCCACTTCCCCCCCAGCCTCACTTCCTCTTCCCCTAGCGCTCACGCAGTCCCCCCCCCTCTTTCCCTACCCCACACCCCCACCCTCTCTCTCTCTCCCCCCTTGCATCCCCCCTTCTCTTACCTATATAACCTCTTGCCACGGCAGCTCTCTCGCCTACTTCAGCATTTTCTTGCTGTGGTTGTTCCACCTGATGAAGATTGCTTGTGTTGCGATCGAAAACATCGTGATTTGTTTGATTTTATTTCTACATACGTGACGTTACCGAAAGAACCAAAGAGTATGAAAGACTGATGATAGACTGGTTCTGGACAGTGGTGTTGTAAACTAGTGTGTGCATATGTCCTGCAGATGGGCTGCAGTGGGCAAAAGAAGGATTCAGTTTTTGGGGGAGCTTAGACCAGGAGTTTCAGAGCTTACCGGTAGATGAAGCAATGGTGATGGGCGCAGACTTAAATGGAAGGGTGGGAAGAAGTAAGGACGCATATGAAAGGAACCATTGAGGATGCAGATATGGCAGTAGGAATGAGGGAGGAGAGGATATCTTCGAATGGTCCAGGCAAATGATCTTACAGTGGTGAATACCTACTTTCAGAAGCAGGAGGGAAATGTGATGACCTAGCAGAGTCGAGAGGTTATTATGGTGAGGAGGAAGCACCTGAAATAAGTGAATAACTGCAAAGTGATCCCTGGAGAGTGTGCGACTGGCCGACATAGAATACTGGTGGCAGACTGCTTAGTGAAAGGCATTAGGAAGAGAAAGGTGAGACAAAATAACTGTAGTAGGGTGAAGTGGTGGCAACTAACCATTGAGAAAGAAACCTTCTGCAGGCAAGCTATGGAGAGCTTAAAAAGTGTAACGCCTATGGGGAGCATGAAGGAAATATTGGAACTGACAAGTGGAATACTGAAAGCAGCAGGTAGTGCAGTGGGAGTGAGCAAAGGAAGACAGATACAACAGAAGGAAACATGGTGGTGGGGTGATGAAGTGCAAAAGGCAACAAGAGAGAAAAAGGCCAAGTTTAAGAAGTGGTAGAACACGAGAGAAGGGCCATCTGGGTGAATACCAGGCAGCGAGAAGAAAAGCAAAGCTGGTGGTAGCAATGGCTAAAACAACACCATTTGCACAACTCTGCCAAATCTTGACAGCAAATAAGGTGGGAAGATGGTATACCGTTTGGCAAGAACAGTGAAGGACGAACAATCGTGGATGAGATAAAGGTTACAGAAAGATGGAAATAGTACTTTGAGAAGTTGCTGAATGTAGAAAACCCAAGACGTGAAATGGTTGAGGAACATAACATAATTAAAGTAGGTGCAGAGACTATAACCAGATACTATAACCAGAGAACAGATGGTGGAGGCTCTGGGGAGCATGACACATCAAAAGGCAGTGGGGCCAGATGAGCTTCTATGTAATGTTTAAATTAATGGGAGAGAAGGGTGTTGAAATATTGATGGGTTTGTTTGGGAAAATCTATATGAAGAATAAAATGCCGGATGTGTGGAGAGTACATTGGTTTCCATCTCTAATGGGAAAGGTGATGTACAAAAATGTGGGAACAACAGAGGAATAGCATTGATGAGTCACACCATGGAACTCTGGGAAAGAATCATATAATGGAGACTGAGAAAGCTGGTGGATATTGGCAAGAGTCAGTTTGGATTCAGACAGGGAAGATCAACAATGGATGCAATATTCTTGGATCTTTCGGTAAACTCACTTAGAAAGGAAATAATAAAAATAAAACATTATAAAATTCTCACAACGTTTCGGCCACAACACAAGCAGCCGTCCTCAGGTAAAGAACAGAGCTGTCGGAAAGACAGCATCCTAAAAAAAACTGCTAAGCTTGGCAGCGTATTTTAAGCTGGGTGGGAGGAGCAGAGCACCTGAGGACGGCTGCTTGTGTTGTGGCCGAAACGTCGTGAGAATTGTATTGTTTATTATTTCCCTTCTACGTGACTTTACCGAAAGATCCAAGAATATGAATCCCTGCAGTCACGAAAGCTTTAAATCGAAATGGATGCAATCTTTGCACTGAGAAGAGTATTGATGGATAAGTTCAGAGAGAAGAAACGGGACCTGCATATGGTGTTTATTGATCGAGAGAAGTGTACGACAGGGTGCTTAGAGAGATCATCTGGTGGTATATAAGAAGAACAGGTATTCCTGAGGTAGCAATGCCCTCGTCGGCCGAGAGGATGACTATATTATCCCTATTTTTTAAATTCGCGAGTTCAGAGCGCTCGTTTTTGCTAATGTTGCTAATGGGTTTCTTAGCATTCTTGAGAATAGTGCCTATTTCAGCTCTCACAACGTCCTCTTGGATGTGTCCTATGCCTTTGAGGGCTACATCGACCTGAGAGATCACATCCTCTACTGGTATTTCTGACCGAATTCGCGAGCACAAATCAGATTTGAAACACGGCAGAACGAATTATTTGGCCGTAGCTGATCATTGTTTCAACACAGTGGGTTATCATGATATTGTTTTCTCTGATACCAAAGTACTCTGCAAACCTCCCGGATACTACCAAAGATTTGTCCATGAAGCCATCCAGATATATAAACATAGACACAACTTCAACCGAGAGGATGGTTTTAAATTGAGCAATCATTGGAAAGATGTCATCAACCAAGTCAAACTTTAGCTGCTTTATAATTGTACAGCCATTTCCATTTCTTCCAGTTGGTTGCGCTCGTTTTCGATCACCACTCGCAATCGCCTCTCCGCCCCCCTAAGCCCTGCAGCATAACAAAAGGCGGCTTAACTTAGCCCCCCTCCCCACGGCCCTTCCTGGCTCCTCCCCCCCCCCTTAACCTGTATATAATCTCGAGTATCTTAGAGCTCTCTTCACTTAATACAGCAATTTTGCTGTGACGGTTTCCACCTGAAGACGGAAGCTTGTGTTGCCTCCGAAACGTCGTGATTTAATTTAGTTGTTTTCATTTATTTTATTTTACCTACGTGACTTTACCGAAAAAAACAAAGAGTATGAATCCTTGCAGTCACGAAAGCTTCAAATCTAGAAACAGCATTTACATGGACATTTGCCTCCCAGTAATCAGCTTTATACACCTGATATTGTCGGATCTCACAGTCTAAGCAGAGTGGTGAAGCTTAGGTGACTACCAGGATTTCCCTGCAGTTTTGAATTGGGGGCTAGAAGGGTGGTGAAGTGCCACACTAAGTGCACCCCACATATAGATCTGGTCCACTGACTGGGTTGATGTCGATTGATCCATCTGCGCAGAGTTTTGAGAGTTGCTCCCTCATGGGTTTTTGCCATGTCTCAGGCAGTGCCCATGGGTGCTTATCTGGGCGTCTGCTTCATTGGCAGGCGGTACATTCCGCGAGGGGTATGTATAGCACATCACGCATGTTAAGTCACTACACGGAAATCAGGTGCACAGGTAAAGTTCGGGGCTTTCCGGACAAACCCAGCCCACACAGCCGTCCTGCAGTCCAACCAGATAAAGGAGAATTCCTCTTATCCGTGGCCCTATTACCCGTGGCAACTGTAGGGTCCCCGAAATCTCCTATCATCCGTTGTCCAATGTCTTACTATTATCCATAGTTATCGTGATTGTAGCCATAGTGTACCCATCATACATAGTGTATGTGTGTGTGTAGGTGCGGTTAGCACGCTGCCCGAAGACTAGCGAACACCCGTGATGATTATCTGAAGAGGTAATGGTCCTCTCCAGGTCGACTCAGCCTCAAAAGAGTACCTGGTGCGCTGTATAAACATTGCCACTGGGGATACAAAGGTGGTTGGGCGTGGTGCTGGCCCCCTCATGTGCCGTGCTGCCTTTATAGGTGCTCACCAAACGCACTTGATCCGACAGTCTGTGAAGGCTATACGCGCGATCTTTGTTTTTGTCTCTGTTACTTACACGTCCAAAACCCGCAGAGTTATCCGCAGGTACCAGACGTTACATCACTTCTCCTATTACCCACTCTTTTTTATGGATAAGAGGACTCACGCGGTAAATTCACCCTGGTATGCATGGGTGAATTTTCACCTCGTAGATGAGTAAAATCGTGGCTAACCCCGCAGATAATAGGACCTGCGACAGTGTTGCTCCATATCACTGCAGGTAATAGGAGTTCTATCAGAAAATATTAATGAGTTCACCAGCATTGATTTATGCAAGCCTGACTGCTGACGAGACACTATTTAAAAACCCGTCCAGAGTGTGCTTGTATTGGATCAATGTTGTTCAATTTTTGTACTGTAAACAAAAACTACGTGGAGAGACCGATTTGGATCAACGAATTTTTTGTATCTTGGCCCAATATTCGGATTTTTTTGAATGCATAAAGAATCAGCAACACATCCCTGGGGGGTACAGATACACATTGAAGCTGCATGATCTCCCTATGTACCTGTGTACAGGTGTGTGGGTCCAGATACACAGTGAAGCTGCATGATCTCCCTATGTACCTGTGTACAGGTGTGTAGGTACAGATACACAGTGTAGCTGCATGATCTCCCTTGTGTACCTGTGTATAGGTGTGTGGGTACAGATACACAGTGAAGCTGCATGATTTCCCTTGTGTACCTATGTACAGGTGTGAGTACAGACACAGAGTGTAGCTTTATGATCTTCCTCATGAACCTGTGTGCAGGTGCATAGCCATGGCGAGTAATATCAAACCCTGTTCTGCCCTCCACCATTCTTTGAACAACCCACATTGACCAGCGTGGTGAAGTAAGTCAAACAACCCCCATGATCAACATGGACTGGAGATGCCTTCTGTGGTGTCATCCTAACTTGTGTAGTTTGTGAGGAAGAAGCCCCAGTGTTCCACGCGTGTTATACAATCCAATGCTGGATGAAGGCCTCCCATATGCCATGTTGTCATTGGGATTTTGACTATACTTCATTGCACTGGTCAGTGTGGGTTGTGAAAGCGACTCAACTAATCTATTTTATTCAACGAGTAAAGTCAACTGAGCTAGGAGCTTGTTTACAGAGACGACCACGTTACACATGATAGCTCATCGAAGTGGTTTAGAATCCCTTGTGGGAATCTATAGCTGCCAAATAATGTACACGTGTGTTTCTATACTCTTTGATTCTTTCGGTAAAGTCATGTAGATAGAAAATGTATTGATCACGACGTTTCGATGGCAACACAAGCGACTGTCTTCAGGTGTGTTTCTATATACTTTACACGTGTGTCTAAATAATGTACACGCGTGTTTGTAAATAATGTACACCCGTGTTTCAACATAATGTACACCCGTGTTTCTACAGTGAGGGAAAAAAGTATTTGATCCCCTGCTGATTTTGTACGTTTGCCCACTGACAAAGAAATTATCAGTCTATAATCTTAATGGTAGGTTTATTTGAACAGTGAGAGACAGAATAACAACAAAAATCCAGAAAAATGCATGTCAAAAATGTTATAAATTGATTTGCATTTTAATGAGGGAAATAAGTATTTGATCCCCTCTCAATCAGAAAAATTTCTGGCTCCCAGGTGTCTTTTATACAGGTAACGAGCAGAGTTTAGGAGCACACTCTTAAAGGGAGTGCTCCTAATCTCAGCTTGTTACCTGTATAAAAGACACCTGTCCACAGAGCAATCAATCAGATTCCAAACTCTCCACCATGGCCAAGACCAAAGAGCTCTCCAAGGATGTCAGGGACAAGATTGTAGACCTACACAAGGCTGGAATTGGCTACAAGACCATTGCCAAGCAGCTTGGTAAGAAGGTGACAACAGTTGGTGCGATTATTCGCAAATTGAAGAAACACAAAAGAACTGTCAATCTTCCTCGGCCTGGGGCTCCATGCAAGATCTCACCTCGTGGAGTTGCAATGATCATGAGAACGGTGAGGAATCAGCCCAGAACTACACGGGAGGATCTTGTCAATTATCTAAAGGCAGCTGGGACCATAGTCACCAAGAAAACAATTGGTAACACATAACGCCGTGAAGGACTGAAATCCTGCAGCGCCCGCATGGTCCCCCTGCTCAAGAAAGCACATATACATGCCCGTCTGAAGTTTTCCAATGAACATCTGAATGATTCAGAGGACAACTGGGTGAAAGTGTTGTGGTCAGATGAGACCAAAATAGAGCTTTATGGCATCAACTCAACTCGCCGTGTTTGGAGGAGGAAGAATGCTGCCTATGACCCCAAGAACACCATCCCCACCGTCAAACATGGAGGTGAAAACATTATGCTTTGGGGGTATTTTTCTGCTAAGGGGACAGGACAACTTCACCGCATCAAAGGGACGATGGACGGGGCCATGTACCGTCAAATCTTGGGTGAGAACCTCCTTCCCTCAGCCAGGGCATTGAAAATGGGTCGTGGATGAGTATTCCAGCATGACAATGACCCAAAACACACGGCCAAGGCAACAAAGGAGTGGCTCAAGAAGAAGCACATTAAGGTCCTGGAGTGGCCTAGCCAGTCTCCAGACCTTAATCCCATAGAAAATCTGTGGAAGGAGCTGAAGGTTCGAGTTGCCAAACGTCAGCCTCGAAACCTTAATGACTTGGAGTTTATCTGCAAAGAGGAGTGGGACAAAATCCCTCCTGAGATGTGTGCAAACTTGGTGGCCAACTACAAGAAACGTCTGACCTCTGTGATTTCCAACAAGGGTTTTGTCACCAAGTACTAAGCCATGTTTTGCAGAGGGGTCAAATACTTATTTCCCTCATTAAAATGCAAATCAATTAAAAACATTTTTGACATGCGTTTTTCTGGATTTTTTTTGTTGTTATTCTGTCTCTCACTCTTCAAATAAACCCACCATTAAAATTATAGACTGATCATTTCTTTGTCAGTGGGCAAACGTACAAAATCAGCAGGGGATCAAATACTTTTTTCCCTCACTGTACATAATGTACACACGTGTTTGAAAATAATGTACACCCGTGTTTCTACATAATGTACACACGTGTTTCTAAATAATGTACACATGTTTCTGCATATTGTACACATGTGTATCCAAATAATGTATACTCGTATATTTTAAATAATGTACGTGTTTCAAAAAAATGCACACCCATGTTTCTACATAATACAGTATACACGTGTTTCTATATAATATACACCCGTATTATTTAAAATAGCGTACACGTGTTTCTACATAATGTACACGTGTGTTTATAAATAATGTACACGTGTTTCTACATAATGTACACGTGTGTTTATAAATAATGTACACGCGTGTTTATAAATAATGTACACGTGTGTTTCTACATATTGTACACGTGTGTTTCTAAACAATGTACATGTGTTTCTAAATAAGGAGGGTAAAACCTGAGGACTAGGAGGACATTCCACGCGACCACCACGAGGAGAGAACAGATCAATCTCATCATAGCTATGAAGAGGCACACTTTTCATGAGAACATGTTAAGAAATTAGAGAAAGCCATTGACTTAAGGGAAGCAAGTGACTTGTGCAGGACATGTCACTGGAGGGGATGATGGCCGGTGGTCGAGACTAATGATGGCGTGGCAGCTAAAGGATGTCTGAGAAGTTGTCCACCGTGGGCACAGAGCAATGAATTGGTTCATGTGCGGGACCTGTATAGATTGTGGCATCACAAGACCATGACATATGGTGACGGATTGGGGAGGTATGCATGTAACAGTGAATAGGTCATGGCTGATGATGCATCTTGATACAATAATTATTGAGCTTGGTGAGAGTCTCACACAGCACGACGTGGGTGTTGTACTCCTGCCTGTAGCGCTGTCCCCTGTCTCCTGCCAGGTTCGCCACTCCATCAGCGTGCTGCGCCATTGCTTGGTCGCGGTAGAGGAGCCAGGCTAACGCTGTACGCGTTCGTGTTTTATATAAATAATTGTGCACGCATCACGAGTCAGGGCAGCAGTCGTAATCTCGAAGCCGTCAGTCATGCGGCTGCGAAGGGCAATGCTGCCACCTGTCTGTTGCCATCAACAGCTGAACGCCTCGTCCACATCATGATCCCAACAGAGGTCTCCGGCATCGTGAGATGAGGGCTCAGGTATGGGAGCCGGCAGCAAGGATTGGCAACGAGCACCGCAATAGAAAAGGAAAATAAATCAGACGACTGGGCATGGGAACTGTGTGGCGTGAACCTTGCCACTGGGTTTAAATATCTCAACAGGTCCTCAATCACTGCAGACAGTGTCCTTTGCAACAACACTCAGATTATACTGGCCAAAGACCCGGACTTGCCCCGTCTACTGTGTTCAAGCCCTTTTGTCAGTCCACTGCTGGATGAGGGCCTTCCCACGCTGTGCAAATAGTGGAAATATTTTATCATACCTCACCACGCTGGTGATGCGGTTTCCTAACAAACATTTATCGAAAGTAATAGCAATTGCGGGGGCTGGTGAGCCACTCAACTCCACGCTAAGGAGGTAACCACGGCCACAGCCACTGATGCCACCTAAACTCGCCATCGCCTCTTTCCTTGCAGCAGTCTCCCAGTTGACAGCTGCCCTCCAAGGTCTCTTCCAAACCGCCTCGCGCATTCTACTTTGTACACTGCTGGAGGGAACACGACACGTCTTACGTTTTGCCTCCATAGCTTTAGCATTTTAATATATAATAGGTGACGTTTCGGAAAATGGCCCTTCTGTATAGCACATAGATCTAGCGCATCACTCGCCATTGATGTTCGCCGTGACGGGGAATCAAACTTCGGTGGCCGAGTTTGTGGCACAGTGCACGAACACCTAGCATGCCACATGGATCAGAGACATGGATATCAAATAAGAAAATGGCGAAAACATGTAAGTGCTCAAAACAGCATGGGAATATTTATGCGAAGAATTATACAGCAAGAGGAACACATGCATGCAATAATATACGCAAGTTAGAGGCATCATATTGACTGTGAAGAATGGTAAGTGGGTTGGGCAGGATGTGCTGCTGGAAGTGATGGGTCGATGGTGGTCGAGACTAATGACAGAGTGGCAGCCAAGAGGTCACGCGCCCGAAAGGACACCCACCATGAGGATGGGGCCACGAGAGCAACTCGTGTCCAGGTGCTGCTGGGTTGATGCTGCGCAGGCTGAGAGGCGGTGACACTTTGGAAGGCTTCGTCCAGCAGTGGATTGACCGTGGTTCATTATAGTTTCATAGTTTCATTTATTTGGTATAGCCCTGTGAGCCATTCGGCTCTTGAATCGGGTGCAACCGCAACAAACAAAAAATCAAAAACATGAACAAGAAAACATCTTAAAGTGACTATGTGACTGTGCAAACAGAAAATCCAGGAAAAAAACATCAAAATATTCCTGAAATAGCACCGTACACCAACGCTGTGTGCAAAAATCCCAGTGGGATGCAAGTCAAACAACAACAAGAACACTTAGATTAAGGCCATCAGTCTAACTCCGTACTACAATAAACAAAAACATGGCCAAACCAAAAAACTTTTAGAAATCACCAAAATAAATCCATAAATGCAATGTAACAGTGATCATAGGAACTGTGACCGAATTTCTAACAATAAACTACATAAATAACATGTAACACCAAACCCTAGAGCCACAGCTGGCTGCATGAGTCACTCCACAAACAACAGGAGCATCAGTCGGAGTATCACATTTTTCAATGCACATTTAAGATCAGCACACTAAATCAAAATACAGATAATACTTTGCAGCGGTCATCCAGAGCGAAACATTTTATTTTATTTTAGGCCACTGAATAGCAGTGGTAGCTAGGGGTGTACAACTCCTCTAGAGCAGTTTTGAGTGAAGATCTCATTGGTAGTGATTCAAGTTGCAGTTTATTAGCAATAGCATTCCAGACCCTGGGGCATCAATAGCAAAGGCCCTTCCTCCGGTTTTTGTACGGCAATAGGGAATGTGAAGCTGGTAGATGAGCGAAGACTTGAGGTCAAATTTGTTCTTTGAAACAGAGAGGAGATCCAGCAGGTAGTCTGCGGATTTTTTTGTAAGTACATCGTGAATAAATAAGATCTGGTGTACAAGCCGTCTAACATTAAGAGAGTCACTCCACAAATGGTTACTAAGCCAGAATTAAGAGATGTTAAGTTTGACCCAATGTAGAGATCACAGTGGTGAGTCCTATATGGGCAGTTCAATGCAAATCTTAAGGCCGAGTGATAGATGGAATCATGCTTCTTCAGTACAGTACTTGGGGCTGATTTATACACGATATCACAGTAATCAAGTAGAGGCAGTATGGTAGCTTTTATCAATTCCAAACGGAACATAGGGGGGAAGCAGTGCTTGTGTCGATACAGAAAACCTATTTTTATTTTTTTATTTTTACCAATATAATCAATATGATCTTCAAAATTCAGTTTTGAATCCAGGATGACCCCAAGATACTTATAGATCTTGACTTGCTCTGTTTGATAATTATTTAAGGAATGTAATTTGGGAAAAATAACTTCCTGCTTTAAATCCAGTGAGAAGCATAGCACCTTGGTTTTGGAGGTATTTAGGACTAGTTTAAGATCAACTAGCTGATGTTGTAGTTTGTTGAAATCACCCTGGAGCTTAGCAATCACATCATCTGGAGAGCGGCCAGCAGTAATCAGTATCGTGTCATCTGCAAAAAGATTAACCCTGGAATGATCCAGGTCAGTGCCCAAGTCATTGACATAAAGAGAGAACAAAAGGGGGCCGAGGATGGAACCCTGTGGAACCCCTTTTGTTATCTTAACACTTGTTTGACCTCCAACCATCTGTGAATACAGTTCGGGTGCGAGAAAAGAGGTAATTTTTTAACCATTTTACTGTGTTTTTGCAAAAACCGAGGCAACTTAGTTTACAAGCAGGGTGTTGTGGTCTACTGTATCAAAAGCTTTGGACAGCTTCTTTGGTTCTTTCGGTAAAGTCACGTAGAATGAGAATAAAATAATAAATTGATAAAATAAAATAACACAATAATATTCTCACGACGTTTCGGCCACAACACAAGCGGCCTTCATCAGGTGAAGGGGGCGAGACTGTCTGGTAGGACAGCGCTGGAGTGAAAGAGCCACGTTCAGATACGGCCTTTAAGCTGTGTGAGAGGAACAAAGCGCCTTGACAAAGGAATTAGCATATAATTTAGCATTGAAATGGCTGAATGATTAGCTTGTGACTGGTCACAGAAATAGCTATGTTAAAAGTTAAAGCATACACACCCGCAGAGGCACCCATTGTTAAAGGGATTAGCATAGAATTTAGCATTGAAATAGCTAAGTTAAGGCATACACATCTTGACAATGGAATTAGCATAGAATTTAGCATTGAGATAGCTGACTGATTAGCTTGTACCTGCTGCAGAAATAGAGCTTGTACCTGCTTTAGAAATAGCTACGTTAAAGTCAGAGCATACACATTCACCGAGGCCCTTAGTACAAATCAAACAGGAGAATTTAGCATTGAAATAACTAGGCGAATCCAGCATTGAAACAACTGAGTGATTAGCTAGTGACTGGTCACAGAAAAGACTATGTTGAATTCAAGGCCTACACATCTGAGCTATTCACAGTACTATATAGTGAACCAATAAAAAAATATATATAAATTACCTTAATGTTATCAATAAACTCTATATTCTCCAATCAGCTAAGCTACCAACAATAAGCCGTTATATATCACAATGCTATATGGCGAAAAAATGGGTGGATTCTTACCCTCAACTTTAGCACCACGGATAGCTACGGGCCCCGTTCAGACGGACGAGTTCATGCATGGTCGGAACAGAGGAGGGGGAGAGAGACAGCTGCGAGGCGCTATTATACTCCATGTTGTAAACCATACCATTAACCGTGGTGTGAGAGGTATTAAGAGTCAATGCTGGCGAAAGAGCTGCGGTCTGAAGGTCATCGTAAAATACAATTAATTAAGAACAGAAATGGTTTAAAACATCTTTCCAATGGTTACTAAGCCAGAATCCATCTTCTCGGTTGAAATTGTCTCTGTGCTTGTATATGTGAATGGCCTCATGAACGAATCTCTCATGGTAGCCGGTTGGTTTGCAAAGAACCTCCGTCTTGGAGAAGTCAATGTCATGTGAGCCCACTGAATTATAACAGTGATCTGCCACGGCAGAGGAGTTCGTCCTACCGTGTTTCAAGTCTGCTTTATGTTCGCGGATGCGGTCCGAGATATGTCGTTTGGTTTCTCCAATGTAGCTACTACCACAGAGGCACTTTAATTTGTACATAGATAGTTCCATCTGTAAAAGATGCTGTTCCAGACATACAGTACCCGGGCGTTTACAAACTAAAATGCCTCTGTGGTAGTAGCTACATTGGAGAAACCAAACGACATATCTCGGACCGCATCCGCGAACATAAAGCAGACTTGAAACACGGTAGGACGAACTCCTCTGCCGTGGCAGATCACTGTTATAATTCAGTGGGCTCACATGACATTGACTTCTCCAAGACGGAGGTTCTTTGCAAACCAACCGGCTACCATGAGAGATTCGTTCATGAGGCCATTCACATATGCAAGCACAGAGACAATTTCAACCGAGAAGATGGATTCTGGCTTAGTAACCATTGGAAAGATGTTTTAAACCATTTCTGTTCTTAATTAATTGTATTTTACGATGACCTTCAGACCGCAGCTCTTTCGCCAGCATTGACTCTTAATACCTCTCACACCACGGTTAATGGTATGGTTTACAACATGGAGTATAATAGCGCCTCGCAGCTGTCTCTCTCCCCCTCCTCTGTTCCGACCATGCATGAACTCGTCCGTCTGAACGGGGCCCGTAGCTATCTGTGGTGCTAAAGTTGAGGGTAAGAATCCACCCATTTTTTCGCCATATAGCATTGTGATATATAACGACTTATTGTTGGTAGCTTAGCTGATTGGAGAATATAGAGTTTATTGATAACATTAAGGTAATTTATATTTTAGTTTTTATTGGTTCACTATATAGTACTGTGAATAGCTCAGATGTTTAGGCCTTGAATTCAACATAGTCTTTTCTGTGACCAGTCACTAGCTAATCACTCAGTTATTTCAATGCTAAATTCGCCTAGTTATTTCAATTCTAAATTCTCCTGTTTGATTTGTACTAAGTGCCTTGGTGAATGTGTATGCTCTGACTTCAACGTAGCTATTTCTGTGACCAGTTACAAGCTAATCACTCAGCTATTTCAATGCTAAATTCTATGCTAATTCCTTTGTCAAGGGGTGCCTCTGCGGATGTGTATGCTTTAACTTAGCTATTTTAATGCTAAATTCTATGCTAATTCCTTTGTCAAGGGGTGCCTCTGCGGATGTGTATGCTTTAACTTTTAACATAGCTATTTCTGTGACCAGTCACAAGCTAATCACTCAGCCATTTCAATGCTAAAATTATATGCTAATTCCTTTGTCAAGGTGCTTTGTTTCCTCTCACACAGCTTAAAGGTCGTGATCTGAACGTGACTCTTTCATTCCAGCGCTGTCCTACCAGACAGTCTCGTCCCTTCACCTGATGAAGGCCGCTTGTGTTGTGGCCGAAACGTCGTGAGAATATTATTGTGTTATTTTATTTTATCAATTTATTATTTTATTCTCATTCTACGTGACTTTACCGAAAGAACCAAAGAAGATGAATCATTGCAGTCACGAAAGCTTTAAATAGAAATTTAACCGCCTCTACGGGGAGGGATTCCACACATCCTTAACATCATTCAACAGACTCCGGGATAAGAAGGCTCAACTAATCGAGTCTCTCACCTTTCTGAAGAGATGCCGCGACTCTAAGGTAATACCAACCGCATTTACACTAACCTCTGCTTTTGCAACTTCTCTCAATGCAAAACGAATTCTAGCTAGAACTAGCTTCGCTCTTATCTCGGAAAAAATCAGACTTACACGCACCGAACTCGATCAGTTAGACAAGACACTCTACAAATCACACTTAAAATTGACAGCAACAATGTCTACATCGGATTGGGAACATGTAGACAATATGACTACCTCTTCGGCTGCCACTATGTCGACCAAATGTAGGGACAATTTGATTTCCAAATTCAATCACCTCTCCAGCAAAAAATCGGATCCACACACCGAAAAGATAGACGTCAACAAAGTCGTAATTAATCGCAGTAACAGTTCCATTTCTGATGGTCTGAAATCCGTTTCAGCTAAAGGTCTAAACTTTGCTGTCACACCGACACACTTACCGGTTAATGATATCATTGCCCATGTCGACGTTGCACTCAAGGGCTTGAGTCACATCTCTGCAGATGTAGCAAGATCTGAAATCGCTGCAACCCTCAAAAACGCTAAGTTGCCACCCAGCAACATCAGCAAAGACGAACGTTTTGAATTATCTCAATTAAAAAAGAGGGATGATATTGTCGTCCTCTCAGCCGACAAGGGCAATGCCACTGTCATCATGGACAAAACAGAATATAACAACAAAATTCAAGAACTACTCAACGATGGCAGCTATACAAAAATAAAAAGAGATCCCACCAACAGCCTGGTCACCAAAACGAACAAAATCATCTCTGATTCAACAGCATTAATTGATGAGATCAAACAGTTCTCGTTGAAACCCTCTGCTGCCAGACCACCAAGATTATATGGCCATAGTCCATCGTCTCTACTATCAACTCCCCCACCTACAAACTGGCACATTTTCTTGCTGATATACTGCGACCTTTCACTGGAAAAACCACCTCTGCGGTACTAAATTCTACTCACCTGGTATCGACAATCAAAGGCATTTCCCTGTCCCCAGACGACCTGCTTGTCAGTTTTGATGTGGTGTCCTTGTTCACCAAAGTCCCGGTACCTGACACCATCGCTATCATTGAAGACCTGGTTCATCAAGGACTGCATACTGATGTACCCCCCCTGGTGAGACATTGCTTAACCAACACATACTTCACCTGGAATGGAACTTTCTACAAACAAACTGAGGGCACCCCAATGGGCTCCCCCCTATCTCCGGTTGTAGCCAACGTATTCATGGAAAAAATTTTTGAAACTGACGCCATCCAGACTGCCACTCTACGCCCGACCTTATGGAAGAGGTACGTTGATGACACCTTTGTCATCTGGCCACATGGCCAGCCTGCTCTAGACCAATTCCGCGACCACATCAATTCCATACACCCAGCCATCAGATTTACCATGGAGGTCGAAAAAGATGGCAAACTACCCTTTTTGGATGTCTTAATTAAAAGGAGACATGATGGTTCAATGAGCCACTCTGTCTACAGGAAAGCTACTCATACAGATGCTTACTTGAAACCGGATTCCCACCACCATCCATCCCAGAAGAACTCCCTCATCAAGACTCTATACCATAGAGCCCAATGCATTTCCGACCAGGAACACATTACCAGTGAACTCAAGCACGAACACCAGGCTCTCAGGGCTAATGGTTACTCCGACTACACAATCCGCAAAGTCATCACTCCAGTCATGAAGAAGGATCCTCTTGTGGAGCCACTCAAAACCATCACCTTACCCTACATTGCAGGGGTCACTAAAAATATCTCCAAAATCCTGAATAAACACAAGATCCAGGTCCGATTCAACACAGTACATAAAATCCGTGATTTAGTTCCATCTGTAAAAGATGCTGTTCCAGACATACAGTACCCGGGTGTTTACAAACTAAAATGCCTCTGTGGTAGTAGCTACATTGGAGAAACCAAACGACATATCTCGGACCGCATCCGCGAACATAAAGCAGACTTGAAACAAGGTAGGACGAACTCCTCTGCCGTGGCAGATCACTGTTATAATTCAGTGGGCTCACATGACATTGACTTCTCCAAGACGGAGGTTCTTTGCAAACCAACCGGCTACCATGAGAGATTCGTTCATGAGGCCATTCACATATACAAGCACAGAGACAATTTCAACCGAGAAGATGGATTCTGGCTTAGTAACCATTGGAAAGATGTTTTAAACCATTTCTGTTCTTAATTAATTGTATTTTACGATGACCTTCAGACCGCAGCTCTTTCGCCAGCATTGACTCTTAATACCTCTCACACCACGGTTAATGGTATGGTTTACAACATGGAGTATAATAGCGCCTCGCAGCTGTCTCTCTCCCCCTCCTCTGTTCCGACCATGCATGAACTCGTCCGTCTGAACGGGGCCCGTAGCTATCCGTGGTGCTAAAGTTGAGGGTAAGAATCCACCCATTTTTTCGCCATATAGCATTGTGATATATAACGACTTATTGTTGGTAGCTTAGCTGATTGGAGAATATAGAGTTTATTGATAACATTAAGGTAATTTATATTTTAGTTTTTTTATTGGTTCACTATATAGTACTGTGAATAGCTCAGATGTGTAGGCCTTGAATTCAACATAGTCTTTTCTGTGACCAGTCACTAGCTAATCACTCAGTTATTTCAATGCTAAATTCGCCTAGTTATTTCAATGCTAAATTCTCCTGTTTGATTTGTACTAAGTGCCTCGGTGAATGTGTATGCTCTGACTTCAACGTAGCTATTTCTGTGACCAGTTACAAGCTAATTACTCAGCTATTTAAATGCTAAATTCTATGCTAATTCCTTTGTCAAGGGGTGCCTCTGCGGATGTGTATGCTTTAACTTAGCTATTTCAATGCTAAATTCTATGCTAATTCCTTTGTCAAGGGGTGCCTCTGCGGATGTGTATGCTTTAGCTTTTAACATAGCTATTTCTGTGACCAGTCACAAGCTAATCAGCCATTTCAATGCTAAAATTATATGCTAATTCCTTTGTCAAGGCGCTTTGTTTCCTCTCACACAGCTTAAAGGTCGTGATCTGAACGTGACTCTTTCATTCCAGCGCTGTCCTACCAGACAGTCTCGTCCCTTCACCTGATGAAGGCCGCTTGTGTTGTGGCCGAAACGTCGTGAGAATATTATTGTGTTATTTTATTTTATCAATTTATTATTTTATTCTCATTCTACGTGACTTTACCGAAAGAACCAAAGAAGATGAATCATTGCAGTCACGAAAGCTTTAAATCGAAATGTAGTAGATTGTTGGTGGACAGGAAACTGCTAATTTGGTAGTTCAATAATTTTTCAAAAATTTTCATCAATGGGGACAAAATTGAGATAGGTCGGTAGTTATTGGGATCATCTTTAGGGCCCCCTTTGTGAAGTGGACGGACATAGGAATGTTTCCATTCTAGAGGAACTGATGCTTCTTTGATGGACAGGTTAAAAATATGGGCTATAGGTTTATATATTAGGTGACCAACAGTTAGTAGAGCAAAGACGGGAAAACTATCTGCTCCGGTAGAAGAGGACCCTTTGAGGTAGGAAAGCTGTTTCAGAACATTACTTTCGTGGATTGGCTGGAAACTAAATTCGTTTAATGTTTGGATAGGGGTGTAGGAATTTGCATGAGCAGGGGTGACTCCCAATACATTGTCAAAAAGATTACCAGCTTCAGAAAAATGAAGGTTAAAATTGTCAACTATTTTTTTGGGATCTGAAAAATATTCCCCATTTCGGTTAAGCTCAACGGGCAGATTGTCTGTTTTGGATGCTTTTTCGATAGATTTAATTGTTTTCCAAAAAATCCTGGCATTTCCATGTTATTCCAGGAGAGTGGAGGAAAAGTAGGCATTTTTTGCATGCCGTATTTTTTTTACACATCTATTCCTTAAAATCCTGTATTCTAGCCAGTCACTTTTCTGAGCACATGCCCAAGCCTTGTCCCTAGTTTTCATGAGCTTTGTAATAAAAGGATCATACCATGGTGGGTGGTTGCCTTTAGTTTTAAATCTAACCAACGGAGCATGTTTGTTAAGAATTTGGAGAAACGTGTACCTGAAAGTCTCCCAAGCCGTAGTCAGGTTGGGGATATCACAGACCTTATCAATATCCGAGTGAAGCACATCATTTGTAAATGCCTGAGTGCTGAAGTGCCTCAAAGAGTGCTTCTCAACAATTTTAGGGGGGGCTTTGGGTCTGGCTGATGATCTCACCCCAAAAATGAAGGAGTGATCACTAAGGTTATTACCCAGAACACCAGTCAGTGCGAAATTGTGAGGGGCATTTGTCAATAGGACGACAAGCAGAGTTGACTGTCCCGGATTTTTTAGGTTGGGTCTTGTGGGGACATTTATTAATTGAAACAGGTTAAATTCATCTGTAAAATTTGTGGCCACAGCCGGCGGGTTTAGCCAATTACAATTTAGATCACCCACTAAAACTATTTCACCTCTAGGGAGGCCCCGAAAAAGCTCTCTCAGTGCCAATGCAGCTTCAATATCATTCCCACAAGGCGGGCTACAGCAGCACACTACCAATATCTGTTGATTATTTGGGAGAGTTATTCTGAGAGCCAAACCTTCAAAGCAACATTTTTTAAACAAGGAGTGAGCTGGTGAACATGCAATAGTATTACGAACATAGATGGCAATTCCACCTCCTTTAGATCCTCGGTCAAGCCGAAAAAGGTTGTAGCTTTCAATCGTAATCTGCAAGTAATTGACGGCAGGAGTGAGAAATGTTTCTGTTAGACAAAAAATGTTGACATGTAGAACACCAACACCTTTCCTGCCAGAAAAATCTACAGAATTATACGAGTTCTTTTCATTTGGGCCAGGATGAAGCTCAATACCACCCAGAAATAAGAAAAGTAGAATTAACAGTTTGCATAAGTATTTTCTGTGAAAGGATGAAGAGTGGCGAACCCTGGACGAATAGCAGCAGCTCGCAGATGGTGTTATTTTTAAGAGTAGAATGAAGTTTGGAAGGAGTGCTGGTGAAGGAATGGGACAAAGATAGGGTTTAAAAGGATACAATGATGGAGTGTAGAAGTGTCTATGAGCTGTTTCATTTGGAGGTGTAGTGGCAAATCGAGCAACAAGTATTGACGCAAAATAACGAGGGTAGCCGTTTGTAGAGTTGAGTGTGGCACTAGATATGGCCGGGAGGGACAGCAGTATGATACACAGCAGGAGAATTGCCATCTTTTAAATATCCGGGGTATACACAGATTTACACACAAGTGGAATAGAAAAATATATATACTTGTCGGCCGAGCGCGAGAAAAACGTCTTGCCGCACTCATCACACATGCACGGCTTCTCGCCCATGTGTTAGGGTTGAACAGCGCCCCCCCCCTCCCCCCAGATAGCAGATTCTTGGCTGTTGTGGGCTCGGCTGAAAACGCTTGCACCGCCACCTTTCCCCGCCGCAGGATGGTGCTCGAGCTAGCCCTCCTTGAGCTCAGCCCACGACTGGAATGTCGTTTCTTGGCCTCTCATGTCTCTGCTGCCCGACCAGACGGCCCCACTGAAGCCCACACAGGGGACTCTTCATTCACGACCCTTGGCCGTCTTGACGATCTTCGTGAAGTTTTCCAGCATGGAGCTCACGTCGTCCTTGAGCCGCTTGTTGAACGACTGCAGCAGCGCCTCCTTGTTCTGGGGCAGCGCCCGCGACATCTCGGGGCAGCAGCAGTGGAGAGAGCGCGACTCTCCCTCAGGGCAGCAGTGGACGGAGCACAACTTTGCCTCAGGGCAGCAGAGGAGAGAGAGAGTCTGGCTCCCTCACGGCAGCGGTGGAGATAGCGCGGCTCCCCCTCAAGCCAGTAGTGGAGAGCACGGGGCTCCCTCTGGGCAGCAGTGGACGGGGCACGACCCTGCCTCAGGGCAGCAGTGGAGAGAGCACGGCTCTCCCTCAGGGCAGCAGCGGAGAGAGCACGACTTTGCCTCAGGGCAGCAGTGGACAGAGCACGGCTTTGCCTCAGGGCAGCAGTGGATTGAGCGTGTCTCTCCTTCAAGGCAGCAGTGGACGGAGCACGGCTCTCCCTCAGGGTAGCAGTTGAGAGAGCGCGGCTTTCCCTCAGGGCAGCAGTGGACGGAGCACGCACTAGGCCGCTACAGTAACTGGAAGCCTACGGCCTTACCTAGTTACGCCCACCGGGAAAATGCTCATTTCTCTCTCTCAACTTTGCACTCCGAACGTTGTGTTGTTGTATCGTCCGTGTTTGGGGGGAGAAACACTAGGGGAGAGAGACACGGGGAGAGAGACACGGGGAGACACAGACACAAGGAGAGGGACACGGGGAGAGGGACACGTGGTTGGGTAGTGACACACTTACTAAGTCCATTCAACTCTTCTCAACAGTACACACCAACACAGCGCACAATATACACACTTCATATGGTGACGCGCGGACACGAACGAGTCTGAGCACGGATCATTATTAACCAGGAAAAACTCACTCAGTCACGTGCCTCGTGTCAGAAGCATCCTGCCAAGCTTTAGCAATCGGGGGCCATCATTGCTACGTGGATTCCCAGTGCACAATTTGCGGGTAATATTTCACATTTGGAAAGTTTTCTGCCATGACGCCGGCAGGCAGTGGTCTACTCTTGCGAATGACGTCAGGGGACCTGCAACGCTCACCGTGAAGCAGACCGCACGTGTGCCTTGGTCAATAGACCCGCGGTGTTCATGAGGACGGCCGCTCGATGTCAACCGTGAAGCACTGCAGCAGAGGGAGCCGACACTGACTTTCTCACACATCATACACTGACTCACACATCATGCACTGACTCGATCATGCGCTTAGTCACTCACACATCATATACTCACACAACCACTGACCCATTCACTGATCATACACTGGTTCACTCATCGTGTGGTGGCTCACTCGCACATCATACACTCACTCAAGCTACTACTGACTCACTCATCATACGCTGACTCGCACATCATACACTCACTCATGGAAACATTCCTATGTCCGTCCACTTCACAAAGGGGGCCCTAAAGATGATCCCAATAACTACCGACCTATCTCAATTTTGTTCTCATTGATGAAAATTTTTGAAAAATTATTGAACTACCAAATTAGCAGTTTCCTGTCCACCAACAATCTACTACATCTAAAACAATCTGCGTTCCGAAAAAAATGCAGCACCACATCTGCTGCATTAGACTCTTTGAATCAAATTTACAATAGCCTTGATAATAAGCAGTACTGTGCCTGTCTTTTTTTTGACCTGTCCAAAGCTTTTGATACAGTAGACCACAACACCCTGCTTGTAAACTAAGTTGCCTCGGTTTTTCCCAGAACACAGTACAATGGTTAAAAAATAGCTCTTTTCTCGCACCCAAACTGTATTCACAGATGGTTGGAGGTCAAACAAGTGTTAAGATAACAAAAGGGGTTCCACAGGGTTCCATCCTCGGCCCCCTCTTGTTCTCTCTTTATGTCAATGACTTGGGCACTGACCGGGATCATTCCAGGGTAAATATTTTTGCAGATGACACGATACTGATTACTGCTGGCCGCTCTCCAGATGACGTGATTGCTAAGCTCCAGGGTGATTTCAACAAACTACAACATCAGCTAGTTTCTCTTAAACTAGTTTTGAATACCTCCAAAACCAAGGTGCTATGCTTCTCACCGGGACTAAAGCAGGAAGTTATTTTTCCCAAATTACATTCCTTGAATAATTATCAAATAGAGCAAGTTAAGATCTATAAGTATCTTGGGGTCATCCTGGATTCAAAACTTAATTTTGAAAATCACATTGATTATATTGGTAAAAAGACAAAAAATAAAATTGGTTTTCTGTATCGACACAAGCATTGCTTCCCCCCTATGTTCCATTTGGAATTGATAAAAGCTACCATACTGCCTCTACTTGACTACTATACTGTACTGAAGAAGCTTGATTCCATCTATCACTCGGCCTTAAGATTTGCATTGAACTGCCCATATAGGACTCACCACTGTGATCTCTACAGTGGGTCAAACTTAACATCTCTTAATGTTCGACGGCTTGTGCCCCAGATCTTATTTATTCACGATGTACTTACACAAAAATCCGCAGACTACCTACTGGATCTCCTCTCTGTTTCAAAGAACAAATTTGACCTCAGGTCTTCGCTCATCTACCAGCTTCACATTCCCTATTGCCATACAAAAACCGGAGGAAGGGCCTTTGCTATTGATGCCCCCAGGGTCTGGAATGCTATTGCCAATAAACTGCAACTTGAATCACTACCTATGAGATCTTCACTCAAAACTGCTCAGAGGAGTTGTACACCCCTAGCTGCCACTGCTATTCAGTGGCCTAAAATATGGCTCTAGATTTTGGTGTTATAATTTATTTACGTAGTTTATTGTTAAAAATTCGTTCACAGTCCCTATGATCACTGCTACATTGCATTTATGGCCTTTATTTTGGTGATTTTCGAAAAGTTTTTTTTGTTTTGGCCATGTTTTTGTTTATTGTATATGGAGTTAGACTGATGTCCTTAATCTTAGTTGTCTTGTGGTTGTTGTTATTTTGACTTGCATCCCACTGGGATTTTTTGCACACAGCGTTGGTGTACGGTGCTATTTCAGGAATATTTTTGATGTTTTTTTCCTGGATTTTCCGCTTGCACAATTACATAATCACTTTAAGATGTTTTCTTGTTCATGTTTTTTTGTTTGTTGCAGTTGCACCCGATTCAAGAGCCGAATGGCTCATAGGGCTATACCAAATAAATGAACTATGAACTATGAACTCACGCTGCTGCTGACTCGCTCACACATCATACACTGGGAGTGTTGTGCTGCCAGCTATGGCTGCAGGTTTTGTCGTACGTGTTATGTATATCGTTTATTGTTAAATTTAAAATCACAGTTCCTATGATTACTGTTGTTACATTGTTTTTATAGCTTTATTTTGGTGATTCGAAAGCAGATGGTTAACCTAAATTGTCTTATCGTTGTTGTTGTTGGCTTGCACCACATTGTGATTTTTGCACACCATTTTTATACGTTTTTTTGCGTGTGGAATATTTGCTGGTTTATTCCAGGATGTTTCTATTGCGCGTCGTCGCTTTGGGATGTTCTGTGTTCATATTTTGTTTGTTGCGGTTGCACCCGACTTAAGAGCCGCATGGCTCACAGGGCTATTCCTAAGAAATTAAACTTGAAATGAAACTTGAAGTGGAGAGCGCTACTGCCAGGCCACGTGACAGCCACATTGCTGCACGGCGCCGCGACCAGGAGCATGGAGCCCCGCCCCCCCTCAGGGTTTCTCCTGTGGGGGGCGGGGCTCCTGGATTCTCCCCCCAGACTCGGCCCCTCCCCCCAGCAGCGCGGCACGATGAGCCGCTGGGTGCTGCCCCATACGCTGCTGCTCACAACGGCAGCGAGAGCGTGGGGGCTGCTGCTGCTGCTGTTGCTCGGCAGCTGTGAGAGCCGCCGTCTCCGTGCGGCAGGGCCCATGCGCGTCGTCATTGCGCGTGGCGACGGGCCCCGTGCCGCCATCGCTGGCACTGCTGGGAGAGTCGCCAAGTCAGCGGCTGTGCGCCCAGCTGCTGACTTGGCGAGGTGCGAGCGATGGAAGAGCCAGGGCGTGGTCACTGCGGACCCTCGCAGGCGTTTACCAAACGCGCCCTTGGTTTAGGGGGGTCGCGACCTTCATCGGCGTCCTTCATAGGCACGGCCAACTCAGCGGGAACGCGCCCGAACTCGCCAAATATCGGAAGCGAATCAGCGGGAACCTCGGATCGCGCTTCGACGGGCGAACACCGCGCATGGAGCAGGTGCAGGGGGCGGTGTGGGCAGCAGAGGGCAGTGCGGAAACGTCCGTTGCTCTCTACTCCCTCCACCTTCGCCACCCCGCACTTACAGCGCGGTGCAGGATGGTCAAATATAGTGACCCTCGCAGCTGACAGTGGAGTGACAACAACGGGATGCCCATTAACACGTTCCATTGCACTGTGCATAATTTGGAACCTGCACTAAATTTTCCTTTCATCGTAAGTCAAAGGTTGGACAGCCAAGACGAATCGGGCAGGGAGCGGTCGCAGTTGTGTCCAGTTGATGCTGAGTTTGATCCACGGCACAAACAACGACCGAGTTCGTGTCCGATTCCCAACTCTCATTTCAAACCCTCGTAGTAATGGCACGAGAGTGTCCATACTTCTGTGAGCATGAGATTTGAATGTTTCGTCATGGCGTTTTTTAGTTTTTCAAATGTTGTACTGGACATCTATATAAAAAAGAGCAGTATCGCTCATTGCATTCCTCAGTATAACTACATATTCTGATTCTGTATGTACGTCTATAGCTAATTAACACTATTGGTTACAACTGGACTCTGCATGATGAAGATTACTCAAGCAAGCCCTGAGACAGGCTGACTCAGATGTATAAGTTTCTTAGACTCTGCACAGACACAGCTGACACAGCAGGAGGAACACGCGGCTTGTTTCACTCAGCCACGCCACACGGCTGGTGAGTGTTGGTTGAGTCGAGTCTCAGCGTATCGCAGCTCCGTCGGGTTTGGGGAAGTGCTCCCTCCCACTGGGGGCACCTGAGCCAGTGGTGACAACTCCACATTCCTATTGACGAGGCCAGTCTATCCTTAAAAAACACTTCCAGCTGCCCAGAAGGTGGTGTTTTGATCTGCACAGAGGGATGATGAGCTCAGCCTACCCGTGACTGCAATTGGAACGAGCAGACTGTGAGGCAGCGACTCTTCCACAGAACCCCCCGGCTCTCAGTGTTTACTCGGTGGCACTGCGGCCTTGTCCAGCACTTTTATGAATCCACTGCTGGATCAGCGCCTCGCCGTGTCACGTGGGTCGTGGGTGTTACTAGAGCACGCCTCACCTTGGTGAGTGTGGGTGGGGGGTGCAGATGTGGGGGGTACTAGAGTATGCCTCACCTTGGTGAGTGTGAGTGGGGTGAGGGTGAGGAGTGTAGACGTGGGGGTACTAGAGTACGCCTCACCTTAGTGTGAGTGGGGTGAGGAGTGTAGACGTGGGTGTACTAGAGCACGCCTCACCTTGGTGAGTGTGGGTGGGGTGAGGGTGAGGAGTGTAGACATGGGTGTACTAGAGCACGCCTCACCTTGGTGAGTGTGAGTGGGGTGAGGGTGAGGAGTGTAGACGTGGGGGTACTAGAGCACGCCTCAACATGGTGTGAGTGGGGTGAGGGTGAGGAGTGTAGACGTGGGGATACTAGAGCACGCCTCACCATGGTGAGTGTGGGGTGAGGGTGGGGGGTGTAGACGTGGGGGGTACTAGAGCACGCCTCACCTTGGTGAGTGTGGGTGGGGTAAGGGTGGGGGGTGTAGACGTGGGGCCATAGAAGTACTGCACAACAGGTGATATTAATACTTTTGTAGTGTCGTGAACACAGCCACTACTGTCAGTGTAGACAGTTAAATGTCACGTAGGTTAAAAAAAATCACGTTTCGGCCACAATACAAGCGGCCTTCATCAGGTGAAGGGACCAGACTGTCTCGAGGACAGCGCTGGAGTGAACACAGCAAAGCTCAGACCGCGACCTTTAAGCTGTGTGAGAGGAATGAAGGTGCCTTGACAAAGGAATTAGCATAAAATTAGCATTTAATTGGCGGACTTAGCATGATGAAAGGTGAACATGTGCAGGTCGGCGAGGGGGGGAGGTGTGAAAAGGGACGAGAGGGGATGCTGGGAAAGTTTGGGGTACCACTGCTTGAAAAAATATACTGTACCATTGAAAATTAGTTTAATGTTTAGTTCGATTTAGAACATCTTTCCAATGGTTGCTTGATTTGAAACCATCTTCTCGGTTGAAATTAGCTGTAGCTGAGCTTGGCTGTGTTCACTCCAACGCTGTCCTCGAAAATTAGTTTAATGTTTAGTTCGATTTAGAACATCTTTCCAATGGTTGCTTGATTTGAAACCATCTTCTCGGTTGAAATTAGCTGTAGCTGAGCTTGGCTGTGTTCACTCCAACGCTGTCCTCGAGACAGTCTGGTCCCTTCACCTGATGAAGGCCGCTTGTGTTGTGGCCGAAACGTCGTGATTTTTGTTTAATTTTTTACCTACGTGACTTTACCGAAGAGAACCAAAGAGTGTGGATCCTTGCAGTCACGAAAGCTTCAAATCTAGAACAGTTAAATGTCTCTGTGGGTCGCGTCAGCTAGTGCTGGAGGGGCGCCGGGTGCCCCGATTGGATGCGCTAAGGGCACGTGACCGGGAGCGGGTCTCAATTGGACGAGCTGAGAGCACGTGACGAGAAGTGGGCCTTGATTGGATTAATCAATGGCACGTGACCGGAAGTGGGCTTCGATTGGACGAGCTGAGGGCAGGTGACCGGAGGTGGGCCTTGATTGGAGGAGTCAATGGCACGTGATCTGAAGCGGTGCCTCGATGGGAGGAGTTAAGAGCACGTGGCCGGAAGCGGTGATCGCCGTCCTTGTTACAGCAAGGGGCGGGGCGGGGGCCACGAGACAAGGGCGGGGGGGGGGCTCAGGGGTACTCGGGGTTCGGGTCGGGGGTCACGAGTTAACAGACACGCGCATAGTGAGCAGCCTAGGACAAGTTAGCCCCATTTAGCAACACAATCCAGTGTACAATGAATTGTTTAATAAACGCGTTGCCTCCTACAGCAGTGTGTGTGCGCCTCAGTCGACATAGGGGCCGTCCATAAATGACGTCACGCACCTGGGGGGGGGGGGGGTCAGACATTTGTGACGATGTGTGACGAGGGGGGTGGGTTTGAGAAATGTGACGCCACATCAAAATGCGCAACTTTAAATGAATATAGAATTTCCATAACAACACTAATTGTTTTGATTTAAAGCTTTCGTGACTGCAGTAATTCATATTCTTAGCTCTTTCGGTAAAGTCACGTTGAAGGGAAACAATAAAAGAATAAAATAATAAATATATGAACACTAATTGTTATAACAACACTCCTACAACATCAGAGTGCAGCGCCACATTAAATATGCAATACAATGACAGTAGTTTAAAGCGATTTGAAGCATGTTTTATTTTCAAAAAGGAAATATGATTTTGGGGGGAGGGGGGGGCAGAGCTTTGTGACGTCATATTTGAGGGAGGGGGGGTCAAAAATCGTCAAAAATCGAGTTATGTCATTTATGGACGGCCCCCATACACTACACTTTGCCTTCATGATCAAAGTTCCCTCGCTGCCTATAACACCTATCATGGCGCGAACTGTACCTGGAGTAATTTGAGTACCAGTGGACATTGACACAACATCGACAATGAAGTCGAGGGGCCCCAGATCAACGTTGAGACTCAACGGTTGTTGGGACTCTCTCGACGAGGGTTTGAGGGGGCCCCACGGCATCTGAGAAGTACAAAGCGAGGCGCGCCTCACGGATTCGAGTCGTCCGCTTTCTGGAGAGACCACGAGCCGCTGTCTCCATCAGCAACAACGCAGAGACTCCCAAAGTGGAGGCGTCACGGCCCCTGCCCTCAGCATGTGGACCAGCAGCAGCTATGGGAAGCCAACAATCAGCAGCGAATTCATCGCTGCAATAAATCTGAACTCATCGCGCGTTCAACCAGAATCTGGATCACCCCTCCGAACAAACAACACGACTGTGTTTGGCACGGTCACGATCAACAGCAAATGTGAAATAAATAAGAATGACGTGACTCATTGTTGTGTCACCAGCCACAGAAGTCGCAGCAGCTACTGGAGAAGGTTTCGTGTGAAAGGACAGAGCTGAGGCACGGGGGCAGCGACACTGCGAGAGGCCGGGCAACTCGGAGTCCGCTTGTGCGAGCGGCACCGCCGATTTAACTCCGCGCTCCGCGTTGCTGTCTGCGGGCACGTGGCCGCCTGGTGATTCGAGCCATTCACCGCCAGCCTGGCGTGGCCCCAAACACAAACCGCGTGCATTGCAACGAATAAACAAAGAGGTCATGATGCAGGCTGCGTTACTATAGCAACACAGCCATTCCTTACGAAAAATTGTCTACTTCACGAGTTTTAAAATGCTTAAATGAATATATAATATACATTTTGTAAAGAGCAGAAACAATTAATCCCGATGATCAACATTGTTGGAAATCGCCGCCTGACATTTTCTCGTCTTGCGCCATACCAGCTGTTAATTCACGAAGTGCGATGCGCGTTGGTGACTGTTCACTTTCGTTGAGCGCTGTCATTAAGGGGAGCGCCGTACACAGTTTGGGTCAAGCTGAGGCCGTCTCCGCTTCGGATTTTATGTCACAATAACCCAAGCAGCGTGCTGCTCATTGGATAGGCTCCTTCCTCTCATAGGGATGTAGAATTTCCATTGCAAGCTCAGGTCCATTAACCGATTAGAGCACCACGCAATGCTTGTTTGAGTAGGACGATTGTGACTGGTCGTTTACATGGGCATGGTTATTGTCAATGAGCTGCAGCAATGCAACATTATTATATTGGATAGCGAGCAGCTCAGATGCAATCCACATCACAGTTTCCCAATGTTTAAAGCAAGAGGTAAGGGGATGTCTCTCTGTCCAAAGAGTCGACATTTGTTTTCACAAAATTACAAAACCCTGAAGCAATCCCTACAAAACGTGAACACACCTTTTACCAACGTTGCCAGATTGAAAGATGTTGGTAAAATACATTCAGAAAAGGTATTAAAGCCCCACCTCCAAGGTGTTTTGATACAATTATACAGCCCCAAACAGAGTGGAAGCTCTATTGATGTACACATGGTTTATCAGCTTGGTTGTGCTGGGCAGCCCCCCAACACACGATTACGTCACCTGTGGCAGACCCCTCAAGTTGGAATGCGCGATCGAGGCAACTGTGGGGTTCCTGACATCAACTCGTGGCAGCGTGAGAACAGCGGCAATGAGGGAGAGACGGAATCGCTGCGTCTGTGAGATTCGAAGCGCCGAGTGTGAAGCACGCGGCGAGCGTGAGAACACCTCCTAGTGCCGCGAGAGTGCGAGCCGACTGCGAGACGCGTGGAGCAGGAGGCCTGGCGCCCTCTAGGGGGCTCTCTGGAGATCCCTGTAGTGGAGACTCTTCCCCACCAGCACACGCATGACCAAATACACAGCTTGTATCATTTGGTCAGTTTTATTTAATATGTACAAAAATATTGTGAGCTGGATATTATTATTTTCAAGAATCGATGTTGATCGATTAATCGTGACATTCCTACCGTGTACAGCGATGCGTACCCTGCACAGAGGCTTGCATAGATAACATTTCGCATTAAGCAAGGTTTAGTATCTCAACTTAAACACGTATTATAACTAAAGTACAGCTAATGCTACGTGACATAATGTTAATCTATCACAACCAAATGGACTTACAAATTTACAAAACAATCTAACTTGAAGTGGGTTATAATGTAGAACATATTCATAAATGAGTCGCTGTAATGTGGGCTTTAGGTGACTGTTGATCAAATCGCTCTGGCTATACCGGATTGTTCTCCTCGAGCTCTGCATTGAAATATTCGCCAGGTTGGGGTCGCGCTGCTTGACCTCTCCCCTCACCCAGCGCCAGCAACAGCCCCAGCGCGAGGGAGCGGCCCCCAGCGCGAGGGAGCGGCCCCCAGCTCACAACCGCCAGGACTGCGGCACCATCTCCTAGTGATTCCATTACCCCTGCAGCACCACTGCGCGCGGACTTCCTCGCGCTCCGACGCGTTTGATCGACAATGTAGAGAAGTGGCACCGTGAGTAAGTGATGCATGCTTTTAATCTAGAGGCCCTTCCTGTGAATCAACATTGGTGATGAGTCACAACGGGACATTGTTTAGCATTCTGATTAAGGCCAGGATTGTGATTAGACTATTAAGCCTATTATAGATGAGGCTAAGATGACATGGAGGGTTATAACGAGGCTTAGGGATCAGGGCTAGGGTTATGACTATGAGAAAGGTTGTAACATTAACATGCTGCTAGGCAGTCAACTAACCCCCACGACCCACACCGGCATATAGAGGCCCACTCTTTCTATGCTGGTTTGTGCAATCCAGAGGTTGAACACGAAATTTAACACTCTTATGAAATTCGTGGTCCGCCAGGAAGTGTCTGTGTTTTTGGCCTGACTGGCTGTACTTCACATGTTTTTCAGGTTTGTTGAATGCTCGTGTCTCATCTTTTTTGTTGTATTTACCTCCATGATTTGTTCTTGACACCTGATGAAGATCGCTTGTATTGTGATCGAAACGTCGTGATTGTTTTGTTTTAATATAATTTTATTGTATTTCTACATACGTGACTTTACCGAAAAAAACAATGAGTAATTTTATGCAGCCACGAAAGCTTTAATACTTTAAGGCCCTTATCCAGTCATAGATTGGCAAAGTGGCTGTCCATGTGTAGTGGTGTTACGGGACAAACACACATCAGTTACAGCTAGCACCCTTGGCTTACCCGCACGGGGCTGTGGGCTTTACATCCCCCGCGCCCTCCCAACGGGTGGGGGCTGCGGGGTGTGCTGTGATCCCTCAGAACCCCACTCCTCGGTGGGGAATTGGTATAAAAGATGGGGAGCTTGAGAGATAGGGGCAGTGTTTACGAGCCGAAGTCCGAAGACCCAGTTGAAGACTGAAGACCGGCTAGATAGACCCTGGAACTCCTCTGACCCGCAGTCCTTCTCAGGGCCGGGCAGAGCAAGCCAGAGGTGTGACCCCAGAGCCGATGTCCTTCTAAGGGCCGGGTTCTAGAGCACGCCTCACCTTGGTGAGTGTGGGTGGGGTGAGGGTGAGGAGTGTAGACGTGGGGATACTAGAGTACACCTCACCTTGGTGAGTGTGGGTGGGTGAGGGTGAGGAGTGTAGACGTGGGGGGTACTAGAGTACGCCTCACCTTGGTGAGTGTGAGTGGGGTGAGGAGTGTAGACGTGGGGGTACTAGAGCACGCCTCATCTTGGTGAGTGTGAGTGGGGTGAGGAGTGTAGACGTGGAGGTAATAGAGCACGCCTCATCTTGGTGAGTGTGAGTGGGATGAGCAGTGTAGACGTGGGGGTACTAGAGTACGCCTCACCTTGATGAGTGTGGGTGGGGTGAGGGTGGGGAGTGTAGACGTGGGGATACTAGAGCACGCATCACCTTGGTGAGTGTGAGTGGGGTGAGGTTGGGGGGTGTAGACGTGGGGCCATATAAGTACTGTACAACATATTCTTAGTTTTTTCGGTAAAGTCACGTTGAAGAGAAACAACAAAATAACAAAATATATATAAAACAATAAAAAAATTCTCACGACGTTTCGACCATAACTCAAACGGTCATCATCAGGTGTGTCGGTTTGCATAAATGTATTTTGAAAACGGCATATTTATTTATTTATATAAAAAATAACGTTTGCGTCACGCGCAACGATTGGCAGTTTGCCCAGGACTAGTCCATCTATTTTTTGAAAAGAGGAGGGGGGAGACGAAATTTGTTTTTATGTATGCTGTCTGAAAGCCACTGTAAGCGTGAACAATCAATCAAGAACTGAAATGATTTATCAAATCTTTTCAATGATTGCTAAGATAGAATCCATCTTCTCGGTTGAAATTGTCTCTGTGCTTGTATATGTGGATAGCCTCATGAACGAATCTCTCATGGAAGCCAGATGGCTTACAAAGAACCTCCGTCTTGGAAAAGTCAATGGCATGTGAGCCTACTGAATTAGAACAATGATCTGCTACGGCCGAGGTGTTGGTCCTACCGTGTTTAAGGTCTGCTTTATGTTCACGAATGCGGTCCGAGATATGGCGTTTGGTTTCTCCAATGTAACTACTACCACAGAGGCAACTTAGTTTGTAGACACCAGGGTATTGTATGTCCGGAATCACATCTTTTACAGACGGAACCAGATCACGGATTTTATGTAATGTGTTGAAACGGACCTGGATCTTGTGTTTATTCAAGATTTTGGAGATCTTTTTTGTGATCCCAGCAATGTAGGGTAAAGTGATGGTTTTGAAAGGCTCCTCAAGAGGGTTCTTCTTCATGGTTTGAGTGATAGCTTTGCGGATTGTATAGTCGGACCAACACCTCGGCCGTAGCAGATCATTGTTCTAATTCAGTAGGCTCACATGCCATTGACTTTTCCAAGACGGAGGTTCTTTGTAAGCCATCTGGCTTCCATGAGAGATTCGTTCATGAGGCTATCCACATATACAAGCACAGAGACAATTTCAACCGAGAAGATGGATTCTATCTTAGCAATCATTGGAAAGATTTGATAAATCATTTCAGTTCTTGATTGATTGTTCACGCTTACAGTGGCTTTCAGACAGCATACATAAAAACAAATTTCGTCTCCCCCCTCCTCTTTTCAAAAAATAGATGGACTAGTCCTGGGCAAACTGCCAATCGTTGCGCGTGACGCAAACGTTATTTTTTATATAAATAAATAAATATGCCGTTTTCAAAATAAATTTATGCAAAACCGACACACCTGATGATGACCGTTTGAGTTATGGTCGAAACGTCGTGAGAATTTTTTTATTGTTTTATATATATTTTGTTATTTTGTTGTTTCTCTTCAACGTGACTTTACCGAAAAAACTAAGAATATGAATTACTGCAGTCACGAAAGCTTTAAATCAAAATTTACTGTACAACAGTTAATATTGTTACTTTTGTAGTGTCGTGAACACAGCCACTACTAAATTTTGATTTAAAGCTTTCATGACTGCAGGGATTCATATTCGTGGTTCTTTGGTAAAGTCACGTAGAAGGGAAACAATAAAATAATAAAAATATAAAACAATCATCATCAGGTGTGGTTTTCACACCTGATGATGAATGCTTGTGTTGCAGTCGAAACGTCGTGAGAATTGTATTGTTTTGTATTTTTACTATTTTATTGTTTCCCTTCGACTTGACTTTACCGAAAGAACCAAAAATATATATCACTGTCAGTGTGGACAGTTAAATGTCTCTGTGGGTCGCGCCAGCGACAGTGCTGGAGGGGCGCCGGGTGCCCCGATTGGACGCGCTAAGGGCACGTGACCGGGAGCGGGCCTCGATTGGACGAGCTAAGGTCACGTGACATGAAGTGGGCCTCGATTGGAGGAGTCAAGGGCACGTGACCGAATGCAGGCCTCGATTGGACGAGCTGAGGGCACGTGACCGGAAGTGGGCCTCGATTGGAGGAGTCAAGGGCACGTGATCTGAAGCGGTGCATCGATGGGAGGAGTTAAGGGCACGTGGCCGGAAGACGGGAGCGTCGTCCTTGTTACAGCAAGGGGCGGGGGCCACGAGACAAGGGCGGGGGGGGGGGGCGTCAGGGGGACTCGGGGCTCGTGTCGGGGTCACGAGTCAACAGGCACGTGCATAGTGAGCAGCCTATGACAAGTTAGCCCCACTTAGCAACAGAATCCGGCGTACAGTGAATTGTTTAATAAACGCGTTGCCTCCTACAACAGTGTGTGCGCCTCAGTCGACATAGGGGCCGTCCATAAATGACGTCACGCACCTGGGAGGGGTCAGACATTTGTGACGATGTGTGACGAGGGGGGTGGGTTTGAGAAATGGACGTCATATCAAAATGCGCAACTTTAAATGAATATAGAATTGCTATAACAACAATAATTGTTATAACACTCCAACGACATCAGAGTGCAGCGCCACATTAAATACGCACGACAATGACAATAGTTTAAAGCGATTTGAAGCATGTTTTATTTTCAAAAAGGAAATATGGTTTTGGGGGGGAGGGGCGGGGCAGAGCTTTGTGACGTCATATTTGAGGGGGGTCAAAAATCGCGTGACGTCATTTATGGACGGCCCCATACACTACACTTTGCCCTCATGATCAAAGTGGCCTCATGATCAAAGTGGCCTCATGATCAAAGTGGCCTCGCTATAACACCTATCATGGCGTGGACTGTACGTGGAGTACTTTGAGTACCAGTGGACACTGACACAACATCGACAACGAAGTCGAGGGGCCCCAGATCAACGTTACGACTCAACATTTTTTAGGATTCTCTCAACGAGGGTTCGAGGGAGCCCCACGGCTTCTGAGAAGCACAAAGCGAGGCGCGCCTCACGGATTCGAGTCGTCCGCTTTCTGGTGAGACCGCGAGCCGCTGACTCCATCAGCAACAACGCGGAGACTCCCCAAGCGGAGGTGTCACGGCCCCTGCCCTCTGCACGTGGACCAGCAGCAGCTATGGGAAGGCAACACGCAGCAGCGCATTCATCGCTGCAATAGATCTCAACTCATCGTGCGTTCAACAAGTCTCTAGATCACCCCTCCGAGGAAACAACACGACTGTGTTTGGCAGGGTCACGATCAACAGCAAATGTGAAATAAATAAGAATGACGTGACTCATTGTTGTGTCACCGGCCACAGAAGTCGCAGCAGTTACTGGAGAAGAGTTCGTGTGAAAAGACAGAGCTGAGGCACGGGCAGACTGCGCAGCTTCAGGGTGCCTGCTGGGGGCAGCGACACTGCGAGAGGCCGGGCAACTCGGAGTCAACTTGTGCGAGCGGCACCGCCGATTTAACTCCGCGCGCCGCACCCTGGGGCACAGCCGGCCGCGTGGCGATTCAAGCCAATCACTGCCAGCCTGGCGTGGCCCCAAACACAAACTGCGAGCATTGCAATGAATAAACAAAGAGGTCGTGATGCAGGCTGTGTTACTATAGCAACACAGCCATTCCTTATGAAAACATGTCTACTTAACGAATTTTTAAATGCTTAAATGAATATATAATGTACATTTTGTAAAGATAATAAAAAATTTATCCCGATCATCAACATCGTTGGAAATCGCCGCCTCACATTTTCTTGTCCTGCGCCATACAAACTGTTAAATCACGAAGTGCGATGCGCGTAGTGACTGTTCACTTTCGTTGAGCGCTTCATTAAGGGGAGCGCTGTGCACAGTTTGGGTCAAGCTGAGGCCGCCTCCGCTTCGGATCTGGTGATGTCACAATAACCCAAGCAGCGTGCTGGCCAGCGGCTGGCTGGTCCCTGTCATAGGGATGTGGAATTTCCATTGCGAGCTCAGGTCCATTAACCGAGTAGAGCACCACCCAATGCCTGTTTGAGCAAGACGACTGTGACTGGTCGTTTGAATGGGCATGGTAATTGTCAATGAGCTGCGGCAATGCAACATTATTACATTGGATAGCGAGCAGCTCAGATGCAATACACATCACGGTTCCCCAATGTTTAAGGCAAGAGACAAGGGGATGTCTCTGTCCAAAGAGACGACATTTGTTTTCACAAAATTACAAAACTCTGAAGCAATCCCTACAAAACGTGAACGCACCTTTTACCAACTTTGCCAGATTGAAAGGTTTTGGTAAAAAAGTTGGCAACAAAATACATTCTAGATTTGAATACATTCAGAAAAGATGTTAAAGCCCCACCTCCAAGGTGTTTTGATACAATTATACTGCCCGAAACAGAGTGGAAGCTCCATTGATGTACACATGGTTGTCAGCTTGTTGGTGCCGGGCAGCCCCCCAACACACGATGACGTCACCTGTGGCAGACCCCTCAAGTTGGAATGCGCGATCGAGGCCACTGTGGGGTTCCTGACATCAACTCGTGACAGCGTGAGAACAGCGGCAATTAGGGGGAGACGGAATCCCCGCGTCTGTGAGATTCGAAGCGCCGAGTGTGAAGCACGCGGCGAGCGTGAGAACGGCTCCTGGTGCCGCGAGAGTGCGAGCCGACTGCGAGACGCGTGGAGCAGGAGGCCTGGCGCCCTCTAGGGGGCTCTCTGGAGATCCCTCCAGTGGAGGCTCTTCCGCACCAGCAGACTCATGACCAAATACACAGCTTGTATCATTTGCTCAGTTTAATTTTATATGTACAAAAATATTGTAAGCTGGATATTATTATTTTCAAGAATCGATGTTGATCGATGAATCGTGACATTCCTACCGTGTACAGCGATGCGTACCCTGCACAGAGACTTGCATAGATAACATTTCATATTAATCAAGGTTTATCATCTCTACTTAAACGCGTATTATAACTAAAGTACAGCTAATGCTACGTGACATAATGTTAATCTAACACAACCGTATGGACTTACACATTTACAAAAAAATCTAACTTATTTGAGGTGGGTTATAATTTAGAACATGTTTATAAATGAGTCATCTTAATGTGGGCTTTAGGTGACTGTTGATCAAATTGGTCTCACTAAACCGTTTTTTCTGCTCGAGCTCTGCACTGAAATATCCGCCAGGTTGGAGGTCACGCTGCTTGACCCCTCACCCAGCGCCAGCAGCAGCAGCCCCAGCGCGAGGGAGCGGCCCCCAGCTCACACAGCCGTAAGGACTGCGGCACCGTCTCCTACTGGTGCCATTACCTCTGCAGTAGCACCACGCGTGAACTTCCTCGCGCTCCGATGCGTTTGATCGACAATGTAGAGAAGTGGCACCGTGCGGAAGTGATGCTGCTCAATCTGGAGGCCCTTTCTGTGAATCAACATTGGTGAAGAGTCACAACGGGAAATTGTTTAGCATTCTGATTAAGGCCAGGATTGTGATTAGACCATTACGCCTATTATAAATGAGGCTAAGATGACATGGAGTGTTATAACGAGGCTTAGGGATCAGGGCTAGGGTTATGACTATGGGAAAGGTTATAACGTTAGCATGCTGCTAGGCAGTCAACGAACCCCCACGACCCACATCGGCGTAGAGAGGCCCTCATCGAGTCGTGGGTCTTCATGCACACGTATACAAACACAAGTTTCGTTTTATTCTGAAACACTGAGTTCAGTGTGCATCACTTTTCAAGTCGTGGCATTTTTAAGTAAAAATTTAACACAAAACCAAGCCACAAAATCCTTCAAAAGCCTCGCACCAGACTGGAGCTCTGTGGGAGGGTGGCGCTGTGGCACAGAGCCCGACTCGCAAGCAGAACGCCGCGAGTTACAATCCGATGGTTGACTCAGCCCATAGGCCTCGGAAAGGTAAGGTAAAAGGTAAAAACGAGCCTACCTTTACCCTACCTTTTACCTTACTGCAATACAATCACTTTACACTTACCTTTTACCCTTTAGCAAGGTAAAGTAAAAGGTCAAAAGCAACGAGCCTACCTTTAACCTACCTTTTACCCTTACCCCATACAAATTACCTGATTACAGGGTAATTGCTGGGGTACTACACATGAAAAACATTTATAACAGGTAAATGCTAGGTAGAGCACTTTATTCATATAGAATACTCTGGAGGATTCCAATTTTTAATGGAGGCCACGGACTGTGCCACAGAGCTTTTAACGAGTGGCAAACAAGTTATTTACCGGGTAATACTTTGCGCTACCTTTACCCTACTGGGTAATTCTTCCGCTCTACCTTTTCCCTACCCTTTACCTTACCCCTTAGCATGTCGAAACCTTTACCCTTTACCTTTACCCTTTTACCCAGTAAAAAGGGTAAATAACCTTACCTTTCCGAGGCCTATCAGCCCATCATTGATCCAGTGTGGTTAAAATGAGTACAGCATTGTGGGACGTCAACCGTCGTCGTTATAGTGAGGTACTGCCCCCACCACACAAACGTGGATTTTTTTTTCCACAGAGATAAGCACCGCTTGAAGACAGAGACTCTGACGTTGAATTGACATTTGTGGAAGGGTTGGCGACAAAAGCCCTCATGGCCTTGCTTGCTCCCACCATTGTCTGCATGCCCAGAGGTGACTGTGGTGACTGTAAGGTGTCCTCGAGATAGCGTGGTGGATGTACCGTGTCCCGCATACAATAGGGGTTTTGCGATCCCCTAAAAGTGAACCAAATAGGCAAAATAATGGCGCTCCTGCAGCTCAAAAATGTCACGGGGCACGACGCTGCTTCGCCTTGAGTTGCATCTCCATGCTGCGCAGCCACGCACCAGGCAGCTCCAGTTAGCCAGTGAAATGCCACTGCGTACCCTGTAGAACGTGCCCGTGTTTGCTGTGGTGGTCGTACCGATGTCGTTTTGTCTTATGTTAGTGCATCACATATCTGACTTGCTACAGACTGAGCTACAGGTGGATTTGTATGGGCAGAAGAGGGCAGTGTGGCAAAGTCCGTTGCGCTCTCCTCCCTCCACCTTCGCCACCCCGCACTGATCAACGCGGTGCAGGATGGTTAAATATAGTGACCCTCACGGCATGGGGAGGCCTTCATCCAGCAGTGGAGTTAAAACAACGGGATGCCCATGTACACGTTCCTTTGCACTGTGCATAATTTGGAATCGGGCAGGGAGCGGTTGTAGTTGTGTCCAGTTGATGCTGAATGAGTTGTATCCACGTCACAAACAACGACCATGACATTGAAGTTCGTGTCCGATTCCCAACTCTCATCTCAAACCCTCGAAATAATGGCACGAAAGTGTCCATACTTCTGTGAGCATGAGATTTGTATGTGAATGTTTCGTCATGGCCTTTTTTATTTGGTCAAATGTTGTACTGGACGTCTGTAAAAAAAGAGCGGTATCGCTCATTGCATTCCTCAGTATAACTAGATATTCTGATTCTGTTTGTACGTCTATAGCTAATCAACACTATTGGTTACAACTGGACACTGAATGATGATTACTATAGCAAGCACTGAGACAGACTGACTCAGATGTATGAGTTTCTTATACTCTGCACAGACAGCAGAAGGAACACGAGCCTTGTTTCACTCAGCCACGCCACATGGCTGGTGCGTGTTGGTTGAGTCGAGTCTCAGCGTATCCCAGCTCCGTCGGGTTTGGGGCAGTGCTCACTCCCACTGGGGGCCCTGAGCCAGTGGTAACAACTCCACATTCCTATTGACGAGGCTAGTCTATCCTTGACAACCACTTCCAGCTGCCTAGAAGGTGGTGTTTTTTTTATCTGCCCAGAGGGATGATGAGCTCAGCCTATCCGTGACTGTAATTGGAACGAGAAGACTGTGTGTAGCGACTCTTCCACAGAACCCCCCGGCTCTCAGTGTTTACTCGGTGGCACTGCGGCCCTGTGCAGCACTTTTATGAATCCACTGCTGGATCAGCGCCTCCCCGTGTTACGTGGGTCGTGGGGGGTACTAGAGCACGCCTCACCATGGTGAGTGTGGGTGGGTGAAGATGTAAACGTGGGGCCATAGAAGTACTGTACAACAGGTGATATTGATACTTTTGTAGTGTCGTGAACACTGCCACTACTGTAAGTGTAGACAGTTAACTGTCTCTGTGGGTCGCGCCAGCTACAGTGCTGGAGGGGCGCCGGGTGTCCCGATTGGACGCGCTAAGGGGACGTGACTGGAAGTGTATCTTGGAGGAGTCAATGGCACTTGACCGGAAGCGGGCCTCGATTGGACGAGCTGAGGGCACGTGACCGGAAGTGGACCTCGATTGGAGGAGTCATGGAGGAGTTAAGGGCACGTGGCCGGAAGCGGTGAACGCCATCCTTGATACAGCAAGGGGTGGGGCAGGGGCGATGAGACAAGGGGGGGGCGGGGGCGTCAGGGGGACTCGGGGCTCGTGTCGGGGGTCACGAGTCAACAGACGCGCGCATAGTGAGCAGCCTAGGACAAGTTAGCCCCACTTAGCAACAGAATCCGGTGTACAGTGAATTGTTTAATAAACGCGTTGCCTCCTACAACAGTGTGCCTAAGTCGACATAGGGGCCGTCCATAAATGATGTCACGCACCTGGGGGGGGGGGGTCTGACATTTGTGACGATGTGTGACGAGGGGGGTGAGTTAGAGAAATGTGACGTCACATCAAAATGCACAACTTTGAATGAATATAGAATTGCTATAACTGTAATTGTTATAACAACACTCCTACAACATCAGAGTGCAGCGCCACATTAAAAACGCACTACAATAACAATAGTTTCAAGCGATTTGAAGCATTTTTCGATTTAAAGCTTTCGTGACTGCAATGATTCATCTTCTTTGGTTCTTTCGGTAAAGTCACGTAGAATGAGAATAAAATAATAAATTGATAAAATAAAATAACACAATAATATTCTCACGACGTTTCGGCCACAACACAAGCGGCCTTCATCTGAAGGCCGCCTTCATCTGAAGGCCGCTTGTGTTGTGGCCGAAACGTCGTGAGAATATTATTGTTATTTTATTTTATCAATTTATTATTTTATTCTCATTCTACGTGACTTTACCGAAAGAACCAAAGAAGATTTGAAGCATGTTTTATTTTCAAAATGGAAATCTGGTTTTGGGGGGAGGGGGGGGGCAGAGCTTTTTGACGTCATATTTGAGGGAGGGGGGGTCAAACATCGCGTGACGTCGTTTATGGACGGCCCCATACACTACACTTTGCCCTCATGATCAAAATGACCTCGCTGCCTATAACACTTATCATGGTGCGGACTGTACGTGGAGTAATTTGAGAACCAGTGGACACTGACACAACATCGACAACGAAGTCGAGGGGCCTCAGATCAACATTAAGACTCAACAGTTGTTAGGATTTTCTCGACGAGGGTTCGAGGGAGCCCCACGGCTTCTGAGAAGCACAAAGCGAGGCGCGCCTCACGGATTCGAGTCGTCCGCTTTCTGGTGAGACAGCAAGTCGCTGTCTCCATCGCCAACAACGCGGAGACTCCCCAAGCGGAGGCGTCACGGCCCCTGCCCTCAGCATGTGGACCAGCAGCAGCTATGGGAAGCCAACAATCAGCAGCACATTCATCGCTGCAATAAATCTGAAGTCATCGCGCGTTCAAAAAGTCTCTAGATCACCCCTCCGAGGAAACAACACGACCGTGTTTGGCATCGTCACGCTCAACAGCAAATGTGAAATAAATAAGAATGACGTGACTCATTGTTGTGTCACCAGCCACGGAAGTCGCAGCAGCTACTGGAGAAGGGTTCGCGTGAAAGGACAGAGCTGAGGCACGGGCAGACTGCGTAGCTTCAGGGTGCCTGTTGGGGGCAGCGACACTGCGAGAGACCGGGTAACTCGGAGTCAAGTTGTGCGAGCGCACCGCTGATTTAACTCCGTGGGCCGCACCCTGGGGCACAGCCGGCCGCGTGGCGATTCGACCCAATCTCCGCCAGCCTGGCATGGCCCCAAACATAAACTGTGAGCATTGCAACGAATAAACAAAGAGGTCGTGATGCAGTCTGCGTTACTATAGCAACACAGCCATTCATTATGAAAACATGTCTACTTAACGAGTTTTAAAATGCTTAAATGAATATATAATATACATTTTGTAAAGAGATTAAAAAATTAACCCCGATTATCAACATCGTTGGAAATCTCCGCCTGACATTTTCTCGTCCTGCGCCATACAAACTGTTAAATCGCGAAGTGTATGCGCTTGGTGACTGTTCACTTTCGTTGAGCGCTTCATTAAGGGGAGCGCCATGCACAGTTTGGGTCAAGCTGAGGCCGCCTCCGCTTCGGATCTGGTGATGTCACAATAACCCAAGCAGCGTGCTGGCCAGCGGCTGCTGTTCCCTGTCATAGGGATGTGGAATTTCGATTGCGAGCTCAGGTCCATTAACCGAGTAGAGCACCACCCAATGCTTGTTTGAGCAAGACAACTGTGAGTGGTCGTTTGAATGGGCATGGTTATTGTCAATGAGCTGCGGCAATGCAACATTATTACATTGGATAGCGAGCAGCTCAGATGCAATACACATCATGGTTTCCCAATGTTTAAGGCAAGAGACAAGGGGATGTCTCTGTCCAAAGAGACGACATTTGTTTTCACAAAATTACAAAACTCTGAAGCAATCCCTACAAAACGTGAACGCACCTTTTACCAACTTTGCCAGATTGAAAGGTTTTGGTAAAAAGTTGGCAACAAAATGCATTCTATATTTGAATACATTCAGAAAAGATATTAAAGCCCCACCTCCAAGGTGTTTTGATACAGTTATGCAGCCAGAAACAGAGTGGAAACTCGATTGATGTACACATGGTTTGTCAGATTTTTGGTGCCGGGCAGCCTCACAACACACGATGACGGCACCTGTGGCAGACCCCTCAAGTTGGAATGCGCGATCGAGGCCACTGTGGGGTTCCTGACATCAACTCGTGACAGCATGAGAACAGCGGCAATTAGGGGGAGACGGAATCCCCGCGTCTGTGAGATTCGAAGCGCCGAGTGTGAAGCACGCGGCGAGCATGAGAACGGCTCCTGGTGCAGCGAGAGTGCGAGCCGACTGCGAGACGCGTGGAGCAGGAGGCCTGGCGCCCTCTAGGGGGCTCTCTGGAGATCCCTCCAGTGGAGGCTCTTCCGCACCAGTACACGCATGACCAAATACACAGCTTGTATCATTTGCTCAGTTTAATTTAATATGTACAAAAATATTGCAAGCTGGATATGATTATTTTCAAGAATCGATGTTGATCGATGAATCGTGACATTCCTACCGTGTACAGCGATGCGTACCCTGCACAGAGGCTTGCATAGATAACATTTCGCATTAAGCAAGGTTTAGTATCTCAATTTAAACACGTATTATAACTAAAGTACAGCTAATGCTACGTGACATAATGTTAATCTATCACAACCAAATGGACTTCCAAATTTACAAAACAATCTAACTTGAGGTGGGTTATAATGTAGAACATGTTCATAAATGAGTCGCTGTAATGTGGGCTTTAGGTGACTATCGATCAAATAGCTCTCGCTATGCCGGTTTGTTCTCCTCGAGCTCTGCACTGAAATATTCGACAGGTTGGGGTCGCGCTGCTTGACCCCTCACCCAGCGCCAGCAGCAGCAGCCCCAGCGCGAGGGAGCGGGCCCCAGCGCGAGGGAGCGGCCCCCAGCTCACACAGCCACAAGGACTGCGGCACCGTCTTCTACCGATGCCATTACCCCTGCAGTAGCACCATGCGTGAACTTCCTCGCGCTCCGATGCGCTTCATCGACAATGTAGAGAAATGGCACCGTGAGGAAGTGATGCTGCTCAATCTGGAAGCCCTTCCTGTGAATCAACATTGGTGATGAGTCACAACGGGACATTGTTTAGCATTCTGATTAAGGCCAGGATTGTGATTAGACTATTAAGCCTATTATAGATGAGGCTAAGATGACATGGAGGGTTATAACGAGGCTTAGGGATCAGGGCTAGGGTTATGACTATGAGAAAGGATATAACATTAACATGCTGCTAGGCAGTCAACTAACTCCCACGACCCACACCGGCGTATAGAGGCCCACTCTTTCTATGCTGGTTTGTGCAATCCAGAGGTTGAACACGAAATTTAACACTTATGAAATTCATGGTCCGCCAGGAAGTGTCTAACTGTGTTGTTGGCCTGACTGACTGTGCTTCACATGTTTTTCAGGTTTGTTGAATGCTCGTCTCTCATATTTTTTGTTGTATTTATCTCCATCATTTGTTCTTGACACCTGATGAAGATCGCTTGTGTTGTGATCGAAACGTCGTGATTGTTTTGTTTTAATATAATTTTATTGTATTTCTACATATGTGACTTCACCGAAAAAACCAATGAGTAATTTTATGCAGTCACGAAAGCTTTAAAACTTTAAGGCCCTTATCCAGTCATGGATTGGCAAAGTGGCTGTCCATGTGTAGTGTTGTTACGGGACAAACACGCATCGGTTACAGCTAGCACCCTTGGCTTACCCGCAGGGGGCTGTGGGCTTTGGATCCCCCGCGTGCCCTCCCAACGGGTGGGGGCTGCGGGGTGTTCTGTGATCCCTCAGAAGCCCACTCCTCGGTGGGGAATTGGTATAAAAGATGGGGAGCTAGAGAGATAAGGGCAGTGTTGAGGAGCCGAGGTCTGAAGACCCAGATGAAGACTGAAGACCGGCTAGATAGACCCTGGAACTCCTCTGACCCGCAAGTCCTTCTCAGGGCCGGGCAGAGCAAGCCAGAGGTGTGACCCCAGAGCCGATGTCCTTCTAAGGGCCGGGTTCTAGAGCACGCCTCACCTTGGTGAGTGTGGGTGGGGTGAAGGTGAGGAGTGTAGACGTGGGGGGTACTAGAGTACGCCTCACCTTGGTGAGTGTGAGTGGGGTGAGGGTGAGGAGTGTAGACGTGGGGGTACTAGAGCATGCCACACCTTGGTGAGTGTGAGTGGGGTGAGGAGTGTAGACGTGGGGGTACTAGAGCACGCCTCACTTTGGTGAGTGAGGGTGGGGTGAGTAGTGTAGACGTGGGGGTACTAGAGCACGCCTCACCCTGGTGTGAGTAGGGTGAGGAGTGTAGACGTGGGGGTACTAGAGTACGCCTCACCTTGGTGAGTGTGAGTGGGGTGAGGGTGAGGAGTGTAGACGTGGGGGTACTAGAGCACGCCTCACCCTGGTGAGTGTGGGTGGGGTGAGGGTGAGGAGTGTAGACGTGGGGGTACTAGAGCACGCCTCACCCTGGTGAGTGTGGGTGGGGTGAGGGTGAGGAGTGTAGACGTGGGGGTACTAGAGCACGCCTCACCTTTGTGAGTGCGAGTTGGGTGAGGGTGGGGGGTGTAGACGTGGGGCCATAGAAGTACTGTACAAAAGTTGATATTGTTACTTTTGTCGTGTCGTGAACACAGCCACTACTAAATTTTGATTTGAAGCTTTCATGACTGCAGGGATTCATATTCTTGGTTCTTTCGGTAAAGTCACGTAGAAGGGAAACAATAAAATAATACAAATATAAAACAATCATCATTAGGTGTAGTGTTCACACCTGATGATGATTGCTTGTGTTGCAGTCGAAACGTCGTGAGAATTGTATTGTTTTATATCTTTTTATTTTATTGTTTCCCTTCTACGTGACTTTACCGAAAGAACCAAAAATATATATCACAACTGTAAGCGGAGACAGTTAAATGTCTCTGTGGGTCGCGCCGACTACAGTGATGGAGGGGCGCCAGGGCCCCGATTGGACGAGCTAGGGTCACGTGACCTGAAGTGGTGCCTCAATTGGACGAGCTAAGGGCACGTGACCGAAAGCAGGCCTCGATTGGACGAGCTAAGAGCACGTGACTGGAAGTGGCCTTGATTGGAGAAGTCTTTGGCACGTGACCGGAAGCGAGGCTCGATTATACGAGCTGACACGTGACCGGAAATGGACCTCGATTGGAGGAGTCAAGGGCACGTGATCTGAAGCGGTGAACGCCGTCCTTGTTACAGCAAGGGGCGGGGCGGGGGCCACGAGACAAGGGGGGGGGGGCGTCAGGGGGACTCGGGGCTCGTGTTGGGGGTCACGAGTTAACAGGCACGTGCATAGTGAGCAGCCTAGGACAAGTTAGCCCCACTTAGCAACAGAATCCGGTGTACAGTGAATTGTTTGATAAACGCGTTGCCTCCTACAACAGTGTGTGTGCGCCTCCGTCGACATAGGGGCCGTCCATAAATGACGTCACGCACCTGGGGGGGGGTGGGGGTCAGACGTTTGTGATGATGTGTGACGAGGGGGGTGGGTTTGAGAAATGTGACGTCACATCAAAATTCGCAACTTTAAATAAATATAGAATTGCTATAACAGTAATTGTTATAACAACACTCCTACATCAGAGTGCAGCGCCACATTAAATACGCACTACAATAACAATAGTTTAAACGATTTGAAGCATGTTTTATTTTCAAAATGGAAATATGGTTTTGGGGGGGAGGGGGGGGGCAGAGCTTTGTGACGTCATATTTGAGGGAGGGGGGGGTCAAACATCGCATTATGTCATTTATGGACGGCCCCATACACTACACTTTGCCCTCATGATCTAAATGGCCTCGCTGCCTATAACACCTATCATGCCGCGGACTGTATGTGGAGTAATTTGAGTACCAGTGGACACTGACACAACATCGACAATGAAGTCGAGGGGCCCCAGATCAACATTAAGACTCAATAGTTGTTGGGAGTCTCTCGACGAGGGTTCGAGGGTGCCCCACGGCTTCTGAGAAGCACAAAGCGAGGCGCGCCTCACGGATTCGAGTCGTCCGCATTCTGGTGAGACCGCGAGCCGCTGTCTCCATCAGCAACAACGCAGAGACTCCCAAAGCGGAGGCGTCACGGCCCCTGCCCTCAGCATGTGGACCAGCAGCAGCTATGGGAAGCCAACAATCAGCAGCGCATTCATCGCTGCAATAAATCTGAACTCATCGCGCGTTCAACCAGTCTCTAGATCACCCCTCCGAGCAAAGAACACGACCGTGTTTGGCATGGTCACAATCAACAGCAAATGTGAAATAAATAAGAATGACGTGACTCATTGTTGTGTCACTGGCCACGGAAGTCGCAGCAGCTACTGGAGAAGGGTTCGTGTGAAAGGACAGAGCTGAGGCACGTGCAGACTGCGTAGCTTCAGGGTGCCTGTTGGGGGCAGCGACACTGCGAGAGACGGGGCAACTCGGAGTGAACTTGTGCGAGCGCACCGCCGATGTAACTCCGCGGGCTGCACCCTGGGGCACAGCCGGCCACGTGGCGATTCGAACCAATCACCGCCAGCCTGGCGTGGCCCCAAACACAAACCGCGAGCATTGCAACGAAAAAACAAAGAGGTCGTGATGCAGGCTACGTTACTATAGCAACACAGCCATTCCTTATGAAAACATGTCTACTTAGCGAGTTTTTAAATGCTTAAATGAATATAAAATATACATTTTGTAAAGAGAATAAAAAGTTAATCCCGATTATCAACATCGTTGGAAATCGCCGCCTGACATTTTCTCGTCCTGCGCCATACAAACTGTTAAATCACGAAGTGCGATGCGCGTGGTGACTGTTCACTTTCGTTGAGCGCTTCGTTAAGGAGAGCGCCGTGCACAGTTTGGGTCAAGCTGAGGCCGCCTCCGCTTCGGATCTGGTGATGTCACAATAACCCAAGCAGCGTGTTGGCCAGCGGCTGGCTGGTCCGTGTCATAGGGATGTGGAATTTCCATTGCGAGCTCAGGTCCATTAACCGAGTAGAGCACCACCCAATGCTTGTTTGAGCAAGACGATTGTGACTGGTCGTTTGAATGGGCATGGATATTGTCAATGAGCTGCGACAATGCAACATTATTACATTGGATAGCGAGCAGCTCAGATGCAATCCACATCACGGTTTCCCAATGTTTAAGGCAAGAGACAAGGGGATGTCTCTGTCCAAAGAGATGACATTTGTTTTCACAAAATTACAAAACTCTGAAGCAATCCCTACATAATGTGAACGCACCTTTTACCAACTTTGCCAGATTGAAAGGTTTTGGTAAAAAAGTTGGCAACAAAATACATTCTAGATTTGAATACATTCAGAAAAGATATTGAAGCCCCACCTCCAAGGTGTTTTGATACAATAATACAGCCCGAAACAGAGTGGAAGCGCTATTGATTTACACATGGTTTGTCAGCTTGTTGGTGCTGGGCAGCCTCACAACTCACGATGATGTTACCTGTGGCAGACCCCTCAAGTTGGAATGCGCGATCGAGGCAACTGTGGGGTTCCTGATATCAACTCGCGAGAGCGTGAGAACAGCGGCAATGAGGGGGAGACGGAATCGCCGCGTCCGTGAGATTCGAAGCGCCGAGTGTGAAGCACGCGGCGAGCGTGAGAACGCCTCCTGGTGCCGCGAGAGTGCGAGCCGACTGCGAGACGCGTGGAGCAGGAGGCCTGGCGCCATCTAGGGGGCTCTCTGGAGATCCCTCCAGTGGAGGCTCTTCCGCACCAGCACACGCATGACCAAATACACAGCTTGTATCATTTGCTCAGTTTAATTTAATATGTACAAAAATATTATAAGCTGGATATTATTATTTTCAAGAATCGATGTTGATTGATCCATGATTCGTGACATTCCTACCGTGTACAGCGATGCGTACCCTGCACAGAGACTTGCATAGATAACATTTCGTATTAATCAAGGTTTATCATCTCTACTTAAACGCGTATTATAACTAAAGTACAGCTAATGCTATGTGACATAATGTTAATCTAACACAACTGTATGGACTTACGCATTTACAAAAAAAATCTAACTTATTTGAGGTGGCTTATAATTTAGAACATGTTTATAAATGAGTCATCGTAATGTGGGATTTAGGTGACTGTTGATCAAATTGGTCTCACTAAACCGTTTTTTTCTCCTCGAGCTCTGCACTGAAATATCCGCCAGGTTGGAGGTCGCGCTGTTTGACCCCTCACCCAGCGCCAGCAGCAATAGCCCCAGCACGAGGGAGCGGCCCCGAGCTCACACAGCCGCTAGGACTGAGGCACCGTCTCCTACTGGTGTCATTTCCCCTGCAGTAGCACCACGCGTGAACTTCCTCACGCTCCGATGCGTTTGATCAACAATGTAGAGAAGTGGTACCGTGAGGAAGTGATGCTGCTCAATCTGGAGGCCCTTTCTGTGAATCAACATTCTGATTAAGACCAGGTTTATGATTAGACCATTACGCCTATTATAGATGAGGTTAAGATGACATGGAGGGTTATAACGAGGCTTAGGGATCAGGGCTAGGGTTATGACTATGGGAAAGGCGTAGAGAGGCCCTCATCGAGTCGTGGATGTACATACACACGCATACAAATACAAGTTGCGTTTTTTTTCTGAAACACTGAGTTCAGTGTACATCACATGGCTCGTTGTGTCATTTTAAAGTAAAAATTTAACACAAAGCCAAGCCACAAAATCCTTGAAAAGCCTCGCACCAGACCGGAGCTCTGTGGGAGGGTGGCGCTGTGGCACAGAGCTCGACTCGCAAGCAGAACGCCGCGAGTTACAATCCGATGGTTGACTCAGCCCATAGGCCTCGGAAAGGTAAGGTTAAAGGTAAAAACGAGCCTACCTACCCTACCTTTTACCTTACCGCAATACAATCACTCTACACTTATCTTTTACACTTTAGCAAGGTAAGGTAAAAGGTCAAAAGCAACGAGCCTACCTTTACCTTACCTTTTACCTTTACCCCATACAAATTCCCCGATTACAGGGTAATTACTGGGGTACTACACATGAAAAACATTTATAACAGGTAAATGCTAGGTAGAGCACTTTATTTATGTAGAATACTCTCGGGGATTCCAATTTTTATTGGAGGCCACGGACTGTGCCACGGAGCTTTTAACGAGCGGTAAACAAGGTATTTACCAGGTAATACTTCGCACTACATTTACCCTACTGGATAATTCTTCCGCTCTACCTATACCCTACCCTTTAGTTTACCCCTTAGCATGTTGAAACCTTTACCCTTTACCTTGACCCTTTTACCCAGTAAAAAGGGTAAATTACCTTACCTTGCCGAGGCCTATCAGCCCATCATTGCTCCAGTGTGGTTAAAATGAGTACAGCATTGTGGGACGTCAACAGTCGTCGTTATAGTGAGGTACTGACCCCCACCACACAAACGTGGATTTTTTTTTCCACAAAGATAAGCACCGCTTGAAGACGGAGACTCTGACGTTGAATTGACATTTGTGGAAGGGTTGGCGACAAAAGCCCTCATGGCCTTGCTTGCTCCCACCATTGTCTGCATGCCCAGAGGTGACTGTGGTGACTGTAGGGTGTCCTCGAGATAGCGTGGTGGATGTACCGTGTCCCGCATACAATAGGGGTTTTGCGATCCCCTAAAAGTGAACCAAATAGGCGAAATAATGGCGCTCCTGCAGCTCAAAAAATGTAACGGGGCACGACGCTGCTTCGCCTTGAGTTGCATCTCCATGCTGCACAGCCACGCACCAGGCAGCTCCAGTTAGCCACTGAATTGCCACTGCGTACCCTGCAGAACGTGCCCGTGTTTGCTGTGGTGGTCGCACCGATCTCGTTTTCTTTTATGTTAGTGCATCACATATCTGACTTGCTACAGACTGAGCTACAGTTGGATTTGTGTGGGCAGCAGAGGGCAGTGCGGCAAAGTCCGTTGTGCTCTCCTTCCTCCGCCTTCGCCACCCCGCACTGATCAGTGCGGTGCAGGATGGTCAAATATAGTGACCCTCACGGCGTGGGGAGGCCTTCATCCAGCAGTGGAGTTAAAACAACGGGATGCCCATGTACACATTCCTTTGCACTGTGCATAATTTGGAATCGGGCAGGGAGCGGTTGCAGTTGTGTCCAGTTGATGCTGAATGAGTTGTATCCACGTCACAAACAACGACCATGACATTGAAGTTCGTGTCCGATTCCCAACTCTCATCTCAAACCCTCGAAATAATGGCACGAAAGTGTCCATACTTCCGTGAGCATGAGATTTGTATGTGAATGTTTCGTCATGGCGTTTTTTATTGTCAAATGTTGTACTGGACGTATGTAAAAAACGAGCTGCATTCCTCAGCATAACTACATATTCTGATTCTGTTTGTACGTCAATAGCTAATTAACACTATTGGTTACAATTGGACTCTGAATGATGAAGATTACTATAGCAAGCACTGAGACAGACTGACTCAGATGTATAAGTTTCTTATACTCTGCACAGACACAGCTGACACAGCAGGAAGAACACGCGGCTTGTTTCACTCAGCCACGCCACACGGCTGGTGCGCGTTGGTTGAGTCGAGTCAGCGTCTCCCAGCTCCGACGGGTTTGGGGCAGTGCTCACTCCCACTGGGGGCACCTGAGCCAGTGGTGACAACTCTACATTACTATTGACGAGGCCAGTCTATCCTTGACAACCACTTCCAGCTGCCCAGAAGGTGGTGCTTATTTTATCTGCCCCAGAGGGATGATGAGCTCAGCCTACCCGTGACTGTAATTGGAACGAGCAGACTGTGAGGCAGCGACTCCTCCACAGAACCCCCCGGCTCTCAGTGTTTATTCGGTGGCACTGCGGCCTTGTCCAGCACTTTTATGAATCCACTGCTGGATCAGCGCCTCCCCATGTCACGTGGGTCGTGGGGGTTACTAGAGTACGCCTCTCCTTGGTGAGTGTGGGTGGGGTGAGGGTGAGGAGTGTAGACGTGGAGGGTACTAGAGCACGCCTCACCATGGTGAGTGTGGGTGGGGTGAGGGTGGGGGGTGTAGACGTGGGGCCATAAAAAGTACTGTACAACAGTTGATATTGTTACTTTTGTAGTATCGTGAACACAGCCATGACTAAATTTTGATTTAAAGCTTTCATGACTGCAGGGATTCACATTCTTGGTTCTTTCGGTAAAGTCACGTAGAAGGGAAACAATAAAATAATAAAAAATATAAAACAATCATCATCAGGTGTGGTTTTCACGCCTGACGATTGGTTGTGTTTTATATGTTTATTATTTTATTGTTTCCCTTCTACGTGACTTTACCGAAAGAACCAAAAATATATATCACTACTGTAAGTGTAGACAGTTAAATGTCTCTTTGGGTCGCGCCGGCTACAGTGCTGGAGGGGCGCCGGGTGCCCCGATTGGACGCGCTAAGGGCACGTGACCGGGAGCGGGCCTCGATTGGACAAGCTAATGTCACGTGACCTGAAGTGGTGCCTCAATTGGACGAGCTAAGGGCACGTGACCGAAAGCAGGCCTCGATTGGACGAGTCAAGGGCACGTGATCTGAAGCGGTGCCTCGATGGGAGGAGTTAAGGGCACGTGGCCGGAAGCGGTTGAACGCCGTCCTTGTTACAGCAAGGGGCGGGGCGGGGGCCACGAGACAAGGGGGGGAGGGGAGCGTCAGGGGGACTTGGGGCTCGTGTCAGGGTCACGAGTCAACAGGCACGCGCATAGTGAGCAGACTAGGCCAAGTTAGCCCCACTTAGCAACAGAATCCGGCGTACAGTGAATTGTTTAATAAACGCGTTGCCTCCTACAACAGTGTGTGTGCGCCTCAGTCGACATAGGGGCCGTCCATAAATGACGTCACGCAACTGGGGGGGGGTGGGGGTCAGACGTTTGTGATGATGTGTGACGAGGGGGGTGGGTTTGAGAAATATGACGTCACATCAAAATGCACAACTTTAAATGAATATAGAATTGACTATAGAATAACAACACTAATTGTTATAACACTCCTACAACATCAGAGTGCAGCGCCACATTAAATACGCACTACAATGACAATAGTTTAAAACGATTTGAAGGATGTTTTATTTTCAAAATGGAAATATGGTTTTGGGGGGGAGGGGGGGGCAGAGCTTTGTGACGTCATATTTGAGGGAGGGGGGGCAAAAATCGCGTGACGTCATTTATGGACGGCCCCATACACTACACTTTGCCCTCATGATCAAAGAGGCCTCGCTGCCGATAACACCTATCATGGCGCGGATTGTACGTGAAGTAATTTGAGTACCAATGGACACTGACACAACATCAACAACGAAGTCGAGGGGCCCCAGATCAACATTAAGACTCAACAGTTGTTAGGATTCTCTCACTGAGGGTTCGAGGGGGCCCCACGGCTTCTGAGCAACACAAAGCGAGGCGAGCCTCACGGATTCGAGTCGTCCGCTTTCTGGTGAGACCACGAGCCGCTGTCTCCATCGCCAACAATGCGGAAACTCCCCAAGTGGAGGCGTCACGGCCCGTGCCCTTAGCACGTGGACCAGCAGCAGCTATGAGAAGCCAACAATCAGCAGCACATTCATCGCTGCAATAAATCTGAACTCATCGCGCGTTCAACCAGTCTCTAGATCACCCCTCTCAGCAAACAACACGACCGTGTTTGGCATGGTCACGATCAACAGCAAATGTGAAATACATAAGAATGACGTGACTCATTGTTGTGCCACCGGCCACGGAAGTCGCAGCAGCTACTGGAGAAGGGTTCGTGTGAAAGGACAGAGCTGAGGCACGGGCAGACTGCATAGCTTCAGGGTGCCTGCTGGGGGCAGCGACACTGCGAGAGACCGGGAAACTCGGAGTCCGCTTGTGCGAGCGGCACCGCCGATTTAACTTCTCTGGCCGCACCCTGGGGCACAGCCGGCCGTGTGGCGATTCGAGCCAATCACCGCCAGCCTGGCGTGGCCCCCAACACAAACCGCGAGCATTGCAACGAATAAACAAAGAGGTCGTGATGCAGGCTACGTTACTATAGCAACACAGCCATTCCTTATGAAAACATGTCTACTTAACGAGTTTTTAAATGCTTAAATTAATATGTAATATACATTTTGTAAAGAGAATAAAAAATTAATCCCGATTATGAACATCGTTGGAAATCGCCGCCTGACATTTTCTCGTCCTGCGCCATACAAACTGTTAAATCACGAAGTGCGATGCGCGTTGGTGACTGTTCACTTTCGCTGAGCGCTTCGTTAAGGGGAGCGCCGTGCACAGTTTGGGTCAAGCTGAGACCGCCTCCGCTTCGGATCTGGTGATGTCACAATAACCCAAGCAGCGTGCTGGCTAGCGGCTGGCTGGTCCCTGTCAAAGGGATGTGGAATTTCCATTGCGAGCTCAGGTCCATTAACCGAGTAGAGCACCACCCAATGCTTGTTTGAGCAAGACGACTGTGACTGGTCGTTTGAATGGGCATGGTTATTGTCAATGAGCTGCGGCAATGCAACATTCCATTGGATAGCGAGCAGCTCAGATGCAATACACATCACGGTTTCCCAATGTTTAAGGCAAGAGACAAGGGGATGTCTCTGTCGTAGAGACGACATTTGTTTTCACAAAATTACAAAATCTGAAGCAATCCCTACAAAACGTGAACGCACCTTTTACCAACTTTGCAATATTGAAAGGTTTTGGTAAAAAAAGTTGGCAACAAAATACATTTTAGATTTGAATACATTCAGAAAATATATTAAAGCCCCACCTCCAAGGTGTTTTGATACAATTATACTGCCCGAAACAGAGTGGAAGCTCCATTGATGTACACATGGTTGTCAGCTTGTTGGTGCCGGGCAGCCTCACAACACACGATGATGTTACCTGTGGCAGACCCCTCACGTTGGAATGCGCGATCCAGGCCACTGTGGGGTTCCGGACATCAACTCGTGACAGCGTGAGAACAGCAGCAGTGAGGGGGAGACGGAATCGCCGCGTCTGTGAGATTCGAAGCGCTGAGTGTGAAACACGCGGCGAGCGTGAGAACGCCTCCTGGTGCCGCGAGAGTGCGAGCCGACTGCGAGACGCGTGGAGCAGGAGGCCTGGCGCCCTCTAGGGGGCTCACTGGAGATCCCTCCAGTGGAGGCTCTTCCGCACCACCACACGCATGACCAAATACACAGCTTGTATAATTTGCTCAGTTTAATTTAATATGTACAAAAATATTATAAGCTGGATATTATTATTTTCAAGAATCGATGTTGATTGATGAATCGTGACATTCCTACCGTGTACAGCGATGCGTACCCTGCACAGAGACTTGCATAGATAACATTTCGTATTAATCAAGGTTTATCATCTCTACTTAAACGCGTATTATAACTAAAGTATAGCTAATGCTACATGACATGTTAATCTAACACAAGCGTATGGACTTACACATTTACAAAAAAATCTAACTTATTTGAGGTGGCTTATAATTTAGAACATGTTTATAAATGAGTCATTGTAATGTGGGCTTTAGGTGACTGTTGATCAAATTGGTCTCACGAAACCGTTTTTTTTCTCGAGCTCTGCACTGAAATATCCGCCAGGTTGGAGGTCGCGCTGCTTGACCCCTCACCCAGCGCCAGCAGCAGCAGCAGCCCCAGCGCGAGGGAGCGGCCCCCAGCTCACACAGCCGCTAGGACTGCGGCACCGTCTCCTACTGGTGCCATTACCCCTGCAGTAGCACCACGCGTGAACTTCCTCGCGCTCCGATGCGTTTGATCAACAATGTAGAGAAGTGGCACCGTGAGGAAGTGATGCTGCTCAATCTGGAGGCCCTTTCTGTGAATCATCATTGGCGATGAGTCGCAACGGGAAATTGTTTAGCATTCTGATTAAGGCCAGGATTGTGATTAGACCATTACGCCTATTATAGATGAGGCTAAAATGTCATGGAGGGTTATAACGAGGCTTAGGGATCAGGGCTAGGGTTATGACTATGGGAAAGGCGTAGAGAGGCCCTCATCGAGTCGTGGATATACATGCACACGCATACAAATACAAGTTGCGTTTTTTTTCTGAAACACTGAGTTCATTGTGCATCACTTTGCACGTCGTGTCATTTTAAAGTAAAAATTTAACACAAAGCCAAGCCACAAAATCCTTAAAGCCTCGCACCAGACCGGAGCTCTGTGGGAGGGTGGTGCTGTGGCACAGAGCTTGACTCGCAAGCAGAACGCCGCGAGTTACAATCCGATGGTTGGCTCAGCCCATAGGCCTCGGAAAGGTAAGGTTAAAAGTAAAAACGAGCCTACCTTTACCCTACCTTTTACCTTACCGCAATACAATCACTCTACACTTACCTTTTACACTTTAGCAAGGCAAAAGGTCAAAAGCAACGAGCCTACCTTTTACCCTTACCCCATACAAATTCCCCGATTACAGGGTAATTACTGGGGTACTACACATGAAAAACATTTATAACAGGTAAATGCTAGGTAGAGCACTTTATTCATATAGAATACTCTCGGGGATTCCAATTTTTATTGGAGGCCACGGACTATGCCACGGAGCTTTTAACGAGCGGTAAACAAGGTATTTACCGGGTAATACTTCGCACTACATTTACCCTACTGGGTAATTCTTCCGCTCTACCTATACCCTACCCTTTAGTTTACCCCTTAGCATGTCAAAACCTTTACCCTTTACCTTGACCCTTTTACCCAGTAAAAAGGGTAAATTACCTTACCTTGCCGAGGCTTATCAGCCCATCATTGCTCCAGTGTGGTTAAAATGAGTACAGCATTGTGGGACGTCAACAGTCGTTATAGTGAGGTACTGACCCCCACCACACAAACGTGGAATTTTTTTTCCACAGAGATAAGCACCGCTTTAAGACGGAGACTCTGACGTTGAATTGATATTTGTGGAAGCGTTGGCGACCAAAGCCCTCATGGCCTTGCTTGCTCCCACCATTGTCTGCATGCCCAGAAGTGACTGTGATGACTGTAGGGTGTCCTCGAGATAGCGTGGTGGATGTACCGTGTCCCGCATACAATAGAGGTTTCGCGATCCCCTAAAAGTGAACCAAATAGGCGAAATAATGGCGCTCCTGCAGCTCAAAAATGTCATGGGGCATGACGCTGCTTCGCCTTGAGTTGCAGCCACTCATCAGGCAGCCCCAGTCAGCCATTGAATTGCCACTGCGCACCCTGCAGAACGTGCTCGTGTTTGCTGTTGTGGTCACACCGATGTCGTTTTCTTTTATGTTAGTGCATCACATATCTGACTTGCTACAGACTGTGCCACAGGTGGATTTGTGTGGGCAGCAGAGGGCAGTGTGGCAAAGTCCGTTGCGCTCTCCTCCCTCCGCCTTCGCCACCCCGCACTGATCAGCGCGGTGCAGGATGGTCAAATATAGTGACCCTCACGGCGTGAGGAGGCCTTCATCCAGCAGTGAAGTTAAAACAACGGGATGCCCATGTACACGTTCCTTTGCACTGCGCATAATTTGGAATCGGGCAGGGAGCGGTTGCAGTTGTGTCCAGTTGATGCTGAATGAGTTGTATCCACGTCACAAACAACGACCATGACATTGAAGTTCGTGTCCGATTCCCAACTCTCATCTCAAACCCTCGAATGGCACAAAAGTGTCCATACTTCTGTGAGCATGAGATTTATACTGGTAGGAACGAAGTTGCAAACTGAGTGTACCAGCCTGCAATAGATTAATGTGTCCGTCCGTCCATCCGTCCGTCCGTCCCCTTTCAATACTTTAACGAAGTGAAATCTCGTGCTGTTGGGTGTAAAATCAGCAATAGACAGCGCAGAGACTTGTCCTACCAGCCCACCCTGCAGGGACCTGTTATGTGAATGTTTCGCCATGGCTTTTTGAGTTTGTCAAATGTTGTACTGGATGTCTGTAAAAAAAGAGCTGTATCGCTCATTGCATTCCTCAGTATAACTACATATTCTGATTCTGTATGTACGTATATAGCTAATCAACACCATTGGTTACAATTGGACTCTGCATGATGAAGATTACTAAAGCAAGCACTGAGACAGGCTGACTCAGATGTATGAGTTTCTTATACTCTGCACAGACACAGCTGACACAGCAGGAGGAACACGCGGCTTGTTTCACTCAGCCACGCCACACGGCTGGGTGCGTGTTGGTTGGGTCGAGTCGAGTCTCAGCGCATCCCAGCTCTGACGGGTTTGGGGCAGTGCTCACTCCCACTGAGGGCACCTGAGCCAGTGGTTACAATTCCACATTCCTATTGACGATGCTAGTTTATCCTTAAAAAACACTTCCAGCTGCCCAGAAGGTGGTGCTTTTTTGATCTGCCCAGAGGGATGATGAGCTCAGCCTACCCGTGCCTGTAATTCAAACGAACAGACTGTGAGGCAGCGACTCCTCCACAGAACCCCCCGGCTCTCAGTGTTTACTCGGTGGCACTGTGGCCCTGTGCAGCACTTTTATGAATCCACTGCTGGATCAGCGCCTCCCCGTGTCACGTGGGTCGTGGGGGGTACTAGAGCACGTCTCACCCTGGTGAGTGTGGGTGGGCTGAGGGTGAGGAGTGTAGACGTGGAGCCATATAAGTACTGTACAACAGGTGATAGTGTTACTTTTGTAGTGTCGTGAACACAGCCACTACTCATTGTTTTTTTCGGTAAAGTCACGTATGTAGAAATACAATAAAATTATATTAAAACAAAAACAGTCACGACATTTCGATCACAACGCAAGCGATCTTCATCAGGTGTCAAGAACAAATCACGGAGGTAAATACAACAAAAAGATGAGAGACGAGAATTCAACAAACCTGAAAAAACATTACGTGAAGCACATCCAGTCAGGCCAACAACACAGTTAGACACTTCCTGGCGGTATTTCTACAAAAAAAAAACAATGAGTAATTTTATGCAGTCACGAAAGCTTTAATACTTTATTACAGCCACTACTGTAAGTGTAGACAGTTAAATGTCTCTGTGGGTTGCGCCAGCTATCATACTGGAGGGCGACGGGTGCCCCTCGATTGGACGCGCTAAGGGCACGTGACCGGGAGCGGGCCTCAATTGGACGAGCTAAGGGCACGTGACCGGAAGTGGGCCTTGATTGGAGGAGTCAATGGCACGTGACCAGAAGCGGGCCTCGATTGGAGGAGTCAAGGGCACGTGGCCGGAAGTGGTGAACACCATCCTTTTTACAGCAAAGGGCGGGGCGTGGGCCACGAGACAAGGGGCGGGGGGGGGCGTCTCCTACAACAGTGTGTGTGTGTCTCAGTCGACATAGGGGCCGTCCATAAATGACGTCACTCACCTGGGGGGGGGAGTCAGACAATTGTCACGATGTGTGACGAGGGGGGGGGGGGGATTTGAGAAATATAGACAACACATTCTACCTAATTAAATATACTTTTTAATAAATGTTTACTCCTACAACATCAGAGTGCACCGCCACATTAAATACGCGATACAATGACAATAGTTTAAAGCGATTTGAAGCATGTTTTATTTAAAAAAAGGAAATATGGTTTTGGGGGGGAGGCGGGGCAGAGCTTAGTGGGGGGGGGGGGGGGGGCTGATGCCCCCCCCACTCCCCATTTGGTGGGGTCCGACCTCACCCACTATGGGCGGGAGGGGCACCCCTTCTAATTGGTGGGGGCTGATGCCCTCCCCCCCACCCGCCATTGGGGGGGGGGTCACTCACCTCCTCCGGATATTAATAAATTAATCAGCGCTCGCGCGACCCCCCCCACCCACGCGTTTTCTCCGCGTGACACTCGCGTGTGTCTCACCGTTAACACTGTGATGCGCGCATATACACGCGCCGGCGCGGGCAACCGTTGATATTTTAATATGCGCGCGCGTCACACCCACACTGATTTATAGTCACCCACACACCGTCGAACGCCGATCGCTGTCCAACTGCACACATGCACCATGCGTCACAAAGTCAGTCTGAGCTAAGATTTCTTTCCCGGAGCGAATAGGGACCCCTGTTTATGGCCCCCTCCAGCCAGCACCCTTCGGACAGCGCCTAACCTCCTATCACCTTGCCGTCACAGAGTGCATCTATCCCCCAAACTCGAGCTGACTGCGAGCTGGGCTGAATCGGCCCCCCTCCCCGTACCTACTCACCTCTTCAGCTGCCCGATGGGGGCTGGGGAAGATGCTCGCCTTGGGGACTTTTTCTTGCCGATCGTTTCCAGCTCCACCCTGTATGCGTCGCACGGACGCTGAGGACGGCTGGTCTCTTCCACCGCTCCAGAAGAACTGATTCAATCTGCCTGTTGTATATGCGGGTTATGAAAATATGATGAAAATAAAAATTTAATGAAATTTGAAATTTGTATAATTTTCAGAAAATATTTTAAGTTGTGTAATTATGCGTATAAATAATGCTAATTCGAGAGATAATCGTATTAATTTATGCGAGTGGGTGTGGTCATGCTAATGCAACTCGTTATGATAATCAGGCCCCGCCTCGTTGACGAGGGTCGGTTATCAATCGGGATAATACAATTAATCGTATGCAGTTATGCAGGTGCTGTGATCATATATGCCAGAGTCAACTCGGCTTTGTTGTTTAACTTCGTATTATCGATCAGTATAATACAATTATTCTCATTTTAACATTTACTGAGTATGGATTAGAGTGTTTATGTAATGTAAGGTCACCAAGTTCATATTTCAACGCAGAACCTGTTCTTATGCATAGATTTCAGGAAAGAATCACAATCACTTCTGCATTGATCAATTTTATTTTCTAACTAAACTTTAACTTTAGAAGATGCAACTCTCAATCTTGGAATTTCAACACAGTATCAACACAGTATCATCAACGACTGGGTTGTTTCACTTTGACAACAGCACTCGTGGTTAATTCTGCCGCGTAACGCTAGCTCAGTTCGTGATGGAGTTAGAGTCCTTAAAAACATGCAAACGCTACTCTAAACAAGACCTTAACACATTATAATATGAATGATTAGCGGGAAGTACCCGGCGTTGCCCGGGCGAAAAAGGCAGACACACACATGGACTTACACACAGACATCGACCCACACACATAGAAATACATCGACTTAAACGCACACACACACATATGGTTAAACCCAGGGTGGATTGTTAGCAGGCCAACCTAAATGTTTCCAATCGGCGAAGATGTTCCATTAGGTGGGTGCACGTTTCGCAAGCGTACAGAAGGTAGGGAATTACTGTGGCCGAGAAGACCTGGAGCTTCATGCGGAGCGAGAGACCAGGTAGCTTCTACACAGTGTAACGCAGCCGATGAAAAGATAATGGCGCTCAACTGATTTGGAGTGAGACCTCTGGTGTTAAACCGGACCTGGTCATGAGCACACTGGCCAGGTATGGGAATCTCTCCAATCTCTCCACAACTGCCGCATCAGAAATTGTGTATTGTGGGGGTGGATTGTCCGATGGTACAAAATACTCAGCCAGGTGCTTAGATTTCATGGGGCTGATGGTATGGCCCCACCTCTTAGTGCCAAGCTCCAGGTTCAGCAGCAGTGCCTCCAAGTCCTCCTCTGAGTGAGCAGGATTCACCAGAGCATCGGCATACATTACATGGTTGATCAATAGGGAGCCATCCCTTGACCGTACGCGGGCATCGATCAGCCCCCATTGTATATGTACCATATGGTAATTCCTCCGGGACAGCCATTGAAGTCTTCACGAACTACGTGGTCAAAATATATGTTAAATAATGTGGGAGCCAGAGGACATCCCTGTCGCACCCCAAGGTGTAGAGGGAATGGCTCTGACTGACGGCCACGTAGTTTGACGCGGGGCCGCTCACCATCATGAAGGTCCTTAAGGATCGTGAGCAAAGGGTGAGGGACTCCGAAAGTATGAAGAACAACCCAGAGGTCAGGCCTACTGATGGTATCATAGGCCTTGACCAGGTCAATAAAGCACACACATTCACTCACACGCACACATCGACCTACAGACACGCAAAGAAATGGACTTACACGGACTCACATGGAGCCACGGACACAAAGCGACCAACACACACGCCCATGGACTGACACACACAGACATATCGACTCGCACACACAAACACATAGACTTGCACACACACACATATGGACTTACACACCCATAGACATCCACTTTAGATACACACACATGGAGTTACACACACATATATGGACGTAGACACATGCAGCGACACACACACACACACATCGACTCACACACAGATATACGTGGACTCACAGACAGATTGACCTAAACACACATATGTACTTACACACACACATATCGACTAAGGCACACACACATGGACTTACTGACACACACATTGCCCTACACACACATACACATATGGACTGTGTCACACAGACATTTACTTTAGATACACACACATGGATCAACACACACATATCGACTCACACACACGCATTGACTTACACATACACATCGAGTGACACACACACACATGTATGGACTTATACACACGTGGACTAACAAACACACATATGGACTGACACACACACATCGACGTACACACACACATGGACTAACACACACACAGCGACTGATACACACACAAATGGACTGACACGCACACTTGGACTGACACACAAACACTTGGACGTACACACAAACACTTGGACGTACACACACATATCGGGCGTTGTCCAATCGTAAAAGACAGACACACACATGGACTTAAACACACGCATGGACCTACACGCGCACACATATGGACTGAAACACACATACATCGACTCGCACACACACACACATGGACGTGCACAGCAATCCCCGATGATGGCACAGTTCTCAGTATCGCAGTACTCCGTATGAGTAAATAGCGTGACATTAGCAATGGAAACAATGGAAATGCATTGAAGAAATAAGCAGAAAGCAGTGTAAATTAAAGAGCAGCAGTACGCACAGGTAAGTTGAGAAGCAGGCTACAGTTTAGATTATAGACTGCCAGTACGCCGACTCAATGACATAAGCATTGCTACAGTCGACATAAAAAGCTGCCAATACAGGCAGCAGCTGAAAAGGCAGAATACAGTCGACATGAAAGGCTGGGAGTACACTGAGTGAGGTAAAGAAGCAGGCAACAGATTATAGACTGGCATATACTCATAATGGTCAAAAGGAACATTAGCAGGGTAGATAATAGAGTGGCAGTGCACTGACGTTAATTAATCAGCAGGCAGCAGACCACATGACAGACTGGCATTACACCGTCGCAGCGTGATAAAAGCACAGCTAAAAAAGGGAATATTTATCAAGGTAATAATGAAAATGTTGTTTTGTGCACACAAACATCATTGTAATATCTGGCAACGTATTTGTTTCATAATAGTAAACAATGAACCCGAGTTCTTATCTGCGCACAAACATAATTATTGTAATATGTGGCAACTTATAAGTTTGATAATAGTAAGCAATGAACCAGAGTTCCTATGTGCACACATAAATTATTATTGTAATATCTGGCAACGTATTTGTTTAATAATAGTAAACAATTAACCTGATTTCTTAGCGTAAGAAGCAAGGAAATGTGTACTTACCATAGGCTTGGTCAGGCCTATGCCAGTGCGGAGCCCCCATCCTGGCCTACATTGCCGAGGCGGGGGAAGTAGCACGTTGGCAGGCTGGGCCACTACCCCCAGACACATCCCCTCGCCCATGCAATAATAATGGTATTTAAGCACTATATTATTATCTACGGACTCTGTTGTAGAAACTGGACGTGTTTTTTTCTTGGGGGGGGAGCGAAGAGGACATGAGACTGTGAAGAAAAATCCGCAGTGTGATGTGTATATTTATTGCATGTTAAACGCGTAAAATGAAATGTCCTCCGTGAGTTCGACTGAACGCGCATCACTTGGCAGGGTCCGCCCCCCCCCACGCAATTGTCGTCAGTTGGTACGGTCGATGTGACGCAATAAGTAAATGATTAAAATAAGAATGTCACAAATTTGTTAATTAAACTACTTTAAAGTTTAGGGATGAGAAAACGGAATAGCCTATTCCCACCCCGGGACTTAGGGCATGCTGCCTGGCAATTTTTTTTGGACGTCAAGCCCACCGTCCGAGAACCAAATCCTTCGCAAGCGCGCGTGCGCGGAGACTTTTATATAAAAGATTATTATGCTTGGAATCGTCAGCACAGTACCACAGGCGATTGATTAACATGCAACGATATTCATATAAAAAGGCAATCCAAACAGTTATTATTCCCAAAGGCACAAATATACGTTCATAGATTCATCAGCAAGATAGTAGAAATAAAGAGATGGCTTGGAGTAAGGTGTGCAGCGGGACGTGCTATCTCACAGGAGATTAATTAACATGATTTCTCCCCGTGACCGTAGCTCCGTGGCGAAGGTGTCAAGAATTAATTTGTATTGATGAATCTATGGGTAATTTATGCGATTAGAAATACAATCACGGTCACTGATGGTTTACGGACTTGAGTATTGGCTTTTTGGTTGAGAACCCATGTATGTTTGAGTGCTATGAATTGTATTAAGCCGTCAGTGTTCGGAATTGATTCTTCATGTCAAGCAGACACCTGATATGTCGTGTAGTGGGGGCAGTGCGCGTCATACGTATTAGTTGATTCTCTTCTCAAAGTAGTTGGTTCAGTTCAGCCCACACTGGTTGACACAGGTTGACAAGTTGACACGTTGTTGTAGTTGCTATGGCCCGTCGGTAGATGGCGCACACAGCTCGCTCGTAGCGTGCGCGGTGGTGTCACTGAGTGTTGACCACCGGTTGCGCTATCGGGCGCTGGCGATACACGTTCATTGCGATGCTACTTTTGATGGTGCGACTCGCACCGCGTAGCCCTGTCGCTAAACAGCGAGTCTAGCCATTCTGGCGGGCAGTAGAGATTTCTTCTGCGTCAGTGGTGGTTGATCTTCTGCAGGGATGAGTCTAGCCGGTAAGCTGGTCTTGTCTCATTGATGAGATTTGAGTCGCGAAGTGGCGTGCTGTGGCGCTGGTGGCGCGCAGTGGCGCGAAGTGGCGCTGATGGCGAACAGTGGCGCGAAGTGGCGCGCAGTGGCGCACAGAGTCGCGAAGTGGCGCACAGTGGCGCGAACAGTGGCGCTGGTGGCGCGTGCTAAGTCGCGAAGTGGCGCAAAAAGTGACGCACGAAGTGGCGCTGGTGGTGCGCGCTCCCTTTCAATGCTGTAGTGTCCTATTTTATGCCAAAATCCCTCCTCTTGGCTCCTCCCCAAGGCAGAGCTTCATTTGATTTAGCTGTGTGTCATGGTCTGGAGCGTGTGTCCATATGTGCGTCTGTATGTGTGTCCGTCTGTATGTGTGTCATTTTAGTGGGGAGCGATAGTGTAGCGGTTAGCGCGCTGTGCTATGAACCTGGCGACCCGGGTTCGATTCCCGCTCACGGCCAACACCAGTGACGATTATCTGAACCGGTCCCGGGCCTCCCGTAGGTCGACTCAGCCTCAAATGAGTACCTGGTGCGGTGTGTAAACATCGCCACTAGGGAGACAAAGGCGGTCGGGCGTGGTGCTGGCCACCCACCCCCTTGTGTACCGTTTTGGCCTTCATAGATGCTCGCTAACAGCACTTGCCCCTACAGTCTGTTACAGGCTATATGGGGGATCTTTGTCTTTGTTGTTTGTGTCATTTACGGCATGGTTCTGCCGCCCTCCTCTTTCCATAAACCCTAAAAACAACAGGTGTTACAAATAGTCTCCCAGGCGTCTCTCGGTCTGTCTTACACAATCTGGAGGGAGGGGCGAGATTCCCTCCGGTATGACCTTGCACGTGTGGTGTGTGTGCCATTTACTAGGTTTTAGCTATCCCTTGAACACAGATAACCTGTGATAATTCCTTGCCTTCTGGTGCTATCTTTGCTCTCTCACGCTGCGGGAAGACAAAGGCGTCTCTCCTTCTCTCCGCTGCCCTTGGTTCCGTCACTCAATTATTATGTTTTATGTTCAACAAGGTTGTTTACGGAGTCCTAGCTTTCCGTGAGCGTAGGTGGCTGCAATTATTTATTGGCTCTGGTTTTTATAATTTATTTATATATTTCAATTCAACGGCCCTTCCTCAGTTTTTATTAATTTTCGTGTCTGTGGGGTCGGGTAATGGGCAAGGGCATCGTCATTTTAAGGTGAATAGTGCTAGCTTCAATGTTCCGAGTAACCATGTCTTGTAATCTCCCCAACTTAATTTGTTTGCTGAGGTTTGCTGACGCCTTCGTTAGCAAGGAATTTCGCCCCCCCTCTCTGCTTGCACGTGTGGTGTGCTATCCGTCTAGCTCCGGTGGGGGAGTGTTATCTACGGATTCCCAGCCTTCCCGTGAGCGCAGGTGGCCGCAATAATTACTTGGCTCTCTCACGCTGCAGGAAGACAAAGACGTCTCTCTTTCCCTCTCTGACTCTTGAGGGAGAGAAGACACTCTTTATCACTGTCCCACCGTGGCCATCTGAAGACCCCGTGAACAGTCGTCAATCCCTCCTGCGCCCCGGGAGCCTATTATTTTTAGTTTCAATTCAACGGCCCTTCCATGACCTCCACCTGCTGTCTGCTGATGCTTGTCGTTTTCATTCATTATTTCGAAAAAAAAAATAATGTATATATTGGCAAATATTCTTATTAATATAAATTTTGGGAAAAGGCCGATATACAACACGCCCCTCCGGCCCCCTTGTGTCCCCAAAGCCCCTTAACCCCCGGGTCATATGCTGGGGGCTCAGCCAATTTCCTGGTCTGGGGAAACCGTGGAACGTCCCTGCTAGTGGGGTCCTAGGGTGAAAACCCATCGTAGCAGGTGATCCCTCCTCGAGACCCTACGGGGGTGCATGCGAGTGTTTAGTGGGGCGTGCATGCGTTCGTGGGGGAGGGGGGTGCGAGGAGAGGGTAGCGCCGGACGAGTTGCTCTGCTGCAGTGGCACCACAGTGACGTCATATTTGAGGGGGAGGGGGGGTCAAAAATCGTCAAAAATCGCGTGACGTCATTTATGGACGGCCCCATACACTACACTTTGCCCTCTTATGATCAAAGTGGCCTCGCTGCCTATAACACCTATCATGGCGCGGACTGTATGTGGAGTACTTTGAGTACCAGTGGACACTGACACACATCAACAACGAAGTCGAGGGGCCCTAGATCAACATTGAGACTCGACAGTTGTTGGGGGTCCCTCGACGAGGGTTCGAGGAGGCCCCACGGCTTCTGAGAAGCCCAAAGCGAGGCGCGCCTCACAGATTCGAGTCGTTCGCTTTCTGGTGAGACCGAGAGCCGCTGTGTCCATCGCCAACAACGCAGAGACTCCCAAAGCGGAGGCGTCATGGCCCCGGCCTCAACACGTTGACCCCAGCCCTTGCGTCCACGCAGCGCACCGAGACCAGGCGACGTCCGTCTCATTACATTGCGTTGTGAACATAGACAGATAGACACACTTGTGAGTACGGCTCCAATTTGGTGTCGTGGTGCTCACCCGTTTCACCAGCAGCCGCTATGGGAAGCCAACACGCAGCCGCGCATTCATCGCTGCAATAAATCTCAACTCATCGCGCGTTCAACCAGTCGCTAGATCACCCCTCCAAGCAAACAACACAACTGTGTTTGGCACGGTCACGATCAACAGCAAATGTGAAATAAATAAGAATGACGTGACTCATTGTTGTGTCACCGGGCACAGAAGTCGCAGCAGCTACTGGAGGTTTCGTGTGAAAGGACAGAGCTGAGGCACGGGCAGACTGCGTAGCTTCAGGGTGCCTGCTGGGGGCAGCGACACTGCGAGAGGCCGGGCAACTCAGAGTCCGATTGTGCGAGTGCACCGCCGATTTAACTCAGCACACCGTACCCTGGTGCTGAGACCAAGCAGCGTGCTGGCCAGCGGTGAGGCTGGTCTCTGTCATAGGGATGTGGAATTTCCATTGCGAGCTCAGGTCCATTAACCGAGTAGAGCACCACCCAATGCTTGTTTGAGCAAGACGACTGTGACTGGTCGTTTGAATGGGCATGGTTATTGTCAATGAGCTGCGGCAATGCAACATTATTATATTGGATAGCAAGCAGCTCAGATGCAATACACATCACGGTTTCCCAATGTTTAAGGCAAGAGACAAGGGGATGTCTCTCTGTCCAAAGAGTCGACATTTGTTTTCACAAAATTACAAAACCCTGAAGCAATCCCTACAAATCGTGAACACACCTTTTACCAAATTTGCCAGATTGAAAGATGTTGGTAAATTAAATTAAGAAAGGTATTAAAACCCCACCTCCAAGGTTTTTTGATACATATATACAGCCCCTAGCAGAGTGGAAGCTCTAGTGATGTACACATGGTTTGTCAGCTTGTTGGTGTCCGGCATCCCCACAACACACGATGTCAGCTGTGGCAGACCTCTCAAGTTGAAATGCGCGATCGAGGCCACTGTGGGGTTCCTGATATCAACTCGTGGCAGCATGAGAACAGCGTCAAGGAGAGGGATACGGAATCGCCGCGTCCGTGAGATTCGAAGTGCCGAGTGTGAAGCACACGGCGAGCATGAGAACGGCTCCTGGTGCCGCGAGAGTGCGAGCCGACTGCGAGACGCGTGGAGCAGGAGGCCTGGCGCCCTCTAGGGGGCTCTCTGGAAATCCCTCCAGTGGAGACTTCCCCACCAGCACACGCATGACCAAATACACAGCTTGTATCATTTGCTCAGTTTTATTTAATACGTACACAAATATTGTGAGCTGGATATTATTTTTGAGAATCGATGTTGATCAATGAATCGTCACATTCTTACCATGGACAGCGATGCGTAGCCTGCACAGAGACTTGATTAAATAACATTTCTTATTAAGCAAGGTTTATTATCTCTACTTAAATGCGTATTATAACTAAAGTACAGCTAATGCTACGTGACATAATGTTAATCTAACACAACCAAATGAACTTACACATTTACAAAAAAATCTAACTTATTTGAGGTGGGTTATAATTTAGAACATGTTCATAAATGAACAATTGAAATGTGGGCTTTAGGTGACTGTTCATCAAATTGGTCTCACTAAACCAGTTTATTCTCCTCAAGCTCTGCACTGCTTGACCCCTCCCCTCACCCAGCGCCAGCAGCAGCAGCAGCCCCAGAGCGAAGGAGCGGCCCCCAGCGCGAGGGAGCGGCCCCCAGCTCACACAGCTGCCAGGACTGCGGCACCGTCTCCTACCAGTGCCATTACCCCTGCAGTAGCACCGCGCATGAACTTCCTCACCCTCCGATGCTTTTGATCGACAATGTAGATACGTGGCACCGTGAAGAAGTGATGCTGCTCAATCTGGAGGCCCTTTCTGTAAATCAACATTGGCGATGAGTCACAACGGGACATTGTTTAGCATTCTGATTAAGGCCAGGATTGTGATTAGACCATTAAGCCTATTATAGATGAGGCTAAGATGACATGGAGGGTTATAACGAGGCTTAGGGATCAGGGCTAGGGTTATGACTATGGGAAAGGTTAAAGGTTAACATGCTGCTAGGCAGAGTCAACGAACTCCCACCACCCGCACTGGCGTATAGAGGCCCTCATCGAGTCGTGGATTGGCAAAGTGGCTGTCCATGTGTAGTGGTGTTATGGGACAAACACACATTGGTTACAGCTAGCACCCTTGGCTTACCCGCAGTGGGCTGTGGGCATTGCATCCCCCGCACGCCCTACCAACGGGTGGGGGCTGCGGGGTGTGCTGTGATCCCTCAGAACCCCACCCCTCGGTGGGGAAATGGTATAAAACACGGGGAGCCAGAGAGATAGGGGCAGTGTTCACGAGCCGAAATCTGAAGACCCAGATGAAGACTGAAGACCAGCTAGATAGACCCTGGAAATCCTCTGACCCGCAGTCCTTATCAGGGCCGGGCAGAGCAAGCCAGCGGTGTGACCCCAGAGCCTCAGAGCCGATGTCCTTCTAAGGGCCAGGTTCTAGAGCCCACTCCTCACCCCACCCACACTCACCTTGGTGAGTGTGGGTGGGGTGAGGAGTGTAGACGTGGGGGTGCTAGAACACGCCTCACCATGGTGAGTGTGGGTGGGGTGAGGGGTGTAGACGTGGGGGTACTAGAACACGCCTCACCTTGGTGAGTTTGGGTGGGGTGAGGGTGAGGAGGTTAGACGTGGGGATACTAGAGCACGCCTCACCTTGGTGAGTGTGGGTGGGGTGAGGAGTGTAGACGTGGGGGTACTAGAGTAGGCCTCACCTTGGTGAGTGTGGGGGGTACTAGAGTACGCCTCACCATGGTGAGTGTGGGTGGGGTGAGGAGTGTAGACGTAGGGGTACTAGAGCACGCCTCATCTTGGTGAGGGTGGGGTGAGGAGTGTAGACGTGGGGCCATAGAAGTACTGCACAACAGGTGATATTGTTACTTTTGTAGTGTCGTGAACACTGCCACTACTGTAAGTGTAGACAGTTAATTGTCTCTGTGGGTTGCGCCAGCTATAGTGCTGGAGGGGCGCCGGGTGCCCTGATTGGACGCGCTAAGGGCACGTGACCGGGAGCAGGCTTCGATTGGACGAGCTATGGTCAGGTGACCTAAAGTGGTACCCGATTGGACGAGTGAAGGACACGTGGCTAATAGCGATGCCTCAATTGGACGAGCTAAGGCACGTGATCGAAAGCAGGCCTCGATTTGACGAGCTGAGGGCACGTGACCGGAAGTTGGCCTCGATTGGAGGAGTCAAGGGCACGTGACCAGAAGCGGTGCCTCGATGTGTAGGTTTTGACTTTAACATAGCCAGTTCCGTGACCAGTCACAAGCTAATCCCTCAGCTATTGATATGTAAACCCCTTTGTCAAGGTACCTCACTTCTTCCAACCAGCTTAAAAGTAGCTACAAATCTTACCACCGTTCATTGAAGCTCTGTGGATGTGTAGGTTTTGACTTTAACAGAGCCATTCCTGTGACCAGTCACAAGCTAATCCCTTAGCTATTTCAATGCTAAATTACTAGTTGCCTCTGTGGATGTGTAGGTTTTGACTTTAACATAGCCATTCCCGTGACCAGTCACAAGCTAATCCCTCAGCTATTTGATATGTAGACCCCTTTGTCAAGGTGCCTCACTTCTTCCAACCAGCTTAAAAGTAGCTACAAATCTTACCACCGTTCATTAAAGCTCTGTGGATGTGTAGGCCTTTACTTTAACATCTATTTCTGTGACCAGTCACAAGCTAATCCCTTAGCTATTTCAATGGTAAATTACGAGTTGCCTCTGTGGATGTGTAGGTTTTGACTTTAACATAGCCATCTCCGTGACCAGTCACAAGCTAATCCCTCAGCTTTTTGCACAAGCGAATCCCTTAGCTATTTCAATGCTAAATTACTAGTTGCCTCTGTGGATGTGTAGGGTTTGACTTTAACAGAGCCATTCATGTGACCAGTCACAAGCTAATCCCTTAGCTATTTTAATGCTAAATTACTAGTTGCCTCTGTGGATGTGTAGGTTTTGGCTTTAACATAGCCATTTCTGCGACCATTCACAAGCTAATCCCTCAGCTATTTGCACAAGCTAATCCCTTAGCTATTTCAACGCTAAATTACGAGTTGCCTCTGTGGATGTGTAGGTTTTGAATTTAACATAGCCATTTCCGTGACCAGTTACAAGCTAATCCCTCAGGTATTTGCACAAGCTAATCCCTTAGCTATTTCAATGCTAAATTACTAGTTGCCTCTGTGGATGTGTAGGATTTGACTTTAACATAGCCATTCCTGTGACCAGTCACAAGCTAATTCCTTAGTTATTTCAATGCTAAATTACTAGTTGCCTCTGTGGATGTGTAGGTTTTCACTTTAACATAGCCATTTCTGTGACCATTCACAAGCTAATCCCTCAGCTATTTGCACAAGCTAATCCCTTAGCTATTTCACTGCTAAATTACTAGTTGCCACTGTGGATGTGTAGGTTTTGACTTTAACAGAGCCATTCCTGTGACCAGTCACAAGCTAATCCCTTAGCTATTTCAATGCTAAATTACTAGTTGCCTCTGTGGATGTGTAGGTTTTGACTTTAACAGAGCCATTCCTGTGACCAGTCACAAGCTAATCCCTTAGCTATTTCAATGCTAAATTACTAGTTGCCTCTGTGGATGTGTAGGTTTTGACTTTAACATAGCCATTTCCATGACCAGTCACAAGCTAATCCCTCAGCTATTTGATATGTAAACCCCTTTGTCAAGGTGCCTCACTTCTCCCAACCAGCTTAAAAGTCGCTACGAATCTTAACAGCGTTCATTGAAGTTCTGTGGATGTGTAGGACTTTTACTTTAACATCTATTTCTGTGACCAGTCACAAGCTGATCCTTTAGCTTTTTCAATGCTAAATTACTAGTTGCGTCTGTGGATGTGTAGGTTTTGACTTTAACATAGCCATTCCTGTGACCAGTCACAAGCTAATCCCTTAGCTATTTCAACGCTAAATTACTAGTTGCCTCTGTGGATGTGTAGGTTTTGACTTTAACATAGCCATTTCCGTGACCAGTCACAAGCAAATCCCTCAGCTATTTGCACAAGCTAATCCCTTAGCTATTTCAATGCTAAATTACTAGTTGCCTCTGTGGATGTGTAGGTTTTGACTTTAACATAGCCATTTCCGTGACCAGTCACAAGCTAATCCCTCAGCTATTTGATATGTAAACCCCTTTGTCAAGGTGCCTCACTTCTCCCAACCAGCTTAAAAGTCGCTACAAATCTTAACAGCGTTCATTAAAGCTCTGTGGATGTGCAGGCCTTTACTTTAACATCTATTTCTGTGACCAGTCACAAGCTAATCCCTTAGCTATTTCAATGCTAAATTACTAGTTGCCTCTGTGGATGTGTAGGTTTTGACTTTAACATAGCCATTTCCGTGACCAGTCACAAACTAATCCCTCAGCTATTTGATATGTAAACCCCTTTGTCAAGGTGCCTCACTTCTCCCAACCAGCTTAAAAGTCGCTATGAATCTTAACAGCGTTCATTAAAGCTCTGTGGATTTGCAGGCCTTTACTTTAACATCTATTTCTGTGACCAGTCACAAGCTAATCCCTTAGCTATTTCAAAGCTAAATTACTAGTTGCCTCTGTGGATGTGTAGGTTTTGACTTTAACATAGCCATTTCCATGACCAGTCACAAGCTAATCCCTCAGCTATTTGATATGTAAACCCCTTTGTCAAGGTGCCTCACTTCTCCCAACCAGCTTAAAAGTCGCTACGAATCTTAACAGCGTTCATTGAAGCTCTGTGGATGTGTAGGCTTTTTACTTTAACATCTATTTCTGTGACCAGTCACAAGCTAATCCCTTAGCTTTTTCAATGCTAAATTACTAGTTGCCTCTGTGGATTTGTAGGTTTTGGCTTTAACATGGCCATTCCTGTGACCAGTCACAAGCTAATCCCTTAGCTATTTCAATGCTAAATTACTAGTTGCGTCTGTGGATGTGTAGGTTTTGACTTTAACAGAGCCATTCCTGTGACCAGTCACAAGCTAATCCCTTAGCTATTTCAATGCTAAATTACTAGTTGCCTCTGTGGATGTGCAGGTTTAGGCTTTAACATAGCCATTTCCGCGACCATTCACAAGCTAATCACTCAGCTATTTGCACAAACTAATCCCTTAGCTATTTAAATGCTAAATTACTAGTTGCCTCTGTGGATGTGTAGGTTTTGACTTTAACATAGCCATTTTTCGTGACCAGTCACAAGCGAATCCCTCAGCTATTTGATATGTAAACCCCTTTGTTAAGGTGCCTCACTTCTCCCAACCAGCTTAAAAGTCGCTACGAATCTTAACAGCGTTCATTAAAGCTCTGTGGATGTGCAGGCCTTTACTTTAACATCTATTTCTCTGACCAGTCACAAGCTAATCCCTTAGCTATTTCAATGTTAAATTACGAGTTGCCTCTGTGGATGTGTAGGTTTTGAATTTAACATAGCCATTTCCGTGACCAGTCACAAGCTAATCCCTCAGCTATTTGCACAAGCTAATCCCTTAGCTATTTCAATGCTAAATTACTAGTTGCCTCTGTGGATGTGTAGGTTTTGACTTTAACATAGCCATTCCTGTGACCAGTCACAAGCTAATCCCTTAGCTATTTCAATGCTAAATTACTAGTTGCCTCTGTGGATGTGTAGGTTTTGACTTTAACATAGCCATTTCCATGACCAGTCACAAGCTAATCCCTCAGCTATTTGATATGTAAACCCCTTTGTCCAGGTGCCTCACTTCTCCCAACCAGCTTAAAAGTCGCTACGAATCTTAACAGCGTTCATTGAAGCTCTGTGGATGTGTAGGCCTTTTACTTTAACATCTATTTCTGTGACCATTCACAAGCTAATCCCTCAGCTATTTGCACAAGCTAATCCCTTAGCTATTTCAATGCTAAATTACTTGTTGTGTCTGTGGATATGTAGGTTTTGACTTTAACAGAGCCATTCCTGTGACCAGTCACAAGCTAATCCCTTAGCTATTTCAATGCTAAATTACTAGTTGCCTCTGTGGATGTGTAGGTTTTGGCTTTAACATAGCCATTTCCGCGACCATTCACAAGGTAATCCCTCAGCTATTTGCACAAGCTAATCCCTTAGCTATTTCAATGCTAAATTAATAGTTGCCTCTGTGGATGTGTAGATTTTGACTTTAACATAGCCATTTCCGTGACCAGTCACAAGCTAATCCCTCAGCTATTTGATATGTAAACCCCTTTGTCAAGGTGCCTCACTTCTCCCAACCAGCTTAAAAGTCGCTACGAATATTAAAAGCGTTCATTAAAGCTCTGTGGATGTGCAGGCCTTTACTTTAACATCTATTTCTGTGACCAGTCACAAGCTAATCCCTTAGCTATTTCAATGCTAAATTACGAGTTGCCTCTGTGGATGTGTAGGTTTTGAATTTAACATAGCTATTTCTGTGACCAGTCACAAGCTAATCCCTCAGCTATTTGCACAAGCTAATCCCTTAGCTATTTCAATGCTAAATTACTAGTTGCCTCTGTGGATGTGTAGGTTTTGACTTTAACATAGCCATTCCTGTGACAAGTCACAAGCTAATCCCTTAGTTATTTCAATGCTAAATTACTAGTTGCCTCTGTGGATGTGTAGGTTTTGACTTTAACATAGCCATTTCCGTGACCAGTCACAAGCTAATCCCTCAGCTATTTGATATGTAAAGCCCTTTGTCAAGGTGCCTCACTTCTCCCAACCAGCTTAAAAGTCGCTACGAATCTTAACAGCGTTCATTGAAGCTCTGTGGATGTGTAGGCCTTTTACTTTAACATCCATTTCTGTGACCAGTCACAAGCTAATCCCTTATCTTTTTCAATGCTAAATTACTAGTTGCCTCTGTGGATTTGTAGGTTTTGGCTTTAACATAGCCATTCCTGTGACCAGTCACAAGCTAATCCCTTAGCTCTTTCAATGCTAAATTACTAGTTGCCTCTGTGGATGTGTAGGTTTTGACTTTAACATAGCCATTTCCGTGACCAGTCACAAGCTAATCCCTCAGCTATTGATATGTAAACCCCTTTGTCAAGGTGCCTCACTTGTCCCAACCAGCTTAAAAGTCGCTACGAATCTTAACATCGTTCATTGAAGCTCTGTCATCCCGACAGTTCTGTACCTTTCACCTGAAGACGGCCGCTTGCGTTGTGGCCGAAACGTCGTGAGAATTTGATTGTGTTATTTTATTATTTTATTCTCATTCTACGTGACTTTACCGAAAGAACTAAAGAAGATGAATCCTTGCAGTCACGAAAGCTTCAAATCGAAATTTACCTTACCTTGCCGAGGCCTATCAGCCCATCATTGCTCCAGTGTGTGCTTAAAATGAGTACAGCATTGTCGGACGTCAACAGTCGTCGTTATAGTGAGGTACTGACCCCCACCACACAAACGTGGAATTTTTTTCCACAGAGATAAGCACCGCTTGAACACGGAGACTCTGACGTTGAATTGACATTTGTGGAAAGGTTGGCGACCAAAGCCCTCATGGCCTTGCTTGCTCCCACCATTGTCTGCATGCCCAGAGGTGACTGTGGTGACTGTAGGGTGTCCTCGAGATAGCGTGGTGGATGTACCGTGTCCCGCATACAATAGGGGTTTTGCGATCCCCTAAAAGTAAACCAAATAGGCGAAATAATGGCGCTCCTGCAGCTCAAAAATGTAACGGGGCACGACGCTGGTTCGCCTTGAGTTGCATCTCCATGCTACGCAGCCACGCACCAGGCAGCTCCAGTTAGCCACTGAATTGCCACTGCGTACCCTGCAGAACGTGCCCGTGTTTGCTGTGGTGGTCGCACCGATGTCGTTTTCTTTTATGTTAGTGCATCACTAACCGATGTCTGACTTGCTACAGACTGAGCTACAGGTGGATTTGTGTGGGCAGCAGAGGGCAGTGCGGCAAAGTCCGTTGTGCTCTCCTCCCTCCGCCTTCGCCACCCGGCACTGAACAGCGTGGTGCAGGATGGTCAAATATAGCGACCCTCACGGCGTGGAGAGGCCTTCATCCAGCAGTGGAGTCAAAACAACGGGATGCCCATGTACACGTTCCTTTGCACTGTGCATAATTTGGAATCGGGCAGGGAGCGGTTGCAGTTGTGTCCAGTTGATGCTGAATGAGTTGTATGCACATCACAAACAACGACCTGACATTGAAGTTCGTGTCCGATTCCAAACTCTCATTTCAAACCCTCGAAATAATGGCACGAAAGTGTCCATACTTCTGTGAGCATGAGATTTGTATGTGAATGTTTCGTCATGGCGTTTTTAGTTTGTCAAATGTTGTACTGGACATCTGTAAAAAAAGAGCTGTATCGCTCATTGCATTCCTCAGCATAACTACATATTCTAATTCTGTATGTACGTCTATAGCTAATCAACACTATTGGTTACAACTGGACTCTGCATGATGAAGATTACTCAATCAAGCCCTGAAACAGACTGACTCAGATGTATGAGTTTCTTATACTCTGCACAGACACAGCTGACACAGCAGGAGGAACACGCGGCTTGTTTCACTCAGCCACGCCACACGGCTGGTGCGTGTTGGTTGAGTCGAGTCTCAGCGTATCGCAGCTCCGTCGGGTTTGGGGAAGTGCTCACTCCCACTGAGGGCACCTGAGTCAGTGGTTACAACTCCACATTCCTATTGACGAGGCCAGTCTATCCTTAAAAACCACTTCCAGCTGCCCAGAAGGTGGTGCTTTTTTGATCTGCCCAGAGGGATGATGAGCTCAGCCTACCCGTGACTGTAATTGGAACGAGCAGACTGTGAGGCAGCGACTCTTCCACAGAACGCCCCAGCTCTCAGTGTTTACTCGGTGGCACTGCGGCCCTGTGCAGCACTTTTATGAATCCACTGCTGGATCAGCGCCTCCCTGTGTCACGTGGGTCGTGGGGGTTACTAGAGTACGCCTCACCTTGTTGAGTGTGAGTGGGGTGAGGAGTGTAGACGTGGGGGGTACTAGAGCACGCCTCACCTTAGTGAGTGTGGGTGGGGTGAGGAGTGTAGACGTGGGGGTACTAGAGCACGCCTCACCTTGGTGAGTGTGGGTGGGGTGAGGAGTGTAGACGTGGGGGTACTAGAGCACGCCTCACCCTGGTGAGTGTGGGTGGGGTGAGGAGTGTAGACGTGGGGGTACTAGAGTACGCCTCACCTTGGTGAGTGTGGGTGGGGTGAGGAGTGTAGACATGGGGGTACAAGAGCACGCCTCACCTTGGTGAGTGTGAGTGGGGTGAGGAGTGTAGACGTGGGGGGTACTAGAGTACGCCTCACCATGGTGAGTGTGAGTCGGGTGAGGGTGAGGAGTGTAGACGTGGGGGTACTAGACTACGCCTCACCTGAGTGTGAGTGGGGTGAGGAGTGTAGACGTTGGGTACTAGAGCACGCCACACCTTGGTGAGTGTGGGTGGGGTGAAGAGTGTAGGCGTGGGGGTACTAGAGCACGCCTCACCTTGGTGAGTGTGAGTGGGGTGAGGGTGAGGAGTGTAGACGTGGGTGTACTAGAGCACGCCTCACCATGATCTGATCCCATCCGTGAAGTATGTCATTCCTGACGTACAGTACCCCGGGGTTTACAAATTGAGTTGTACCTGCGGTGATTGCTATATTGGGGAGACAAAGCGACATGTCTCTGACCGAATTCGCGAGCACAAATCAGATTTGAAACACGGCAAAACGAATTCTGCCGTTGCTGATCACTGTTACAACGCTGTGGGGGATCACGATATAATTTTCTCCGATACCAAGGTTCTTTGCAAACCCACGGGCTTTTATCAGAGATTTGTTCATGAAGCAATTCAGATCTACAAACACAGACACAATTTTAACCGAGAAGATGGTTTCAAATTAAGCAACCATTAGAAAGATGTTCTAAATCGAACTAAACATTAAACTAATTTCAATGGTACAGTATATTTTTTCAAGTAGTGGTACCCCAAACTTTCGCAGCTCTTATAAATTCCCTTTTCACACCATCAATAGGTAAACTCCCCCCCCCCCCCCGCGCCAAACGGCAAGTCCACCGGCACGTACACCACCTCTTTCCTAAAATCGGCCAATCAAATGCTAATTTTTACGCTAATTTCTTTGTCAGAACACCTTGTTTGCTCGCACACAGTTTAAAGGTCCGCTGTCTGAGCGTGGTTGTGTTTCGCTAAATTCTCCTGTTTGATTAGTGCTAGGTGCCTCGGTGAATGTATATGCTCTGACTTTAACATACCTATTTCTGTGACCAGTTACAAGCTAATCACTCAGCTATTTCAATTCTATGCTAATTGCTTTGTCAAGGGGTACCTCTGCGGATGTGTATACTTTAACTTAGCTATTTCAATGAGCCATTTCAATGCTAAATTATATGCTAATTCCTTTGTCAAGGCGCTTTGTTTTCTTCTCACACGGCTTAAATGTCGTGATCTAAGCGTGGCTTCTCTCACTCCAGCGCTGTCCTCCAGACAGTCTCGTCCCTTCACCTGATGAAGGCCGCTTGTGTTGTGGCCGAAACGTCGTGATTTTTTGTTATTTTATTTTCACCTACGTGACTTTACCCAATAGAACCAAAGAGTACAGTTAAATGTCTCTGTGGGTCGCGCCGGCTACAGTGCTGGAGGGGCGCCGGGTGCCCCAATTGGACGCGCTAAGGGCATGTGACCAGGAGCGGGCCTCGTTTGGACGCGCTAATGTCACGTGACCAGAAGTGGTGCCTCAATTGGACGAGCTAAGGGCACGTGACTGAAAGCAGGCCTCGATTGGACGAGCTGAGGGCACGTGACCGGAAGTGGGCCACGATTTGAGGATTCAAGGGCACGTGATCTGAAGCGGTGCCTCGATGGGAGGAGTTAAGGGCACGTGGCCAGAAGCGGTGAACGCCGTCCTTGTTACAGCAAGGGGTGGGGCGGGGGCCACGAGACAAGGGGGGGGGGAGCGTCAGGGGGACTCGGGGCTCGTGTTGGGGGTCACGAGTTAACAGGCACGTGCATAGTGAGCAGCCTAGGACAATATAGCCCCACTTAGCAACAGTGAATTGTTTAATAAACGCGTTGCCTCCTACAACAGTGTGTGTGCGCCTCATTCGACATAGGGGCCGTCCATAAATGACGTCACGCACCTGGGGGAGGGGTCAGACATTTCTGACGATGTGTGACGAGGGGGGTGGGTTTGAGAAATGTGACGTCACATCAAAATGCACAACTTTAAATGAATATAGAATTGAATATAGAATAACAACACTAATTGTTATAACACTCCTACATCATCAGAGTGCAGCGCCACATTAAATACGCACTACAATGACAATTGTTTAAAGCGATTTGAAGAATGTTTTATTTTCAAAATGGATATATGGTTTTGGGGGGGGGGGGCAGAGCTTTGTGACGTCATATTTGAGGGAAGGGGGGGGGCAAAAATCGCGTGATGTCATTTATGGACGGACCCATACACTACACTTTGCCGTCATGATCAAAATGGCCTCGCTGCCTATAACACCTATCATGGCGCGGACTGTACGTGGAGTACTTTGAGTACCAGTGGACACTGACACAACATCGACAATGAAGTCGAGGGGCCCCAGATCAACATTAAGACTCAACAGTTGTTGGGAGTCTCTCGACGACGGTTCGAGGGAGCCCCACGGCATCTGAGAAGCACAAAGCGAGGTGCGCCTCACGGATTCGAGTTGTCCACTTTCTGGTGAAACAGCAAGTCACTGTCTCCATCGCCAACAACGCGGAGACTCCCCAAGCGGAGGCGTCACGGCCCCTGCCCTCAGCACGTGGACCAGCAGCAGCTATGGGAAGCCAACATGCAGCAGCGCATTCATCGCTGCAATAAATCTGAACTCATCGCGTGTTCAACCAGTCTCTAGATTACCCCACCGAACAAACAACATGACTGTGTTTGGCACGGTCACGATCAACAGCAAATGTGAAATAAATAAGAATGACGTGACTCATTGTTGTGTCACCGGCCACAGAAGTCGCAGCAGCTACTGGAGAAGAGTTCGTGTGAAAGGACAGAGCTGAGGCACGGGAAGACTGTGCAGCTTCAGGGTGCCTGCTGGGGGCAGCAACACTGCGAGAGGCCGGGTAACTCGGAGTCCGCTTGTGCAAGTGGCACCGCCGATTTAACTCCGCGCGCCGCACCCTGGGGCACAGCCGGCAGCGTTGCTGTCTGCGGGCACGTGTCCACGTGGCGATTTGAGCCAATCAGCACCAGCCTGGCGTGGCCCCAAACACAAACCGCGAGCATTGCAACAAATAAACAAAAAGGTCGTGATGCAGGCTGCGTTACTATAGCAACACAGCCATTCCCTACGAATAAATGTCTACTTCACGAGTTTTAAAATGCTTAAATGAATATATAATATACATTTTGTAAAGAGCAGAAACAATTAATCCAGATTATCAACATCGTTGGAAATTGCCCCCTCACATTTTCTCGTCCTGCGCCATACAAACTGTTAAATCACGAAGTGCGATGAGCGTTGGTTATTGATCACTTTCGTTGAGCGCTGTCGTTAAGGGGAGTGCCGTGCACAGTTTGGGTCAAGCTGAGGCCGCCTCCGCTTCGGATCTGGTGATGTCACAATAACCCATGCAGCGTTGCCGCCAGCGGATAGTCTGGTCCCTGTCATAGGGATGTGGAATTTCCATTGCGAGCTCAGGTCCATTAACCGAGTAGAGAACCACCCAATGCTTGTTTGAGCAAGACGACTGTGACTGGTCGTTTGAATGGGCATGGTTATTGTCAATGAGCTGCAGCAATGCAACATTATTATATCGGATAGCGAGCAGCTCAGATGCAATACACATCACGGTTTCCCAATGTTTAAGGCAAGAGACAAGGGAATGTCTCTCTGTCCAAAGAGACGATATTTGTTTTAAAAAAAATTACAAAACCCTGAAGCAATCCCTACAACACGTGAACGCACCTTTTACCAACTTTGCCAGAGTGAAAGGTTTTGGTAAAAAATTGTCAACAAAATACATTCACTAAATATATTTAAGCCCCACCTCCAAGGTGTTTTGATACAATTATACAGCCCCAGAGTGGAAGCTCTATTGATGTACACATCGTTTGTCAGCTTGTTGGTGCCGGGCAGCCCCACAACACACGATGACGTCACATGTGGCAGACCCCTCAAGTTGGAAGGCGCGATCGAGGCAACTGTGGGGTTCCTGACATCAACTCGTGACAGCGTGAGAACAGCGGCAATGAGGGGGAGACGGAATCGCCGCGTCCGTGAGATTCGAGACACTGAGTGTGAAGCACGCGGCGAGCGTGAGAACGGCTCCTGGTGCCGCGAGAATGCGTGGAGCAGGAGGCCTGGCGCCCTCTAGGGGGCTCCCTGGAGATCCCTGTAGTGGAGGCTCTTCCTTCAGCACACGCATGACCAAATACACAGCTTGCATCATTTGCTCATTTTTATTTAATATGTACAAAAATATTGTGAGCTGGATATTATTATTTTCGAGAATCGATGTTGATCGATGAATCGTGACATTCCTACCATGTACAGCGACGCGTACCCTGCGCAGACTTGCATAGATAACATTTTGTATTAAGCAAGGTTTATTATCTCTACTTAAACGCGTATTATAACTAAAGTACAGCTAATGCTACGTGACAATGTTAATCTAACACAACCGTATGGACTTACACAGGTACAAAAAAATCTAACTTATTTGAGGTGGGTTATAATTTAGAACTTGTTCATAAATGAGTCACTGTAATGTGGGCTTTAGGTGACTTGATCAAATTGGGTTCACTAAACCCATTTGTTCTCCTCAAGCTCTGCACTAAAAAATCCCCCAGATTGGGGTCACGCTGCCACTGCGCACCCTGCAGAGCGTGCTCATGTTAGCTGTGGTGGTCGCACTGATGTCGTTTCTGTTAGTGCGTAAGGTAAAAGGTCAAAAGCAACGAGCCTACCTTTACCCTACCTTTTACCCTTACCCCATACATATTACCCGATTACAGGGTAATTACTGGGGTACTATACATGAAGAATATTTATAACAGGTAAATGCTAGGTAGAGCACGTTATTCATATAGAATACTCTCGAGGATTCCAATTTTTAATGGAGGCCACGGACTGTGCCACGGAGCTTTTAACGAGCGGTAAACAAGGTATTTACCGGGTAATACTTCGCGCTACCTTTACCCTACTGGGTAATTCTTCCGCGCTACCTGTACCCTACCCTTTACCTTACCCCTTAGCATGTCGAAACCTTTACCTTTACCCTTTTACCCACTAAAAATGGTAAATTACCTTACCTTGCCGAGGCCTATCAGCCCATCATTGCTCCAGTGTGGTTAAAATGAGTACAGCATTGTGGGACGTCAACAGTCGTCGTTAATGTGAGGTACTGACCCCCACCACACAAACGTGGAATTTTTTTTCCACAAAGATAAGCACCGCTTGAAGACGGAGACTCTGACGTTGAATTGACATTCATGGAAGTGTTGGCGACCAAAGCCCTCTTGGCCTTGCTTGCAACCACCATTGTCTGCATGCCCAGAGGTGACTGTGGTGACTGTAGGGTGTCCTCGAGATAGCGTGGTGGATCTACCGTGTCCCGCATACAATAGGGGTTTCGCGATCGCCTAAAAGTGAAGCAAATAAGCGAAATAATGGCACTCCTGCAGCTCAAAAATGTCAAAGGGCACGACGCTGCTTCGCCTTGAGTTGCATCTCCATGCTGCGCAGCCACACACCAGGCAGCTCCAGGTAGCCACTGAATTGCCACTGCGTACCCTGCAGAACGTGCCCGTGTTTGCTGTGGTGGTCGCACCGATATCGTTTTCTTTTATGTTAGTGCATCACATATCTGACTTGCTACAGACTGAGCTACAGATGGATTTATGTGGGCAGCAGAGGGCAGTGCGGCAAAGTCCGTTGTGCTCTCCATCCTCTGCCTTTGCCACCCCGCACTGATCAGCGCGGTGCAGGATGGTCAAATATAGTGACCCTCACGGCGTGGGGAGGCCTTCATTCAGCAGTGGAGTTAAAACAACGGGATGCCCATGTACACGTTCCTTTGCACTGTGCATAATTTGGAATCGGGCAGGGAGCGGTTGCAGTTGTGTCCAGTTGATGCTGAATGAGTTGTATCCACGTCACAAACAACGACCATGACATTGAAGTTCGTGTCCGATTCCCAACTCTCATCTCAAACCCTCGAAATAATGGCACGAAAGTGTCCATACTTCTGTGAGCATGAGTTTTGTATGTGAACTCTTTGGTTCTATTCGGTAAAGTCACGTAGGTAAAAAAAAAAATCACGGCGTTTCGGCCACAACACAAGCGGCCTTCATCAGGTGAAGGGACCAGACTTTCTCGAGGACAGCGCTGGAGTGAAACACAGCCACGCTCAGACCGCGACCTTTAAGCTGTGTGCGAGGAAATAAGGTGCCTTGACAAAGGAATTAGCATTAAAAATAGCATTTGATGGCCGACTTAGCATGATGAATGGTGTAGAGGTGGTGTACATGCGGGTGAACATGCCGGTTGGCGAGGGGTTGAGGGGGAGTTTACCTATTGATGGTGTGAAAAGGGAATTTTAAGAACTGCGAAAGTTTGGGGTACCACTACTTGAAAAAAGATACTGTACCAATGAAAATTAGTTTAATGTTTAGTTCGATTTAGAACATCTTTCCAATGGTTGCTTAATTTGAAACCATCTTCTCGGTTGAAATTGTGTCTGTGTTTGTAGATCTGAATTGCCTCGTGAACAAATCTCTGATAAAAATCTGTGGGTTTGCAAAGAACCTTGGTATCGGAGAAAATTATATCGTGATGACCCACAGCGTTGTAACAGTGATCAGCCACGGCAGAATAATTCGTTCTGCCGTGTTTCAAATCTGATTTGTACTAGCGAATTCGGTCAGAGACATGTCGCTTCGTCTCCCCGATATAGCAATCACCGCAGGTACAACTCAATTTGTAAACCCCAGGGTACTGTAAGTCAGGAATGACATCCTTCACGGATGGGATCAGATCACGAATTTTATGTACTGTATTGAACCGGACCTGGATCTTGTGTTTGTTTAGAATTTTGGAAATCTTTTTAGTAACGCCTGCTATATATGGTAGTGTGATGGTTTTGACCGGAGTATCAAGTGGTTGTTTCTGTATGGAGGGAGAAACAGCTTGGCGGATGGTACGGTCAGAATATCCATTCCTTTTGATTTGAAACACGGCAGAACGAATTCTTCTGCCGTAGCTGATCACTGTTACAACGCTGTGGGTGATCACGATATAATTTTCTCCGATACCAAGGTTCTTTGCAAACCCACGGGTTTTTATCTACAAACACAGACACAATTTCAACCGAGAAGATGGTTTCAAATTAAGCAACCATTGGAAAGATGTTCTAAATTGAACCAAACATTGAACTAATTTTCAATCTTCTTAGTTTTTTCGGTAAAGTCACGTTGAAGAGAAACAACAAAATAACAAAATATATATAAAACAATAAAAAATTCTCACGACGTTTCGACCATAACTCAAACGGTCATCATCAGGTGTGTCGGTTTGCATAAATTTATTTTGAAAACGGCATATTTATTTATATATATAAAAAATAACGTTTGCGTCACGCGCAACGATGGCAGTTTGCCAGGACTAGTCCATCTATTTTTTGAAAAGAGGAGGGGGGAGACGAAATTTGTTTTTATGTATGCTGTCTGAAAGGCACTGTAAGCGTGAACAATCAATCAAGAACTGAAATGATTTATCAAATCTTTCCAATGATTGCTAAGATAGAATCCATCTTCTCGGTTGAAATTGTCTCTGTGTTTGTATATGTGGATAGCCTCATGAACGAATCTCTCATGGAAGCCAGATGGCTTACAAAGAACCTCCGTCTTGGAAAAGTCAATGGCATGTGAGCCTACTGAATTAGAACAATGATCTGCTACGGCCGAGGTGTTGGTCCTACCGTGTTTAAGGTCTGCTTTATGTTCACGAATGCGGTCCGAGATATGGCGTTTGGTTTCTCCAATGTAACTACTACCACAGAGGCAACTTAGTTTGTAGACACCAGGGTATTGTATGTCCGGAATCACATCTTTTACAGACGGAACCAGATCACGGATTTTATGTAATGTGTTGAAACGGACCTGGATCTTGTGTTTATTCAAGATTTTGGAGATCTTTTTTGTGATCCCAGCAATGTAGGGTAAAGTGATGGTTTTGAAAGGCTCCTCAAGAGGGTTCTTCTTCATGGTTTGAGTGATAGCTTTGCGGATTGTATAGAATCCGCAAAGCTATCACTCAAACCATGAAGAAGAACCCTCTTGAGGAGCCTTTCAAAACCATCACTTTACCCTACATTGCTGGGATCACAAAAAAGATCTCCAAAATCTTGAATAAACACAAGATCCAGGTCCGTTTCAACACATTACATAAAATCCGTGATCTGGTTCCGTCTGTAAAAGATGTGATTCCGGACATACAATACCCTGGTGTCTACAAACTAAGTTGCCTCTGTGGTAGTAGTTACATTGGAGAAACCAAACGCCATATCTCGGACCGCATTCGTGAACATAAAGCAGACCTTAAACACGGTAGGACCAACACCTCGGCCGTAGCAGATCATTGTTCTAATTCAGTAGGCTCACATGCCATTGACTTTTCCAAGACGGAGGTTCTTTGTAAGCCATCTGGCTTCCATGAGAGATTCGTTCATGAGGCTATCCACATATACAAACACAGAGACAATTTCAACCGAGAAGATGGATTCTATCTTAGCAATCATTGGAAAGATTTGATAAATCATTTCAGTTCTTGATTGATTGTTCACGCTTACAGTGCCTTTCAGACAGCATACATAAAAACAAATTTCGTCTCCCCCCTCCTCTTTTCAAAAAATAGATGGACTAGTCCTGGCAAACTGCCATCGTTGCGCGTGACGCAAACGTTATTTTTTATATATATAAATAAATATGCCGTTTTCAAAATAAATTTATGCAAACCGACACACCTGATGATGACCGTTTGAGTTATGGTCGAAACGTCGTGAGAATTTTTTATTGTTTTATATATATTTTGTTATTTTGTTGTTTCTCTTCAACGTGACTTTACCGAAAAAACTAAGAATATGAATTACTGCAGTCACGAAAGCTTTAAATCAAAATTTAATTTTCAATCGTTTAGTTTATTTTTCAAGTAGTGGTACCCCAAACTTTCGCAGCTCTTAAAATTCCCTTTTCACACCATCAATAGGTAAACTCCCCCTCCCCCCCTCGCCAACCGGCATGTTCACCCGCATGTACACCACCTCTACACCGTTCATCATGCTAAGTCGGCCATCAAATGCTAATTTTTATGCTAATTCCTTTGTCAAGGCACCTTATTTCCTCGCACACAGCTTAAAGGTCGCGGTCTGAGCGTGGCTGTGTTTCACTCCAGCGCTGTCCTCGAGAAAGTCTGGTCCCTTCACCTGATGAAGGCCGCTTGTTTTGTGGCCAAAACGTCGTGATTTTTGTTGTTTTATTTTTATACCTACGTGACTTTACCGAATAGAACCAAAGAGTATATATTCTGATTCTGTTTGTACGTCTATAGCTAATCAACACTATTGGTTACAACTGGACTCTGAATGATGAAGATTAATATAGCAAGCACTGAGACAGACTGACTCAGATGTATGAGTTTCTTAGACTCTGCACAGACACAGCAGGAGGAACACGCGGCGGCTTGTTTCACTCAGCCACGCCACACGGCTGGTGCGTGTTGGTTGAGTCGAGTCTCAGCGTATCCCAGCTCCGTCGGGTTTGGGGCAGTGCTCACTCTCACTGGGGGCCCTGAGCCAGTGGTTACAACTCCACATTCCTATTGACGAGGCCAGTCTATCCTTGACAACCACTTCCAGCTGCCCAGAACGTGGTGGTTTTAATTATCTGCCCAGAGGGATGATGAGCTCAGCCTACCCGTGACTGTAATTGGAACGAGCAGACTGTGAGGCAGCGACTCCTCCACAGAATCCCCCGGCTCTCAGTGTTTACTCGGTGGCACTGCGGCCTTGTGCAGCACTTTTATGAATCCACTGCTGGATCAGCGCCTCCCCGTGTCACGTGGGTCGTGAGGGTTACTAGAGCACTCCTCACCTTAGTGAGTGTGAGTGGGGTGAGGAGTGTAGACGTGGGGGTACTAGAGTACGCCTCACCTTGGTGAGGGTGAGTGGGGTGAGGAGTGTAGACGTAGGGGTACTAGAGGACGCCTCACCTTGGTGAGTGTGGGTGGGGTGAGGAGTGTAGACGTGGGGCCATAGAAGTACTGTACAACAGGTGATATTAACACTTTTGTAGTGTCGTGAAAACTGCCACTACTGTCAGTGTAGACAGTTAAATGTCTCTGTGGGTCACGCCAGCTACAGTGCTGGAGGGCGCCGGGTGCCCCGATTGGACGAGCTGAGGACACGTGCCCGGAAGTGGACCTCGATTGGAGGAGTCAAGGGGCACGTGATCTGAAGCGGTGTCTCGATGGGAGGAGTTAAGGGCACGTGGCCGGAAGCGGTTGAACACCGTCCTTGATACAGCAAGGGGCGGGGCGGGGGTCACGAGTTAACAGGCACGCGCATAGTGAGCAGCCTAGGACAAGTTAGCCCCACTTAGCAACAGAATCCGGTGTACAGTGAATTGTTTAATAAACTCGTTGCCTCCTACAACAGTGTGTGTGCGCCTCAGTTGACATAGGGGCCGTCCATAAATTACGTCACGCACCTGGGGGTGGGGCTCAGACATTTGTGACGATTTGTGACGAGGGGGGTGGGTTTGAGAAATGTGACGTCACATCAAAATGCACAACTTTAAATGAATATATTGCTATAACAGTAATTGTTATAACAACACTCCTACAACATCAGAGTGCAGCGCCACATTAAATATGCACTACAGTGACAATAGTTTAAAGCGATTTGAAGCATGTTTTATTTTGAAAATGGAAATATGGTTTTGGGTGGGAGGGGGGGCAGCGCTTTGTGACGTCATATTTGAGGGAAGGAGGGGTCAAAAATCGCGTGACGTCATTTATGGACGGCCCCATACACTACACTTTGCCCTCATGATCAAAATGGCCTCGCTGCCTATAACACCTATCACGGCGCGGACTGTACGTGGAGTACTTTGAGTACCAGTGGACACTGACACAACATCGACCAATAAGTCGAGGGGCCCTGGATCAACATTAAGACTCAATAGTTGTTGGGAGTCTCTCGACGAGGGTTCGATGGAGCCCCACGGCTTCTGAGAAGCACAAAGCGAGGCGCGCCTCACGGATTCGAGTCATCCGCTTTCTGGTGAGACCACGAGCCGCTGTCTCCATCAGCAACAACGCGGACACTCCCCAAGCGGAGGTGTCACGGCCCCTGCCCTCATCACGTGGACCAGCAGCAGATATGGGAAGCCAACAATCAGCAGCGCATTCATCGCTGCAATAAATCTCAACTGATCGCGCGTTCAACCAGTCTCTAGATCACCCCTCCGAGCAAACAACACGACCGTGTTTGGCACGGTCACGATCAACAGCAAATGTGAAATGAATAAGAATTACTTGAATTATTGTTGTGCCACCGGCCACAGAAGTCGTAGCAGCTACTGGAGAAGAGTTCGTGTGAAAGGACAGAGCTGAGGCACGAGAAGACTGCACAGCTTCAGGGTGCCTGCTGGGGGCAGCGACACTGCAAGAGGCCGGGCAACTCAGAGTCAACTTGTGCGAGCGCACCGCCGATTTAACTCCGCTCCCCGCACCCTGGGGCACAGCCGACAGTGTTGCTGTCTGCGGGCACGTGGCCGCGTGGCGATTCGAGTCAATCAGCACCAGCCTGGCGTGGCCCCAAACACAAACCGCGAGCATTGCAACAAATAAACAAAGAGGTCGTGATGCAGGCAGCATTACTTTAGCAACACAGACATTCCTTACTATAAAATGTCTAGTTTACGAGTTTAAAAATGCTTAAATGAATATATGATATACATTTTGTAAAGAGCAGAAACAATTAATCCCGATTATCAACATCGTTGGAAATCGCCCCCTCACATTTGCTCGTCCTGCACCATACAAACTGTTAAATCACAAAGTGCGATGAGCGTTGGTGACTGTTCACTTTCGTTGAGTGCTGTCGTTAAGGGGAGCGCCGTGCACAGTTTGGGTCAAGCTGAGGCCACCTCCGCTTCGGATTTGGTGATATCACAATAACCCAAGCAGTGTGCTGGCTAGCGGATAGTCTGGTCCCTGTGATAGAGATGTGGAATTTCCATTGCGAGCTCAGGTTCATTAACCGAGTAGAGCACTAACCAATGCTTGTTTGAGCAAGACGACTGCGACTGATCGTTTGAATGGGCATGGTTATTGTCAATGAGCTGCAGCAATGCAACATTATTACATTGGATAGCGAGCAGCTCAGATGCAATACACATCACGGTTTCCCAATGTTTAAGGCAAGAGACAAGGGGATGTCTCTCTGTCCAAAGAGACGACATTTGTTTTTAAAAAATTACAAAACCCTGAAGCAATCCCTACAAAACGTGAACGCACCTTTTACCAACTTTGCCAGAGTGAAAGGTTTTGGTAAAAAATTGCCGACAAAATACATTCACAAAATATATTAAAGCCCCACCTCCAAGGTGTGTTGATACAATTATACAGCCCCAAACAGAGTGGAAGTGCTATTGATGTACACATGGTTTGTCAGCTTGTTGGTGCCGGGCAGCCCCACAAGACACGATGATGTCACCTGTGGCAGACTCCTCAAGTTGAAATGTGCGATCGAGGCCACTGGAGTTCCTGAGATCGACTCGTGGCAGTGTGAGAACAGCGGCAATGAGAGGGAGACGGAATCGCCGCGTCCGTGAGATTCGAAACACCGAGTGTGAAGCACGCGGCGAGCGTGAGAACGGCTCCTGGTGCCGCGTGAGTGCGAGCCGACTGCGAGACGCGTGGAGCAGGAGGCCTGGCGCCCTCTAGGGGGCTCCCTGGAGATCCCTGTAGTGGAGACTTCCTTCAGCACATGCATGACCAAATATACAGCTTGTATCATTTGCTCATTTTTATTTAATATGTACAAAAATATTGTGAGCTGGATATTATTTTCGAGAATCGATATTGATCGATGAATCGTGACATTCGTACCATGTACAGCGACGCGTACCCTGCACAGACTTGCATAGATTACATTTTGTATTAAGCAAGGTTTATTTATCTCTACTTAAACGCGTATTATAACTAAAGTACAGCTAATGCTACGTGACAATGTTAATCTAACACAACCGTATGGACTTACACATTTACAAAAAAATCTAACTTATTTGAGGTGGGTTATAATTTAGAACATGTTCATAAATGAGTGGCTGTAATGTGGGCTTTAGGTGACTTGATCAAATTGGTTTCACTAAACCGATTTGTTCTCCTCAAGCTCTGCACTGAAAAATCCCTCAAATTGGGGTCACGCTGCCACTGCGCACCCTGCAGAGCGTGCTCATGTTAGCTGTGGTGGTCGCACTGATGTCGTTTTCTTTTCTGTTAGTGCGTCACATATCTGACTTGTTACAGACTGAACTACAGGTGGATAAAGGTCAGATTTGTGTAAAGGTCAAATATGTGAGCATCAATCGAAGATGACCGCTTCACCATGCACAAGCACAGCGCTGGGTGTGGTGGTTAATTGGGCAAAGTGGATAGATGACGGTCAGATATGCAAGTTGTACTGTATATACATTAAAAACAATATAAATAACATTATAAATTATAAATGAGCACATTTTGCCTTAATGAAGAAAAAACAGGGTACCCTACACAGAATGCACTGCAGCACCCAACACAGACTCTGCAAGCCCACAGTCTGAGTGTTCACGGTTTTATGATTTATGGTCAGGCGTCATGAACGCATCTGCTAATACGCAATGAACGGCGCGTGCTATTCTGTGGATTAAAACCCCCAACAAGAAAACATGTAACTTCATATATCCATTTCAAAACACACTTTTCTTAAATTTTACAAACTAATAATCTGACATTGGCTGACCAATATGAAAGTCCTCAAAGTGACACGTGCCGGGTAATGTGTAACGGCTGTGGTGACACGTGGGATGGCGCTGTCGAACTCGCAACATCTTCACGATTTGTGCTTGTGGAGGGAAACGGCTGCCCGTGAGAGAGAGGGGAGGAGTAGAGAGGCCGGGGCGAGATGAGAGGGCACAGGGAGCGATGGTTGGCAACTGAGAGGGGATGTTGGTTCGCTAGGTGGCAGTGATATTTAAGTCAACTCCACTTGGAGAAATCCTGTTAATTCATGACAATTAATGCTGCATTCTCTACGTACGTATGTTTAACTTCTTTCGCACCATACGCGGCCAACCGCGTTAATCGCAGGACAACAAGAAGTATTTATATTCTTAGTTCTTTCGGTAAAGTCACGTTGAAGGGAAACAATAAATTTATGCAAACCGACACACCTGAAGACGACCGTTTGTGTTATGGTCGAAACTTCGTGAGAATTTTTTATTGTTTTATATATATTTTATTATTTTATTGTTTCCCTTCAACGTGACTTTACCGAAAGAACTAAGAATATGAATTACTGCAGTCACGAAAGCTTTAAATCAAGAAGTAGGTAATCAAAAGTGCAATGGTCTGAGACAATGAGCCTTGTGCCACGAGATGCCACGTGTGGTGAATTGAGATCTAATTTTACAATCAGATCCTGCTGCTTCCTGTGCCGGCTCACATTACCACAATGGCCTCAGTTTGCTTGTAATTGTATTTGAAACATAATTCTGTTGATATAATGATTTAGATATTACTGTTGTCCATTGCATGAACGGTAATAATCTACATTCTATAGCTGTGAGTCTTAGAATCATTTTAGAGATGCGGTGCTTCCAACGACTGCCACGCACTGCCCATTGTTCGGGTGAATAACTTCGCGTGGAGGTGACATGACCCTTAGGTGGTCAGTCACAGAAGTTGACCGCGAGAGGTGGAGAGAGTTGAACGCCAAAGCATCACTGGAGCCCCCACAGTGCCACGGTTAAGGGACCGGTGGTGATGATGATGCCGATGTCGGACATGGAGGCATCCGATGGCATCGTGGTTTGAGAGCTCAACTCACCATGACGGGTCGCAAGTTGAAATCCTGATCGGGCAGGAACTGAACGAATCTATATTCCCATTGGGGTTTGTAAAATTGGTTTGTAGGAAGTCAGTCGCGGTTGTGATATTGAGAAAGTGTTCCATGACCTGTTACTGTGGAATTTACAACACTGGCTCAGTAATACCAACAGCAATGAGTGCTGTCGTGTGAGGATGGCAACATTCTAACTCAGACTTCTTATTAAATACAAATTAGTAAATTTGAGGAACGCTTACTGAATAATATGAAAATGTAAAATTTTAAGACAATAAATACAACATACGCCGGTGCTTTAACCTAAAGTTAACAACTAAAATAGTTAAACTCGAGCCTAAAACTAAAGACTGAATGATAACAAAACTTTGAAAATAAGTTAAATTAAAACAACACCAACATTCAACCGCAGTGGGAGGAGGCACAGCGAGCTGCCAGCTGAGGCGAGTGGCTGGGATGGTGACTCAGAGAGACATCACCACCACGGGAACTTATCCCAGCTCCAGCCTCCTCCTGGAGGTGTGGAGCTCGGTGAGGTTGCTCCTGAAGGTGTGGGGCTCAGTGAGGTTGCTTCTGAAGGTGTTGGGCTCAGTGAGGTTGGTTCTGAAGGTGTGGAGCTCGGTGAGGTTTCCTCTGAAGGTGCAGTGCTCGATGAGGTTGCTCCTGGAGGTGCGGTGCTTGGTGAGGTTGCTCCTGAAGCTTTCTTGGTGACGTTGTCACTGGAAGTGCAGGGGAAGCACCGAATGTCCCGAGCTGCTCTCAGGGTAGAATCCATAGGAGAGAAGGAAGAGCAGCAGCTCCTTGACCTCGAGTTTCTCTCCCCACAGCCCTGCACCTAGGCCGCTGTGATGACACCGCAATCACATGGGAGACAAAAACGATCCACGTTAAGTTAACATAATAATTACACGATGAATGAGTAATGCTCCTGGTCTTTTTATACTGATGAGCTGTGGCCTACGTGTATGTGCACGAAGTAAGATTTTAACGATGACCTATCAAAGTGAAACGCGTGTGTTAAATCAGCGTGCGCTGTAATTCATTATTTCTATTGCAAAGGACCGGTGAGTTACTGGAGCTGAGCAGGAGGAAGTTATTGAGTCGCTCATTTAATTTATTTGCTAGGGATTTTAAAATCCATCGTGCAGTCTCGTGTACAGCCACCTGACGGCGCTACTCTCGTGAGAACATGAAGATGGAACAAAAACTGAGAAGCACACAAATCGGGTTGGGAAGCGCAGACGCCGAGGCGTGGGACCGCTGTCCGTGTCCACGCGCGCCGCGCCGTAGCTACGGAGACCGTGCTGTCAGTCAATCTGAGATGGGCGATGTTCCCCCCATCTCTGGCTCTCCTTGATCTCAGCGTTGCACATCCTCTGTGTGCCCCCCCCCCCACCCGCTGCTGCTGTGGTGAGCGCGTACACTCACATCTGGTGCTGCTGTACCCCCCCTGGCTCGCTCCCCGCCTCCCTGGGGACAAGGGCAAGGGAGGAGGAGGCAGCGCGTGATTCAGTGGAGCGGACGCACAGCAGCACAACCACAGCAACCACAACCACAGCAGCACAACCACAACAACCACAGCAACCACAACCACAGCAAGCATAACCACCACAACCGCTACCGCAACCACCACAGTCATTACCACACGACTGCAACCACAACTGCTGCCAAAACCACCACAACTGTAACCACCACAGCTACAATCACCGACAACCGCCATTCGCCACTAGTTGGCGGTAATGTCACCACAGCGCATGTGCCAGGCTATGTGCACTTTAATGCCACGTGAAGTGTCAAATGCCCGCCTGGAAGGAGGTCGGGGGACAATACCAGAAAGTACATTGGGTTGACTGAGATGACTGGCAGACAAACCACCTGTGCCTCTACTGTGCCAACTTGCTGTGTTTTCGCCTAATGGCTCTGCGCTCATTGTTGTGAGCATTGCTCCTCTGCCTTTCATTGTTGCTAGAGGGTGACTACATCCAACTGCCTAGTAACGTCCTTCACGATCCTCCTCCATAGAGGCCGATCTTGATACCGCTGGTACCAATCATTGACAAGTCCACTCAGCTCCCTTTCCTTTCGTGCCACATCATTCCATTGCTTCTCTAATAATAATTATTAAAATTTATAAAGCGCCCTTAAACAATAGTTAACAGGGCGCTAGCCCGTGTTACACCCGTTTAGCCCCCTTTATCTAGCCGAACAAAAGCTGTTGATGCTTCTTGTAAGGTGTGGGAGTACGCACACTTTACCCAATCACACCGCGACCTGCCGATTGACTGTGGCGTACCCATTGACACTGCTCGGTGGACAGAGGTGGGGGGGTTTAAGAAACTTGTAGCATTGTTTCAACTGCCGGTGACTTCTGGATTGCAAATGCAGTGCGCTATAAATAACACGCATATAAGCTGGCAGATGTGGCACACTGAGCAGTACAGCCTGTCCTGTTCGTGTGTGCACATGCACGTGTGTGTGAGTGTGTGCACATGCACATGTGTGTGAGTGTGTGTCTTTGTGACAAAGACACAGAGCGGTACTGCAACGTCTGCGCTACAAACTAAGTGACTCAAGTTCGATTCCTGCTCACGGCCAACACCAGTGATGATCTGAACCGGTTCTGGGCCTCCCCTAGGTCGACTTAGCCTCAAAGTAGTACCTGGTACAGTGTTTAAACATCACCACTATGGAGACAAAGGTGTGGTGCTGGCCACCCAACCACCCTTCGTGTGCCGTCCCAGCCTTCATAGGTGTTCGCTAACAGCACTTGCTCCAACAGTCTGTTAAGGCTATACGGGGAATCTTTGTTTTTTGTGTGAATACATCTGAAGCGCTGGTTCTCACGTCTTCGCAAGTAGAGGATGAACAGAACCAGTACCACCGGAACCACCAGAACGACCAGCACCACTGCAACCACAGCTCCAGCTGGTAGAGACACAAATACAAACACGAGTGTCAACACACACATTCACACACACAGAGTGTCAACACACACACAGAGTGTCGACACATGCATTCACACGAGTGCACAACCGTAGCGGCCAGAGTCGTTTTAAAAGGGGATGGCCCGGCGTGAGCCCCGCCCCACACGCGGTCCCCGCTCAGCGCCGTGCAGCGACACTCGCCCTGCCCTCTCCACTGCAGGGGAAACCGTCCCATGCAAGCGAGGAGTTGCACATCAACCATGGCAGTGAACAGCGCTTTGTCCGTCCACTGTTGGATGAAATGATCCCTGCACCGTCGGTAACGGGGGTTGTTTAGCCATATGGTTGAATTGACGGGAAACCCAGTGCCGGGTCACTGATGTTAGCCGTGGCTGGAAATCGATCTTGCCGGGTTACGCCGCGCAGTGTGCTAACCAATGCACTGCCACTCCACCTCTATACGCACATAATTTGGCTATATGACACTTCAATGATTCCCACGCGAACGCTTCCACGTTTGTGCGGAGAGCACAGGGATCGATCCTGTTCGACGAATCATGAGCATTGACGGCGCGTGTTGTGTGTACTCATGCTTGCGTGCGCTCCAGGTCGCGTGTGCGTGTGTGTTCGCTCGTACCCGGCATGCTCGCCGTGTCCAGGTGCTTGCAGGCGGCGATGTCCAGGGTACAGTTGCGGTGGTCGCACTCTGCACCGATTGACAACACCAAGAAGGAGACAGCACGAGCACGCGGTGAGGCATGGCCACTGCTCAGCCACTCACCCCCAGGTTTTCACCCTGGCCCGGGTGCTGCGCTTAGGAACGTGGCTTAGGTTTTTAAAACAAATACTTGGGTGTTGTCTGTGTGTCCCGCGAAGGGCTCACGGTGCGGGACTCACCAAGTGGGTAGTCGGTGGAGACGAATGCGCACAGCGTGAGGTTGAACACCCGGTGAGACGCTACACACGAGGCACACACACACACAGGGCACCCAGTGAGATATATCCACACACACACAGGGCACCCAGTGAGAAATATCCACACACACACAGGGCACCCAGTGAGAGATATCCACACACATAAACAGAGCACCCAGTGAGAGAAATCTACACACACACAGGGCACCCAGTGAGAGATATCCACACACAGTTATATAAATATAAAAACATAAATTCTTATGCAAGCATGTCGATGCATGTATCGTGAGCATTAAGAGTCGGAATGAATCGATGGATAGACGCGGTGTACCTACAGCCCTCATCAGTCTCCCTGCCCTACACGGGAATCGTGCTCTCAGCCACCAGGGCGCTCGCAACACGGCCCAGCCTCGGGTCACGGGGGAGTGGGGGGAGTGGGAGCTGTGGAGGCATGGGTGGGTGGAGGGGTAGCAGGGGGAAGGCAGGAACCTCCCTGCTCACCGGGGTTCTGAGCGAGCTCGTGGTGGTAGTTGTGGAAGCATTCCGTGTTGTTGAAGCAGCTGCTGAGCGCGCATTCTGCACAGAGGACGCACAGAGACGCGACTGAAAAACGCTCACGCACAGAGGCACTCACAGCATTGACAGCGCGCTCTCAAATAAAAGTGACAATTATTCAACCCAGGTAAACCTCGCTCAGTCTGATGCTTACTCTTTAGGATGGTCCTGCATTGGGATGTTAGTTAATTTTTAAACAATAATGCAATATATGTGTACACTATTTCACAGACATAATTGTCCGTGACTCTGAAGCACGGGGGTTGTTAGTGGTCAGGTGAAGTTTGGAAAGTGCTTTGATGGATTTGGGGATGGTAGTAAGTTTGTTCAGGTTCAATAAAGAGCCCAACTGTGCTCTTGGCTCCTGTAAAAGACAATCGAGTTGGCCAGTGGTGGTCTTTACCAAGTTGTAGCAAGAGCCAGTTGCCTCTAAACTCTAAAGGGTTTTTTTATGAGGGTGGAAGTCGGGCCTGGGCAGTTGAGATGGCATGGGAACACCAACAGATGGGTCACGCTGGAGACACGACAGAAGAGGTGTGTATGGGTGGGTGAGGGTTGGTCAGCCGTGGTGGGATTGGAGGAGAGATACTCACCCACAAGGTCGTCGGAGACGTGCGGCCGCTTCAGCAGGGCTTCAGCTGCATTGGGAGGAGGGGAGAAACACAAGACACACACCGCTAGTACAGCCGCCACCAGACTCATGGGGCAAGTGCTGTTAGTGAGCATCTATGAAGGCTGACGTGTCACATGAGTGGGTCGTGTGGCTACCCAGTGCTGATGTTTACACATTGCACAACGGAGGCCCAGGACTGGTTCAGAGATTACTCCCCACTGATTGCTACCGTGGTCAAGCATCAAGCTCAGGTCACCAGGTTCAGAGCACGGTGCGCTAACCACTGCACCACCACTCGTCCACACAACCAGGCACCCCTGGTCTCACCCATACCCCGCTGTGACCCCATTTCCACTTCTGGTGGGGCTCCCCTCCTCACACTGACACCACACAGCTCAGGATATCACAACGCGATGCAGTATGGTACACGAGCGTCTCCTTGGGCAGTGGAACACACACCGGGAGTGCGTGCCGCTCTACTGCACGGTGCCTGACAATTTGCCTGAACTGCATTGAGAGCGGTGCTCCAGGCCATATGGGAATTGTTCAAAATCCCCTCAGTTCCTTGCAAGTGTCGCCATAGCCCATGCAGCATACACGTCGTGTTCACAGGAATGTAACCCGTGTGGTGTTTTACATTTCACAGCAGCAGATGGAGTGGCACTTTTTTAAAAATCTCACAATGGCCAAGAAACACATTTCATCAACTACCATATTGTATCGACTCTTCTTATTCAATAAATTAACTAAATTAACTTCAAGACTGTACTAATGATGACCCTACGTAGCTATGCGAGTTATCAATTTGATTTTATGGGAGACACAATTCAGGCATTACTGGGCACCATTTGGTGACATTGACAGTGGAAGGCTCTGTAATTAAGGGTGAGCTGAAGTGAATGCAAAACAATTTACAGTCAATTTGTGGACAAAGGCCTCCCCATGCCGTATCGGTCATGGGTGTTGTTTGACCATACTTCACCAAGCTGGTCATTGTAGGTTCGTGAAGGTGCCAGGACTGGTTGAGATGCCACTCGCCGCCGACGTTCGCCGTGGCTTTTGAATGGACCTCAGGCTGCAGAGTTTACATCGCGGTGGTGCGCCGATCACCGCTATGGCTATGACTACGCGCTGTGCCTGTGGCTATGGATTGCAGTGGTGTCTCCCCTGCGAGGGAGTAAGGATCACGCCGGGTTGGCCCTGAGCGGTGCCGCTGGGCGCCGCTCACGGGCAGCCAGCACACGGAGCGCACTGGGCCAGCCCCAGCCCACGGGAGCGGGCGTGGTGAGACGCCAGCAGCACCGCTTTACTCACCCTGAGTGCGGACGATGTTCGACCACACCCTGTTGAAACACTCGCGCTTGACCTTCAAGTAGCCCTGAGCCTTGCAATCTGCTCGCACACGCGCACACCCGCAAAGATCGCGGCGTTCACTCAGAGACTGTTGGGACAGCTGTTGTCACTGAGCAGCTATTGAGAAGGGCACGGCGCCCCGAGGGGGTGTGGCCAGCACTGTGCGTGGCCATCTTTGTCTCCGCAGTGCTCATGTTTTACACACTGCAATAGGTACCCATTGTAAGGCTGAGTGGACCTGGAGGAGGTCCAGGACAAGTGCAGACACGACTTGTCACTGATATTAGCCCTGCTCAGGAGTTGACCCCATGTCACTGGGTTGATAGTGGAGCGCGCAAGCCACTACGCCACCACTCCCTCACATTCATACAAAAACAAAGATCCCCCGTATAGCTTTAACAGACTGTAGGAGCAAGTGCTGTTAGCGAGCACCTATGAAAACCGGCACGGCACCCGAGAGGGTGAGTGGCCAGCACCACTGCTGGCCGCTTTTGACTCCCTAGTGCCGATGTTTACACATCATATCAGGTACTCATTTCAGGCTGAGTCGAACTAAGGGAGGCTCAGGAAAGGGTTAAGATAATCGTCACTGCTGTTGACCGTGAGCGCGAATCGAACCCAGGTCGCACAAGATCATAGCGCAGCGTGCTAATCACTCCGCAACCACTCCCCCCCGTGCATACACACAAGCACATGCCCACAAGCCTCACAGACCAGTGCTATGTGAGAATGTTTGTGCATTAATGCATTGAAGTACTTAATACGTGTGGGGTCTCCATGTCTGTGCTGTGCAGGTATGCGTCCATGACAGCTAGGCAGGTGTGTGGGTTAACATATGGGCAGGGGAGGGTGGACAGATGTATTGGTGGACAGGTAGACACGAGGAAGTGTGTGTGGATCTGGACAGGTGTGTGTGTACCTGGGTAGGTGTGTGTATGTGCAGGTATGTGGAATGGGCTGGTGTGCAGGTACACAGGTGTGGGTGAGTGTGTGTACATGGACAGGTGTGAGTGAGTGTGTGTACATGGACAGGTGTGATTGAGTGTGTGTACATGGACAGGTGTGTGTACACGTGCAGGTGTGTGTGCTCGCTGTGCCGATGCTGCCGAGGTCCCAGCTCACCGGTCAGCTCCGCCATCGACCTCCTGTGCAGAAGGAGGCAGTCCAGGTCGGTGCGGTCGAAGCCGTCCCCCTCGCACACTGAGAGCAGCACAGAGGGGGCCGGGGAGTGCCGACCGTGTTACCACCGCTGGGGTGACACAGTGCATGCACACTCGAAACAGGCAGTGCACAGTACGCCGACGGTCCCTCTAACTCGCGTGTATTCTCTAACTCGCGTGCATTCTCCAATCCACGTGTTGCTCTTCTTGTCTCTCTATGTAATGGTGAGTACGCATCTTGCAATGCACTTCTGTTTCACACTTTTCAGAATTGTGTTCAATTTCTTGTCATTGTTCAGGTTTCTGATCCGTTAGTCATAGCAGGGAACACACACTGCTACTGTGCAAACACATTCAATTCTGCCCAACAAATTCCTACTGATCATGCATTTTAGCTTAATGTGTCACTCTAGAATTCTTTACCTATTCATAGCGTCATTTCCAAACGGGGTTTAGCTCGTTTTCTCCCAGCATCTGCCGAAAGAGCTGAGAGTGCACTCTGCACAGCGCTACAAACGCAGCACACGACACACAGACAGTGGCCCAGGCGAGGTGCTGACGGGGTGAGTCCTGGGGCACAGTTCACGAGCACTTTAACACGAGGGACTGTGTCCATCACATGGCCACGTGAGGGCCTCTCCGATGCATCACCTCTCTCTAACTGCGGGCGTGAGTAATCACAACATGGCAACCAGTGTCGTGGGCGGCTTTAGTTTTAGATTCAATTCCAACCCCCACCCCCTCCCCAAGCAAATCCTTGAATTTTTCCAATGCAGGGGCACGATTCAATTCAATTATAATGGACCATGTGTATCAGCTGCTGCTGCTGTTGTTCAATAGCTGAGTCCCCTGGGCTTGAAAACCAGAGGTCGACGTTTCGATGCAGAACCGACCGTCTCTCACCTTCAGCACCAGAAAGGTCCTTGTTGAGTGGCGCCTCGCACTCCGTCTTGGCTTCCATACAGAGTCGCATCTGGCACTCTGTAGCATAGGGAACGAGCGAGGAGAATGTGATCCATATATTGGCCACGTTCAAATATGATACTTGTAAAGGTGATAATCACGTCGGGTGGTGGAGGGTTAATGACAAGAATTTTGGCATAAAAACTTCCAAATGTGACTTCACCCACACACAAATATGGGATAACAAGTATTCCGGAAACCTACATTTTAAATTCACGTCGTGACCAGACACGAGCGGTTTAAGATGTTAAACAGAAAGTTGCGTAGAACTAAAAAAGAAACTGGTGGTCCCTTTACCGCAAGAGAGGAACCATTCCGTACAACAGACGATCCAGGGCCTGTGGCCTGCTCACAGCTGTTGGTGGTAGGATTTATTATGGCTGCGTGGTGTCCAAAGTTCGTTTGGAAACCACGAGCATTGGCTAACGTTGCACAAGTGGTGATTCCATTTCATGTAAACACGTGCCTAAAATAGGGACACGCTTTCACTCAGCAGAGAAGTTAACTTTCATAACAGACGCCTAGAAGGGTCGACTTGTTCCTCTTTTAATTAAAGTTTGTAAATGTTTCAATCTGATAAGTGGACTCTCTTCGAGCTCTTGATGGAACCGAGCCACTTGGTGCCGCTGCACAGCGCGGCTTAAACCCAGGGGCTGTCACTGCCCTCCCAAGCCTACCTCCCCCCCATCACCACTGCGAGGAGCGAACTCATACAGCTGCTGGCTCGGGGATCAAAGCGCGGAGCCTGCACAGCCAACTCGCCCCCTGGGTTCCAGCTGAGGCATCGGCCACACGTGGATCTCAAGGGCAGCGAGCTGATGGACCTCCCACGGAGTGAAGGTTAACTGAGAGACTTCGATAGAAAGCCTTGGTAGCCTGAGATGAGAGGTACGAGAGAGCATGGAGGGGGAGTGGAGTGAGATCAGAGGGGAAGGTAGGAGACAGTGTGGAGGGGAGTGGAGTGATAAGAGAGGAAGAGGTAGCAGAGATCGTGGAGAATGTGGTAGTGAGACAGTGAGATGAGAGGGGAGAGGTGGCCAGCGATGAGTGCAGAAGGAGCCGGGATCGCTGCGCTTTGCCCACGCGGAGTGAGGGACGGTTTGCGCCCTCATGTCACCGTGCATCTCCCGTGTGAGACACAGGCCGCATGCACTTGGTCTGGTACCACTCATAGAGTCTCCCTCACCTGAATCGGTGCTTTCCTGCTCTGTCCTCGTCTGGCAAACTTGTGAGGCTGCGAGGCACTTCGTGTATTTGCATTCTGAAGCAGAGAAGAGATGCATCAGGATGGAGAGGTTAGCAACGGACGTTGGGGGGGGGGGGTAACAACTGATATCGATTCCCCCAAGCTCCCGCGGTTCGCACATCGATCACATGATTAGGGATCGGTTTGCTTTTCGTCTCAACTTGTACAAGACTGATGTGGAAATGGGACCATACGACTCATTGGGCCGATAAAATTCACCACAGCGTTAAAAATAGAGAATCGATGCTTGAATGTAATCACGACCCTAATTCGCGTCAATGTACTGAACCGCCAGAGGGAGAGAGGGAGGAGATACGCCGCTCCCCGACTGCCCATTCAGCACAGCCACGCTGCCACCCTGTCCCTGCGTCTTACGGCGAGACTGCTTCACAAATCAATGCAGTTTCCCAGATACATAGATTACAATTTGTGTTATATTTTGTGTATCACGCATTGTTACACGAATGAGCATGCTCATTGCCTGAGCCAGGTGCATGACGCCACTGCGAGGCTCTCGGCGTCCCCACCACTCCATGAGAGCCACCTGCCTCGCAGCGCCCCGCCAAAGCGCTCTGCCCACGTGACTCGTTCATTTATTTTATTTATTTTACCAGCCAAAGCCCCACTGAGCTGTATAGCTCTTTTAAGAAGCGACCTGGCCACAAATGATAGCTCAACGAAGTGGCTTATCATGTGGAAATGTACATCAAGCAAATTCTCTAAAAGCATTGTTTATAAATGTGGAGGGAAAACCAGAGGACCCAGAGAAAAATCCACACGACCATTTGGGCGATGCAGCCGGCACGTGACGGGATCAGAGGGATACTCGATAGGGCATGTTTAGCCACCACATTGACGACATACGCCGCAGAAGCGGAATTATAAAAATTCAGATTCAACTTCTGTGAATTACAGCAGAAGTACCAATCCACTTCCTGAGCAGACAACTAGATATTTTGAAACCACAAAAACTACTTCTGTGCGTGCTATGATATTACAACAGCACAGGTGCAACACAGCCATGTACACACAATTGCGTACACAGTCACACAAAGACACAGATAAGTACAAAAACAAGGGGCCCCGGTGTCGCCTTAACAGGCTGTTGGGGAGAGTGCCGTTCGTGAGGTCCGACGAAGGCCGGCACGGCACACAAAGTGGGGTGGCTACCTCCCCACCCGGCCACCTTTGCTGTCCAGCGCTGATCGCACACCGCAGCGAGTACTCATTTAAGCCCGAGTCGACATTGGGGAGGTCCGAGACTGGTGCGGATATCGCTCGCCACTCATCTTAGCCATGGATCGGAATCAAATTCGGACTGCCAGGTTCGTGGTGCAAAAACAAATATGTTCCTTATAGCCAAAGCAGACTTTTGTGGCAAGTTAGCACCAAGCCTGGCCACCTTTGTCTCCATAGTGGCGATGTTTACACACCGTACCAGGTACTCGTTTGAGGCTGAGTCTACCTAGGGGAGGCCCATGACCGGTTCAAATATTCGTCACTGTTGGTGGCCGTGAATGGGAATCGAACTCGATTCGCTGGGTTCATAGTGTAATGCATTAACCGCTGCATGTTCAAAGACACATGCACACACACACGTTTCGACATACACACACACACACACGTCACACAAACGGGTCACGTCATACACATACACACATCACAACACACACACACACAATGGCAGCTGCTAATGGTAATGGTGATGATGGTGATTTTGTGCGAAATATTAGGCATCTGAAAACTCTAAACCTGGACATCGTGGTGAACTCAAGAGAGAAACCATCGGCAGGGAAGGGTCGGCTTCTCTGCGTGCAAACCACTCTGAAACAGCCCTGGAATGCTCTGCAGTGCCCGCGTGCGTTCTGTGGAGGTAGAGCGCATGGTTGTTGGTGGTGGCATGTCTGTGTATGTGTGTTTGTATGTGTGTCTGTGTGTATGTGTGTCTGTGTGTATGTATGTGGACCCCCCTAATGGAACATCTTCGCCGGTTAGAAACATTTAGGGTGGCCTGTCTACGATCCATCCTGGTTTTAACCAGGCTGGATTGTGTGAGGAGCTCACAAATCTTTGAAAGATCTGGACAAAGTCCCATCGGTGAGCTCCTTCGGCAGGCAAGGCTGCGTTGGCTGGGTCATGTCGCCCACATGCCCTGCCACCGCATGCCTAAACAGCTTTTGTTCGGCCGGATAGAGGGGGCTAAACGGGCACGGCATGGGCTAGAGAAGAGATGGAGTGATGTGGTACAGGAGGATGTGGAGCTGAGTGGAATTGCTGATGACTGTTACCAGCGGTGTCAAGATCGGCCTCTGTGGAGGAGGCTCATGAAGGACGCAACTGGGCAGTTGGAGGCAGTCGCCCTCCAACAACAACGGAGGGCAGAGGAGCGACGCTCACAACAACGAGCAGAGTGCTGGGTGGCTAAAGCACAGCAAGTTTGCACAGTTGGGGGCACAGGTGGTGCATCAGCCAGTCATCTCAGTCAGTCGACCCGTGGCACCTGGGTCTGTCCCGTGACCTCCTGCTAGCGGGCGTTCGACACTTCATGTGGCATCAACGTGCACATAGCCTGGCACAAGCATTAGTGGCGAATGGCGGTTTTTGTTGTGTATGTGTGTGTCTGTGTGTATGTGTGTCTGTGTGTATCTGTGTGTCTGTATGTATGTGTACATGTACACACACATTAGCCCAAACGGTAAATGCAGAAAAATATTCCATTGTGTCCTCTTAATTGAACATTGTATCATGCCTTCACGATGCATTAAATACCCCCGTGTTTGTGTGTGGACTTATTTGTATGGATGAGTCGACCTAGGGGAGGCCCAGGACCAGTTCAAATATTTGCCACTGTTCATGGCCATGAGCGGGAATCGAACTCGGGTAGCCAGGTTCGTGGTACAATGCGTCAACCACTATGTTACCGCTCCACACTGTATACAAATCGACGTGTACACACACAACGCCACTGCCACCGCACGCACTGTGCACACGCCCTGGGTGACACGGAGCATGCACCATCACTCTCAAGAGGCGCTACTCACTGGAGCCAGTACTCACAAGAGGCGGTACTCGCTCTCAATAGGCCGGTACTCACTCACCGTGGATTGCCTGGAGAGAAAAGCCGCACTTCTTCACAATCTCTTCGTCCGAGGGCTCTGCAAGACAAGGGCACAGACTGCGTGAGACGCGCAGCACACAGGGGCACTGCGCTGGCAGTGGCGCACACGCAGCAACAACGCGCATCGAGCGGTAGCGCTGAAGCCAATCGCTCTCACGGTAACACATCGAGCCGAGTTGACACAGCCTGGGAGGTTGATAAGAACCCATGACCGACTCAGCTGGCGGAGGCCTTCATCCAGCAGTGGATCGATTGAGACAGATCCCTACATGAGCATTCACTACCCATGGCTACCACGGCTCTGTGTCAAGCTTCCGCTGGATGAAGGCCTCCTCCACGTTGTGATGTTCAGTCGGTGCCACTGGTGCAAGCCGTGGGTGGGAATTCAACTCATGGTCAGGGATCGAGCTCGTGGCTACGAGGAGCCAGGTTCACAGCGTAATAGTGCACTAGCCACTCTGCCACCGCTCACTCCCACCTCATTGACTATCAGGGCTACGTTGTTGTGGCAGTGCCTCTATTGGAGATGGCTGCTGGAGGGGGTGGACCGTGAGACGCGTGCCGTGGAACCACGGCGCGCGCTGCCTGCACGAGGGGCGCGTGCCGGGTGAACGCGGCGGGAAAACCCCCTCGCCCCGCCCGGGGGAACAGACGGATTCGGGCAATCGCTCGCCCAACACCACCCACCCCTCTCTCTATCCCACCCGTCCCATCGCCCACTGGGATTCAGTACTGCACCACGGCTCATTCGAGTTCTCTTCTCTACTTTGTGTTGTTGTTGTGCGCGATCCGTGTTAGTAGAGTAGAGCGATGTAAAGGGTAAAGGTGCAGCCCGGCAGTCGCCAGCTCTCGCCACTGCTGGCGGAAGGTCCCCCAATCCACGGAGGTTCACAGCGCTCCCTCTCGTGGGCTTTTGGCCTACTCTTACACTTTGGCCAGACGTCTTGGGAGAGATGGGCTTACCCACACTTTATCCCACCGCACAGAAGTTGTCTGTCCATCGATTTGCGGTTGTCCACTCATTAAGAAACTTGCCCATTGTTTAGACTGATAAGGGGCGTCCATAAATAACGTAACGCGATTTTGGACGATTTTTGACCCCCCCCCCCCATCGTCACACGGCGTCACAAAAAGTCAGACCCCCCCTCTCAAATATGACGTCACAAAGCTCTGCCCCCCCCCCCCAACAAAAATAAAACATACTTCAAATCGCTTTAAACTATTGTCATTGTAGTGCGTATTTAAAGTGGCGCTGCACTTTGATGTTGTAGGAGAAAACATTTATTAAAAAAGTCTATTTAATTCAGTAGAACGTGTTGTCTATATTTATTTAAAGTTGCGAATTTTGACGTGACGTCACATTTCTCACCCCCCCCCTCGTTACAAATGTCTGACCCCCATCCCCCCTAGGTGCATGACGTCATTTATGGACGGCCCCTAACCACGACGCCACACAAAACAATGATCTCGCAATGGATTCATGAACACTGTGCCTCGTTTCTCGTTTGTTCCATCTCGTTCGTCCCATTAAAATGAAAACCTCTCCACCCCTCAGCCCTGAGCTAATTCAATTTATAGGTACTCACATACGAGTACAGAATAAATATTAATACGCACACTTGAATGGGTACCCATTAAATGTAAATTTTTTATTCACAATATGTAAACACGAGCGAGGAACCATTTCATAATAAAATATTCCAGCCACTCTCAACCCACCACTGGATGAAGCCCCCCGCCGGCCAGATCGTTCGCGGCGGGGGCGGGGGGTGGTTGGACCATACTTCACCACGCTGGTGAGTGCAGGCTGGTGCAGGGGGAATAGCACTGGGCCGGTTCTCATGGAACTTGCCAACGATGGTAACCCTGACTGGGGGGACTCGAACTCGCGTCCGCGCTAACCGCTGCGCCACCGCTCTGAGCCCGCCACTGCTGCGCCCGTGTACGAGACCGCCGGGGCGAGCGTCGCTCGCATCAGCTGTGACGTCACCGCGCCTGCCGGCGGTGCCGGAGAGGATCAGCGCAGAGGCGCAGCGCGGAGCTCCCTGCACTGACGCGAGGCGCGCTCCGTGGACGCCGGCCCAAGACCGGTCGCTCCCGCTGCCCGACGGAGCCTCGCGCTCACACACGCGCTCTTGTCTACGTCGTTTGGACTTTCCACGTTCCTATGCCTTGGCGATGTCGCATTACTTGTGGTGTCTCGCCCAGCGGTTTGTGTCCCGGTGTCCGATTCCACGATTTTTTTGTTCCTGGGTGGTAAGTGTTAATTCCTAATTGCTTATGCCTCAAAAGTACCAAAAAATGATTTTTTTATTTAAAGCTTTCGTGACTGCAGGGATTCTTATTCTTGGTTCTTTCGGTAAAGTCACGTAGAAGGGAAACAATAAAATAATAAAAATATTAAATTTTGATTTAAAGCTTTCGTGACTGCAGTAATTCATATTCTTAGTTTTTTCGGTAAAGTCACGTTGAAGGGAAACAACAAAATAATAAAATATATATGGGTGGTAAGTGTTAATTCCTAATTGCTTATACCTCAAAAGTACCAAAAAATTATTTTTTTATTTAAAGCTTTCGTGACTGCAGGGATTCATATTCTTGGTTCTTTCGGTAAAGTCACGTAGAAGGGAAACAATAAAATAATAAAAATATTAAATTTTGATTTAAAGCTTTCGTGACTGCAGTAATTCATATTCTTAGTTTTTTCGGTAAAGTCACGTTGAAGGGAAACAACAAAATAATAAAATATATATAAAACAAAAAATTCTCACGACGTTTCGACCATAACTCAAACGGTCGTCTTCAGGTGTGTTGGTTTGCATAAATTTATTTTTAAATGGCGCATTTATTTATTTATAAAAACGTTAGCGCCACGCGCAACGATTTGCAGTTTATTTAGGACTAGTCCATCTATATTCTGAAAAGAGGAGGGGGGAGACGAAATTTGTTATAATGTATGCTGTCTGAAAGCCACTGTAAGCGTGAACAATCAATTAAGACCTGAAATGGTTTATCAAATCTTTCCAATGATTGCTAAGATAGAATCCATCTTCTCGGTTGAAATTGTCTCTGTGCTTGTATATGTGGATAGCCTCATGAACGTTCATGAGAATATAGATGGACTAGTCCTAAATACACTGCCAAATCGTTGCGCGTGGCGCTAACGTTTTTATAAATAAATGCGCCGTTTAAAAATACATTTATGCAAACCAACACACCTGAAGACGACCGTTTGAGTTATGGTCGAAACGTCGTGAGAATTTTTTATTGTTTTATATATATTTTATTATTTTGTTGTTTCCCTTCAACGTGACGTTACCGAAAAAACTAAGAATATGAATAAAAATATTGTTTTATATTTGTTTTATATTTTTACATAATAATAAAAGATATTGTTTCTATTTTTATTATTTTATTGTTTCCCTTCTACGTGACTTTACCGAAAGAACCAAGAATATAGTACAGAAAATGGTTATTATTCCCCACAAACTTTGCTTTTGTGACCAGGACAGTGATATTTTGAAATTTACCTATTTTCATAGAGAAAACGGGCGAATCTGTCTTTTCGTTCACGTAAAGTCAGAAAAACCAACATATGAATAAAAATGTACATGTATTTATACTAAAGTAATACAAAATTAACTACAAAAGATTGAGACACCAAGGCGCACTACCACAGGCGGGACTGGCCACAGCGGACCGAGTTCTCTGTGGGGAGCGTCGGCCGAGTCCCCACTGAGCACGGACGCCACCGCTGCGCCGCACGTCCGAGGCGTATCCCGCAACACGTGCGCTGGGAACAACGGCGCCGAATAACGCAAAGCCCTTTCAGAGTCAAACCACTGCCGAGGAGTGGCGGACATTACATCTGAATACACGTACGGTCCATACTAGTAACGTACAGGTGGCAAACCTACGGCTGCCGTTTCGGAAAATGTTTTTTCATCAGAGCAGGGATAGAGAGAGCCGGCAGCGAGAATGACTTTGTAGTTGGATGGTGACGCGTTGGAACATCTTACCAGATGCAGCTTTGACGGTCACCAACACCGCCGCCACCACCACTACCTCCATCACACGCTGTGCGACCATATCAGGCAGCGCTGGAGGTTCGCTCTAAAAAGTAAAACACGATTCGTGTCCCTACTGCCTCTGCTGACCAGCACCTCGCAAGCGCGCGTCTGTACGGCACCCAACAAGAACACGCTGCTGTCTCTCAGTGAGCGGGGCCACAGCCAGGAGTATTTATACTACGTCTAGCGGGGGCGTGGTCTCTTGACGTCACTTGACATGACTCAACGGGGCAGCGTACACGGGGTGCTGGTGGGGCTGGGTTCGATTCCCTACCACGGATGACATGGTCGCAGATGTGTAAACACTACAAGTAGGAGGACAAAGGCGACCGTGTGTGGTGCTGTTAACAGCACACTCTGGTGTTCTCGATAACCTTGGGAGTTTTGTCTCTGTGTGTCTCTCTGTAAACGTACGTCGTCACGGTGTATAATTTCTGATCCATGTCCTACATAATCATAATGATATCATCCTGCTCGTTAGCTCATGGGTCGAGAGAGAGGGGGCGTCAAGACGTTGAGAGTGAGAGATGGATGGGTACGAGACGGACAGTGCGCGTGGTGCAGGCGGCTGCTGGATGCGCGTGTGGGTGGCGCATGGGGCGGGTGGCAAGTCCGGTGGTGCTGGACGGGTGCCAGCAACACCTACAGGTGACACCAGCTGGTGGCACGATGACGGCCCGCGCGCTACTGCCAGCAGCGGAGCTGCGCGATGCGCTCAGAGGAAATCCCAGCCTCACCCGAAAGCCGAAAGTAATGGCATGCGAAACGGGGAGCTTTCGTTGCTGCAGGCGAGAGCGCTCCCCAGCAGCAGAGCGCGGCGCGGCCACACGGGGCCCCAGAGTCACGCGCGGAACTCTGAGTGCACTGCCGCAAGAATGAGAACACTGTGTAACAAAGAAAAAAATGTTCCTGGGTAGTAAGTGTTATTTTCTAATTGCTCATGCCTCAAAAGTACAGTAAATGGCTATTATTCCCCAAAAACTTTGCTTTTGTGACCAGGACATTGATATTTAGAAATGTACATATTTTCAATGAGGAAACGTGGTGTGCATTTGTGTCTTACGTTCACATAAAGTCCTGGTCACAGAAGGAAAGTTTGTGGGGAATAATAGCAATTTTCTATACGTTTTAGGCATAAGCAATTAAAAAATAACACTTAGCACTCAGGAACAAAAATTTTGTTACATAGCGGAATGAGCGTGGCAAGGCGCATCCGGCGTGGAGCACGCAGCTCGCACCTCGCTGCACGCGATGGAGTTCAACGTGCAGCAGCAGCCGGGTTGTTTGATGATCCAGCTCTCAGCGATTCACTCAAAGTCACTCTTCTCTCGCCTCCTCTTCTCTCGCTACTACCGCGATCACCGATCTCGCGAATTCCACCCGTCAGATTGTGCCGTGTTTGCTCCCCGCACTGCGACTCGCAGCGCTTCTCGTTCTGCTTCTTCCCTCGCACCGCACCACGTTGGAGTCATCCCATCGTCCCTATTCCTAAGTGCTCAATACAATGCGCGTCTGGTTATCGATCAGCAGGACCGCCCACGGAACCTCCGCTAGGATGTTGTGAGCAGCAGAGCAGTCTTATAATTTCACGTATCGTCGTAAGTGGTATTTTCGTCCAATTAGTGTTTCGACTTAAGATCATTTGGACTAATGAACGGGCCTCAGGGACAGAACCCGTTCGTAAGATTATTAATTATTGTATGGAGAGGGTGTCTCACCTCCATTTTATTATGGGAAGTTTGCGTCATGTTTACAGGTCATGGATACTACGTGCCGTATCGCTCAGCAAGCAGCCACCCTGCATATGGGATAGTGCTAAGTAAAATTATGTTAACGAGTCTCGTCGCACACGCTGACTGGTTGCATTGCGTGACGTTAACAACCAACCAGCCAACCAGATGGGCAGAGTGTTACAGGAATAAAATATCTCAGCGTATTATCTTATTAACTCCCAGCAGGAACCCGCGGAACTTCTGTGAGGATTTGGGCAGGCCCCGATTTACGAAAGGGGTCTATTCTGAAAACATACACACACACAACTTTCACACGCGCACACAATGACAAAGATCGCCCGTATAGCCTTAATAGACTGTTGGGGCAAGTGCTGTTAGCGAGTAGCACCTAATGAAGGCCGGCATGGCACACAAGAGGGTGGGTGGCCAGCAGCACGCCTGACCTCCCTTTGTCTCCCCAGTGGCAAGTCACACACTGCACCAGGTACTTAGTTGAGGCTGAGTCGACCTTAGAAGGCCTAGGGGTGGTTCGGATAATTGTCACTCGTGGTTGGCGCAACCGTGCGTCCTTTTGCGACATGAGCTTTTGCGGGTTTCGGTCCATAGCCAGCCCTAGCTCTCGGTACACGCACCGCTGTGGTTTAGTTTATGGTGGGACCCCTGTTTCATGCGACACACCCAATGACCATATGCAGAATATAACAAGGATCACTGCCACTATAACTGCAAAATAACGGCGTTAATTTTGAATGGTGACAAGTTTGCGACTTCCTCGGGGGGAGTGAAAATATCACCAGCAAATTAAAGCAACCCAAATCACCATCATAACAGCAACAACAAACAACACAATCCTATAACCCGATAATACCGGTTTCACGGATTTCTTCAAATACGAATGCCGATGGGTAACAACTGCGGAGCAACCATCCAGGGTATGTATTAAGTGTTCCCCCAGATCTTGAACAGGTTAAATAAAACGTTCCAATGACAACTTCACAGCCCTCAGATAGTCACCTCTCTTCTTTCCTGCGAATGTGCCCAGCTGTCGAAGCCCCGAGCAGTCTTCAGCATTAGGGAGAGCTACTTTCACGGCAGCGGCGGGTGGTTTTCCGTGACAATCCACTCCTGGGTGATGGACAGGTGAACAGAACCGCTGTCCGCAGTAAGACCCTAGGTGGTTGTGCTCGTAAGCCAGCAATCTGCTGTCACTAACAATGTTGTCCCCAAGACGACACTTGCTTACACTGCGCACAGGTGGGCAGACCGGTAGCCCAATTGATTGCGCTTATGAGCCAGCGACCTGCCGTCACCACCCGTCCTGGTTCCAAGAAGATGCTTGCTGGGATGACACACTGGTGAGTAGACCAGCAGTCAACAGCAGAACCCCAGTCGATCGTGCTCACAGGCCAGCAAGTTGTCACCAACACTCCCGGCCCCAACTTCAGACAGTCCTCTTAAGATGGCCGCCTCGTCCAAAAATGACGCCGCCTCACCAATACACCCAGGCACACCATGGCCACGAGCGCGGTTTGAATATCTGACTCCCTACGCTATATATTATTGGTTCTTTCGGTAAAGTCACGTATAAGGGAAACAATAAAATAATAAAATAATAAAACAATACAATTCTCACGACGTTTCGACTGTTACGCAAGCAATCATCATCCCTACGCTGTTTATTTTTCTCCTGACACTTTGCTCTGCTCCCGAAATTTTCCTCTCTCACTACTTAGCTTATTCCAGGCCCCAGTGGCCCTCACTTCAGCAAACCAAATGTTATAACTCTTACTCTCTACACCGCACGGCTGCCCCATGCGTCCTCGCTCCTAGTCCGTCTCGTCCCTCCCATGTCACCTCGTTCCCCTTACTCAAGCTCCACCCACTCCTGTCAATCTGAACCCCTCACCGATTAGGAAATACCCTGCCCCCAAAGCCATCCCTCTCTGACTGCCACAGCGGGCGTGTGCAGGCATGAAACTCGGCCTGGCAGGTTTTAAACACAGCGGAGCGCTAACCGCAACATTATGGCTCCTGATGCCAAAAAAAACAAAGATCCCCCTCATAGCCTTAACAGACTCTTGGAGCAAGTGCAATTAGCAAGTACTTTTGAAGGTCGACACGGCACACGAGGGAGTGGGTGGCCAGCACCACGCCCGGCCACCTTTGTCTGCCTATTGGCAAAGTTTACACACCGCACTAGATACTGTTGCAAACTCGAAATGAAGGACGTGGGCAGGTGCTCCAAATCAAGGGCAAACACATTTATTGTGATAATCTGTCAAATGAAACAGCACGTGTGTTACACACAAATTCTGAACCGAGTTGGCATTAACCATGTGACTGGTGTCCAGGTCAGGTTACTCAATAACAGTTTCCTTTAAACCCAATTATACTACTGATAAAACATCTTTGTCTTTAATCATAACTTTTAGACGTCACTATTCGAATATTACTTTAACCCTAAGCTGTATGTCTATCTATCCCATCCACTTATATTGATATCTTACACCCATTTTCTCGACTATATGTACTGTACTTGTCGCCATTGTACATGTGTTCTATTCTTAATAGCATTGCAAGTAGTCATACTCTGGGTGCATGGGCATGGTTATAGAATAAACAGCATTAGGGTTAGAGAAATACCAGCATTAACTACAGTACGTCATCTTTTACAGTGTACAATGCTAAGCCCCCTCCTATTGAATATATTACAAACTACCAATTTAAAGCCAAGCTTAAAAACTAGAACATTTCTATAACTATCAAAAATAACATTTAGGTCCTTGACCTGTAAAATGCAACAGCACGTGTGTCACAGAAATTCTCAACCGAGTCGCCATTAACCACGTGACTGCTGTACAGGTCAGGTTACTCAATTACCCTGCCAGCCACCTACAGGCCCGACTCAGTATCGCATGCTGGAGTACACACGTGCATTGATGTACTGCACAGCCCCTAAAGACCTTCACAAAACCACACTTTACTCCATTGCTGCACGAGGAAATAATTAAAAGAGTGGTCTATTCCCAATGTGCCACAGTGCTCATTTTAGGCTGACTCGACCTCAGGGAGGCCCAGGAGCAGATTACATAATGGTTACTGGGGTTGGGCATGAGGGGGAATCGAACTGGGGTTGCCGGGTTTGCAGTGCAGCGTAACGCTAACTGCTACACTACCGCTCCCGACACATATATAGTGGGTTCAACTGAGTCGCAGACGTAGACTTTGGAGGCAGCGCATTTATTTAGTTCCAACACACGGGGTAACTTCCCCTTAACAGATTAACAACCTCGGGTGGTGACCACCTGGCTAACTACACTAGTTACCACGTAACTGTTACTACGGACCCGGGACCAACAGCATCTGCCCAGGTCCACGTGCTGGAAGACTCGTAAAATGGAGATCGTAGACGAAGGGTTATTTTCCCAGGATGAACAACCCCGGTCCCTCTTGGGACTCGGCTTATATTCTCTGCGGCATGGCCGGCTCTGCCCTTGGCCACGTCCACCTTCCAGAACCATCTGGAAGGACCTGGGTCCCAATGACGTGATCCCCTTAGCCCCCTCTTGGGGTCCCCTCTGTCATTTTAACCAGTCACGTGTCCTCCCAGGTAAACTAGAGTGCCATGGCCTCACACGACCTTCCCTTTTGGTCAACACCCACACACCGTGTTCTGTACGGCCGGAACTGCATGTACAGCATGGTGCCATCCAGCGCTGTTACTCAATGCCCACCATGCCCCTATAGGGCCGGTACTACACCCACAACGTGGTGACATCCAGTGATGTTGCTACATCGCACACCATGCCCCTCTAGGGCCGGTACCGCACCCACAGCATGGTGACATCCAGCAATGTCACTACACATACGTACATACACTACAACAACAACCGCCATTCGCCACTAAGTGGCGGTGACATCACCACGACGCTTGTGCCAGGCCATGTGCACCTTGAGGCCACGTGAAGTGTCGAACGCCCGCTGGCAGGAGGTCACGGGGCAGACCCAGGTGCCATGGGTCGACTGACTGAGATGACTGGCTGATGCACCACCTGTGCCCCCTACTGTGCCAACCTGCTGTGCTTTAGCCACCCGGCACTCCGCTCGTTGTTGTGAGCGTCGCTCCTCCGTCCTCCGTTGTTGTTGGAGGGCGACTACCTCCAACTGCCCAGTAGCATCCTTCACAAGCCTCCTTCACAAAGGCCGATTTTGACACCGCTGGTACCAGTCATCGGCAAGTCCACTCAGCTCTACGTCCTCCTGTACCACATCACTCCATCTCTTCTCTAGCCCGTGCCACGCCCGTTTAGCCCCCTCGATCTGGCCGAACAAAAGCTGTTTCGGCATGCGGTGGCTGGGCATGCGGGCTACATGACCCAGCCATCGCAGCCTTGCCCACTGGAGGAGCTCACCGATGGGACCTTGCCCAGATCTTTCAAGGATTTGTGAACTCCTCACACAATCCAGTCTGGTTAAACCCAGGATGGATCGTAGGCAGGCCAGCCTAAATGTTTCTAACCGGCGAATATGTTCCATTAGGGGGGTCCACGTTTCGCAAGCGTAGAGAAGGGAGGGAATGAACGTGGCCGAGAAGACCTGAAGCTTAGTGCGGAGCGACAGACCAGGTAGCTTCCACACAGCATTACGCAACCGATGAAAAGATATTGCCGCTCGACTGATTCGGAGTGAGACCTCTGTTGTTAATCTGGAACCGGTCATAAGCACACTGCCCAGGTATGGGAAACTCTCCACTCTCTCCACAACTGCCCCATCACCGATTGGGAGTTGTGGGGGTGGAGTGCCCGATGGTACAAAATACCCAGGCAGGTGCTTAGTTTTGGTGGGGCTGATGGTAAGGCCCCATCTCTTAGTGGCACGCTCCAGTCTCAGCAGCAGCGTCTCCAACTCCTCCTCTGAATGAGCAGCTTTTACCAAATCATCAGCATACATAACGTGGTTGAGCAATAGGGAGCCATCCCTTGACCGCACCCGGGCATCGATCAGCCTCCCATTATATCTGTACCATATGGAGAATCCCCCGGTACAGCTATTGAAGGCTTCACGAACTACGTGGTCAAAATAGATGTTAAATAATGTGGGAGCCAGAGGACATCCCTGTCGCACCCCAAAGTGTACAGGGAATGGCTCGGACTCCCCGCTACGTAGTTTTACCCGGGCCCGCTCACCATCATGAAGGTCCTTAATGATCGTGAGCAGAGGGTCAGGTACTCCAAAAGCACGAAGAACAGCCCAGAGCCCAGGCCTACTGATGGTATTATAGGCCTTGACCAGGTCAATAAAGCAGAGATGTAGGTCTTGCTGGAATTCCCTACACCTTTATTATGAACCTCTGCTGTAGCAGACGGACAAAAAATATGGCATCCATGCAGGACCGCCCTTTCCTGAAACCGCATTGGGGCTCCGCAAGCCTCTCCCCAGCGTGCCTGGCAAGGCGATGTTGAATAATCCTTGCCAGGACCTTTCCAGGCACACTGAGGCGTGAGATGCCCCTGTAGTTGTTACAGTCTGTGCGGTCCCCCTTCTTAATGAGGGGGACCACCAGGGCATCCTTCCAATCCTGTACATACACTAAACACATACACACACACACGCGAGCATACACACACTCTCAACACACACACACTCCCAGCAGTGACGTGAGGACTCATTACATATCTGGCGGAGGATCGCTTTGCCAAACAAAATTGTTGGTCGGTTCATTTCACCAGTGCGAGTAAACGTTTTTAAGTTGTATTGAAACAGTTGTTTTCACGGAATGTGTTATCTCTTTGTTGTGGGGCTTTCATGCAATGAGTGTGTCGACTTACGATCAGTTGGACCAATCAATGGGCCTCAGGAATAGAACCCGTTCATGTTGCATTTTGCAGCACAGGATTATTAATTATTGCATGGACAGGGTGTCTCACCTTTATTTTATTATTGGAAGTGTGTATCACGTTAACAGGTGATTATTACGTGAGGCAAAGCTCAGCAAGCAGCCAGTATAAAATCGCTAAGTATTAAATTAATGAGCCCCGTTATGCAGGCCAATTGGTTGCAATGCGTGACGTCACCGCGACCAAGCAGCCAACCAGAGGAGCAGCATGTTACAGGAAAAAAGCGTCTTAACTTATTATTATATAATAGCAAGAAGTACCTGGCTTTACCTGGGGGAAAACATTTATAATTCCAAAAACACAACATATACATACAAAAATACTTAACTATTATGAAAGCCTGGCGTTACGTTTGTCCATTTGCCCATCAACAAAATTATAAGAGCCTTTCAGAAGTCTTGAATCAAAAAGTTATAGAAAGTGGGGGTAAAAAGTTGCTCTAAAAAGTTTCCAAATGTTGTCGACCCCCCCCCCCCCTCCCCCAATTTTATTTTTTACCCACCAAATTTGTTTTCTTTTGTAGGCATATATACCTACATACCCTACATACAATATAATAAGTAGTATATTGTGACTCTACAGCAGTATCTAGTCACTCTACAGTAGTATCTACTGACTATAGTTGTAGCTACTGACTATTGCCCGATGAAGCTGGATGTAATTACCAGCAAAACGTCGTACTCAAATTTTAAATGATGTTGATTCACTCTTCAACACACCGGTGGGCTAAAGTAGTGCTATTTGTCTTTTGTAACCGTGACACATTTTTTACTGTTTGGCCGTGTCGGGTGGTGGAGGGTTACGACACATTCATAAATAACGCGATCTAACCCAAAAACCTTTATTATGAGTAGTATCTGACTCTACAGAAGTATCTACTGACCCTATAGTAGTATCTACTGATGCTATAAAAGTATCTACTGACTTTTCAGTTGTATCTACTGACTGTATAGTAGTATCTACTGACTCTACAGTAGTATTTACTGACTCTATAGGAGTATCTACGGACTCTGCAGTAGTGTCTCCTGACTCTATAGTAGTTTCTACTGACTCTACATTTGTATCTACTGACTCTATAGTAGTATCTACTGACTTTAGAATAGTAACTGCACACATGGGGGTGGGAGGATAAGAGGACATCAGTGGGGGCGATGGGCGAGGCGCATAGCGCAAAGAAGCCATCCGCAGGAGCTAAAACAATGTTTTCTTAGCTCGTCCTGCAGCAGTAATTGTGCAGTTTCTGACTGGTCTCCTTGCACGGTGTTCGGGATTTTCCTCAACGTGTGCTCCTGCTGCAGTAACTGTGCAGTCTCTGGCTTGTCTCCTAGCTCACTGCTCTGCAGTTTCCTCAGCCTGTGCTGCTGAGATGCCTTCGTTGTTTGTTTGCTGTTCAGACAGCCCCTGCTCCTCCACTGTTTGTTTTGCACGCCACAGCGGAGCCACTTTCTTTGTGTTTGTCTTGGAGAGGTTTTTTTCTTCTTGGAAACAAAATAACTAAGTTTTGACTTAAAACTTTCGTGACTACAGGAATTCATTCTTTGGTTCTTTCAGTGAAGTCACGTAGATAGAAAAATACAAATCAAGTGAATAAAAAAAAACACTAATATAGACTGTAGCCTGGTTCTTAATCTGAGTGAGTGTACTGTCAGTCTATAATGTTAGACTGTAGCCTGGTTTTTAAGTTCGGTGAGCGTATTGGCAGTCTATAATGTAGACTGTAACAATGGTAAACTGAGTGAGCGTACTGGCAGTCTAGAATGTAGACGTATGCTTAAAAAAAGTGAATAAAAATGATAAAAATAAAATACAAAATAAAAGACCAAAAACCACGACGTTTCAATCACAACACAAGCGATCGTCTTCAGGAGGAAAGAGGGGGAAGGTCACCGAAGGCAACCATTTATGAAGTTTAAAAAAATGGGCGTGGCACAAGCGCTCCGGCGGCGGAACGAAGTGGGCGGGGCATATGTGCCCTGGGGTCAGAGTGCACCAATGTGAAGCACGGAACATGCACTGCAACAGAACGTCTCAGTGTCAGAACGAAGTGGGCAGGGCATATGTGCCCTGGGGTAAGAAAACAAGAAAACGACACAAATCAAGTCATGACTTAACCTGTGCTCCCTTGACAAGAAAACACAAATAAAGTCATGACCCAAAGTGGTTGATGACATCTGTCCAACATCTGAGTTTGTAACCATCCTCTCGGTTGAAATTGTGTCTGTGTCTGTATATATGGATGGCTTCATGAACGAATCTTTATATTCTTAGTTTTTTCGGTAAAGTCACGTTGAAGAGAAACAACAAAATAACAAAATATATATAAAACAATAAAAAATTCTCACGACGTTTCGACCATAACTCAAACGGTCATCATCAGGTGTGTTGGTTTGCATAAATGTATTTTGAAACGGCACATTTATTTATTTATAAAAAAAAACGTTGGCGTCACGCGCAGCGATTTGGCAGTTTGCCCAGGACTAGTCCATCTATTTTTTTTTTGAAAAGAGGAGGGGGGAGACGAAATTTTTTATAATGTATGCTGTCTGAAAGCCACTGTAAGCGTGAACAATCAATTAAGAACTGAAATGATTTATCAAATCTTTCCAATGATTGCTAAGATAGAATCCATCTTCTCGGTTGAAATTGTCTCTGTGCTTGTATATGTGGATAGCCTCATGAACGAATCTCTCATGGAAGCCAGATGGCTTACAAAGAACCTCCGTCTTGGAAAAGTCAATGGCATGTGAGCCTACTGAATTAGAACAATGATCTGCTACGGTCGAGGTGTTGGTCCTACCGTGTTTAAGGTCTGCTTTATGTTCACGAATGCGGTCCGAGACATGGCGTTTGGTTTCTCCAATGTAACTACTACCACAGAGGCAACATAGTTTGTAGACACCAGGGTATTGTATGTCCGGAATCACATCTTTTACTGACGGAACCAGATCACGGATTTTATGTAATGTGTTGAAACGGACCTGGATCTTGTGTTTATTCAAGATTTTGGAGATCTTTTTTGTGATCCCAGCAATGTAGGGTAAAGTGATGGTTTTGAAAGGCTCCTCAAGAGGGTTCTTCTTCATGGTTTGAGTGATAGCTTTGCGGATTGTATAGTCGGAGTAACCATTAGCCCTAAGAGCTTGGTGTACGTGCTTGAGTTCACTGCTTATGTGTTCCTGGTCGGATATGCATTGGGCTCTATGATACAGAGTCTTGATGAGAGAATTCTTCTGTGATGGATGGTGGTGGGAATCCGGTTTCAGATAAGCATCCGTATGGGTAGCTTTCCTGTAGACAGAGTGGCTCATTGAACCATCAGGTCTCTTTTTAATTAGGACATCCAAAAAAGGTATCTTGCCATCTATTTCGACTTCCATGGTAAATCTGATGGCTGGGTGTATGGAATTGATGTGGTCGAAGAATTGGTCTAGAGCAGGCCGGCCATGTGGCCAGATGACAAAAGTGTCATCCACGTACCTCTTCCATAAGGTTGGGCGCAGAGTGGCAGTCTGGATGGCGTCAGTCTCAAATTTCTCCATGAAAATGTTAGCTATAACTGGAGAAAGGGGGGAGCCCATTGGGGTGCCCTCAGTTTGTTTGTAGAAAGTTCCATTCCAAGTGAAGTATGTATTGGTTAAACAGTGTCTCACCAGGGGGGGTACCTCAGTGTTTAGTCCTTGATGAACCAAGTCTTCAATGATTGCAATGGTGTCAGGTACAGGAACCTTGGTGAATAAGGAAACTACATCAAAACTGACAAGCAGGTCGTCTGGGGACAGGGAAATACCCTTGATTGTTGATACCAGGTGAGTAGAATTTTGTACCGCAGAGGTGGTCTTTCCAGTGAAAGGACGCAGGATTTCAGACAAAAAACGAGCTAGTTTGTAGGTGGGGGAGCTGATAGTAGAGACTATGGGACGAAGAGGTGTATCAACTTTATGTATTTTTGGTAAGCCGTATAATCTTGGTGGCCTGGCAGCAGAAGGTTTCAACGAAAACTGTTTAGATTGATCAATTAATGCGGTTGAATCAGAAATTATTTTGTTGGTTTGTGTGACGAGGCTGTTGGTGGGATCTCTTTTTATTTTTGTATAACTACCATCGTCGAGTAATTCTTTAATTTTGTTGTTGTATTCTATTTTATCCATGATGACAGTAGCATTGCCTTTGTCAGCTGAGAGAACTACAATATCATTCCTCTTTTTTAATTTATATAATTCAAAACGCTCATCTTTGCTGAGGTTGCTAGCTGGCATCTTAGCGTTTTTGAGGGTTGCAGCGATTTCAGATCTTGCTACGTCTGCAGCGATGTGACCCAGGCCCCTGAGAGCAACGTCTACTTGGGCAATTATATCATTAACTGGTATGTGTTTAGGTGTGACTGCAAAGTTTAGACCTTTAGCTAAAACGGATTTCATACCATCGGAAATAGAACTGTTACTGCGATTAATTACGACTTTATTAACGTCTAACTTTTTGGTGTGTGGGTCCGGTCTTTTGTTGAAGAGGAGGTTAAATTTGGAAATCAGGTTTTCCTTACATTTGGTCGACATAGTAGCAGCTGAAGAGGCAGTCATATTGTCTACATGTTCCCAATCCGATGTGGACATTATTGCCGTCAATGATAAGTGTGATTTGTAGAGTGTCTTGTCTAACTGATCTAGTTCTGTGCGTATAAGTCTGATTTTTTCTGAGATAAGAGCTAAGCTAGTTTTGAAAAGAATTCGTTTCGCATTAGAAGAAGTTACAGCAGCAGAGGTCAGTATAAATGCGATTGGTATTACCCCAGAGTCGCGGCATCTCTTCAGGAAGGTGAGAGACTCGATCAGCTGAGCTTTCTTATCCCGGAGTTTGTTGAAGGATCTTAAAGTTATGTGAAAACCCTCCCCGTAGAGGCGATTAAATTTTGATTTAAAGCCTTCGTGACTGCAGTAATTCATATTCTTAGTTTTTTCGGTAAAGTCACGTTGAAGAGAAACAACAAAATAACAAAATATATATAAAACAATAAAAAATTCTCACGACGTTTCGAGCATAACTCAAACGGTCATCATCAGGTGTGTTGGTTTGCATAAATTTATTTTTAAACGGCACATTTATTTATTTATAAAAAACGTTGGCGTCACGCGCAGCGATTTGGCAGTTTGCCCAGGACTAGTCCATCTATTTTTTTTTTGAAAAGAGGAGGGGGGAGACGAAATTTTTTATAATGTATGCTGTCTGAAAGCCACTGTAAGCGTGAACAATCAATTAAGAACTGAAATGATTTATTAAATTTTTCCAATGATTGCTAAGATAGAATCCATCTTCTCGGTTGAAATTGTCTCTGTGCTTGTATATGTGGATAGCCTCATGAACGAATCTCTCATGGAAGCCAGATGGCTTACAAAGAACCTCCGTCTTGGAAAAGTCAATGGCATTTGAGCCTACTGAATTAGAACAATGATCTGCTACGGCCGAGGTGTTGGTCCTACCGTGTTTAAGGTCTGCTTTATGTTCACGAATGCGGTCCGAGACATGGCGTTTGGTTTCTCCAATGTAACTACTACCACAGAGGCAACATAGTTTGTAGACACCAGGGTATTGTATGTCCGGAATCACATCTTTTACTGACGGAACCAGATCACGGATTTTATGTAATGTGTTGAAACGGACCTGGATCTTGTGTTTATTCAAGATTTTGGAGATCTTTTTTGTGATCCCAGCAATGTAGGGTAAAGTGATGGTTTTGAAAGGCTCCTCAAGAGGGTTCTTCTTCATGGTTTGAGTGATAGCTTTGCGGATTGTATAGTCGGAGTAACCATTAGCCCTAAGAGCTTGGTGTACGTGCTTGAGTTCACTGCTTATGTGTTCCTGGTCGGATATGCATTGGGCTCTATGATACAGAGTCTTGATGAGAGAATTCTTCTGTGATGGATGGTGGTGGGAATCCGGTTTCAGATAAGCATCCGTATGGGTAGCTTTCCTGTAGACAGAGTGGCTCATTGAACCATCAGGTCTCTTTTTAATTAGGACATCCAAAAAAGGTATCTTGCCATCTATTTCGACTTCCATGGTAAATCTGATGGCTGGGTGTATGGAATTGATGTGGTCGAAGAATTGGTCTAGAGCAGGCCGGCCATGTGGCCAGATGACAAAAGTGTCATCCACGTACCTCTTCCATAAGGTTGGGCGCAGAGTGGCAGTCTGGATGGCGTCAGTCTCAAATTTCTCCATGAAAATGTTAGCTATAACTGGAGAAAGGGGGGAGCCCATTGGGGTGCCCTCAGTTTGTTTGTAGAAAGTTCCATTCCAAGTGAAGTATGTATTGGTTAAACAGTGTCTCACCAGGGGGGGTACCTCAGTGTTTAGTCCTTGATGAACCAAGTCTTCAATGATTGCAATGGTGTCAGGTACAGGAACCTTGGTGAATAAGGAAACTACATCAAAACTGACAAGCAGGTCGTCTGGGGACAGGGAAATACCCTTGATTGTTGATACCAGGTGAGTAGAATTTTGTACCGCAGAGGTGGTCTTTCCAGTGAAAGGACGCAGGATTTCAGACAAAAAACGAGCTAGTTTGTAGGTGGGGGAGCTGATAGTAGAGACTATGGGACGAAGAGGTGTATCAACTTTATGTATTTTTGGTAAGCCGTATAATCTTGGTGGCCTGGCAGCAGAAGGTTTCAACGAAAACTGTTTAGATTGATCAATTAATGCGGTTGAATCAGAAATTATTTTGTTGGTTTGTGTGACGAGGCTGTTGGTGGGATCTCTTTTTATTTTTGTATAACTACCATCGTCGAGTAATTCTTTAATTTTGTTGTTGTATTCTATTTTATCCATGATGACAGTAGCATTGCCTTTGTCAGCTGAGAGAACTACAATATCATTCCTCTTTTTTAATTTATATAATTCAAAACGCTCATCTTTGCTGAGGTTGCTAGCTGGCATCTTAGCGTTTTTGAGGGTTGCAGCGATTTCAGATCTTGCTACGTCTGCAGCGATGTGACCCAGGCCCCTGAGAGCAACGTCTACTTGGGCAATTATATCATTAACTGGTATGTGTTTAGGTGTGACTGCAAAGTTTAGACCTTTAGCTAAAACGGATTTCATACCATCGGAAATAGAACTGTTACTGCGATTAATTACGACTTTATTAACGTCTAACTTTTTGGTGTGTGGGTCCGGTCTTTTGTTGAAGAGGAGGTTAAATTTGGAAATCAGGTTTTCCTTACATTTGGTCGACATAGTAGCAGCTGAAGAGGCAGTCATATTGTCTACATGTTCCCAATCCGATGTGGACATTATTGCCGTCAATGATAAGTGTGATTTGTAGAGTGTCTTGTCTAACTGATCTAGTTCTGTGCGTATAAGTCTGATTTTTTCTGAGATAAGAGCTAAGCTAGTTTTGAAAAGAATTCGTTTCGCATTAGAAGAAGTTACAGCAGCAGAGGTCAGTATAAATGCGATTGGTATTACCCCAGAGTCGCGGCATCTCTTCAGGAAGGTGAGAGACTCGATCAGCTGAGCTTTCTTATCCCGGAGTTTGTTGAAGGATCTTAAAGTTATGTGAAAACCCTCCCCGTAGAGGCGATTAAATTTTGATTTAAAGCCTTCGTGACTGCAGTAATTCATATTCTTAGTTTTTTCGGTAAAGTCACGTTGAAGAGAAACAACAAAATAACAAAATATATATAAAACAATAAAAAATTCTCACGACGTTTCGAGCATAACTCAAACGGTCATCATCAGGTGTGTTGGTTTGCATAAATTTATTTTTAAACGGCACATTTATTTATTTATAAAAAACGTTGGCGTCACGCGCAGCGATTTGGCAGTTTGCCCAGGACTAGTCCATCTATTTTTTTTTTGAAAAGAGGAGGGGGGAGACGAAATTTTTTATAATGTATGCTGTCTGAAAGCCACTGTAAGCGTGAACAATCAATTAAGAACTGAAATGATTTATTAAATTTTTCCAATGATTGCTAAGATAGAATCCATCTTCTCGGTTGAAATTGTCTCTGTGCTTGTATATGTGGATAGCCTCATGAACGAATCTCTCATGGAAGCCAGATGGCTTACAAAGAACCTCCGTCTTGGAAAAGTCAATGGCATTTGAGCCTACTGAATTAGAACAATGATCTGCTACGGCCGAGGTGTTGGTCCTACCGTGTTTAAGGTCTGCTTTATGTTCACGAATGCGGTCCGAGACATGGCGTTTGGTTTCTCCAATGTAACTACTACCACAGAGGCAACATAGTTTGTAGACACCAGGGTATTGTATGTCCGGAATCACATCTTTTACTGACGGAACCAGATCACGGATTTTATGTAATGTGTTGAAACGGACCTGGATCTTGTGTTTATTCAAGATTTTGGAGATCTTTTTTGTGATCCCAGCAATGTAGGGTAAAGTGATGGTTTTGAAAGGCTCCTCAAGAGGGTTCTTCTTCATGGTTTGAGTGATAGCTTTGCGGATTGTATAGTCGGAGTAACCATTAGCCCTAAGAGCTTGGTGTACGTGCTTGAGTTCACTGCTTATGTGTTCCTGGTCGGATATGCATTGGGCTCTATGATACAGAGTCTTGATGAGAGAATTCTTCTGTGATGGATGGTGGTGGGAATCCGGTTTCAGATAAGCATCCGTATGGGTAGCTTTCCTGTAGACAGAGTGGCTCATTGAACCATCAGGTCTCTTTTTAATTAGGACATCCAAAAAAGGTATCTTGCCATCTATTTCGACTTCCATGGTAAATCTGATGGCTGGGTGTATGGAATTGATGTGGTCGAAGAATTGGTCTAGAGCAGGCCGGCCATGTGGCCAGATGACAAAAGTGTCATCCACGTACCTCTTCCATAAGGTTGGGCGCAGAGTGGCAGTCTGGATGGCGTCAGTCTCAAATTTCTCCATGAAAATGTTAGCTATAACTGGAGAAAGGGGGGAGCCCATTGGGGTGCCCTCAGTTTGTTTGTAGAAAGTTCCATTCCAAGTGAAGTATGTATTGGTTAAACAGTGTCTCACCAGGGGGGGTACCTCAGTGTTTAGTCCTTGATGAACCAAGTCTTCAATGATTGCAATGGTGTCAGGTACAGGAACCTTGGTGAATAAGGAAACTACATCAAAACTGACAAGCAGGTCGTCTGGGGACAGGGAAATACCCTTGATTGTTGATACCAGGTGAGTAGAATTTTGTACCGCAGAGGTGGTCTTTCCAGTGAAAGGACGCAGGATTTCAGACAAAAAACGAGCTAGTTTGTAGGTGGGGGAGCTGATAGTAGAGACTATGGGACGAAGAGGTGTATCAACTTTATGTATTTTTGGTAAGCCGTATAATCTTGGTGGCCTGGCAGCAGAAGGTTTCAACGAAAACTGTTTAGATTGATCAATTAATGCGGTTGAATCAGAAATTATTTTGTTGGTTTGTGTGACGAGGCTGTTGGTGGGATCTCTTTTTATTTTTGTATAACTACCATCGTCGAGTAATTCTTTAATTTTGTTGTTGTATTCTATTTTATCCATGATGACAGTAGCATTGCCTTTGTCAGCTGAGAGAACTACAATATCATTCCTCTTTTTTAATTTATATAATTCAAAACGCTCATCTTTGCTGAGGTTGCTAGCTGGCATCTTAGCGTTTTTGAGGGTTGCAGCCATCTGGCTTCCATGAGAGATTCGTTCATGAGGCTATCCACATATACAAGCACAGAGACAATTTCAACCGAGAAGATGGATTCTATCTTAGCAATCATTGGAAAGATTTGATAAATCATTTCAGTTCTTAATTGATTGTTCACGCTTACAGTGGCTTTCAGACAGCACCAACACACCTGATGATGACCGTTTGAGTTATGGTCGAAACGTCGTGAGAATTTTTTATTGTTTTATATATATTTTGTTATTTTGTTGTTTCTCTTCAACGTGACTTTACCGAAAAAACTAAGAATATGAATTACTGCAGTCACGAAGGCTTTAAATCAAAATTTAATCGCCTCTACGGGGAGGGTTTTCACATAACTTTAAGATCCTTCAACCAACTCCGGGATAAGAAAGCTCAGCTGATCGAGTCTCTCACCTTCCTGAAGAGATGCCGCGACTCTGGGGTAATACCAATCGCATTTATACTGACCTCTGCTGCTGTAACTTCTTCTAATGCGAAACGAATTCTTTTCAAAACTAGCTTAGCTCTTATCTCAGAAAAAATCAGACTTATACGCACAGAACTAGATCAGTTAGACAAGACACTCTACAAATCACACTTATCATTGACGGCAATAATGTCCACATCGGATTGGGAACATGTAGACAATATGACTGCCTCTTCAGCTGCTACTATGTTGACCAAATGTAAGGAAAACCTGATTTCCAAATTTAACCTCCTCTTCAACAAAAGACCGGACCCACACACCAAAAAGTTAGACGTTAATAAAGTCGTAATTAATCGCAGTAACAGTTCTATTTCCGATGGTATGAAATCCGTTTTAGCTAAAGGTCTAAACTTTGCAGTCACACCTAAACACATACCAGTTAATGATATAATTGCCCAAGTAGACGTTGCTCTCAGGGGCCTGGGTCACATCGCTGCAGACGTAGCAAGATCTGAAATCGCTGCAACCCTCAAAAACGCTAAGATGCCAGCTAGCAACCTCAGCAAAGATGAGCGTTTTGAATTATATAAATTAAAAAAGAGGAATGATATTGTAGTTCTCTCAGCTGACAAAGGCAATGCTACTGTCATCATGGATAAAATAGAATACAACAACAAAATTAAAGAATTACTCGACGATGGTAGTTATACAAAAATAAAAAGAGATCCCACCAACAGCCTCGTCACACAAACCAACAAAATAATTTCTGATTCAACCGCATTAATTGATCAATCTAAACAGTTTTCGTTGAAACCTTCTGCTGCCAGGCCACCAAGATTATACGGCTTACCAAAAATACATAAAGTTGATACACCTCTTCGTCCCATAGTCTCTACTATCAGCTCCCCCACCTACAAACTAGCTCGTTTTTTGTCTGAAATCCTGCGTCCTTTCACTGGAAAGACCACCTCTGCGGTACAAAATTCTACTCACCTGGTATCAACAATCAAGGGTATTTCCCTGTCCCCAGACGACCTGCTTGTCAGTTTTGATGTAGTTTCCTTATTCACCAAGGTTCCTGTACCTGACACCATTGCAATCATTGAAGACTTGGTTCATCAAGGACTAAACACTGAGGTACCCCCCCTGGTGAGACACTGTTTAACCAATACATACTTCACTTGGAATGGAACTTTCTACAAACAAACTGAGGGCACCCCAATGGGCTCCCCCCTTTCTCCAGTTATAGCTAACATTTTCATGGAGAAATTTGAGACTGACGCCGACCAGACTGCCACTCTGCGCCCAACCTTATGGAAGAGGTACGTGGATGACACTTTTGTCATCTGGCCACATGGCCGGCCTGCTCTAGACCAATTCTTCGACCACATCAATTCCATACACCCAGCCATCAGATTTACCATGGAAGTCGAAATAGATGGCAAGATACCTTTTTTGGATGTCCTAATTAAAAAGAGACCTGATGGTTCAATGAGCCACTCTGTCTACAGGAAAGCTACCCATACGGATGCTTATCTGAAACCGGATTCCCACCACCATCCATCACAGAAGAATTCTCTCATCAAGACTCTGTATCATAGCGCCCAATGCATATCCGACCAGGAACACATAAGCAGTGAACTCAAGCACGTACACCAAGCTCTTAGGGCTAATGGTTACTCCGACTATACAATCCGCAAAGCTATCACTCAAACCATGAAGAAGAACCCTCTTGAGGAGCCTTTCAAAACCATCACTTTACCCTACATTGCTGGGATCACAAAAAAGATCTCCAAAATCTTGAATAAACACAAGATCCAGGTCCGTTTCAACACATTACATAAAATCCGTGATCTGGTTCCGTCTGTAAAAGATGTGATTCCGGACATACAGTACCCTGGTGTCTACAAACTAAGTTGCCTCTGTGGTAGTAGTTACATTGGAGAAACCAAACGCCATGTCTCGGACCGCATTCGTGAACATAAAGCAGACCTTAAACACGGTAGGACCAACACCTCGGCCGTAGCAGATCATTGTTCTAATTCAGTAGGCTCACATGCCATTGACTTTTCCAAGACGGAGGTTCTTTGTAAGCCATCTGGCTTCCATGAGAGATTCGTTCATGAGGCTATCCACATATACAAGCACAGAGACAATTTCAACCGAGAAGATGGATTCTATCTTAGCAATCATTGGAAAGATTTGATAAATCATTTCAGTTCTTAATTGATTGTTCACGCTTACAGTGGCTTTCAGACAGCATACATTATAAAAAATTTCGTCTCCCCCCTCCTCTTTAAAAAAAAAAATAGATGGACTAGTCCTGGGCAAACTGCCAAATCGCTGCGCGTGACGCCAACGTTTTTTTTATAAATAAATAAATGTGCCGTTTAAAAATAAATTTATGCAAACCAACACACCTGATGATGACCGTTTGAGTTATGGTCGAAACGTCGTGAGAATTTTTTATTGTTTTATATATATTTTGTTATTTTGTTGTTTCTCTTCAACGTGACTTTACCGAAAAAACTAAGAATATGCATTACTGCAGTCACGAAAGCTTTAAATCAAAATTTAATCGCCTCTACGGGGAGGGTTTTCACATAACTTTAAGATCCTTCAATAAACTCCGGGATAAGAAAGCTCAGCTGATCGAGTCTCTCACCTTCCTGAAGAGATGCCGCGACCCTGGGGTAATACCAATCGCATTTACACTGACCTCTGCTGCTGTAACTTCTTCTAATGCGAAACGAATTCTTTTCAAAACTAGCTTAGCTCTTATCTCAGAAAAAATCAGACTTATACGCACAGAACTAGATCAGTTAGACAAGACACTCTACAAATCACACTTATCATTGACGGCAATAATGTCCACATCGGATTGGGAACATGTAGACAATATGACTGCCTCTTCAGCTGCTACTATGTCGACCAAATGTAAGGAAAACCTGATTTCCAAATTTAACCTCCTCTTCAACAAAAGACCGGACCCACACACCAAAAAGTTAGACGTTAATAAAGTCGTAATTAATCGCAGTAACAGTTCTATTTCCGATGGTATGAAATCCGTTTTAGCTAAAGGTCTAAACTTTGCAGTCACACCTAAACACATACCAGTTAATGATATAATTGCCCAAGTAGACGTTGCTCTCAGGGGCCTGGGTCACATCGCTGCAGACGTAGCAAGATCTGAAATTGCTGCAACCCTCAAAAACGCTAAGATGCCAGCTAGCAACCTCAGCAAAGATGAGCGTTTTGAATTATATAAATTAAAAAAGAGGAATGATATTGTAGTTCTCTCAGCTGACAAAGGCAATGCTACTGTCATCATGGATAAAATAGAATACAACAACAAAATTAAAGAATTACTCGACGATGGTAGTTATACAAAAATAAAAAGAGATCCCACCAACAGCCTCGTCACACAAACCAACAAAATAATTTCTGATTCAACCGCATTAATTGATCAATCTAAACAGTTTTCGTTGAAACCTTCTGCTGCCAGGCCACCAAGATTATACGGCTTACCAAAAATACATAAAGTTGATACACCTCTTCGTCCCATAGTCTCTACTATCAGCTCCCCCACCTACAAACTAGCTCGTTTTTTGTCTGAAATCCTGCATCCTTTCACTGGAAAGACCACCTCTGCGGTACAAAATTCTACTCACCTGGTATCAACAATCAAGGGTATTTCCCTGTCCCCAGACGACCTGCTTGTCAGTTTTGATGTAGTTTCCTTATTCACCAAGGTTCCTGTACCTGACACCATTGCAATCATTGAAGACTTGGTTCATCAAGGACTAAACACTGAGGTACCCCCCCTGGTGAGACACTGTTTAACCAATACATACTTCACTTGGAATGGAACTTTCTACAAACAAACTGAGGGCACCCCAATGGGCTCCCCCCTTTCTCCAGTTATAGCTAACATTTTCATGGAGAAATTTGAGACTGACGCCATCCAGACTGCCACTCTGCGCCCAACCTTATGGAAGAGGTACGTGGATGACACTTTTGTCATCTGGCCACATGGCCGGCCTGCTCTAGACCAATTCTTCGACCACATCAATTCCATACACCCAGCCATCAGATTTACCATGGAAGTCGAAATAGATGGCAAGATACCTTTTTTGGATGTCCTAATTAAAAAGAGACCTGATGGTTCAATGAGCCACTCTGTCTACAGGAAAGCTACCCATACGGATGCTTATCTGAAACCGGATTCCCACCACCATCCATCACAGAAGAATTCTCTCATCAAGACTCTGTATCATAGAGCCCAATGCATATCCGACCAGGAACACATAAGCAGTGAACTCAAGCACGTACACCAAGCTCTTAGGGCTAATGGTTACTCCGACTATACAATCCGCAAAGCTATCACTCAAACCATGAAGAAAAACCCTCTTGAGGAGCCTTTCAAAACCATCACTTTACCCTACATTGCTGGGATCACAAAAAAGATCTCCAAAATCTTGAATAAACACAAGATCCAGGTCCGTTTCAACACATTACATAAAATCCGTGATCTGGTTCCGTCAGTAAAAGATGTGATTCCGGACATACAATACCCTGGTGTCTACAAACTATGTTGCCTCTGTGGTAGTAGTTACATTGGAGAAACCAAACGCCATGTCTCGGACCGCATTCGTGAACATAAAGCAGACCTTAAACACGGTAGGACCAACACCTCGGCCGTAGCAGATCATTGTTCTAATTCAGTAGGCTCACATGCCATTGACTTTTCCAAGACGGAGGTTCTTTGTAAGCCATCTGGCTTCCATGAGAGATTCGTTCATGAGGCTATCCACATATACAAGCACAGAGACAATTTCAACCGAGAAGATGGATTCTATCTTAGCAATCATTGGAAAGATTTGATAAATCATTTCAGTTCTTAATTGATTGTTCACGCTTACAGTGGCTTTCAGACAGCATACATTATAAAAAAATTCGTCTCCCCCCTCCTCTTTTCAAAAAAAAAATAGATGGACTAGTCCTGGGCAAACTGCCAAATCGCTGCGCGTGACGCCAACGTTTTTTTTTATAAATAAATAAATGTGCCGTTTAAAAATAAATTTATGCAAACCAACACACCTGATGATGACCGTTTGAGTTATGGTCGAAACGTCGTGAGAATTTTTTATTGTTTTATATATATTTTGTTGTTTCTCTTCAACGTGACTTTACCGAAAAAACTAAGAATATGAATTACTGCAGTCACGAAAGCTTTAAATCAGAACGAATCTTTGTTAATTGCCAGTGGGCTTGCAAAGTACTATCGTCTTAGAGAAATAAATGCCGTGTGAGCCAGCCGCATTTAAATAATGATCAGCCATGGCTGAAGTATTGGTCTTACCGTGTTTCAAATCTGCCTTATGCTCACGAACACGGTCCGAGACATGTTGCTTAGTTTCCCCAATGTAACTGCTGCCACAGATACAGCTTAATTTGTAGACGCCGGGATATTGCATGTCAGGAATATTACATTTATTTTTATTATTATGTTTCTATCTACGTGACTTTACCGAAAGAACCAAAGAATAAAAATACCTCAGTGTTTAACGCGAGGGAACCTCCAGTATAGTTGCTAAGCAACCGTGTTTGCGTTGCTAGGGGTAACCGCGAGTCGGAGTTCCTTTTGGCGCCATCTGGTCCAACACCATTTGAGACTCGTTTCTAAGTAAAGCTGTCTCAGGTGTGGACCAATCAATTTCAAGGACAGTGCATACATTATCAGAGTTATTTTTTTGTTTGCATTCCGACCGCAGGTATTGTGGTCAATGCAAACATGACTCCTTGTAAAAAAAGGTGTCAGATATGCTGTGTTGGACCACACTTAACCTTGCTGGTCATTGTGGGTTGAGGAAGGCTAATATAATGTTTTAAATGCCATGTTTTTATGCTTTTAAATTATGAGTGCATCACGCTGGGGAGCACAAAAGTGGCTGGCAAAGAGCTGTAAAGTATTCTAATTATTAAAGCTTTATGGAAAAGAGAATGAACAAGATGGATCACAAATCATAGTTTATGTTGGGTTAGATTGTGAAGATATAATGTAAAGTGTTTACCTATAACCCTCCACCACCGACAGAGCCAATGAAATCAAATGTTCACGTGAGGGCAAACGTGACGACCGATTTGATTTGTCAGCAAAGTGCAGGCAATATTGTGACAACTTGACTTGATTGGCTCTGTCGGGTGGCGGAGGGCTACAGTAAAACACATTGACTATCTAACCATAAATAAACTAATTCTGATTGAATAATATTGGTCATTAAAGCCTACATGTAAAACTAAAAGATAGATCATACGACACGTGTGATAAATATATTCTTCTCTGCTCAACATCGTGACCCCAAATCGTGGCTATTATCGCTCACTACACCAGTTTGCATTATCGCGATATAACTCACAGAGCAAGGCCCAGTTCATTCCTGCACACACACAAGGGGCCCGGTTGTATGGCTTTGCTTCAGCGATTAGAATGGCTACACAGCTCACACAATGGCCCCGAGCCAAAGTTTATTGCAAGGCTGTTATTGCCACTCTCAGACAGGGGCTGTCCCCTTACAAGAAAAACCCTGTAATGCAATTACATTGGTGATTGTTTACATTTGCAATGAAGCGCAATCATTGTACCGTATCCTCCAGATTATAAGACCGCTCCCCCCACCCCCTGTATTGAAAACAAAAAAGTACGTGTGTGTGTCTTTTACAGAGCATCTAATTATCCGGAGAATACGGTAACTGTCAATTCAGAAAACGACTCTGCGGAGCCAGCCTCTGTTCTCATCTGAGACGCCACCCGTTCCATTGACCCATGAGCGATGTGTGTCCCAGGTGACAATGGCTACAGTGCTACCGGACCCAGGTCGACCAGTGAACCCCCCCCATTCGCAATGAGGCGGGTTGGGGAGTCGGCACTATTGGCAGATCCCATCACACTGGCCTACGGCCAAAATGCTTCCGAAATAAATGTCGTCTAACTTTACTAATTCTGGGTCACTGAGAATGAAAGAATGAAAATTCTTAAAATTGTTAATTGGCTCTAGTTTTCAAGATATCCTACTGGGTCCGTATATATGACCCTTGACTTGTGAATGGCAGAGGACAAGTGAGTTATAAAGGGAAGGGATCTCAATTTAAACCAGATATGACTAAAATACATATTTGACTGGATCTATGAATATATCTATAACAGGGTTTGGACAGTATTTTTTGTTTTAGCAAAACAATGAATGATGCAATCTGAACATGGTATTGCATCATACATGATATGAATTGCATCATGTTATTCCTATAAGTCATGGATGATGCAATCATAACTAGGCTTACATCCCTCTGCTGAACAAATTGCCCTATAATAGCTCTAGAAATCATACAGTGTCGTGCTCTCTTATTTGTCAGTGTTTGATTTTGCAAAGGGACACATTTCTGTTTAGCCAAAGTGAGCAGAGGTGCCTTCTTGTGTGAACAAAGCAGATAACTTCTGCTATGTTTGTGGTGAAGTGACTTTTGCATCACAAAAGCACAGTATGGCCACTATGGTTAAGAAAGCATATCACTTTTGATTTAAAGCTTTCGTGATTGCAGGGATTCATATTGTTGGTTCTTTCGGTAAAGTCACGTAGAAGGGAAACAATAAAATAATAAAAATATAAAACAATAAAATTCTCACGACGTTTCGACTGCAACACAAGCAATCATCATCAGGTGGGAAAACCACAGCAAGAATATTTGAAAAAAGTGGCGTTTTTTTAACGTTAGCACCACGGAGTGCAATTTGACAGTTTGTTCAGATGGACGAGTCCATCTATGTTCGGAAAAGAGGAGGGGGGAAACGAAAATAATGGATGCGGTCTGAAAGCCACCTTAAGCGTGATCAATCAATTACGACCCGAAATGGTTTATCAAATCCTTCCAATGATTGCTAAGCCAGAATCCATCCTCTTGGTTTAAATTGTCTCTGTGTTTGCATATGTGGATAGCCTCATGAACGATTCTCTCATGGTAGCGAGATGGCTTGCAAAGAACCTCTGTCTTGGAGAAGTCAATGTCATGTGAGCCTACTGAATAATAACAGTGATCTGCCACGGCCGAGGTGTTGGTCCTATGTGTTTTAGGTCTGCTTTGTGTTCACGAATGCGGTCCGAGACATATCGTTTGGTTTCTCCAATGTAACTACTACCACAGAGGCAACTTAGTTTGTAGACGCCAGGGTACTGTATGTCCGGAATCACATCTTTTACAGACAGAACCAGATCACGGATTTTATGTAATGTGTTGAATCGAACCTGGATCTTGTGTTTATTCAAGATTTCGGAGATCTTTTTTGTGATCCCCGCAATGTAGGGTAAAGTGATGGTTTTGAAAGGTTCCTCAAGAGGGTCCTTCTTCATGGTTAGAGTGAAAGCTTTGCGGATTGTGTAGTCAGAATAACCATTAGCCTTAAGAGCTTGGTGTACGTGCTTGAGTTCACTGGCTATGTGTTCCTGGTCGGATATGCATTGGGCTCTATGGTGCAGAGTCTTTTTGAGGGAATTCTTCTGGGTTGGATGGTGGTGGCAATCCGGTTTCAGGTAAGCATCCGTATGGGTAGCTTTCCTGTAGACAGAGTGGCTCATTGAACCATCAGGTCTCCTTTTATTAGGACATCCAAAAAAGGTAGCTTGCCATCTTTTTCGACTTCCATGGTAAATCTGATGGCTGGGTGTATGGAATTATTGTGGTCGAAGAATCAGTCTAGAGCAGGCCGGCCATGTGGCCAGATGACAAAAGTGTCATCCACGTACCTCTTCCATAAGGTTGGGCGCAGAGTGGCAGTCTGGATGGCGTCAGTCTCAAATTTCTCCATGAAAATGTTGGCTACAACCGGAGATCGGGGGGAGCCCATTGGGGTGCCCTCAGTTTGTTTGTAGAAAGTTCCATTCCAAGTGAAGTATGTATTGGTTAAGCAGTGTCTCACCAGGGGGGGTACCTCAGTGTTTAGTCCTTGATAAACCCAGTCTATTATGATTGCGATGGTGTCAGGTACTGGAACTTTGGTGAATAAGGAAACTACATCAAAACTGACAAGCAGGTCGTCTGGGGACAGGGAAATACCCTTGATTGTCGATACCAGATGAGTAGAATTTTGTACCGCAGAGGTAGTTTTTCCAGTGAAAGGCCGCAGGATTTCAGACAAAAACATGAGCCAGTTTGCAGGTGGGGGAGTTGATAGTAGAAACAATGGGACAAAGGGGTGTATCTACTTTATGTATTTTTGGTAAGCCGTATAATCATGGTGGCCTGGCAGCAGAAGGTTTCAAAGATAACTGTTTGGTTTGATCAATTAATGTGGTTGAAACAGAAATGATTTTGTTGGTTTGTATTACGAGGCTGTTGGTGGGATCTCTTTTTATTTTTGTATAGCTGCCATCGTTGAGTAATTCTTGAATTTAGTTTTTATATTCCATTTTATCCATGATGACAGTGGCATTGCCGTTGTCGGCAGAGAGGGTGACAATGTCATCCCTATTTTGAAATTTATATAATTTAAAACGCTCCTATTTGCTGAGGTTGCTAGCTGGCATCTTAGCGTTTTTGAGGGTTGCAGCAATTTCAGATCTTGCTACGTCTGCAGCGATGTGACCCAGGCCCTTGAGAGCCATGGCAATGATATCATTAACTGGTATGTGTTTATGTGTGACTGCAAAGTTTAGCCCTTTAGCTAAAACGGATTTCAGGCCATCGGAAACAGTGCTGTTACTGCGATTTATTACGACTTTGTTAACGTCTAGCTTTTTGGTGTGTGGGTCCGGTCTTTTGTTGGAGAGGAGGTTAAATTTGGAAATCAGGTTGTCCTTACATTTGGTCGACAGTGGCAGCTGAAGAGGCAGTCATATTGTCTACATGTTCCCAATCCGATGTGGACATTATTATTTTATTGTTTCCCTTCTACGTGACTTTACCGAAAGAACCAAGAATATAAAGCATATCACCTTTATTTTGGCTGCAAAATTGTAGATCAGGACAAGATGTGGGCCCCACACATGCTGAAACACTTGTACAACAAACATTCGCCAGTGGTTGAACAGTAAAAGGAAAGCTATGCCTTTTGCAGTGCCAAAGATTTGATGAGAGCCAACAGATCATATGAGCAATTGTTACTTCTGCATGGTGCCTCCAGGTGGGAAAGGTGTGTCAAAGAAGAAAAATTGGACTGTGCAAGAGAATTAAACTTCTGGTCCTGAACCATCAAGATCACATGACCCAGATTTTCTCCCATCCTCCTCCTTTGAACCACACCTCATAACACAGGGTGAACTGAAAGACCTTGTCAGGGATTTGGAACTACCGAAGAGTAAGACAGAACTGTTGGGCTCCAGACTGCAGCAGTGGAATCTCCTGGCAGGTGATGTTAGGGTTTCCATGTTCCGTGACCATCAAAAGGAACTTGTCCCATTCTTCTTCATGGAAGGTGATCTTGTAGCCTGCAACAACATCGATGGTGTGATGGCAGCCCTCAACATCGTTCAAGATGCAGATGAGTGGAGACTGTTAATGTATTAATCGAAGATGAGTCTTAAAGCTGTTTTGCTGCATAATGAAATGTTTTCCCATCAATTCCAGTTCGTCATGCAGTCCATATTAAGGAAACTATGACATCATGGAACAACTTTTGAGGTGCATAAACTATGATCAACATCAGTGGCAGCTCTGTGGTGATTTGAAGGTTGTTGCCCTCTTCCTTGGTCTGCAGACTGCATATGTGGGGGCTGATGCCCCCCTCCCCACTCCCCATTAGGTGAGGGCTGATCTCCCTCTCACCACTCCCCCCCGTACCAGAATCCTCTCTGACCGACATAGTCAGCGGCTGGCCGACACCGCCTAGGGGTTAATTACGCGCGCCCCCCCCCCACTCGCGCGTCCAAACCGCGCAGATTACGTAATAGTATGTGACTCGACGCTAGCCGCTGTTTGGAGTTAATTAATTATTTCCACTAAGCCGTTGTGTCAGCAAGGCGGGCGGCCACGGGGGTTACTGATTAACTAGCTGACAGCCACCAACGCTCCGGGGCGGTCCGTATATTAATGAATTAATCGTCGCTCGCGCGGTACCCACCCACTGATTTTCTCTGCGCGATACCCGCGTGTGTCTCGCTGTTAATACTGCGTTTCTCGCATGTACACGCGCTGGCGCCGGCAACCGTTTATATTTTAATATGCGCGCGCGTCATACACACCCTGATTTATAGTCACCCACACACCGTCGTGCGCCGATCGCTGTCCCACCGCTCTTCACACACACACATGCACCACGCGTCAAACATCAGTCTGTGTTCAGGGTTTATTCCCGGAGTGAGTAGTGAACCCCTGTTTATGGCCCCCTCCAGCCAGCACCCTTCGGACAGCGCCTAACCTCCTATCACCTAGCCGTCGCAAAGTGCGTCTATCCTCCAAGCTCGAGCTGCCTGCGAACTCCCCCCCCCCACCGTACTTACTCACTTTTCCAGCTGCACAATGGGGGTTGGGGAAGATGCCCGCCTCGGAGACTTTGCCTGACCAATCGTTTTTAGCTGCACCCTGCAGGCGTCCCACGGACGCTGAGGGCGGCTGGTATTCTCTCCCACTCCAGAAGAACTCTGATCCAATTTTCCCTCCTGGCTCCCTTATGTTTCCAAAGCCCCTTAATCCCCGGGTCATATGACGTCATCCTGCGCGTCCAATCATAGTTCATTTAGTTCATAGTTCATTTATTTGGTATAGCCCTGTGAGCCATTCGGCTCTTGAATCGGGTGCTATTTTGAGTGCTCTGGCCGTTGGGGGGGGGGGGGGGGGTCACGTCATCCCCTCCCTTTCCATTGTCTCTGTACTTGCGTTCCCCGCCGCTGACTCACCGATAATCCCCTTAGGCCCTCTTTCTTAAATCTTCCTATATGCCTAGGGGCTTTTCCCTCCCACCCCACTGTTTACACTCCCGCAGGGTGCTTGCCTTGGGGTACCATCCCCCGTGTTGTGTATGCTGCATCGCGGCCGGCCTGTAAAGCTCTATGCCCCCTTTTTGGGGGGGCCGCCATGTAATCCGGTCTGGGGGGGCTCAGCCAATCTCCTGGTCCGGGGAAACCGTGGAACGTCCCTGTTAATGGGGTACTCGGGAGAAAACCCATCTTACCAGGTGATTCCTTCTCGAGACCCTACGGGGGTGCATATGAGTGTTCAGTGGGGCGTGCGTGCGTTCGTGGGAGGGGGGGGGGGTGCGAGGAGAGGATAGCGCCGGCCGAGTTGCTCCGCTGCGGTGGCACCACACATATACAAAGTACTGCTGTTTTATCTGCGAATGGAATAGTTGAGCGAGAGATTCCCACTATATCAAGATATTTTGGCCACTCCGACAGTCATTGGAGCCTGGGAGGAAAAGTGTTAGGCATCCACCACTTGTTGAATCAAGGAATATTTTGTTACCACCCTTACACATCAAGCTGAGTCTGATGAAGAACTTTGCCAAAGCCATGGACAAAACACAAGCAGCTTTCAAGTACCTCTGTGGAAAATTTCCAAGGTTAAATGAAGCTAAGATAAAGAAAGGTGTCTTTGTTGGTCCTCAAATTCGTGAACTTTTTCGAGATGATGCATTTGACAGTGCACTGTGTGGCAAGGAAAAGACGGCATGGAAAGCCTTCCAGTTAGTGGCAACTATTTTTTTTGGAAACAACAAGGCAGGCACAAGGAGTTGGTGGAAAACCTCCTCAAGGCACATAAAAGCCTTGGTTGCAACATGCCACTAAAGCTACATTTTTTATACTCTCATCTAGATTTTTTCCCACCGAACTTCGGAGCAGTGAGCGACTAGCATGGCGAGCGATTTCACTGGGAAATTGCAACAATGGAGAAATGCTATCAGGGCAAATGGAGCCCATTAATGCTTGCATACTATTGCTGGACAGTGACAAGAGATGCTCCATTTAATGAATACAAGAGACAAGCCAAGAAGCACCAAGTAGACACTCAGGACTAAACTATGTACTTATATATACATAATAGTTTTTTGCCTTTTGTTTCATTATACATTTTATCTATGTAACCCTTTTGCTGATTTTTAAAGTGTTACATGAACAGGACAGGTGACGTGTTATCATGTAAAGCAACCATAAATACATGAAAAGACCTAGGTTTACAATCTATGAGTAAAACTCTATCTACACAATATAAATAGACGTAAAATGTAAAAACTTAAATATCTTGGGAACAGTAGCCAATCAGTTATTTTTAATTGTCATATTTGAATTCAGCACATCAAAATCCATAATAAACAGCACATTTAATCTCTGAAGCAGACGACATCTAAAGATTTGTAGACCAGTGTTATCTGCCGTTATCACCACAATTTGTTCTAGTGATCTGCGCGGTATCCTTCATTACCCGCCCGTACAAAGGGGAAGAACTCACGGCCGCGTCTCTGCCTCTCCTCTTATTTGCACAAATGCTCGGATGCCATGGTTGAGGTCACCGCTACATCAGGGAGACGACTATCATATTGAAGTATTTCAAAGTGCTAAAAATAAATATACACTCAGAAGTATAGATATAATCTCAGCAAAGTAGAAATCTGATAACAATATCAACATCAATGGTGTTTTGCGGAGTGATATTCGCTGTGGTTAATAGGATGAGCGAGTGACAGGAGGATGGATAAGGAGTGTTTGACGGTGTATCTGTACGGCGAGCTAGGATACGGTGTACAAACAACGAATGTATTTGGGATTAACTGGACCCACGATGGACTTATTAAGGTTCTTATATGGCAGTCGTTTGGATAACTCTGCATTGCAGCCAATTGTTGGTAAAAGGAGCACAGGTGCATGTATGTAGCTGCATATTTACATTGATTCATGTGTGCATTTATCTATGCATATATTTGTAATAAGAGAGTACACCGACGGTGACCGACCGGCTGGATAGGCTCCGCTGCATCAGCCATTAGCCAATCGGGATTGAGTGGGATCATCTGGGCCAAAGGTCAAGGGTGGAGCTCAGGGGTGCTCGCAGGGAACCATCGGGAAGGTTCTAGAAGGGGCGTGGCTAGAGGCGGGGCTTGGCTCCGCGTCAGAGGGTTATAAGGAGAAGCAGAAAGGGGCTCAAGGTCAGTGTAGGAAGTCTTGAAGCGGGATAACGTCTCACGCCTCTGGAACGCCAGCAGCCACGTGGCGGTCAGGGGGGTTGTCTCCTTGCGCGCCGTCAGCCAGCGGTGCACAGGAGCGGAAATCGTGAGCGAATCGTGTGCGGGACAACACCAACTTACGCCGTGCAACGAAAAACGGACAGTGATTACCTGGAAAGGAACGTGGAGCTGTCCAGCCATTAAATAAATAAATAATGAAGACAAGTCAAAGATCATCGTCAAAGTGATTTATTACATATTTACTATATACACAAACAGTGCCGGTAAAAAGATTGTGAACCCTTCAGAATTTTCACATATTTTACATATTTCACATATCTATCTATATATATAAAGTCAAAGTTGTGTGTGTGGAGTTGTGGCAGGGTGTGTGTGTGGTTTGTGGCGGGGTTTGTTTGTGGCGGAGTTTGTGTGTGGTCGCACGCTTGGCTCTCCAACGGTGGGGTTTACGTAAAAAAAATAGCCAGGTACCACGCCGTAAGCCCCGTGGTGAGCAAGCGCTATTCCTTTTTCACATCCGTTAAATTCAAATTAGTTTAATTTGCGATTTAGTGCGATTTCTGTGCGCTTCTTAATTATTGATTTATGACGCGTGCACGACCATACCCACTCACGCACCTTTGGTGGGGAGGACGGCCCATGCCAAGTTGCACCCCTTCGGTGGGAGTGAGGGGGACATTTTCTTTCACGCTATGAAAAAAAACCCACTAAACACTCAGGTAAATTCGTCACTGTCTCATGTCTCCCCCTACCCCGATGCGTGCAGTTATTACTACTAAACAGTCGGTAGATGCTACCACTATAGGCCGTCAATCTAGGCGAGGCCGGAGGCTCTGCACAGGGGCCCACCCAGGTCGTGCTGGACTATGTCGCTCAGCTGGCCTGGGAACGCCTGGGAATTCCCCAGGAATCTGTCGCAAGGGAAAGGGAGGTCTGGACCGCCCTACTCAACATGCTGCCACCGCGACCCTCACCAGGACAAGTGGATTGAGAAACGAACGAACATGTGTTAACAAGTACAGTATCAGATTGAATTTATTTTTCAGATGTCACGCTGTCATTTGCGCGATATCTGATCAATTGTGGTTGCTGTATGAAAAAACTCACGTCAGTCATGGGGATGTGGATTTTCCCAAAGGAGTTGAGTGCTGCTATGTGCGAAACATGAAGACTCTCTTATTATTTAGGGTTACGTTTTATACCCAAGGGAGTGATCCCATTACGACTAAGAGAGAGTGAGACAACCGGGGAATGTAACAGACACACTTAACACTTATTAGAGTATGGCTAAACCTTTTATTGAAAGTGACAGGTGATTAAACTGACAACTTATCAGCGTATTTACTATAATTTAGACCTCTACTTTAGACAAATATGCGATGTTTAAAACAAACGAATGTACAACCTTTTGTCAATCCACTGCTGGAAGAAGGCCTCCCGACGCTGTCATGGTCATCGGGGTCGTTTGTCCATACTTCACGCTGGTCAATGTTAGTGATGGGTGGGGTGAGTGCAGAACCAGTTTGGACATCGCTGTTGACCATTCATGTTAGCGAAGGTCGAGAATAAAACCCTGGTCGCCGGGTTCAATAGTGCAGTGTGCTAACCACTGTGCCACGGCTCCCCACCCTGCAATGTTATTGATGATAATTAAAGATCTACGCGAGATGATCTCTCAATCGTGGCAAAAGTGTTTAGAACGACTTAACCTCATACACTGCTGGCCATACGCACAGTCACCGATCCACGTAGAACTTAGCAATCCTGAATTTATTGCAAACATTTTTCTTCCTGCGCGAAAACACAACACGCCTTAATTCCTTTCTTCATTACAATAACATTCCCGAAACGAGACCTTTATACCCGATTAGATTCGACTCCTGAAATCGCAATACTGAGGGACCACCATGGCTCAACTAGAGAGAAACGCCGTGAGCCCGACTGAATACACCCTTGATTCATGCCGATTACCGAATCACCCGCCATGCCCACCCCCCCATCGTGTCAGGTTATTGCGAGCTAAGCAGAAGTCACCCTGGATAGTGCGTGGATGGACGACTACCACTCCTGAAACAGGTTACTATAGGCTGCCCAGGGGCTAAGTTGTGGCCAACAGAGGGTGGTACGGCAAAAACCTCACCACCAACCCGCACTGTGTGGTGAAGTATGGTCATATAACCACCCATCCACCACGACCTGCATGGCAATTGGATTCCCAGGAAACATGGAACGTGGGGCCAATGTTGCATGTTTACTGGGTTCACAAAAATACCGTATTTAAGTACCGTACATGTAAGATACTGAGGTTACCCCGCTCTTCATGATCAACGCTGAAAACGCATGGAGGAGAGGGGCCATGCTAAAAATAGCCACTATGGTACCCAAGCCAGTTTGGCAAGCGTGGATTCACTCGCTGCCTGTTTACTGTCGGGGTCAAAGGTGCTGCGTGCACAGAGAGAGAGAGAGACGCGGAGCAGGGAACGTGCCTCAGCTCAGTGCCGGATATGTTATAAAGGGGCCCTAAATAAAAAAAAACACACATTTTTTACTTGCATAGTAAAGTAATTGTTTTTTTCATTTGCTATACAGCCAGATAATACGACAAATCGCTAACCTTAAACACCCAGTCGTTCATAAAAGTCGAAGGCGGTATAGTACTATAGTGATAGAGCAAGTGTAGAATCTCTTAACCGGAATTGATAGCTTGAAAGCATTTAGTGCGGGGCCTTTGAAAGTGCGGGGCCCGTAGCATATGTAGCTACTTCTGCTACTACGAGAATCCGGAACTGGCACAGCGCAGACGTCCGCGACCCCCTGGGTGCGAGTTCTTCCTCCTTGAGGGGTTGCAAGCGGCACGCACCTGATGATAGCGAAACTCGTCCCATTCATTGAATCAGCCTCTACATTTTGGGATAAAAGAAGGACTAAGAGCCCCCGTATAGCCTTCAACAGGCTGTTGGGGAAAGTGCTGTTAACGTTTAGTACCTATTAAGGCTTGCACGGTACACGATGGAGTCTCACCAGTGTTAGACCAGAGAACGCCAAAATACCAATCAGTTTCGAAGACAATGCATATGTTATCAGAGCATGTTTGTTTGCATGTCCACCACAAGTACATGTGGTTAATGCGAACTTTATTCCAAGAAAAAGGTTTCAAGTTGGTATTTGAACATCTTAACACCTGTTTTATTCATAGAAAGGGTAAACCTATTCTTATTTTTTCAAAATAAAGTGGGCGTGGACAGCGCACGTCACGAGAAGATGCAATGGGCGGTGGTCAAGACTAACAAAGGAGTGGCAGCCAAAGGAAAGAGCACGCATAAGAGGACATCCACTACAAAGATGTAGTGATTAAATCGACTCGTATGCGGAACCCAGGTGGATGTTGTGCATCGCGTGAATGCGACAGATAGCAACGGCTCGGGGAGGCCTTCATCCAGTAGTGGATTAATTATGGCTGATGATGATGTGATAATTAGCCACCTGAGTCTTCAGAGTTCCTCCTCCAGAACCACGCGTTGTGTGCGAATGCCGAGTGAAGGGGCCTCAAGGGGTACCTCGCGTGCGGCTGTGGCACCTGCATAGCGGCCGAGTGCCAGGGACTCGTCACGTGAGATCGGATCAGATGACGTGTCTAGAGTTTCGCTTAACGGAGATCGTTTATGAGAAGCTCCCCGCTCGAGTGACCAAACAGTGATCTGAGAAACACAGGGACATGCAAATTATCAGCTGAAGAGAAGGGGACGCCACGAAAGGGGATTTCTAAAAGATGCGGTGATTGAGAAATCAGTTGTGGGCGATTACTCTGACCACCTGCTTGGCACACGCACACAAAATATTAAGACAACGACCCTCAACATAGCCTTTTAACAGGCTGTTAGGGAAAGTTATATTAGCGAACACCTATTAAGGCAGGTACAATACTCGAGGGAGTAGGTGGCCAGAACCACGCACGACCGCCTTTGTCTCCCCAGCGCTGATGTTTTATACAACGCACCAGGCACTCATTTAACGCTGAGTCGACCTAAGGGAGGGCCAGAACTTGTTCAAATATTTTCCATTGTCATTGGTCTTGAGTGAGAATGGAACTCGGGCCGCCAGGTTCGAAGTCAGTGTGCTAACGACTGCACCACCGCTCCTCACAACACGCGCGCTGTGATCCCCCCTGCACACAGAACAACATCTGCAGAGCAATAAAACGCGGTTACAGCCTCAGTCGTCTGCACTTCGTCATCCGCGTGTTATTTAAAAAAAAACTTGTTGTTGAAAAACAAGTTGATAAATGACACTGCCCTGAAAAGTAAAACATTTACAATAGCCGTTTTTTTAGGAAACGGCTCCCTTTCTTCTTAGCAGAGCCATGATGAAGAAGGGCCACAAAGGCCACAGCCAGAAACGTCGCCTATTATCCGTTTGTTTTCCTTTAGGGCAAGGTTATTATTGATGAAGAATGAGTTGAGTATATTGCTCGTGCGAATGCACCACGTGCCCACGCGGCATCACAATCACAAATCCACGTCATCTGGGTCGGTCTGCATCGGTTGTCATCATCCAGCCACCCACCCAATTATTTAATTCGAGAATTTTGCAAAAATGTGTATTCAATGTAGGAGGACGTGTTAAGTGTGTGACAGAGTTTCTTCCCTGGACGCGCGGTGGAGTCTGTAGCAGTAAACGCGTGTTTATGAATGCACGGCAAGCCGACTTGATGCGGTCTCAGAGCCAGAGCAGCATCTTCAGTATTGTGTTTAAGAATCCGATGAGCTCTAAAGAACTTCCATCCAGCACTCTCACAGTGAACAGCACAATGCCTTTTGTCAGATAATGGCCCTGGAAGATGATGTCACAGAACTCCTTAAAACGTTAAAATAATAATAAAGTAGTGCCTCATGTAAAAATCCACTTTTGGATGAAGGCCTCGACACATGGTGTCGGTCAAGGGGATTGTTGGACCATGCTTCACCATGCTGATCGGTGTGGATTAGTGAAGCAAGAGCCCAGGACCGGTTCAGATATCACTCGCCACTGATGTTAGCCACGCCCATGAATCAAACTTAGAGTGCGCAAATCACTGCACCACCACTCTACCCCAAGTATGAATAAAACCCAGTGACCTATACCCTGATGTGGAATCTGAGAGATGGGTCCAGAGCTGTTGTCTTGGAAGGACCAAGAGCCTAGAATGCCCTGTTGGTGGAGACGCTTCTCGCTTCCACTCTGCTGTGGTTTATGGAGAGAAGCGAGGGCTTTGTAGTTTCCAAAGCTCTAAGGGTCGCGTGTCTGGGAAACACGAATGTGTTGTGAGTACAATGACTGTAATTTATGCCCAAGAAGACAAATCAGCCACAACACATGACGACGATGACGTCACTTCCTGTACCTCGCAGTCCACACATCGAGTTGCGTAATAATCAATGTTATCATGAAGCAAAGAAAATCTCCGACAGAGGAGAGTTTGGGAAAAGGGGCGTGGCAGAGCTGAGGGGAAATAAAAGGCAGCGCGGAGCAGGGCTCAAGGCTGCCGTGGGGGAGTCGGGGTCCGGGTCGTCGTCGCTGTCATCGCTGTGGATCGTCCTCATCATCTGGGAAGGCTAGCGAAGGAAGTTATATATTTGTAGTGTTCGATTTCACTCTTTCTCCGAACACCGCTTTATTTACAACTCTCAGCATGTCCTCCACATTCCACAGTATCCTGGTCGCCACGGCTCGCTCGCCATGCTTCATTCGACTCGCTCGCCACCTTTGTCTCTCCACTCCCCACGATTACTTCGCTTACTTCGCACTCAGCGACTCCACACTCAGCTACTCCGCACACAGCTTCTTCACACACAGCGTCTTCGCACACAGCGACTTCACACACAGCGTCTTTGCACTCAGCAACTCCACCCTTCAACTCTTAACTCCAACTCTGACTTCCAAACTCTGTCTCTCAAACTCTGTCTTCCAAACTCTCCACACTTCAACTCATCTCCAAGCTCTCCGCTCTTCAACCTCTGTCCAAGCTCTCCACCATTCAACCCCCCCTGTTGACTCCGACTCTCGCTCTTATACCCGCTCTCATTACACCCCCAATTAATTAACCCGCGTCCCAACGGCACCCCGCGTGATCGTCACCTGTTTCTCCTCCAGAACTTTAGACGCCTCTCCAGCCCCGGAAACAGCACCAAACAATCACAGCCGTCCACGGTTCTCCCAGCTTAATTGCCCCAACATAACCTGCACTGTATTCGCCTTCACTACAGGCTGACCCAAGATAACCCGTACTGTCTGTGTGATCATGTAATCACGCTGTTTCCACAATGCACTCCACTACATATTTACGCCGTGGCTGCTACATCGACGGCTCCTACAGTATATAGTCAGCCAGCTGTGTGAGGAACGTTCTGTAGCAGCTACATAGAGTCACCCAATTGTAATATAGTCAACCTGCGTCCATCTGATGAACGTCATCGAGTCGGGTGGACTGTATTGTATAATAAATATATATAATCTTGATTTGAAGCTTTCGTGACTGCGGGAATCCATACTCTTTGGTTCTTTCGGTAAAGTCACGTAGGTAGAAAAACTAATAGATCATGACGTTTCGATCACCACACAAGCAATCGTCTTCAGGTAGGATAGAGAAACAGGCTGCTGAAACAAGTCCTTATTTTTCGATTTAAAGCTTTCGTGGCTGCAAGGATTCATCTTCTTTGGTTCTTTCGGTAAAGTCGCGTAGAATGAGAATAAAATAATAAAATGAAACAATAAAATCCTTATTTATAGAGCCGAGAGGGGGGGAGGTTTGCCGCATCGGGCAAGAGGGTGGGGGCTGGCTAGAGATTGTAGCTAAGCGAGTGGGAAATCCAAAGATGGGAACCGAGATGGGGGGGGGGGGTGAAGCATCTCCATGATGACGCAGAGCTGAGGAGGTGGCCATTGTGAGAGATTAGCATGTCAATGTAAACGAACCAATGCAACGGTGGCTGTGCTAGTGAGGCATCCAGCTCGTTAAAAAACGAGTGAAACAAACGAGGGACAACACCACATCGAGGGAAGGAGAAAGAGACACACTCCGAGAGGCACACACACAGAGCGATACACACACAGAGAGACACATACAGAGAGAGACACATATAGAGAGACACAAAGACAGAGAGACACACACATAAAGAGACACAGAGAGACACACACATAGAGAGACACATAGAGAGAGAGGGAGATACCTAGAGAGATACACACAGAGAGAAACACACACAGAGACACATACAGAGGGGCACACCCAGAGAGAGAGACACACATAAATACACACACACACAGAGACACACACACAAAGTGACAACGACAACAACCGCCATTCGCCACGAAGTGGCGGTGACGTCACCTCGATGCTTGTGCCAGGCTATGTGCACCTTGAGGCCACGTGAAGTGTCGAACGCCCGCTGGCAGGAGGTCACGTGGCAGACCCAGGTGCCATGGATCGACTGACTTAGATGACTGAGATGACTGGCTGATGAACCACCAGTGTCCCCTACTATGGCAACTTGCTGTGCTTTATCCACCCGGTGCTCCGCTCGTTGTGAGCGTCGTTCCTCCGCCCTCCATTGTTGTTGGAGGGCGACTGCCTCCAACTGCCCAGCAGTGTCCTTCACGAGCCTCCTCCACAGAGGCCGATCTTGACACCGCTGGTACTGGTCATCAGCAAGTCCACTCAGCTCCACATCCTCCTGTACCACGTCATTCCATCTCTTTTCTAGCCCGTGCCGCGCCCGTTTAGCCCCCTCTATCCGGCCGAACAAAAGCTATTTCGGCATGCGGTTGCTGGGCATGCGGGCCACATGACCCAGCCAACGCAGCCTTCCCCGTCGGAGGAGCTCACCGATGGGACTTTGCCCAGATCTTTCTAGGATTTGTGAGCTCACACAATCCAGCTTGGTTAAACCCAGGATGAATCGTAGGCAGTCCAGCCTAAATGTTTCCAATCTGTGAATATGCTCCATTAGGGGGGTCCACGTTTCGCAAGCGTAGAGAAGGGATGGAATGACCGTGGCCATGAAGACTTGAAGCTTTGTGCCGAGCTACAGACCAGGTAGCTTCCACACAGCGTTATGGAACCGATGAAAAGATAATGCCACTCGACTGATTCTGAGTGAGACCTCTGCTGTAAAAACGGAGCCAGTCGTGAGCACACTGCCCAGGTAAAGGGAAACTCTCCACTCTCTCCACAACTGTCCCATCACCGATTGGGAGTTGTGTGGGTGGGTTTCCCGATGGTACAAAATACCCAGGCAGGTGCTTAGTTTTGGTGGCACGCTCCAGGTTCAGCAGCAGCGCCTCCAACTCCTCCTCTGAGTGAGCGGCAATTACCAGATCATCGGCCTACATAACATGGTTGACCAATAGGGAGCCATCCCTTGACCGCACCCGGGCATCGATCAGCCTCCCATTGTATCTGTACCAGATGGAAATTTCTCTGGTACAGCCATCAAAGGCTACACGGACTACGTGGTCGAAAAATATATGAAATAATGTGGGAGCCAGAGGACATCCCTGTCGCACCCCAAGGTGAACAGGGAATGACTCCGACTCCCGGCCACGTAGTTTTACCCAGGCCCGCTCACCACCATGAAGTGACGCACAAAGAGCGAGATACACACAAACCGAGAGACACACACAAAGAGATACCCACAGAGAAAGAGACACACACAACAACATTACAGGCAGTTATAGTCTGCTAAAAAACGAGAGCCACCGCCACATCGAGGGAAAGGGGGCAACGTTGGCTTTGTTAGTGAGACATTTAGCCCTTTAATGTAAAGCTATTTAACTTGGTAATGTTATTCAGAGAGTCGGAAATAACTACTGACAATGGCAGGTAAATTCAGTCACTTTTTAAGCTTTTATGGAATGGCTTACTGAAATTTTATCTTAATTTTCTCCCCCAAATGTCTTATTTTTGTATTTTAAAGAAATAAGGACACCAAAGATATAGAGGGCGTAGTAAACCTTGGTCATGGACAATGCGAAACTGGCTATATATAGGGCCATACAAGTTGCATAGCTTATCCAGCCACTTTAACATCTTTAACGCCCTGGTTTCTGCTAGAGTTTTGGTGAACATTCGGCTATGCTAAGTTGACGGAGGGGGGGATGGCGTTTCCCTCCTTGTCGACGCAAGTGTGTTCTGTGTTGTATCACTGATGGAGGGGATCTAGAAATTAGGTTGTTATTTTTGTTGTTGTGTCTGTGAACATAGTACACAATGCGGTTCATTGTGGAAAATACTTGGATTTTGTTTCTTTAAAGTTGTTCTGCTTTACAGTGGCTGCTCACTGAGGGGGGACTGTGGGATTATATGTTACATGGAAAAAGGAGTAAATATGTTAGATTTCTTGAAACAACACAACTAAAGAAAACAAATGAAAAACCGACATGATGAACGATCCAGAGTTCTGACGACGGAGGAATTTATGTGAAGTTTGAATGGAAAAAAAGGAGGGAGGGTCCTTGCGCCTTGCCTACCCCAAGAAAGCATCGCATTAGTAACTGTTTTATGTGTGAGTTTGCTGATGGGAAGGTCATATTTTCTTAAAAGGTATTTTTTTACAAAGCGGTTGCTTACCGGGTTTGACGTTTTATCAGGGGATTTTTTTTGTTTACTTTCCTGTCGATGATGCACGGTGCTTACTCGCAATACAGAAACTCACGGCACAATTTCCACTACATACAAGTGCAGCGGCAGGTGAGCACGGGGGTAGACTTCAAAACCTGACGCTAAACATTCCGTCGCTTTACCTGAATATACAAAAAATATATAAATTATTACTATTTGACTGCTCTTCCCAATCTACTCGTCTGTCTCAAGTCGTACAGGTTGCATGACCATACTTCACCACGCTGGTCAGTGCGGGTTTGTAACGTAGGGGGTCAGGTACCAGTTCAATAATCACTCGCCACTGATGTTAGCTGTGGTCAGGAATTTAACTCGGGTTGCCGGGTTCTTAACACAGCGCGATTACCACTGCTCCACCGCTTGAAGTTGCAAAGAGGCTAATCATTGGGCTGCAGTCGCCAATTTCTGAGGGATTTCTAAGAATGTTTTAGTTTTCCGCTGTTCTGACGGGCAATGGGGCAGTACTCACCCACCGCTGTGTGATCCTGAGCCAATGGTGGAAATTCCACATTCTCACGGCCAGGGACAGTATAACCCAAAGATGAAACGGCAATACATTGTACCAACGCACAACAGAAATTAAATGTTTACTAGCAATGCGTTGACATGCAATCTCTCTGTAAAGTATTGTAGCCTGAATTGTTTTGTGTGGCCGTGAAGGTGGTGGTCTTGATTGGCGGGCCAACCATGCCAGCAAAGTGGAGAACCACTCGTCTACAGTAAGAACGTCATCACAATGCAGTGTGTATCTATCACTATGTAGACTGGTGATGGCAATGGTGTCCTTTTCATTGACTGTAAATGTGTATGATGATCATCATTTGTGTGTTCATCATCATCCTCACTGTGTCATTATCATCATCATCCTCACTGTATCATCAGCATGCTCACTTTGCCATTATCACCCCCACACTCTGTAATCTTCATTATCAGTGTTCGTCATCACTGCTTCATCATCAGTGATCCGTGTGTATTCATCATTATAATTTTCTTAAGAGATAATTTAATTTATCTGGTTCCATTCGTCCAATATCTTCTTAACAGGTCACCAAAAACTGCGATTGTCCCTTCTACATTTAAGATGGTTTCAGTAACACCACATCTCAAGAAACCTGGTCTAGATTCAACTGTCCTTAGCAACTTCCGCCCAATCTCAAATTTTCCTTTTCTATCTAAGATTCTTGAGCGGGCTGTCGCTTCACAGTTTAATTTACGCGTACTCTCAAATAATCTACTCGAACCATTTCAGTCTGGTTTTAGATCTTGTTATAGCACTGAAACAGCCTTAGTAAGAATAATTAATAATCTCCGGATTGCTCCTGATAAAGGTTCACTACGTGTTCTCCTCCTCTTTGACCTCAGCACAGCTTCAACACGATTGATCACAATATCTTAGTCAACCAATTAGAACTCTTGATGGTGATCTCAGGCACCTCGCTGAAATGGTTCAACTCCTATCTCTAAAACCGCAAGCAATTTGTCACGATGGGCACTGATAAATCCACAACCAACAAGTTCCTCACGGTGTCCCTCGTGGATCAGTATTAGGCTCCATCCTGTTCTCTGTCTATATGGCCCCACTTGGAGCTTTATTACGACACCAATGGGTTAGCTGTTATTTTAAACAATAATAAAAAAATATCACGACGTTTCGATCGCAACACAAGCAATCGTCATCAGGAGAAAAGATGGGAAAAGCTGCTATCCACATCATCATCACTGTGTAAAACACGGCTGCTGTGCTTCGTTCATAACTTGACTGGCATCCCTCGCAGGAATGTGGAGTTTCCGACGATGCTGTTTCACGACCGCTGCTTAGGCAACCCGCATCAACAATAAGGCGGTGATGTAGTGTTTGGGCGGGAGGTTTCGGAAGAGCTTCGAAGGAGGAAGCGGAGTTCACCGAGCGTGGAAGTGTGGTGGGGGTGGGGGAGGGGTGTGCGCGTGATCGCGTCCCGCGCGGGGTGCGGTCTTACGTGGCAGGTAAAGCTCTGGCCGCACCTGTTCGTAGCGTGGCTCACGGGAAACTTTCCAAGTGCAGAGTCAATGACAGTCCACGACCCCTCACCGAGATGAGTTCTTGTCAAACGCAGGTAGATTTCTTTTTGTACTCATAGCCGGGAAATGATGACGTGCACACTGCAAGCAACAGCTGCTGTTCACCATTACGTCGTGGTGACGTCAACACAGTGTTTGTGCCAGGCTAAGTGCACTCCGAGGCCACGTGAAGTGTTGGAGGCTTGCAAACAGGAGGTGAAGGGACAGACCTAGGTGCCATAGGTTTACTGAGATGACTGATAGATGCACATTATGTGCTCTTCACTGTGGCAACTCGCTGCGTTTTATCCGCCCGGTGCTCTGCTTGTTGTAAGCAATGCTCTGCTGCACTCCGTTGTTGTTAAAAGGGCAACTGCGTCCAACTGCCCAGTAGCGTCCATCACACACTACCTGTGCACACACATACACACCCTACCTGTGCCAATACACTGCAGCGAAGGTTTGCAGTGTGCATGTGGTGTAACTGCCATGAGCCCACCATAGGCCAGAGGGATCAACAGCAGAGGGCATGGGTGCTATTTAATTCCCTACAATCAGGGCCCATGCCAAACAGAGCCATGCCACGAAAAGAAAAAAACATGTAATTATTACAACAATAAGAATTAGAACGTGATATCAATTGAAATACAACAAGACTACGGTAGTTGTAATTAGACGTATTATTGCCTGCGGCCAAATGGACATAAATGTGCCCAATGTCATATAATCTCATAAACTCAGCTGGATTGTTCGTCTGGTTAGTATCTTTGCATGGCTGTGTTCACCCATGCAAAGGTACTAACCAGACGAACAACCGCCAAGGTTTGCCAGCTGTTGCCATCTGTTGTAGGCGTGGTGCTGTGAGGTGGCCAAGAGAGGGTCGTACTGTCACCCCCTTAATATGCATGGGTTTTCACCAGGTACTTAACAGTAAATCGAGGAGCCCATTCATTGCCTTGTTTCTCACGTAGACCCACATGCCAGTTACGTCTCGCTATTTCAGGCAAATAATATCACTTTTAGGCCGCCAAAGGTGATGGCTAAGTTCAATTTGCATTGCGCCACCACCAGGGGAAATTATAAAATCAACCCTCCAAGCCTTAACATGGGTGATATGAAGCGTTCTGAGTCAGCACCACCACCCCTGACACGCCCCCCCCCCCCTCAGCTTGGGGGATTTTACAAATGTCCCCATTCAGTTATCGGATCTGTTCGATTTGCATCTTTACAGCAGTTTTTGTCCCCATTACACCGCACATTGGGCGCAACTATGCAGGAGTGGTTCGCGCACGGTCCTATGAAACATTGACCACCTGAGATCGATTGCAGGCCTTGGCTAACATTGGTGTAAAGTGATATCTGAACCAAGCCTGGGCCCTCCCCCTTCAATAACCCGCATTGACCAGCGTGACTGCCACTCAACACATCCGTCTGGAGGTCTTCATCCAGCAGTGGATTGACAAAAGGGATGCCCATGATCAAATTGTTGTTGTCCCCGTTACACCGGCATAGACGTGCTATGCCTGCTCGAAACGGCCACGTGGATTGTGCCGATTGACTTTTTATCGGGTGAGAGCCCATTTTGCAAATGATTTAATTCCTAAATGTTTGCAGTGGCTTAATTTGAAGTCAGATATTTTCCTTTCTCATTGCAACACGCCATCAATTGTGCCAGATCAAGCGGTATTGATGTACGGAAATGTATAAGGTGGGCGGAAAGTCCCATTACCGCTGTCTTATAAGCTAACATACTCTCTGTAATACGTCGGGGTATATAGGGACATATTCTCTACATATTTCAACAGTGTGTATGTGTCTCGCAGCCTTGCTTTTTCACGACACTGATTTATGCTTTGTATTTGGAAAGTCCGCGGGTGTTATTTTTGACTAGCAACAGGCAAACGTGCATTCACGAGTTACTGTACATTTACGACACTACATTTTTTATGTTTTTTTTACTTGTTCATTTCAGCACAAAGTCAAGTTCATTGAAAATGCCTCTCTAAAGTGTCAATTAGTGTCTCTCTGCTCAACTCAATTTCAATGGGCTCTGATTTTTTTTGTAACGTTAATTCATTTAAGGTGTAATGTCAATTGAAAGAGTCTCCCAGCTTAACCCTCGTAAACTATCCAACCACATCAGCACTGTAGAGACAAAGACGGACCTGTGTGGTTCTCGCCATATCACTCCCTCATGTGCCGTGATCACCTTGATAGGTGCTCACTAACAGCACTTGCCACAACATCCTGTGTAATCTATACGGGGATCTTTGTCTTTGTGTGTTTAGGGGCCGTCCATAAATGACGTCACGCGATTTTGTACGATTTTTGACCCCCCCACGCCCCTTCGTCACACGGCGTCACAAAAAGTCAGACCCTCCCTCAAATATGACATCACAAAAGCTCTGCTGCAAAACCCCCCCAATTTTTTTTTAAAAATGCTTCAAATCGCTTTAAACTATTGTCATTGTAGTGCATATTTAATGTGGCGCTGCACTCTGATGTTGTAGGAGAAAACATTTATTTAAAAATCTATTTAGTTAAGTAGAACGTGTTGTCTATATTTATTTAAAGTTGCGCATTTTGATGTGACGTCACATTTCTCAAACCCCCCCTCGTCACACATCGTCACAAATGTCTGACCCCCCCCCTAGGTACGTGACGTAATTTATGGACGGCGCCTTAAGTGGAATTGTGGCTGTCCCACTGTGCAATGTACCCGGCTATTTTGGTTGTACCGTTCGGCCTTAACCACTTCCTGCTACAAAACGACCGCTCTTATTGGGAATGCCTCGGGTTCAGAGAGGTTATGCGGAACTGTTATTCTCTGGGGCCATTACTATCCATGTACATTTATGTATGGCCATGTGCAAATCCACTGCTGCACGAAGCCATTCTTATGGTGGGTTGTTTGACCATACACCATGCTAGTCAGCGCAGGTTAGCGAAGGCAGTACCCAGCATTGGCTCAGGAATTGCTCACCACTGATGTTAGCCATGGTCGGGAATCAAACTCAATTGTCCGGATCCAGAGTGCGGTGCACTGACCACTCATTGTGCCACTCCTCTCCCCTATAGTGTGTATGCGCATTACCAGTAGAGAAACGGCTTTCGTGGTGTTCAGTGGTCGGTTCATGTTGATGAAGACTGTGATCACTTGGGGGCCATCCATTTAGTACGTACGCATGGAGGGGGGAGGACGGGGGTTAACCCAAATGCATACGCTTGCCTATGGGGGGGTCTACTGACAATGTACGTACGCATAGGAAACGGGGGGGGGGGGGGAGTGAAGCCTCGATAATAATAATGCAGCCGGCGGTAGACTGTTTGCTTAAACACGTTGATATTATGAATCCTTGATCGTTTCTGCGTGGATTAAATATCGGCCGTTCTATCGGATTCGGGGGGGGGGGCGGGTGCGTCAAGCGTACGTGCGCAGGTGGGGGGGGGGGGGTAAAAAGTACGCGTGCGTACAGGGAGGGGGGGAGGGGTAAAGTTTTTACAGATTTTTGCGTACCCACTAAATGGACGGCCCCTTATCCGCTCACAGCAACTCACGAGGGGTGTATGCGTGCATGCAGACGTAGCCAATATTTCAGGGGAATGGTTCCGATAACACTCCCCCACTGATGTTAGCCGTGCACGGGAACGACATTCTGGCTGCCGGGATCACAGAGCAGTGTGTTAACCACAGCTCCACCGCTCCACCTCCATTGTGCTTTCTTTGTTTTGCTATGCTTCTTCCAAATGTGATTTCAGTCGTGGTTCAGGAGCAATATCACCAGACAGCAAGTGCTGTCTGCGAGCACCTATGAAGGCCAGCAAAGTGCACGAGGGAGGGGTGGGCAAGCACCACACCAGTCCGTTTTTGTTTTCCAAGTGTTGATGTTTACACATACCAGCAGGTACTCATTTAAGGCAGTCACTACTGATATTAGCCGTGGCCGGGATTCTATCTTTGGTCGCCAAGGTTTCGGAGCACAGTGGACTAACCAATGCATTACCGCTCCCTCACCGCCCCATTGTGTAGGAAAATGGAATATTTTGTTTCCTTTGTTTCTTCTAAATGTGATTTCAGTCGTGGTGCTAGCGTTATGTCACCAGATAAAGGGATTTCCATTTAGAACTCTTGCAGTGAGCAGTGCACCACCTTCACATTGTAATCAGTCTTCACAGAATACAGAGACACGAACTCTCTGCAGCCTGACATGTGTATTCATCCGTCATGCATTCCCATTAATTGTCGATGTTCAGGGTCGCTATTAGCTTGAATACAGTAACCAATTGTCTTCACATAGTTGTGAATATAGCAGCCTCTAGTGGCTGGGGGCTGTCTCGCGTGCAACCATTAAGTTTAACTAATACAAATTGAAAACGTCGATGTAGACACACACAACTTCATGCAAGTGTTGTGAACTGAAGAGTCGTTACAGCAAAACACCCAGGGCTTTATCATGGAATGTTTGCCGGGGCCCCCCAACGCTCCATATCTCCCCGCCACTCCAGCCCTGCACGGCCCCAGCCTCAGATAGCTCCGGCTGAATTAAGCCCAGGCCGCACAGCTGAACAGGATGCTCATGGATCCTAGAAGTTCACACAAATAGAAGGGGGATTTTTGGAGGTGGCTGGGTGGCTCAGAGGTCAGAGCACTGAGCAAGTACCGCTGACGTCCTGGGTTTGAATCTGGGCAGCTTCCCGTGATTAACTCGGGTTGCCAAGTGCAGTGAATTGATAATCGGAGGTGCAGGTGAAGGACTAGAAACTAAACACAAAAAGCAGTTCTGAAGAAATTAGTTTTCAATCGAAATTTAAAAGTGCATAGCTCCAGTGGCTTCCTAACACACGGTGATGCACGGCTCTGTGACATTTACCAATGGATTCTCCATCTGATGACGCGATACCGATAGCACAATTTGGATGCATTGAGGACAATAGACATACAACCCTAGTTTAGAGCTTGGCAGCTTCACCCATTGGTTAGAATTCTAAAGCTTATACCCAAATGTAGTGTTTTTACTTTGTTTGCCCCCCACGGCTGAGTGCGGAGGAATAATACAGCATCACACATAGCCATAGTAGCCCATTCAAGGTATCTTATTCACAATGCTTGCTATGAGTGACTTTAAGAGCTGGGCTAAGGTTATGACACCAACAATTACATTATTTACCTTGTAACTGAGCTCAGATCTGCAGTAAAACAGGTATGGTGATTTGGGGCGATGGATTGGAATTTGTATCTGTGTAGTGGGTACACATGGAGAGCGAGGCGTCTCTGGAGGCAACACGTTTATTCCAACAATGTACCCTAACACAAAGGGGTAGCTGCCCCTTTCACCAGGTAATCTAGGGAGGTAATCCCTCCGGGCTAACTAGCCCTAACACAACTGGGGAAGGCTGTCAAGCCTGGACCCCGACTCGAGTCGGGGTCTTGTCTTCGGCTTCTTCTTCAGGATGATGTCTTCATGTCTTCAGGTGAGCAACAACAGCCGGACCTGTTCAGGGGTCCGGCTTATATAGTCAGTACCGGGGCTTCCTCCGCCCTTAGGCACGCCTCCTTTCTCGAACCTTCTTGAGGCATCTGGAACCGGTCCCGGGGTCCCCCAGCCCCCTCTTTGGGGGCCCCACCCCCGATACCTCCGGCTACTAGCCCTCCGGGTTCATCCGGAGTGCTATGGCCTCCTATCACTCCTGTGCCGCTCCAGACGCTCTCGCCCCCTCGCCTTCAGGGCTAGCCCTACACAGGGAGTGCAATGTCGCACAGCTGCCGCACTGTGGGTGGTGTGAGCAGTGTGTCCCATGCTTCACACGCAGGCCGGTCTTACGTGTCATGCAGTGGCATCCCCTGATGCTGTGATGCCACGACAGCGAAGCCGCTCCGCCGAGGGCGGGGCCGCCGCTGTGCTGCTGCAACGGAGAAGCCACCCGGCTTCCGTCAAAGTGCTTTCCCCACCACCCCCCACATAAACACACACATGCACTCACGTAGGACCTCGTGGGGGGGTCGCCTGCCCCTGAGTTTTTACCCGAGAGACCCCCTCGTGGGGGTACCCCACGGTTTCTCAGGGCCAGGGAATTGGCAGAACCCCTCCCAGGCCGAATGACACTGCGGCGCCGTGGATTAACTTAAAATTGTACGCCCACGGCGAACTCACTGAGAACCGCATTGAGGAAATGCCCAAGGCACACGCGGACCAGCAGGCAGGTGGGGAGCGGGGCAGCGCAGGTTGATGCCTATGATGCGGCGCACTCAGTTAAACAACGAGAGGGGCGGGCCGGCACCGGTAGACCTTTAGGATGCGTACACGACACGCGCAGGGACCTTGCCGTGGCACCACGGGGGGTGGGGTGGTACAGGAGGACGAGGACCTCGTGCACTCAGTTAAACAATGTGGGGGGGGGGGGGAGGGGGTGTCAGAGGGGAGGCTGCCGGTTGGATAAGGGGCCAGCGGGTCGGCGGCACGTAGGCTTTGAAGTTGAAGCATAAAAAGGGACGGAATTGTGAAGCTCGCTCTCTTTGCGCCGGGGGTCAACTGGAGAGAGGGATCGAGGAGTCGTCATCCCCCTGCTACTCGAACGTCCGTGAGACGGGTCAGAGAGCAGCCGGATCCAGTTTCCCAGCCAAAGCCACGTACAGTCTCGCTTTTCCGCGGCTTCCTACACTTCGAGGTCGGAGCGTAAGTATAGAGTGGAGAGGTAAGTCCGAGGAGAAAATCCCGTAGAGGGGTGAGTAGGGAGAGACTAGGCAAATTGAGCCCTAAACAGCCGGGAGATAGGACAGACCTGCCCTGCTGACCCACACTAACACGAGTAGAATCATTCTAGTTAAATAGAGAATAAACCACCAGTAGACATTAAACCGTGTCGTGTTGTCTCTGTGACTACGGGGGAGGAAGGGGGGTGCGTGGTGTGGTGAGCCTGTGCGTTGTGTGGTGTCTGGTGTTTGCGCACGAGCTAATATTTTGCTCGCGCGTGCGCCGCGCACGTTAACTGTGAGCCTGTGCGTTGTGGCGCCCCGTGTGTTCTGTACGCGTGGGTACTCTCGCCGTTGCGCAGCTCGTGGTTGGCGTGTACGAGAAGGGCACCGCGGCGTATCTGCGAGTTGATTAGTGCAGCTAGTTAAATCATGCCCCGAGGAGCAGCAGCGAAGGGGGGAGAGCAGGAGGACGGTGGGTCGCAGGAGAACGGGGAGACGGGGGGGGGAGGGCAGTCTCCCTAACAATGCCACTACATCTGTATCAGCACTGAGCTGGCTGGACTTGTTGAGATGCGGGGTTCATGTAGGGGCTCCTGTCCTCCATTCAGTATGGCACTTGAAACTGGAAGATGGTCGTCATGTGGCTTACAGGTTATATAACTGAGCTGGCACCACTGAGATCCTCGGTTTTAATCCAGGTTTCAACCACTAGTGATGAAACCGGGTTCTCAATTGTAGTAAGTCGATGGTCTTAGCCTGGTCACCGATGATGGCACCAAAAACCTTATCATATTAAATTGATTTCTGTACTTAATTTGCCTCAATTGCAGCTCTGAGAATAAAAAATGTCGGTCTGATTGTCGCACGACGAGCCTTACTCTGTGCATCAGAGTTCACTTGAAGTGATCTTAAACGCCGTTCTGCGCAATCTATGAGAGCCCCCCTTGGATTCTTCATTGTTGAGTAATGTGATGACGTAATGGAGTGGCGTGAAGACGTCATGGGTAATGACATAACGTCGCGATGGCGTCACAGGTAATGACATTACGTCATGGGGAATTACACTCCGTCGTGATGACGTCACGGGGAAGATTACGTCATGTCACGGGGATTGGAATGGGGGTACTTTGGCGGGACCCCGTGACGAGAGCTTGGTCATTGTGGGGACCCGGGGACGTGAGCAGCTGGAAGAAGGGGGCTGGGAGAGATAGCCTAAGTTAGGACAAGAAGAACCCGGGGGTCCGTGGAAAGGACCCAGTGTAGAATACGCCTACCTCTGGCGTGAGTCAAGAGTGTGTTAATTACAATCTCCATATATATAAAAGGCAAAGTTGTGAATGTGTGTCTGTTCAAAATGTTTAGCGTACTTCCCGACATGCAACAAACTTTAAATTTGCCATGTGGGCACTTTCCAGACTGTACACCATGCAAAAATTATAAAAATACACTTTTTTTGGGGGGGGCGGGGGGGGCTCAATAATGCATATATTTTTTGCACGGAAAGTGAGCTGTAACGTCAAATCTGTCATGTGACCCGCGCATATGGAAGCGTAACGCATTGTAGTGTAGTGGTTAGCGCGCCGCGCTATTAACCCAGCGACCTGAGTTCGATTCCCGCTCACGACCACCACCAGTGACGATTATTTCAACCGCTCCTGGGCCTCCCCTAGGTCGACTCAGCCTCAAACGAGTAACTGCTGTGGTGTGTGAACATCGCCACTGGGGAGACAAGCGGCCGGGCGTAGTGAATACAAGTCCTGGGCGAAGCCGGGTAGGAAAGCTAGTATTAAATAAACGGCGTAAGCCCTTACATGAACTCCTGTCTCCGAGTGATACTACGACACAATACTCTGTAGCAAGGCGGGTGCGAAAGGACTACTCCCGAGTATGTGTATCAGAGTTCACTTGAAGCGATCTCAAACGCCGTTCTGCGCTATCTGTGATAGCTCTCCTTGGATTCTTCATCGCCAGACGTGGAAAGTAAAAAAAAAGGATCATACCGGAACATTACACATCTCAAAACTTAATTTTGGGCTTCATTGTTCAAATTTGCATCTGGTAATAGTTTGATTTAAATAAACACTTGAGGTAGGCAAGGTGAGGTCAACCAGTTTAACATGTCGGCTTTCGCGAACGATATTATCCATAAAACATTTTATTGTTACATCGTGTAAATATAAATGTGTCGTTAAACCCGCCACCACCTACAACACGGCCAATTACTAAGGTTTGTCACTTAAACAAAACATGCCAATTCGTTACTAGTTCAGCACACCGGCGTGTTGGAGAGTAAACCCACAACATTTACAATTCGAGTACGACGTGTCGCCGGTAATTACAACTAGCATCATCAGGCGACAGCCAGCCTCACTTCTAACCCAATAACACCTCATTAGCACAACCATCCCTTCTTAGTTATGGCTCAAAATCCCTGGGTGGCTGTCTGTACATAAGTGACCACTCCCTTCACAAACCTGAACAGGCCACTTTAAACAACGAGAATCTATTATCTTCTGGTCATGTACACTACGGGAGAGAGGGGTGGAGCAGTGGTCAGTGCCTTGCACGTTGAACCCAGAGAACTTGACTTTGATTCCCGGCCACGGCTAACATACTGGAACCAATGCTGGGTACTGCCTTCATCAACCCGCACTGACCAGCGTGGTGAAGCACAGTCAGACACCATTTGAAGGCCTTCATCCAGCAGTGAATTGACAAAGGGCCATTTCTAACCTCTTTCAACCCGGCGCATTTCCAGTAAGAGTGGCCGTTTGTAGTAGGAAGTGGTAAAGGTCAGTTCATTTGCAGCCAGGTGCAATGTTTACTTGACCCACGTGCACGCAGTCGTCTCTACACACATCACATATAGTCATAGCTCTTTGCACTTACCCTCAATATGGTATGTGGTTTATGGTGTATGTGTAGGAGACACGGGGGCGCCTTACCGGTTAATCATCATCTGGGCCTAAATCCCTGGGCAAAAATCGAGGTGTCAAAGAGAGTGTAGGAGACTTGGAGACGCCTTGCCTCTAAGGATCTGCGGCAGAAGCCCTGGGCAATGATTGACTGGCAATGAGGGGATACCAGGGGCTGAAGGTACAGAGCGGGGGAACAGAGGGAGAGTTCTGAGTGTGAAGTGCTGAAGGATGTGTTACCTGCCATATGACCGGGGACGTTACTGGTGGGTCATCAATAAAGAGACCTTTACGGAACACCGTCTGAGCTGAATTCCTTCTTATGTGTGGTGAGCAGGAGTGCACTGCGCCACGAACGAGTTCGATTCCTGCTCACAGCCAACATAGGTGACGAATATCTAAACTGATGCTGGGCCTCCCTTAGGTCTACTCAGCCTTAAATAAGGCATGGTGCAGCGTGTGAATATCAGTACTAGAGATAAATATATGACCAGGCGTGGTGCTGGCGACCCACCCCTCCGGTATCAGCATTAATATGTGCTCACTGGCATCATTTTCCCTACAGCTGTTAAACGCTACAGTATATGGGGACAGAGACAAAATCTCCGTGTAGCTGTTAGTGAGCATATACGAAGGCCAGCACAGCATATCAGGGGGTGGGTGGTCAACAGCATGCCCGGCCGCCTTTGTCTTCCAATTACTGATATTCACACACTGCACCGCACATTAAGGGAGCAGTATTACATTGGTGAGTACTCTGTTGCACGAATCCTGACGGCTCACGATCGATACCCGGCCATGGCTTACATGAGTGGTGATTATCTGACCAAGTCCTGCACCTTACCGAGGTTGACTCGGCTTTAAATGAGTACCTGCTAAATGCGTAAACATTTTTCCTGGGGAGACAAATACGGCTGGGTTTAGTTCTGCCGGTCTTAAAAGGTGCTCACTAACAGCACTTGCCCGAGCAGTCTGAAAGGTGAAACAGGGGGATTTTATAGTAGCGTTGGCACAATTAATCAATTAAGTCAATACATCAATCGATTATATGGGCCTCTTTAAAAATAGCAGACGCAATGATATCCTATATCCCGAAGGCAGGAAACCCCCAATAAGGCACGCCCAGCATGTTGCGCGGTCCACGTGGGCATTTTATTTTCTTAGTATTGATTCTGTTCCCCCAGTTGTCAAAATAATCCTCTGATAACAGCCTTTCATTAAAACCCTAATTCTTCTCCTCGCATGACGACAGGTGTCGTAGAATTGTGGATCACCCGTTTAAGAATACATTTAGACTGGCCAGCAAACATCCCGTGCCAACGAGTCTCAAATACGACACGACGCACACGAAACAAAACATCGATTTCTTATTTGAATTGTGACCCATAAGTCATGAACAATCCCTTTTGTCGAATCAACTTCTGGACGAGGGACGAGGGTCTCCCAACACCATGCAGGTTGTGGGGATCATTTGACCATTCTTTACTCGGTTCCTCAGTGCGAGTTGCTGAAGATGGGGGAGCACAGATTTGTGGATTGTAGAACCACAGCACAACCAAGGATTTCGCTGCACTGGCCTCTGCTGACATCATGTCCACCCACAGCTGCCTTCAACGCCTGTTTCTCAAGCAAGGTGATCGCCCATGTAAGCTTCCATCCAGGCTCAAACATGCTTAGCTTCTCAGATCTGAGGAGGCCGGATGCATTGCGGTTGATGGGTTCGCAGGTTGTGCACACAAGTGGATGTGTTGATTGAAGAGGCCTCGTAGCGGTTGGGACACTGCGCTCTGATCCATGCAGGGGATTCTTGATAGATTCAAAATGAAGCACAACATCACCGACGTTTGTTACACCACTCGGTCCACTGAGCAGAAAACGAGTGCCTTGGTGCGGCGAGGTACACATCGGCGCTAGGGAGACAAAGGTGACCCGATGTGCACACTGTCTAGCACAGCACCTCCTCATAGTGGCATGAGACACCACGTGCATTAAAAGGTCAAGACATTGGTCTTAAGTTTCAGATTTTAAAAAATCCCGACTGAAATGAATAAATTAATAAGTGTGTACAGCCATGGGGGTTGTTTGACCATACCTCGCCACGCTGGTCAGTGTGCCTTGGTGAAGGGTCTGCGATGGAAGCAGTTTTGGTTAGGATTGGATATCACTCGCCACTAAAGTTAGCTCGTTAACGGGAAATCAACTCGGGTTGTCAGATTCGCAGCGCAGTATGTTGAACTTTTTTCACACAGTACATAGCCAACCATGCTTAAAATATAAACTTAAGAAAAAATATTCCTAGGTAAGGCCCACTTAGCGAAATAGCTTTTCAGAAGCGACCTGGCCACAAATTATAGCTCAACGAAGTGGCTTATCATGTGGACTTTTTTTATCAGCCAAATATACGAAACTCATGTTGATTCTAAATGTGAAGGGAAAACCGGAATCCCTGGAGAAAAAAATCCACAGACCACGGGGAGAACATGCACACTCCAAATATACAGGCGTCATGGTTGGGATCGAATCCACGGCCTCTCGTATAGCAGGCGAGGTAGGTAACATCTCGCCGCCGTGGCGCCCATAGGAGGCATAGTGCCCTAACCACTGCACCACCGTCCTCCCCCACTTGCCACTTTATAGATGACCATAAAAACAATATTTGAAGGTGGTTTTCAGAAGCCAGCATCATTGGTCAGCGCTCACGTCTCATTTACAGCCCCGAGGTAGTGGTGGAAATCCCGCATTCCTGTGGCGACAGCGACTGCTATGACCTAATTTCTGATAATCCCGTGCTCTCTCGTGATGCTGGGTTTCTGTCAATATCGTGAGGGTAGAATTTTATATAAATGAGAAGATTTACGTGCGACACCTCGCCCAAATCCCGTGCCGCGTATGTTGGCATTCTTTCGCCACCGTACGTAGCCAACCGTGCTAATCGGAGGCGCCGAACGTGGACAATCGTAGAGCTCACAGGGCAGTCAACATCAAACGCACCGACGAGATCGAGAGGACGATCGCCTACGACGCTCACGGAACTTGCAACGGATTTGGCGTCTCTCAAGGTTGACGCCCGTTCCCCTTCACTCGTCGCCCACGGTGAATCGCATTCTGGTGATGGGAGAATTTGAGTGAGCATGCCTTTGGTTGCTGCACCGGCTCATTTAGCCTGTTACAGTACATGCTATGTATACAGGGTGGCACAAAAGCCAGCACACATGTGTATCCGTATTCGCATCGTGCAAATGTCTTCACATCCATTCAGAATAATGTTAATTTATTTTGAGCCATTCATGCAAATTTCATCTTGAATCGTCGAACAGTGCGAACCAAACGCGACCATCAACAACGTGAGCACGTTGAACGGCACGGAGTGGATCACAACACGGACCAGCGAGAACACCACGGAGACTTTGTCTTGATTTGATTAAACGTTGAAGTATTCATCATATGAGAATATGATGGAAACAAAACAGGTGTTAAGATGTTAAAACACAAAACTGAAACCTTTTACAAGGAATCATGTCTGCATTTTGTTTGCATTCTGACCACAAGTATTGTGGTTAATGCAGACATGATTCCTTGTAAAAGGTTTAAGTTTGGTGTTTTAGCATCTTAACACCTGTTTTGTTGCCATAAATAAGGGAAAACCTATTCTCATATTTTGGTACTGGCAAAGGAGGTCCCATGATATTAATCATATCTCACGTTTAATGTTGTTGTGCAATTGTTTTTTTCAAAGACTGTACTTTCCTCTAAGGGAAGGAGCACGGTGATGGCACAGTCGCGAGTGAACTGCACTCTGAACCCGGAGTTCAATTTCCGGTCACGGTGAAGATGTGATGGATTCAATGAAGGGAACGAATGAGATGGTTGAGTGGGGAAATTCCACAGAGAGCCCCGTAATGTCAACAGAGTGACTCGTGTGCCCCCCGAACTTGTGGGCTCGCAGCCCCCAGTCCGTCTCACATTACACGCGTGACAAACAGCTGGTCTGGCCACCGTTCTAAACTGTGAAACCGTTCATGTCACCCGTTAATCTGCCAAATCTTGTCGGAGCTCAGAAAAGCCGTAGGGTTCGTGATTTCCTGGGAACACCAGTTGTTGCTTCCGAAGGTTGCCAGATTTAAATCTAGATTGAAAACAAATTCCTTTAGAACTGCTTTTTGCGTTTAGTTTGTTCTCCTTCCCCGCACCTTGGATAAGTACGTTTGGCTACGTACGGTGCGAAGGAAGTTCAACATAAATTGAGATAGCAGTACAGAGGTGCGGAATTTTGAGTGTTGCCCCTTCGTTCATCCCAGGCACTCTGGTTTAACTCCCGTATCGATGGGACTGGCCAAACCTCCCAAACGGCATTCGTACAGCCGTACGGGGGTTTGTGCTCTCTTAGCACTTTCAGGACAGTTACAGACGTCAACACCCGGTCGCAGCGCTACAAACATGAACCTGGACACACAAGTACAGGAGTGACCTGAGGTCGATTCCCGGCCACGGTTAACATCAGTGACGAGAGACATGCCAACTAATCCATGCCACCACACATACTTCCCCTCCCCCCAATCACTGATCTACGCTGACCAGCAATGGTCAAGTATGGTCAAGCATGGTCAAGTATGGTCAAGCATGGTCATGTATGGTCAGGCATGGTCATGTATGGTCAGGCATGGTCAAGTATGATCAAGCATGGTTAAACATGGTCAAGTAGATGAAGAAAAAACCCTTGTCTAACAGGGAGCAAAGGTCTCCATCTAGCAATGCATTGGCTAAAGGTTATACATCATCATTACACAATCACGAACTTTAACATTTCACTGGGTGTGCAGTACCACAATATTCAAGTTAATGCTGGTCGGAACCTCCTGGTTCCACTAGCCCACAGGGGATTATTGTGTCGGTCCGTTCGTCGTGCATCCAAAAATGGGAGGGGTGGGGCTGGGTGGAGAGGGGAGGGTGGGGAGGGGCTGGGTGGGGAGGGAGGGGCTGGGTGGGGAAGGCGGCTACGGCACACACGAGGGGGTGGGTGGCCACCAACCACGTCCGGCCATCTTCACGACATTTTTCCCTCCACGTGGAGAATCAACAACATGCGTTTGAGTATGCGGCTGCTCTCAATATCTACATTATAAGCCGCCAATTCGTTGAGCCATCATTCGAGGCAAGGTCACTTCGGAATCCTATACAGTTCAGTGGACCCTGCCCGGTCAAAGCGTAATACACCACGCCACCGTTGACACTGGCCATTGAACGAGCAACCCAACGTTCCTACCAGTTCCCTCCGCAGGAATGTGTTACATAATCCCACGAACCACTGGAAGTGGCACCAGAGACGATAATTGGCACCGTGTATTTTATTAATGTGGAGGTGGCTAAATTGCTTTAAATGTAACACCGACAATATAAAATTGTAAAGTTAAATATTCAGGAAAGCCTCAATGAGTCTTAAGTTCAAATGTATGTCCATACATTTCAATTAAAGTAAAATGCTGAAATGAAATTGATTTCGATAGCGCATGGTGGTTATAGCACTGGGGGCTTTCTTGAGGGGCTTTCCAGACCCCATCGATGGCCCCAGAGCCCATGCCCCACACTGGGCAATCCTGTTCGTAAAAGAGACCCCGAGTTATCCTGGGACCCAAAGCTTTTTCAACAAACATCCCCCATACACACTGAACACAATTTTGTGGCAAGTTTTATTTATTTAGCAAATGCTTTAACACTTGACTTTTACACAGTTAGAGCACCAGATACACAATAATAATCACAACCTAATATATGCATATGCACATCAATGTTATTGTTAGTGGACGTCATCCCACGTAGTCACAGAGCCACGTGACAGCCTCCTCCGGCAGGTGCAGGGCAACAAGTCACGCCCTGACGGACTTCACGGCCGAAGACAATGTGCGCCATGGTCTCCTGGTCCCCGCATTCACACCGTGGGCTGTCACGTGTGGCACACACCCCCGGTGGCAAGTGCTATTAGCGAGCACCCTATAAAGGCTGGCATGGCACATGAAGGTGATGGGTCGCCAGCACTAATTAATTGCAGACGCTAATGAGGACAGGAAGCCGCGCTCCATCTCGCATCATCGCATCGTGGCTATGAACACAGCCACCCTGGTTCGATTCCCATCCATGGCTAACATCACTGGCGAGTAATATTTGAACCAGCGGTCCTGCATGGCCCGTGCTGCTCCCGCCACACACGAACATCTGCCCTCAATTAACATAAATAGCAGGCACCTGCAAGCACTGTGGTTCTCTTCATATGTGGTGATTGTTAAATTTGATTGTTAATTAATGTATTTTAAAAGTATAATTTGTATTTTTAAAGTAAAAAAAGTTGTTCAAGAATGGAAATGTTTGGGGCTGAAAAGTATATTAGCTTTTGACATGGGAGTCAATGGGAAACCAATGCTTGTTTAACGAATTTTCACTTAACGAGCACTTTTCACAGAACGTATTTCGTTCGTTGACAGATACGCCTGTACAGCAAAATGTGGACTCCACCCACTCCGTCTGTATGGGATAGAATGTTTTTTTTTTCCCGAACATGCGTTGGCTTACTCCTGGTGTTCCCACATCTGAACAGTTATACATTGCCCAATAACACCTTAATATATCGAGGACTGCAGAGCTCGGGCAATTGTTGGTCACACCGTCTTACCACCTGGCTGCCTTTCACACTCGTTCGTGGTTCCTCCTCGGACCTCAGAGTTATTATTTCTCTTCGCGAGCGAGTGAATACTGCGCGGCGTTACTATAAGTAGAAATTATGCTTCGAAGAAATGTTCGTCTCAGCGCCGATAATTGACCAAATTACATCAAACGCCGAGCTTAACAAGGCAGATTGTTCTGTGCAGGCATTTGGTTTATCAGGCCGAGATCATCGCCAACCAGGTTATACTCCAGAACCCAGTTTAATCACAGATTTCTGACACTCAGAATCGTACCCAGGATTCCAGCGATACCAGCTGTCCTGAGTACATTAATCACGATATTCCGTAACGGCCGACGTAAATATGATCCACATTTGCCAGGAGTGACATCAACATGCACGAAGCTGTCGCTACAAAAAATAATAGTGTCAAAGATCCCCCGTATATGCTGTAACAAACTGTTAGGGCAAGTGCTGTGAGCGAGCACCTATGAAGGCCGGCACGGCACACGAGGGGATTGGGTGGCCAACACCACGCCCAGTCGCCTTTGTCTCCCTAGTAATGATATTTACACACCACTCCAGATACTCATTTGAGGCTAAATCGACCTAGGGGAGGCCCATGACAGATTTAGATAATTGTCACTGATGTTGGCCGTGAGCGGGAATCAAAGTCTGGCCACCAGGTTTCTCGCGCAGCCCGCGAACCGCTATACTATCGCTCCACGCTCACACACACACAAGCATGCCCTACCCGCTTACCACGCTACCGCCCACGCATGTATATGTGAACGCATGGTCACATACCGAGTGGTTTGTCCATAAAAAAAACAGAATCTATTGTCTGTTGTTGCTGCCGCCACCAGAGAGTCCACAATTGCGCCTTTCAAGAAAACTCCCCACAAAGTGTGCTTCAGTGTCACGCATTCTGCCGCACAGCCCTCCGACGCAACACTCCACCGCTCGTTTTGCCAATTCACTCGCCATTGCCGATTCCAGCCACTGGCAGCACAAATACGTGCACAGCCACGTAAAAACTGTACTCAGGTGGGAAAACACCTTGCGAAGGAGCCACGTTGGGAGGCTGAAATTTAAACCAGAGCGAGTGGTACATAGACAAAGTTGTAAGCGGTAACAGAGGATATGTATGTAATGGGTACATGTACAGCCGTGACGTCAATGCCGTGAATCAACTGCATGAACCAAAGCCTCCCAATGCCACGCCAGTCATGAGGGTTATTAAACCATACTTCAACAGTCTGGTCAGTGCGGATTTGTATAGGCAGGAAGCATAGACGGTGTAGCATAGTACAATACAATAATTGAAGTGTCTGTACTGATCTCGACCGGTCACGACGTAGTCCCGCAGCTGCTAATAACAACTTGTTTGTACATGGTGGTGGCTCATGCAAGTGCTGACTAGGCTAACATTCCTGCTAAGCTTCTGAGATATGTCGAGATCAGGCACATTCCCAGTGATTTGGTCATGGGCGCTTATGTAGAACTGGAGGAAATTTGACAGATGCCCTGTTGGCAACAGTGACGACCTGGCGTGGCACTGCCACGAGCGAAGTGCTCTTCTTCTTCCGTATAGCTGATGTGGATGGCAGAGCAACGCTGACAACAAACACAACGTGAGTTTAACACGAAGGCTTTCGCGACCAATATCATCCATAATACGGGTTTTTTTCACGTAAATATGAATATGTCATTAAACCTGGCACCACCCGACACAGTCAATTAGTAGGGTTTATCACGTAAACAGAAGATGCCAATTCATTACAAGTACAGCACATCGGTGTATTGGAGAGCAAATTCACAAATCCGGCTGTCGCCTTATGTAGTTAGTTGTAATTACAGCACACCTGTGTGCTGTACTCGTGACGAATTGGCATGTTCTGTTTACGTAACTAATCTGTAACTAATTGGCTGTGTCGGGTGGTGGCGGGTTTAACGACACATTTATATATTTACACAATCTAACAAAAAAAACCTGTATTATGGATTTCTAATTGCATTTTTAGAATATGTATTAGACAAAAGGCACTATACATTTTCTCTACGTCGTTCACAGCGTTGCTGGTTGAATGCTCCAACGCTCCAAAGACGCAGATCCCCGTATAGCCTTCAACAGACCGTTGAAGCAAGTGTTGTTAGCGAGAACCTACTAAGGATGGCATGGCACAAGAGGGGGTGAGTCGCCAGCGCCAAGCCCAGCTACCATTGTTTCCCCCGATACTGATGTTTACACATCGCGCCAGGTATTCATTTAAGGCCGAATCGATCTGGATGAGGCTCAGGACCAGTTTAAATAATTATCCCCGAAGTTGGCCGCGAGCGGGAATCCAACTGGGGTCACCGGGGTTCATAGCGCAACGGTCAGCTGAGCTACCACTTCCTGCACTGCACTATCGCTTCCACGCACGCGTAACCACATGTGCACATTCAACGTGAAACTTATGGTACGACCCCGGGGTCCCGAATAAACGGAAGTCAAAATCGTTATTAATTTATTTTTGGCGACTCCGTCCCACCGCACACATAAATGCCGCGATCCACCTGGCACGGATCATTCTGTTGTCATGTCGTCCAAACGCAGCAGCGAGGACGAATGCGCACAAGAGCTGAACAAACGAATGCACTCCATGCTCGGGTATGGGTAGGATCATAAGTCGTATCCAAAGCTGCTTAAACTGCCTACACGACTTAAGTCCTTTATTTGTCATAATGGTATGCATAACATAGTGAAACTGCTCTCTTATCTTCATTATTATTTGTTACCTGCCAATGTCTGCAAACAGGATCAATCGATGCCAATCCTATTAGCTGCAGATATTTAACAGATGAGATGCGTTGCACCGTTAATTCCTCCTGTTTGATAAGACTTCTCTTGTCCGTATGCATCTGTGCCGATATGTTTTTTCCCGGTTCAGCCATAGTCCCCACATACCGCTCGTATCAATGCGGATAAGAGAATCGGCGAACCTCTTCTTTGTAGAGTAACATTGGTATAAACGCTTGTTACAATATGAACAGCGCATTGAAAACGCGTACTATTTTATGTACTGTGTACAAAGTTATGTTCACAAATCCACACTGAGAAACACGATGATTGGCAGAGGGGTGTAAATTATTCTTTCGATATTGTATTTAAATAGAGGTACTGCGTGTAAGTAGTTTTCAGTTTTAATGGCACAGTTAACAAGGCAACACTTGCCACCATCCTTCAAAACCCATTGGTGAAAAAGAGCAAAGTTTTTGTTTACATTATAATATAATGTTTAAGCGAGAGCCGGGGGCTTATGGGACCCCAGGGCCCCGCCATAAGGTTCATGTACACACTCATTCGGATTCACACATCGCACGCACACTCGCTCAGAAACGGTCACTCGCATTCATCATTCACGCGCGCGGATCTCCAGAACGTGGCAGCAACATTAACAGAATTATGGTTTTAGGAAAGAAAACAAAAAGACCGAGATTAAAGGGATAGATCTTATCGACAAAGAAATATATGTCACTCTTCATTCCACACGTTCACGACCGCCTGCGTAGCACTCGCCACAGGGGGATATGAGTGGGCAGGCCTCCCGCATTGATCGCTCCACACGGTCGCACCCCCTGCCACGTAAAACTAAAATTAACTATTTGTTTTAAATTTACCAGGTAAGGCCCACTGAGCTTTATAGCTCTTTTTCAGATGCGACGTGGTCGCAAATGAGAGCTCAACGAATTGGCTGACAATGTGGACATTTATAGCAGCCAAATACTCTAAAGGCATGTATCTAAATGTGGAGGGAAAACCGGAGGACCCGGAGAAAAATCCACGCAACCACGGGGAGTGAGAGACATGGAAACTCCAAAAATACAGCAGCCGTCAGGGTCAGGCTCGAACCCACAACCTCCTGTATACCAGGCGAGGTAGTTAACATCTTGCCCCAGTGGTGCCTCAAATCACATGGCACCCCACCGTGCCAACTTTACACGCAACGACCAACCTTGCTACATTGCATTGTGCCAGCAACAGTTTGTAATTTTACTTTTTATATAAACGAGTTTATTTAGTCATACATTTTTGATTTTCGAAGGGTTCGTTCGGTACTCAATATCTACGATTAGATAACTATTCATATGCCGATTAAAAAAATTGTTGATCAGAAAATATTTCTAAAATGGAATTCTCACCAGGCACCAACTCATATGACCCACTCTATCCATATGCCCTCTCTGTTTATGGGCGATGAAGGAGGGCCATTGTAATAAACGTCACCAATTCTTTTTTTTCTTTCAAGCAGTGTTGTTGACGAGGGTGTTGAGTTTGTTTTCATCTATACTTAGACGTGTTAAATGAGGATTGTAATATGTGGCGGTAGTGCAGTGGAGAGTGCACTGCGTTACGAAACCATTACCTCAGTTGCATTCCTGGCCAGGGCTAACATCTTGAACCGGTCCTGGGCCACCCACCTCCCGCGGGCCACCCACCCCCTCCCCTCAACCCATTTCACCAAGCGGCACTGACTAGCATGAAATATGTTCAAACCACCCATGACTTATGCAGCATGGGGAGGCCTCATACAGCAGTGGATTTACAAAGGGATGTACATTTTTACTGCAGTATTATTAAAGCATAAACACTGTACACATGGTAAAGATCATCTTCCTTTTTTACCCTTAAGGGCCATTACCCACAACGTTGAGCTAATAAAGCTAAACTTAATCTATTTGCAAATGAACTGTAAAAAAATGCAACTGAAAGATCTCACCAAACGCGGGGGTTACTTTCCAGAAAATGCCGTGTTGGGTAAAACCGCGTTCGACAAATAATATACCTAATGGGAAAGATATGGATGCGTTCCTGAGTCCAAAATGAATCACTCCCTCCCTTTGTTGAATGCATTCTACGCGATTTCTGCCCTTGTTATCGTAATAAAAGATGCTGAGTCGCTCTCCATGTCTTTTGTGTGCATGTGTAATCAGGGAGCCAATCCTAAGGGGGGATATGATCGGGCCGGAGAGGCGTTCGGGGGCCCTCGAGAAGGTTCCCCGAGGGGGTGTGGCCAGAGGCGGGGTTTAGCTCTGCCTCTGGCCACACCCCCTCGGGGACCCTCGAGAAGGTTCCCCGAGGGGGTGTGGCCAGAGGCGGGGCTTAGCTCCGCCGAGGAGGATATGAGGGAGATCGGGGGGAAGGTTCGGGGTCGGTGTGGGAAGCCTGGGTTCCGGACGGCGGGGCTGCCCTTCTCCTCGCCATCGCCACGGGCTACGTGGCGGATCTTCCCTCGGAGCTAACCTCCGCTTCCAGCGCGCCGTCAGGCAGCGGCGAGGCTGGGAGAGCGGAGTGAACCTCGTTTCGAACGCAGAGAGAGGCGCCTCGTCCACGGGTTGGGAGAGTGAAACCATCGGGAAGGGAAGCGAAGCTGTACTGTACCGTTGCGAAATTAAGAAGCACCCAACAAGCATCGTCGTGGAAATACTTTATTACACATGCACTCCTTTTAATTTCACCTCAAAATAAAACCACCGTCTCCATTACTATGCCCCACACCACGGCACTCACGTTCAACTCTCGCCGCTGACATTGAATTTCCAACCCGACGCTCGCCCCTGACACTTGTACCTTAATGATTCGCCATCTAGGCGCCCGAATTACTAACGTCCTCAATGAGTGGATGCATAGCTGCATGCATCAATGTGTGAACATTTGCATTGTTCATGAGCGCGTTAACATACGAAGGAACATGCATGGTAAATAAATCGTGCTCACGCTCGATTCATTCACACCACAGTCCCTTCCAATGGATGCAGCACTCTCACCTCTCGCAAGCCTAACAGCTATCTCAGCCAACAGTCTGAGCAATGGCATACCGCCTTACAGCCGAAACACCACCCCGTGTTCCAGAAAACAGGCCTCATTAAGATGCAGAATCCATCGGGTACCCACATGCACACGAACTGATTTCATCGCTCCACCTCAACGGTGAACGTCCTCTCAAGACGCGTTCAATTCCTTGGCTGCCACTCCGTCACTATGCTTGACCATCGGCCATAATCCAATCTAGCAACATGTGCTGCCCAACAAGCATATGCTCTCTAAGCCATGTTTCACATTTCTGTCTCAATGTAATTCCAGGCATGCATATCTCTATGTTGCATTGCTCACTATTTTTTCCCCACACTGCTGTGGGACTGAGCTATGATAATTTATTGCAGATGCCTTCCAGAAACAAAACACTCTTTATATAGATAAGACTGCACTTTCCATCACAGTTTGGAGAGGCTTTGCGCCATAAATTATATTGCTACAGTACTTTGTACTGAGACACTGTAAGTACAGAGCCCCATTACTGTACTATAGTAAATGATCTGAAAACATTAATTGTGCTTTATAAAAGTACAAATTTGTACTTTTAAGATTTACAGACCAATTATATACACAGTATATTACTTAGAATAATAAACACATTGAATAATGGTACTGGTGATGATGATTTTGTACGACACCTCCAAATAGCATGGTTGGCAACTTACGGTATAAATAAGTTAAAAAGGCATACATACTGTAAGAATAAGAGATAGATTAAGTTGTAAGTAATTTAAGCATGCAATTGCTTTATCTGAGAGTTGGTGAAGTGCAGATACACACCGCCTTCACATTTATATTTGGGGCAGTACGAGAGGTTATATGGTCCATGAGTTGGTGTTGAAAACGATTATGGTTACCACGGTTGCTGTAGTTGTGCAGTGTTTATTGTGGTAGCCGGTTCCAGGGCAGAACTGCGATTGCACTGGAATGGCCGCAGTTAGGCGGTTGCTTCCGTGAGGGTGGAAAGTATTTCCCCTGTTGACTTCGGTGTCGTCATCAACCCAACACTGATCACCATGGTGGAGTGTGGTGCACATTTCGCTTCATGCCCAAATGGGCATGAAGCCTCCCAGTAAACGTGTAACGTTGTGCCAACGTTGGCATGTGGTTCAAACCTTAGGACCAACGTTCGACCAACGTTGACCCAACGTGCCATAATATCTGGGGTGAACCACGGCGCCCAATCAAGGAGACTTATGAAAATACAAAATAAAACAGAGATGCACAGAGATAAGTAATCCCAGTAGAAAAACAACAATACATTGGAGAACACAGACGTGACCGAACATGTTATAACAAGCAACAATAACAATGCAATTGTAACGCGCACACTATTTCGCAGACATGAACGACTGTTAACTAAGGTGAGGAGCCAAGCGCAGTGTCACTCGATAGCCAGGCGAAAGAGGTGGGGCCCTTAATTGTCTCTTAAGAGTGGGTGCTCGACGGCCACAGAAAGGAAAAGCGATGACGTGTAGATCCCATATAGCGAGCCTTTAGAGAGCGCGCGGGAACCAAATCGCATGAAAATAGCCAGAATCATACGCCTTGTGGAATAGACCTTTTCATCAAAACATTTCACGAACCGCCGGCACAATGAATGATGTTTCAGACGCGTAAACATGCGGACGTCCAGATGGGGTCGCACTCGAACGAGCAGCCACTGCCGTGCCCGGTGTGGGAAACGGGGAATCTTCCCGAGCCAAAATAACAGCAGGCGGCAGGCAGAGGGTGAGTAGCAAAAGTAGCTACATATGTTCGGGCCCCGCACTTTCAAGGGCCCCGCGCTAAATGCTTTCAAGCTATCAATTCCGTTTCAGTGATTCTGCACTTGCTCTATTACTATAGTACTATACTGCCTTCAAGTTTTATGAACGACTGGGTGTTTAAAGTTAGCGAGTGGTCGTATTATTTGGCTGTATAGCAAATGAATAAATACAATTACTTTACTACGCAAGTAAAAACAATCTTTTTTAATATTTGTGTTTTTGTTTTTATTTAGGGCCCCTTTATAACATATGCTACAGGTCCCGCACTAGCTTTATACGGCACTGAGTGGGGGCCAGACGTTGGACCAAAATCATTGGTTCTGTTGACTAAATGTTTATACCAAAATTAAGGTACAGTACCTCAATCGTGGAATGACACTCAATAATGTTTATTTTAAAAAGGGTGATAACACAGTGACACAAATATAATAAACTGAAGAGAAACATTTCGATTTAAAGCTTTCGTGACTGCAATGATTCATCTTCTTTGGTTCTTTCGGTAAAGTCACGTAGAATGATAATAAAATAATAAATTGATAAAATAAAATAACACAATAATATTCTCACGACGTTTCGGCCACAACACAAGCGGCCTTCATCAGGTGAAGGGGGCGAGACTGTCTGGTAGGACAGCGCTGGAGTGAAAGAGCCACGTTCAGATACGGCCTTTAAGCTGTGTGAGAGGAACAAAGCGCCTTGACAAAGGAATTAGCATATAGTTTAGCATTGAAATGGCTGAATGATTAACTTGTGACTGGTCACAGAAATAGCTATGTTAAAAGTTAAAGCATACACACCCGCAGAGGCACCCATTGTTAAAGGGATTAGCATAGAATTTAGCATTGAAATAGCTAAGTTAAGGCATACACATCTTGACAATGGAATTAGCATAGAATTTAGCATTGAGATAGCTGAGTGATTAGCTTGTACCTGCTGCAGAAATAGAGCTTGTACCTGCTGCAGAAATAGCTACGTTAAAGTCAGAGCATACACATTCACCGAGGCCCTTAGTACAAATCAAACAGGAGAATTTAGCATTGAAATAACTAGGCGAATCCAGCATTGAAACAACTGAGTGATTAGCTAGTGACTGGTCACAGAAATGACTACACATCTGAGCTATTCACAGTACTATATAGTGAACCAATAAAAACTAAAATATAAATTACCTTCATGTTATCAATAAACTCTATATTCTCCAATCAGCTAAGCTACCAACAATAAGTCGTTATATATCACAATGCTATATGGCGAAAAAATTGGTGGATTCTTACCCTCAAATTTCAGCACCACGGATAGCTACGGGCCCCGTTCAGACGGACGAGTTCGTCCATGGTCGGAACAGAGGAGGGGGAGAGAGACAGCTGCGAGGCCCTAGTATGCTCCATATTGTAAAACTATACCATTAACCGTGGTGTGAGAGGTATTAAGAGGCAATGCTGGCGAAAGAGCTGCGGTCTGAAGGTCATCGTAAAAATACAATTAATTAAGAACAGAAATGATTTAAAACATCTTTCCAGTGGTTACTAGGCCTGAATCCATCTTCTCTGTTGAAATTGTCTATGTGCTTGTATATGTGAATGGCCTCATGAACGAATCTCTCATGGTAGCCGGTTGGTTTGCAAAGAACCTCCGTCTTGGAGAAGTCAATGTCATGTGAGCCCACTGAATTATAACAGTGATCTGCCACGGCAGAGGAGTTCGTCCTACCGTGTTTCAAGTCTGCTTTGTGTTCGCGGATGCAGTCCGAGATATGTCTTTTGGTTTCTCCAATGTAGCTACTACCACAGAGGCACTTTAGTTTGTAAACGCCCGGGTGCTGTATGTCTGGAACAGCATCTTTTACAGATGGAACTAAATCACGGATTTTATGTACTGTGTTGAATCGGACCTGGATCTTGTGTTTGTTCAGGATTTTGGAGATCTTTTTAGTGACCCCTGCAATGTAGGGTAAGGTGATGGTTTTGAGTGGCTCCACAAGAGGATCCTTCTTCATGACTGGAGTGATGGCTTTGCGGATTGTGTAGTCGGAGTAGCCATTAGCCCTGAGAGCCTGGTGTACGTGCTTGAGTTCACTGGTAATGTGTTCCTGGTCGGAAATGCATTGGGCTCTATGGTATAGAGTCTTGATGAGGGAGTTCTTCTGGGATGGATGGTGGTGGGAATCCGGTTTCAAGTAAGCATCTGTATGGGTAGCTTTCCTGTAGACAGAGTGGCTCATTGAACCATCATGTCTTCTTTTAATTAAGACATCCAAAAAGGGTAGTTTGCCATCTTTTTCGACCTCCATGGTAAATCTGATGGCTGGGTGTATGGAATTGATGTGGTCGCGGAATTGGTCTAGAGCAGGCTGGCCATGTGGCCAGATGACAAAGGTGTCATCAACGTACCTCTTCCATAAGGTCGGGCGTAGAGTGGCAGTCTGGATGGCGTCAGTTTCAAATTTTTCCATGAATACGTTGGCTACAACCGGAGATAGGGGGGAGCCCATTGGGGTGCCCTCAGTTTGTTTGTAGAAAGTTCCATTCCAAGTGAAGTAAGTGTTGGTTAAGCAATGTCTCACCAGGGGGGGTACATCAGTATGCAGTCCTTGATGAACCAGGTCTTCAATGATAGCGATGGTGTCAGGTACCGGGACTTTGGTGAACAAGGACACCACATCAAAACTGACAAGCAGGTCGTTTGGGGACAGGGAAATGCCTTTGATTGTCGATACCAGGTGAGTAGAATTTGGGTGCCTCTGCGGGTGTGTATGCTTTAACTTCTAACATAGCTATTTCTGTGACCAGTCACAAGCTAATCATTCAGCCATTTCAATGCTAAACTATATGCTAATTCCTTTGTCAAGGCGCTTTGTTCCTCTCACACAGCTTAAAGGCCATATCTGAACGTGGCTCTTTCACTCCAGCGCTGTCCTACCAGACAGTCTCGCCCCCTTCACCTGATGAAGGCCGCTTGTGTTGTGGCCGAAACGTCGTGAGAATATTATTGTGTTATTTTATTTTATCAATTTATTATTTTATTATCATTCTACGTGACTTTACCGAAAGAACCAAAGAAGATGAAGAGAAACAGCTCATATGTGCAGGACAATATATTATCTCCTATCGCTTATCCCCCCCCCCTCTTCCTGTGTATGTTTATCCGATTTGTTCCATGTCTGATCCCGTGTATCCAATTGCCAAGCAATATTGCAAGGAAGATCCGTGGTGCTGCACGAAGATAGCAGCGACAGAGAGAAAAAATATGTCATGGGACCTTTCTTGCCATTTTCAAAATATAAGAATTGGTTATATATTAGGAGCACTCTTAAAGGAGTGCTCCTAATATCAGCTCGTTACCTGTATAAAAAAAACACCTGGGAGCCAGAAATCTTTCTTATTGAGAGGGGGTCAAATACTTATTTCCCTCACTAAAATGCAAATCAATTCATAACATTTTTGACATGCGTTTTTCTGGATTTTGTTGTTGTTATTCTCTCTCTCACTGTTCAAATAAACCTACCATTAAAATTATAGACTGATCATTTCTTTGTCAGTGGGCAAACGTACAAAATAAGCAGGGGATCAAATACTTTTTTGCCTCACTGTACACAAGGCTGGAATGGGCTACAAACCATTGCCAAGCAGCTTGGTGAGAAGGTGACAACAGTTGGTGCGATTATTCGCAAATGGAAGAAACACAAAAAAACTGTCAATCTCCCTCGGCCTGGGGCTCCATGCAAGATCTCACCTCGTGGAGTTGCAATGATCATGAGAACGGTGAGGAATCAGCCCAGAACTACACGGGAGGATCTTGTCAATGATCTCAAGGCAGCTGGGACCATATTCACCAAGAAAACAATTGGTAACACACTACACCGTGAAGGACAAATCCTGCAGCGCCCGCAAGGTCACCCTGCTCAAGAAAGCACATATACATATAATACATACCCCGTCTGAAGTTTGCCAATAAACATCTGAATGATTCAGAGGACAACTGGGTGAAAGTGTTGTTGTCAGATGAGACCAAAATGGAGCTCTTTGGCATCAACTCAACTCGCCGTGTTTGGAGGAGGAGGAATGCTGCCTATGACTCCAAGAACACCATCCCCACCATCAAACATGGAGGTGGAAACATTACGCTTTGGGGGTGTTTTTCTGCTAAGGGGACAGGACAACTTCATCGCATCAAAGGGATGATGGACGAGGCCATGCACCGTCAAATCTTGGGTGAGAACATCCTTCCCTCAGCCAGGGCATTGAAAATGGGTCGTGGATAGATATTCCAGCATGACAATGACCAAAATCACACGGCCAAGGCAACAAAGGAGTGGCTCAAGAAGAAGCACATTAAGATCCTGGAGTGGCCTAGCCAGTCTCCAGACCTTAATCCCATAGAAAATCTGTGGAGGGAGCTGAAGCTTCGAGTTGCCAAACGTCAGCCTCGAAACCTTAATGACTTGGAGAAGATCTGCAAAGAGGAGTGGGACAAAATCCCTCCTGAGATGTGTGCAAACCTGGTGGCCAACTACAAGAAACGTCTGACCTTTGTGATTGCCAACAAGGGTTTTGCCACCAAGTACTAAGTCATGTTTTGTAGAGGGGTCAAATACTTATTTCCCTCGTTAAAATGCAAATCAATTCATAACATTTTTGACATGCGTTTTTCTGGATTTTGTTGTTGTTATTCTGTCTCTCACTGTTCAAATAAACCTACCATTAAAATTATAGACTGATCATTTCTTTGTCAGTGGGCAAACGTACAAAATCAGCAGGGGATCAAATACTTTTTTCTCTCACTGTATGTCTTTCTGATATATATATTTTATTAAAGGCTCTGAAAATGTAATTCTACGTTAACATAATAGGAATAATGATTTGCAGGCCTTTGTTAATCCACTGCTGGATGAAGGCAACCCCATGGCATGTCGATCATGGGGGGTTGCTTTAACATACTTCACCTCGCTGGTAAGCACGGTTTGGTAAAAGGGAGGCCTTGGAACTGGCTGACTTGTCTCTCACCGCCAACTGCAGCTGTGACCGGAAATCAAACTCAGGTCACCGGATTCGTAGCGCAGCGTGTTAACCACGAAGCCACTGTTCCACCCCCACTTCCCAATTTCAAAGCTCGATTCCTCACAATGGGAACCATCAGTGTGATGTGGTACCTATAGGCCAGGAGGCCAGCCCAGATATTTCACTTGTCGCGACCAACTGAGGAGGCAGTGAATTATGCAACGACCATTGAATCAGTAGGTTATAAAATAATCCACTGTAATTATCCATATGAATAAATCGTTACAGCTGAAGATGTAACATCCTTGGTGGTACCAATTTTTTTCTCTCACATGGACTACTATGGTTTGGACCTCTTCTAGGTCATCGGAGTATGAATCTAATGGACTACTATTATCAGGGCCTCTCCGAGATTATGCGAGCCTGAAATAAGATACGCGTGTTAACTGTGCACCACTGGATTTATGGAGGTAGATGAAAGTGTGCGACGGGTGTGCGTGTTTCCGGTCGATCCCTTTATCACAAGGTAAACAGCTGACATCTACACAGCCGCACACCGAGGCTGCGTGACCCCGGGATGTCCCAAAGCGAGTTTGCAGCTTCGTTATTGAGCGAAACTATTCCCTAAAGTGACGGCCACGGTGCACGAGTAATATAACTGCGCTGGCATATTACAATGTACTATTACTATTTTACTTAACAGGTAAAGCCCACTTTGCTGTTTGCGCTTCTTTAGAGGCGACCTTGCCACAAATGATAGCTCATTTGAGTGGCTGATCACCACAAGAAGGAATTTATAGTAGTAGCCAAGTAATATATATATATATATGCATGTTTCTAAATGTCGAGGGCCACCACCATGGGGAGAGAACACGCGAACTCCAAATATACCCGAGGCATGATCTAACCCACAACCTACTGCGGACCAGGCAAGGGCGATACGATCTCCTCGCCACAGGGAGTGTGTGGTGCCACGACAGCGAAACCGCTCCGTGGGAGCCGTGCCTGCGGCGGGGGTGCTGCAGCAGAGAAGCCACCCGGCTTCCGTCACAGCGCTTCCCCCACCACCCACAATATGAACACACGCATGCACTTTGTAGGGCCTCGTGGGGGGGTCACCTACCCCTGAGTTTTTACCCGAGGGCCTACCTTGTGGGGGTGCTCCACGGTTTCTCAGGGCCAGGGAATTGGCAGACCCCCCCCCAGGCCGAATGACACTGCGGCGCCATGGATTAACTTAAAATTGTATGGCCACGGCGAACTCACTGAGAACCGCAATGAGGAAACACCCAAGGCACACACGGACCAGCAGGCAGGTGGGGAGCGGGGCGGCACAGGATACTCTTTACTATGCCCCAGGCACACGCGGATCGGCAGGCAGGCGGGGGGCGGGGCGGCACAGGTTGACCTTTACTATGCCGTGCACTTGGTTAAACAATGGAGGGGAGGGGCTCTCGCCTTCGCACGATGTGTGCAGTGACCTCGAACTTGCACACGTTGGGTAAACAATGAGGGGCGGGCGTCTGAGAGGGGGGCTGATCTGATTGGCAGAGAGCGGGAAATCCGAGGCTCCTGATTGGAAGAGAGGCCAGCGGGGCTTTGAAGTAAGAGAATACAAAGGGACGAAAATGGGAAGCAAGCTCTCTTTTGCCCGGGGTCTTTTGGAGTGAGGGACCGAGGAGTGATCGTCCCCTGCTACTCGAACGTCCGTGAGATGGGTCGCAGAGCAGCCAGATCCAGTTCCCAGCAAAAGCCACATGCAGCCTCGTCTTTCCGCGACTTCCAACACCACGAGGTCGGATCGTAAGTACGAAGAGGAGAGGTAAGGCAAAGGCGAATATCTAATAGAGAGAGTGTGTAGGGAGAGGTCAGGCTAATCGAGTCTTAGACTGTAGAGAGATAGGTTAGATCTGCCATGCTGGTCCACACTGACACAGATAGGTTGGCTTCATTAATCGAGGAATAAATTGCCAGTAGACATTCAACTTTGTCGTGCTATCTCTGTGAGTACGGAGGGGAGGGTGCCTGGTGTTGTGAGCCTGTGCGTTGTGGTGTCCTGTGTATTCTGCCCGCGTGGGTACTCTCGCCGCTGCGCAGCTCGTGGTTGGCGTGTACGAGAAGGGCACCGCGATGTGTTTGCGAGGTGGTTAGTACAGCTATTTAAATCATGCCACGAGGAGCAGTAGCGAGGGGGGGGGGGAGAAGAGGAGAGCGGGGGGGCACAGGAGAACGGTGAGACGGGGGGCAGCCGCCCCAACAAGTACATTAATTGTGTTGTTACATGACACATCCACAGTAGGGGACCCATTATTGGCTATGTCGTCGTGGGTGAATGGGCGATTCAATGCACAACTCCCTAACTTTAACCAGCAATTGCTTTTTATGATTAATATTATTATGATGCTGATGATAATAATAATGTATAGTTTTATATGAAGCGTCATAAGCCATGTAAATTGCATCTCATAATCACTTCGGTACCAAAGACAAGCTGGAATGCAGCAGTCAGGTGGTGAGCCCTTTCTACCAATTGCCAAGCTCTGCAGTCCTCTCTATATTTAGATATTTGAATGAGTGTTTATACAATGCACTGTTTTGATGATAGGGGCCGTCCATAAATGACGTCACGCGATTTTTGACGATTTTTGACCCCCCTCCTCGTCACACGGCATCACAAAAAGTCAGACCCCCCCCTCAAATATGACGTCACAAAGCTCTGCCCCCCCCCCCCAAAAAAAAATAAAACATGCTTCAAATCGCTTTAAACTATTGTCATTGTAGTGCGTAATTAATGTGCCGCTGCACTCTGATGTTGTAGGAGAAAATATTTATCAAAAGTATATTTAATTAAGTAGAACGTGCTGTCTATATTTATTTAAAGTTGCGGATTTTGATGTGACGTCACATTTCTCAACCCCCCCCCCCCTCGTCACACATCGTCACAAATATCTGACCAATCCCCCCCCCTCCAGGTGCGTAACGTCATTTATGGACGGCCCCATAGCTTGTGGCAATTACATTTTTATGCTGGTGATTACTTTCTGTAATAATGATACTATTGTGAGTATGATTATGACTAGCCTTTTACCCGTCCAAGGACGGGTGTATTGCAGTAAATCTGAAACTTGCAAGCGAAAAGCAGACCGCGACGTGGTATTCATTGATTCAATGTGTGTGCAATTTGTAAGGGCGCGGTGACACAGACCTATATAATTTTAAGGTTATAATCCCTTGTTCATCATGACGTCCTTTTAACTTTTATGTCTCAACAGCGTTATGGAGATCACGTGACGTGAGGGTTCTGCCTTTGTAGTGAGGGTTGTCAGTTGACGCCGAGGAGGGGGGAGGAGGCGCCTCGCCCCCCATGCGGAGTGACGTCAGCCGCTAATTATTATGAATGGGGGGGGGGTGTCCATTTGGAGGATGTCACCTTATCATGATTATTAATGAGGGGGGCTGGTCGACGTGGAGTGTTGTCACGAGCATTGCACACAGACATTCTTGGCTCATTATAGAAGGTAGTAATAATAATAATGGGGGGGGGGGGAGGGGGTGTTCATTTGGAGGACATCACCTGCTCATGATTATTGATGATGGGGGCTGTTCGATGTGGAGTGACGTCACGAGCGTTAAGGACAGACATCCCTGGGTGATTATGGTAGGTATGATGATGATTGTGATGATTACTAAACATCTCTAGGAATTTGAGGAACAACTCTAATCTTCGGGGAAATTTTTTGAATTTCCAGGCAATCTGAACGTTTACTGCCCGCAATATTCAGGCATTCTGTATGTCGTGTTAAGGTAGTTTTGATGCATGTTCAGCTACTTTGTCTGAATTTTTAGCTCTTCGTAAAAACTGCCTGTAGCATTTCAGGCGGATTAACAGATATTGTATTTCGATTGATTGATGCTGATAACGTTTTTCTGATGATGGCGAACTTTATTAATACAGTATTCCAAATATTGCATAAAATTGCTCTGTTATGCATGCCACACACGGGCTGGTTTGCATGTTAACTCTCGAGCTCAGATAGAGCTTGCGAGTGAACAGATCGGCATGGTAGACTGTGAGTGCTGCATTTTCGCCGGTGACCTTCTTGTCTCCGAGCCAGATCGGTTACGAGCTCGTCAATCATTGCGTTGATGAACCCCGGCGCCTGACACTCAGCCGTTGTGGGCAAGTGTGGGCAATTGTAGACAACCATGGCTTTCGCCAGATGGCGAGTAAAACAAGATAGAAAGTCAGTCCATTCATTGAGCTCTCGATTTATTTTCTCCCCCCAATTGCATCCCTATTGTGCTGTCGGTGTCATGTCATGAGGTGAAGTATCCATCCGAAATCTCTTGCAGAGCAAGTTTAACCCTTCCTATTAGAGAGCGGCCCATGCAAGCGAATATCCGAGAGCCACCTCCAAGTGACCTGGTTCACACAGTGGCCTGGCTTCATTTTCCAATCCTATATGCCACGTGAGAGTTAGCATTCGTTCTATGACGGAATTGTGTCAAGTTAAGTTGCAGAAATAAATTTTGTCTATGCAGTCATTGGTGACCGGGCTGAGACCGTCAAGTCGTCGCACTTGAGACGGTGGTTTAATCACAAGCGGCTACCTGCAATGGAATCCAGAATATCAGCAGTTTTCCAGCTCAGCACCCTGATTTCTGGGTCACCTGGACACCTCACATTATTTTGAGCTGCAATGGACTGGGGTGGGGGGAGACTACGAACAAAAATGTGCAGGGGGAAAAAAATATCGTGCGTATACAAACGACATGCACGCCAGGTGCTGGTACTCAGCGTAAAGATCCGTTTTAAAAAATAAAGTGCTTCAACATGTTTTGTTCGAGGTTTGAGCAAATATTATGCGGGTTCGGTATTTGTGTGGAATTTTTGTTTTCGTGAACACATATGCAGTGTCCTCTGAGAGACGGAAGGACTAACAGGGGCGATAAAGGTAAGAGTCATGACAAACGTTACAGACAGCAGTTGATTTGCGTGGTTGAAATGTTGACAATATATTCCTTATATATTAAAAATTGAATTACTTCCCAATAAGCTCAAGTGATTAACGCAATCAGCTAAGTTGTTCACAAATATTCGATACTTTCTAGATGATTGTAACCAAGACCATTGCAATCATGTGGAGGTTTAGAGAAATGAGAGACAAAGCATACAATCTTCATACTATCACTTGTGTGTATTTGTTTTATAGGTCGACCCAGCCTCAAATGTGTACCTGGTGTGGTGTGTAAACATCGCCACAAGGGAGACAAAGACGGCTGGGCGTGGTGCTAACCTCTTATGTGCCGTGATGGCCTTCATAGGTGTTTACTCACAGCACTTATTCTAGTTGATTGTTAATGCTATCCAGAATGTATTTGTTTGTCTTTGTCGTTTTATCGAGATAACCCAAACTGTTGTTAAACTAATATTCCGTAATAATTAATAATATCTTTATGGACATCCTGTATCGATTGAGCATGGCACTAAATTGTCTCTCGGCTCCCCTGATAAAATAAAACTATGTATTGGACTTGTGCACGAATGATTCGGAGCAAAATTCATATAAGCAGACAAACTCGAGCCAGGTCTTGACTTTTTGAGCTTTGTGGCTAAGAAAAGCTCTCTGTGCTAAGATTTACCTCCATACATAATATGTTACTGGGAGTAGCATATTATGTATGGCACATTGGCTGATAAATTAAAGTGACATTTAAGTTTGTATTCGTGTGATGAGACAAACTCGCAACACATATATAATTCTCACACAACAAATGCACACACACGCATATAGATACAACAGCCAGTCACTACTAAATGGCAGCGACGTCACCATAGTGCTTGTGCCAGGCCAGGTGTACCATAAGGCCACGTGAAGGTGGTCTCGATGAAGTGTATTGTGGTCCTCCTTGTCTGAGGTCACCATTAAAATAAAATAGAGTGAATGTGACCGCCTGACAGGCAGCAGTGATACAGAGATGAGAGATAACAATTGACCGGTTTCGTCCTTATTAGGACTCATCAGTGCATTGCTGCCGAGTCTACTTCTGGGAATCATATGTGGAGTGCCCATTTTCATACTGTGGGCCTCATTAGCAATAGGCTTCTTCAGGAAATGCTTAATGCACAAAGGCTACGTGCTTTTTTTTACATGTTTCTGTCTATTGTTTATCATGGCTTTCTGGCGTTATATTGTTTCAATGGGGTTTTCTCGCCAATTACAGATTTTATTGGCAGGAGGTCACAGGACAGACCCAGATGACACAGCCAACTGACTGAGATGACTGGCAGATGTGCTCCCCCACTGTGGTAATAACACAGCGCGTGAAGGCAGTCCAGCACTCCCAATCCAACTCCCCATGTCAATGCCTCACCGATCCCTTTCAACCTCGCCCCACTGTCGCCTACTTAAGCCCGCCGCGATTGTTGAAATTTCAGACTCTGTGCTAACCACTGTGCCACTGCTCCACCCAACCAAATACAACGATAGTATATCTCAGGATGCTATGCAAAAGAAGAGTCGTGTGTGATTTATGATGAATTGCGCAGAGAAAGGGGACTTTATTGAAAAGCTTTTTGATGGCGGATGAAGGGTAGCGGACAGGGCAATATGGCTACTTTACTTTCTTCTGACGCACAGCAAGGACGGTTTATTTGGGGTTGGGCTTCCTTGTCGGCTTGTTCTATCTCTTCCCGTCTCTCATGACCCTTTCTCTCTTCACTCACACCTCACCTCCGGTGGCTTCAGGTCTTCCCGGACACATTTCCACCACGTACCATCTGGTCTCTGTGCTTAATTTCTCCTTTCAAAGACTTTGTTGAAACTATCATCTGAGGTCATTCTCACCACAACGTGCACTCCAGCATCTTAATTTTGATTATTTTATGACATCATTGAAGTATGCTGATGGCGATGGAGAGATCGTCCATAGGCAGAGAAGAAGAGGAAAGCGTCAGGCCTGGACTTGAACAGGGAGCAGGGAGTCAGCAGAGTGGACGACTAGAGGAGGAAAGTTCGAGACAGTGGGGGCAGCAGAGAAGGAGCAACCCCCCCCCTGTCTTCAATCAAAGTTGACTGGCTTTGGTTGTTTGCGCAGAGGGAATGGGAGTGGAGTACAGCAAGATCTAAATCGACAGATGGGGGCGGGGGGAGGGGGTAAATGCATGGTGGATCGTGAAGATGCCGAGAACAATCTTGCAGTTGATCCGGAATTTAATTTGTAATCAGTGGAGGGGTGACCTGAGGATTGGGATGATAAGACGTCATTCATGGGTGCGGATTGTACCAGCTGCATTGTGGATCACACCAGTCTGTGTCATGGACGGGCAAGGGAAATTCTAGCCTCAAACCTGAAGCAGTGTAATGGTGTTCATGGGTCAATGTCTCTGACTAGTGCATTCACTTTGTCAGTCTACTTGAGTGACATCTATAGCTACTACCAGGAGCAGGTAAAAAAAAACGGTTTGTATTGCATGCACTGCATGATTGCACTGGCATTCGGACACAAAGGGTGCCTGTCATTCTGTACCATTAATAATCAGAAAATGTTTAAGGGCAGCTAAAAGTCAAATAACAAGCACGGCAGGCAAGCTGTCATTCAGTACAAACTCTGGGGTTACGGACAGACCTAGCTTCAATTACATATTTATATCGTTACTAAGACATTCAATCGCAATGTAATTGTCACGCCAGTTAACAGTTGCTTCCTTGCATTTATTTACAGTATAATTGACCACTGGTCTGGCCACGAGTGCAACACTATAATATTGAATGGGGTGGGGGGGGGGGAGTGGACCCCTGTATAAGTGAGTGTATCATTCGGCTAAACTGCAGGCAGCCAATGAAAAGCTTGTGGGGCAATGGGAGTCCAGGGCCCAATGGACCACTGGGGACAAGGCGTGGTTACATTGTCCCCAGGTGCCCCTGGGCACGTCCTTCAAAGTGCACCGGCCGTGGCAGGGCCCTGTCGAGGTGAATGAGGTTAGGAGGCCGCAAGTGCGAACATATCCACGTCGGTCGCAGGGGCTGGTTTGTGCGCCCGTCACGATTGAAACTCTATATTCAACCCTGTGGTGACAGTTCATCCCCACCTCCTGGGTGCCGGGTGTCTGATGTGTCAGATGAGCCAGGGCCAGCAAGCACGGAGGTTGCACCTCAGCAGGATTCCGTTGTATCGCCTGCAGGATTCCAGCACCTGACGCCCGCAGACCCACTGGCAGCGCCTTAGGCGGATGGACCGGGGGTGACGGAATGGTTGCCACCTTCTTCTTCTTCCAGGGAGAGGCCGCGCACGTTTGGCCATTACACATTGTCCCAGGGTTCCCCAGAAAGTCAATTCTCGTCCCACCTGGGGGCCCAGCGACGAGGACCTGCTAGAAAACTGTTAGGTTTGGATAACCCGCCCCCTTTTCTGTTGACCAAATTAGTTCCGACGCCGTCTGGCAGGTGGCTGCAGACGCGAGCCGGGCTGTGACTACTGGTTGACCTGGGGTCCTTCCCGACGCTTGCGGGCTGCGGCACACTGGCGGTCGTCGGACATTTTTCAAATCCCTGCGATCCAGATTCGTTACTGTGGGTTCTCGCCTGAAATTTGTTAAATCTCCATCAATCGGCACACACACTTAAGTACAGGTATACATCTTATTGACTGACATGTGAACTTGTATTTATGTTGGAACTGTTTCGTGATTTATCAATGACCAAACCATCTAGAATGCGCCCGATTTGATCGGATCTCGGAAGCTAAGCAGGTATGAGCCTTGATAGCACTTTGAATAGGTGGCTAGCTAGCGTTTTCAACTCTTGACTGAAGGTATTCCGAGAGATTAGTTATTATTTTAAATATATGTCCTTAAAATATCCTATTGTTAAAATCACCCGAATTAATTACAATCGTTACCATGAGATAGATTCCAATTACAGTAAGTTCGCTGCCAATCCGGGAGGGTTGAGAACCCTATACGACCACCATATGCACCAACAAGTTGCTATAGGCTTCTACGGGGCTACCTGGTGACCAGCAGAACCTTGTTGTACAGTACTGTACTTTAATGGTGCCTACGTCTAGGCTGCCCGTCCTCACAAATTTGCACTGAAGAGCGTCCTGGTAAAAATGCCAACGTTGACTCAACGTTGACCCTACGTTGGCATGTGGTTGACATCGTTGGAACAAGTTTAGCCCGACGTTCCAAGTTTAGTGGAGTGGTGAAGCATGGCCAAATAACCGCAATGGCCCGTAGAGCATTCATAGGCCCACATCTCGCAGTGGATGAGTAAACAGACTGCACAATTACATATCTGATAAATGAAGAATGGTCCTACGTTTTGAATATCCTACTATAGTCACTTGATGCAGGAGGTGACTTCCTAAATCTTTATCCACTAAGAGCGGGTGTTTACAGACTAAAGAATCATTTATACTTTTCGTAACGCCCATCTCTACATTAAGTTTGTTCACAGCTAATATATTTCTGAACACAGGTTTAAGGAATGCAGGTACCCCAGCGCTCTGTCTATAATCCATGTTCAGCACTGGCAACACGAGTGGGCATGGATTAAGAGCCAGCTTGACTGTGACTGTGATTAATGGCAGACGTCGTGGCTTAATTGTTCCTGAGCCATGCCTCGAGCTGTTGGCTGGCTTTTAGTTTGTGATCGTGGCGTGATCCATCATCGCCACGTGCGCCAATGGAAGGATGTCTGGGCGGTGATATGCATGGCCCAGCGGTGGCGCGTTGGCCGCTTGTTTTGCAGAGCTTTGCGGTTCGACCCACAACCGACCTGGTTAATATTACTGGTGTATTCTCTGTGAAAATAGACCCCGTGTATTTCTCAGTGGACGTTAATGATCCCTTGACGTTATTCGAAAAAGAGTAGGCCATGTGTGCATGTGTCATGGTCCGAATTCACCAATTTACTTAATTGAGAAAGACATGGCAATCGTCGATCGTTGCCCAAAACTGCAAAAAAATATAGCAGGACCCTCTTGAGACTCAGTGAAGCTTTCCTGGGTAAATAAATATAATAATTCATAATTGGTTTCTTTTTGGGTAAGATTGTGAAATTATAGCTATAGCCCTCTACCACCCGACTGGTCAAGCAAAGCAAGTTGTCATGTGGGCAAACATACCAATTGATTCTGTTTTGTAGCAAATACATTTATTTAAAAGCAAAAAAAGAAATGCCTAACAGAATCAATCTGCCCCACTTGCTCACGAGAAAATTGATTTTAATAGCTCTAACTAAACAAGAAACAAATTATGATTCATAACATTGCCGGTGAAAGCCTATGTATGACACTAAATGTATTGATAATAATTCAACACCCCAGTTGTGTTGTGCATACGATAACATGTTAGTCAACGTGACTACTAATAGCACAGCCAATGCAATGAGTCTGAGTGGGTGTTGCGGACACATTTGGGTGCTTGTCAACAACTTGTTGATATGACTTTTGCAACAATTATAACTCCCCCAGATGGAGTGGTGGCGCAGTGGTTAGTGCGCTTTTTCATGCATGAATTTTAAACGATTGTTTATACTAATGAGATGACGTCATATGTGAACGCGTCATTTTGTTTATACATAGTTTATTAATTCGGGTATTTACGCAGATAAAACGTAGTGCCCCCCACGACCAAACCTGTCTCACCTTGGGTTTACATCAAGTAGAGAACCGGGCAAGGAACACAGTGTGGCGTGTGACATCACGCCGTGGTCGAAGAAGCCGATGCAATTACGGTAATCAAATTAAAGTTTCGTGGGCAAACGCATGTTGAAACGTGTTAGAGAAATCATGTGTGTGCATGATTCTTCTTCCGTGTTAACATGTACAGTATACATTTTAATGAAAGCCTCATTGAATTTAACTATTTTAAAACCTGCTTCTGACACGTGGCCGTACAATGGATATTACAATTCACTTACATAGCCCTCCCAGCAGGATTGTGACATTGTTTAAATGTTGAGTTTTTGGTTGGAAATACGTCATGACGTTGAACAATGAGGAAACATCCGTGCAACGTGTGTTTTCTCCAACAAGAGTTGAAGCGCAGTTGATATTTAACGTTGATACAATGTTGGAAATTATGAGTGCTACATATACAGCATCAGAATGTATAATACATACACGTACTTATAAAGCACGACATTATCAGGGTTATACAATTCACCTGTTCGTTGGTGAGTTATGCCTCAAATAAATTGTGTTTTAACATTACTAATACTAAAAAATTAGTTGTGTATGTTTCGTAGGCTTTACCAACCAATATTATTCATTACGTCTTTATTTTGGGTTAGATCATGTAGGTGTGTGGTTTGAAGTTTTACTATAACCTTCCACCATTAGAAACAGCCAAGTTTTCATGTGGGCAAATATGCCATTTGATTTTGCTTCACAATTTGTTTGGAAACCTCAAAAGTTATTTTTTTTTTTAAATAGGGAAATGCGTAAGAAAAATACGTTCCATTCTGTGCCCGCCCAAAATAAATATTGCGGGTTGATCCCATCTTCCAGCATGGCAGTTAAACCAGAGGGGAAGTTTCTTAAAATCCCACGCTTCTGTCTTCCCAGCAGTACATTTATTTAAATTTAACTTTGGAGGACCAACATAGCCATAAGTATTCTAATAATTGTAAATTTACAATGCACAGTGTTTATTATGCAAATGCTGTCAGTGACTATTAAAAATAATAAATATTCCCTCAATTATTGCGAAAACATTTTACAAAAAGCTATAAATACAAAACATTAATGTGCTAAATTAACTTATTTACCTCTAAGAATAGGGTTTTTCCCCTTTTTTCCTGCAACAAAACTGAAACCTTTTTACAAGGATTCATGTCTGCATTAACCACAATACCTGCAGTCAAAATGCAAACAAAAAACATACTACGATAATACATGCATTGTCCTTGAAACGGATTGGTCCACACCAAGGGACGGCTTTCTTTTCAGCCTCAACCCAATTGGTGCTCGACCAGATGGCGCCAAAAGGCGTACACAGCTCTTTCATTTATTGACTTTGGTATTTCATAACTATTTTGTCAGGAGATAACATATTTAAGAAAAAAAGCAATAATCATCGCGGAACGACAATATACATTATATTTCGATTTATAGCTTTCGTGACTGCAAGGATGAATCTTCTTTGGTTCTTTCGGTAAAGTCACGTAGAATGAGAATAAAATAATAAATTGATAAAATAAAATAACACAATAAAATACTCACGACGTTTCGGCCACAACACATGCGGCCTTGATCAGGTGAAGGGACGAGACTGTCTGGAGGACAGTGCTGTCCTCCTGTCTGGAGGACAGTGTCTGGAGGACAGTGCTGTCCTCCAGACAGTCATGCAAAACGGACTATTATAATGGACCTTATATAGTGTGAGATATTGTACCGGCATATCGTGGCAACCTTACGTTCAGTGCTTAACAATGTTTGTAAAAAAAAATCTTAAAAGACAGCTGTTTTTGCACCAGTTTATATTTGCTTCATCACGGTACTTTATTTTATTTACTTGGCTTTGGTCATTTTCGTGACCAAAGTAGCTCTTACTGTGGGTTTAACTCTCCAACACACTGGTGTGCTCAAGTAGTAACTGCCATGTTTTGTTTACGTGGCAAACCTTACTAATTGGTTGTGTCGGGTGGTGGCGGGTTTAACGACATTTTTTATTTACGCGATCTAACTGCCCCCCAAAACCCCATTTATGGACAAGTCTCTCTTGCAAATTCGACTATTATGTTCCCACGAGCACTCACCTGGTTAAACAAAATAAACTCAAGTTGACTTGCTAGCAGTGGCGCACAAGCAATATAAGATACAAAAACTCAACTCAAACGTCAATAACACCGGCGGGCCTTAATAAAAGCAAAAGTACATTTTGCGACGTTTCGGGCAATGGCCCATCTTGAAATAAAGGGCCACAACAATAACACAATCTTAAATTGGTCATTCGATGAAGGGCAAGGCCATTTGCCCAAAGACGTCTTCTATTGTATGATAATTATTTTAAGGCAATTTAATTTGACGAAGTTATTATTCTTTTTAAAAATGCCTCCCACGTGACTTAATGGGAGTGTGACCCCGGCCATCCTGCGGCTCCGGAGCCGCATGCCACTCTCTTCAAGGACCGCATTGTGACGTTATTTATTCAGGACCACCACCGCCTCGCATTCACCACACAGTGCATTGCGGCTCTTGACATATCGAGGGGGTTTTAAATTTTGATTTAAAGCTTTCGTGACTGCAGTAATTCATATTCTTAGTTTTTTTCGGTAAAGTCACGTTGAAGAGAAACAACAAAATAACAAAATATATATATAAAACAATAAAAAAAAAATTCTCACGACGTTTCGACCATAACTCAAACGGTCACACCTGATGATGACCGTTTGAGTTATGGTCGAAACGTCGTGAGAATTTTTTTTTATTGTTTTATATATATTTTTTGTTATTTTGTTGTTTCTCTTCAACGTGACTTTACCGAAAAAAACTAAGAATATCGAGGGGGGTTTGGCTTTTGTTGTTCTTCACCGAATTCGACAAGGGGCCATCCATAAATGACGTCACGCACCTGGGGGGGGGAGGGGTCAGAAATTTGAGACGATGTGTGACAAGGGGGGGGGGGGATGAGAAATGTGACGTCACATCAAAATGCGCAACTTTAAATAAATATAGACAAGACGTTCTACTTAAATAGACGTTTTAATAATTGTTTTCTCCTACAACATCAGAGTGCAGCGCCACACTACAATGACAATAGTTTAAAGCGATTTGAAGCATATTCTTGGTTCTTTCGGTAAAGTCACGTAGAAGGGAAAAAGTCACGTAGAAGGGAAACAATATTATTTTATTGTTTCCCTCCTACGTGACTTTACCGAAAGAACCAAGAATATGAATCCCTGCAGTCACGAAAGCGTTAAATCAAGATTTGAAGCATGTTTAATATATTTGGGGGGGGGGGGGGGCAGAGCTTTGTGACGTCATATTTGAGGGGGGTCTGACTTTTTGTGACGCTGTGTGACGACGGGGGGGGGGGGGGGGTCAAAAATCGTCCAAAATCGCGTGACGTCATTTATGGAGGGCCCCCAACAACAATAAACAATATTCTTGGTTCTTTCGGTAAAGTCACGTAGAAGGGAGACAATACAAAAATAAAAATATAAACAACACACCTGAAGACGACCGTTTGTGTTATGGTCGAAACGTCGTGAGAATTTTTATTGTTTTATATATATTTTATTATTTTGTTGTTTCCATTCAACGTGACTTTACCGAAAGAACTAAGAATATGAATGACTGCAGTCACGAAAGCTTTAAATCAAAATCAAATGGCCCTTCTTGTTGGGTTGTTGACCCCCCACCCCCCACCTTGCTTCCGGTTCCGGCCCGTCGCCAGGGAGACGCGGCACGCGCGCTGCTTCTGGTTGCCCTTGGCAACGCGGCCTAACGCAGCAGCGGCGACAGCGCGACTCACGCTCCAAGCTCAACCTCCTTTAACGGTTAACGATATATTGCAATTTACCTTACAGCGTTCCAGTTGCTTATTACGATTGCAGTCGTTGTTTGTATTCTGTATAATACGCAGTTTTAAAATCTTTGGCAGACTGTGCGTGCACGCGCCAATATGAGCCAGAGACAGGTTCTTCAAGGTGAGTTCTACAGATTATTTTAAGTTTGTATTTTGTTGTTATCGTAAACGTATTAAACGTGGCGAAGTGACGTGTGTTTTGTGCGGCACCGCGGAAAGTAACACGCTAACATTAAGCCGTACCAGAGGGGGTCGATACATTCAATGTACCGTACTCTACAATAAAGCGCAATGTTTAATTAATCGGACGCATTCTCCTCGAGCTGCGCTTGGGGATTCTCCGCCCATTCGGGTTTACATCGTCACCGTCACATCATCAGCATCAGTCAGGGTTATATGCATCCACTGATGGCCTTCACTGTTGCCGCAATCCAACAGTCGCTCCTGCGCACGAGATGGTCTAATGGCTCCATCTCCGCGGTTGTCGAACCCTCTCGAGCTGTTGCCTTGACTGCCGTTCCGTGACCCGTCTCATCCATCAGCCACCATTTCTTCAAGGGGTGGCAGTGCCCTGTTCTAAGCCCACTTACTTTCCTCAATGGGCAACGCAGCGTCTCTAATTTGATTCCTCTGATTCATGTGATTCCCTTCCTGTCATTCAATGTGATCATTAAAAAAAAATATATACCGCCCGGCATTATCCGCCGTCGATAAAGTAATTACAAATGGATCCCAACAGTTTCGATTTAAAGCTTTCGTGACTGCAAGGATTCATCTTCTTGGTTCTTTCGGTAAAGTCACGTAGAATGAGAATAAAACAATAAAACAAAATAAGACAATAAAATTCTCACGACGTTTCGGCCACAACACAAGTAGCCTTCTTCAGCTGAAGCGACAGTTCTGTTTTATTTTATTGTTTTATTTTCATTCTATGTGACTTTACCGAAAGAACCAAGAAGATGATTCCAACAGTGCTTGTCCTTTGATAAAAATTTGTCTCGCCATAGGAACGTGAAGTTTTTACCAATAATTATGACATCCAAATCTCTGCCAAATATTGATTCGAGCATGCACTTTATATCATTCTATGCGGCTTCATTGGGAATATATTAAACTTAAAATAATTGCAGGGGAGTGGGTGGCTTACTAATCAGTGTACTGAGCTGGCACACTTGAGCGTCTCGGTTCGAACCTGGGTTTTCAGCCACGTGTGATTACGCGCGGTTCTCACGTGTGGGTGAGTCGATGGCCTGAGAGCCCAGTCATCAATGACTGCATACAAAAAAAAACAATATAAAATTTGGCTTGCCATTAACGTTCACAACATTCCAGCTCGGTTGAATGAAAATATCGTTTTAAAGGCGTGTGACCAACACTTGTCAAGGCATTGAAAAGTCGCCATGCTTTAAAGCAAGGTAATGTGCTTTTTGCTACAGTTTTGAACGGCACTTTGTCTCATGATATGATGCCGATAGTAACAAAGGGCGTATAATTTATGAAAAAATACAAATGTACATTCTCCAAAGTTAAGAAATACTTTTGGTAGGTGTACATTATTTAGTTTAACACGTAGGCTTTCGCGACCAATATCCATAATACAGGTTTTTTTGGGGGGTTAGATCGCGTAAATATATAAAATCTGGCTGTCGCCTGATGAAGATCGTTGTAGTTACTGGCGAAACGTATTCATATTGTAAACGTTGTGGCTTTGCTCTCCAACACACCGGTGTGCTGTGCTAGTAACGAATTGGCACGTTCTGTTTACGTGACAAACCTTACTAATTGGCTGTCGAGTGGTGGCAGGATTAACGACACCTATTTACGCGATCTAACGCAAAAAAAACCTGTATTATGTACATTATTTATTATTCGGCATGTCTTATAATACTTTTTAATGCACATCCTCATTAGCCATGATATATCCACTGCCGGATGGTCTCCCCAAACGTCACGAAATCTCACGATTTCGTGCTGCAACAATTCATCTTCAAGCTTCGGCACACAAATTAAACTTATCGATACAACTCCATGGTGAACGTAGTATACGGATACTGTTATACACTATGTATTTAAACGTTATGCTGCCTTATTTTCTTTTCATATTTTTGTATAGCCATATATTCATTATAAACAGTACAGAATAGTTTATTTTACGTTGAAAATGTAATCAAGGTTTTTTTCTCCAAGCTTATTAAATAAGGTCCCCATTGTAGTAGAACTTGAAAATAATGTTTAATCGTGCTTTAACCCCACATTAAATGCCCTTATCAGTTTATTGTATTTGGTAAAATCCCATTGAGAGGCTCCTATTCAGACCTGTTTTTACGTGATAAAGTGTTTACTGTTTATAAAGGGACATTTTTTGCAGTGTTGACAATTTATTGAGTTTTAGCTCAGAAGAGTCATCTAAATCCTAATTGCATACTCACGAACTTAAAGTGTACAAATGGTGTCCTACTAGTTACTGCAAAGTATTACAAACTACTGCACATTTACCCCTAGGCCAACCCTCTAAATTCATGGTAATGTATGATAAAAATGTGGTACTTTGTGCTAAATTAGTGGTAGCTTGTGGTTTGCAGTAAATGTGTGGTAGTTTGCAATCATTTTCTGTACTTTATGGTAATTTTGTGGTAGTTTACGACACTTTGCGCTAAATCTACAGTAGTTTGCAGAACTTTGTGGTACTTTGCGGTAATTGATATAACTTTAGGGATGTATTTTCTTTTCCAGCCCCTTATTACCCCCTGTCTCCCTTATAAGACACACGTCCCTTTAAGTACAACATTTACAATCTGAGTGTAAATGTTGTGGCTTTGCTCTCCAACACATCGGTATGCTGTACTAGTAACAAATTGGCATGTTCTGTTTACATGACAAACCTTACCAATTGGCTGTGTCGGGTGGTGGCGGGTTTAATGACAAATTTATATATTTACGCGATCTAATCCAAAAAAATCTGTTAAAGTACTTGAATGTTATACTGTACATGCACTTTAAGATTTTAGGTACAACATCTGCAGTCATTTATTGGCATTTCATAATAAATTATTGCCGAATACAAATTCTTGTGGATGATACATTAATGGAATTATGCATGTATAGATCTATTACTTTTAATTGATCTGCATAGTATGTGATTGTTTCATGGAAATGCTGTACTTGTTCATTAATATTTTGCAGTAATTATAAACCATACATTCACAACAATTACATCAACTACATCAATTACAGTTCAATGCACCATGCAGAGGGTGCATTGTTACAAGCTTCGAATTTAAAATCTTATCGGCATACATGACTCACGAGATTGTCTTAACTCTAAACCCTATTGCACATTGACCCATGTCTCCCCTTGTGCACAGTGTTTGAGCAGTATCAAAAAGCACGCACGCAGTTCGTGCAGACGGTGGCCGAGTTGGCAACAAGATCCCACAACATAGACACGCTGCAGAATGCCGGTGTGTGACTTGCTGTGCTACATCTCTGCTATAACCCACTCGATTGCACACAATCGTTACACTGCCACCATACCCTCCATCAAAACATTAACTGCCATACCTCCCATCACAACCTCTCCTTGTGGAGGACTCACTAGAGGCTGCAGGGTTCATATGAATCCATTAAGTATAAGCTTATGCAAATTACCAAGATCAGTTCTCACTATTGCGCTTTGATGCATGTACCATGCATTTATGAATAAATATTGATCAAATATTTGATGTCTCGTTATATTTGTACCCCACCATTGTAACCCACCTTGTCCCTTCTGACTATACTTCACCCAAGTGCAACTCAACACACCCTCGTGCCAAAATCATGTCACTTGATGTAACTTGTTACTCTTCACTATGAATTGCTAAACTACACTTCCCCAAACCATGTTTCAAAAATTGTAGCTCACCATCTTGCACCTTATCACCTTGCACCTTATCATCTTGCACTTTATCCTGCAATGTCCATCACAATTCAACAACCTCCAATCTCCCTTCACATTATCACAATCTACCATCCACAAAATCCAAACATTACAACACAGGACCAACCCATCCTGAAAAAGATTTTTGAGACTCTTGAGGTTTTCCTGAGTAAGCGTTTATAACAACAGTGTGCATTACGGTATATCATAAGCACACACTGGGCTCGATGCGAGGGAGCTTTTTTTTTCAAAGTGTCGTCAGGGATTTTCTAGCTGACCTGGAAAGCAGTCATAACATCACAGTGAGCCTCTGCCTCACTCAGTAACTAAACTGGTTACAAACCTGACAGTAAAACATGTAAAATTATAAAATATTTAAATCGATGAAACTTGGGTTTCTGGGACCTTTACAGAGATTTTCTTCACTTGGACCCTGTTTCGCAGTTAGCACTTGTGATTCCAGCCTTGGCTGTCCCACCAATGCAAGTGTATTCCTGTGGCACAGGGGTGATGGCTCTGTTGCGGCCGCTGCTGCTGGACGCGGTACCCACGGTGCAGCAGACGGCGGCGCTCGCCCTGGGTCGTCTCGCAAACCACAGCGATGACCTGGCGGAGGCCGTTGTGCGAGGCGACGTTCTGCCCCAGCTCATCTACTCGCTGTCCGAGCAGAATGTGCGTCCTCAATGTGGTCCCTGCCCTCCAAACATTCACTAACCTTTTTTTATAGACTGCTGAACAAATATTTGTGATACTGCATTGGCAGTGGAACAGAAGCACAAAAACGAAACACTTTCATTGACACAAGCACAACATATTTGTGGCATTTCAGGCAATGGCCCTTCTTCATAGCAGATTCACTATTCACGAATATGGTGAGATTTTCTCTACAGATTGTTGGAGCAAATTATGTTATTGAGCATCTGTTAAGGCTGGTACAACACAAGAAACTGTGTTGCGGCCAGCACCATACCCAGTTGCCTTTTTATCCCCAGTGATAATGTTCACATATTGCACCAGGCACTCATTTATAGCTGTGTCGGCCCTGTGAGAATTGTGGTGTCCTCTTATTCAAATTGTATGGTCACATCAACTACTTTCCTTGCTTGGGTGTGGAGTATGAATTGGGCATAGGTGCTAACTGTGTTGCCCCCCCACCAGCAGCAGACAGGAGTGGTAGAGAGAGTATGCTGGCGTGTGGCCAGAGCTTTTTTCCACAGCAACTGTTGGTGCACATCAGCCTACCCCAGTCTCTGTTGTGGGAACAAAACTCGTTCGTCAGAATTCCTTCCTCCTACTCCAGACCCCACAGCTGTCGCGATAACCGCAGATAAATTGCATGATCCACACTACCCGTGTGTAAATTAATCCCCAGCCTTCTGTGCCATTAATCTAACATAATTTAGTTTGCGAAGAAAATCATTTGTGGAACATATATAGGCTCTTGAGGAGTCTTTAAACGCTGAGAATAGGTTTTCCCCTTTTTTCTGGCAACAAAACAGGTGTTAAGATGTTAAAACACCAAACTGAAACCTTTTACAAGGAATCATGTCTGCATTAACCACAATACTTGTGGTCAGAATGCAACAAAAAACATACTCTGATTATATATGCATTGTCTTTGAAACTGATTGGTCCACACCAGTCTAGTCTAGTCTCAAAAGGTGTTTAACACTGTTTCCGCGTCTTAATAGTTGGTGTTTCAGAATGGGGGCTAGAGTGACACGGAAAGATATGTTTTAATCATAAGGGTCATATTCCAAATTAAGCCACTGGATAATTTTATGGCCCCTGGAATATGATGTCACTAATTTCGAAGTGATTTCTTTGGGCCTTTAATCCAACACTAGATGACACAACCCTGTTATGCCTGCGAAGAGTATTTATCATAGTATTAAAGCGAATCAAACGAAAATTAATCGTCATCACGTATAGAATTAACTAAATTAAGTGACACACCAAAGTTTCACATTTTTCATGCAGTCATAGATGAATGCACTGAGACAATGAACTCACTTTGTCAGTAGCCTCTGGTTCTCTTGAGAACCTTGTTTTAATCATGGGTAGCTTCTCACATTTCAATCTCGGATCTCTCTGGTGGCAGTTGAGTGCTCTTATGTAGAAATTTGCTGTTGGACGTCATTTCAACACTTTTTAGAATCTTATGGTTCAATATAAATATTAATGTCTTAGGCCCACATTGCCAGACCAATGCACATTTAAGAGTCTTAGGGTTTCTTATTTAAACCCAACACTCATAGAAGTAAACTTTGGATCCTTTTAGGATTCATTGTTAATGCCTGAGGCTCAGAGCGCCAGCCTAAGACACGCTTAGCATTTGTAGGGCTCGGTATTAATATCTAAGACTCATAGATTCACGGATTCTTCAACATCATTAATGATTCTTCGGCATCATTAATGATCTTAGCTCGGAGAAGTTATTTCAAATGTTCGTTGCCATGGGAAAGTATCTAATGACAAAAATATAACAATCACCCTCCTCCCCCATGTTATCACCACTGGTGCCCACTTGACCGTCATTCACTCGGCCAGCGCTTCTACAAGAAGGCGGCCGCATTTGTCCTGCGTGCCGTGGCGCGCCACTCAGGGGAGCTGGCGGGTGCCGTGGTGGAGTGCGGGGCACTGGACGCCCTCACTGCGTGCCTCGAGGAGTTTGATCCTGGGGTCAAGGAGGCGGCCGCGTGGGCTCTCAGCTACATCGCCAGGCACAATGCTGGTGAGGAACTGCACACCGACACCTCCTTCATCGGAGTCGCTCCATGGGTAGGGCAATGCAGAGATCACTCGTGTGGGGCCATAGTAGAACACTTGACTGGTAGGCTGAGTAAATAACAGTAATGGGGAAAAAAAGGTGACCAGGCATAGCACGGACCACACCACCAACCCATGCCGACCTTCATAGCAGCTCGCTATTAGAATTTTCTGCAATAGTCGATACAGGCTACATGGCGGATATATATTTATATATGTATTGTGTACATGCATGTGTATGTGGTCCCCATTCTGTATGTGAATCGCATGGCACATGAATGCACATGCAAATATATGGTGCTTGCACTTATTTTATGCGTGTACAGCACGTGGAGAGTATGCGCCATAGTGACGAGATGTTTACTACCTCGCCTGGTATACAGGAGGTGGGTTCAATCCCGACCCTGACGGCTGTATATCTGGAATTTGCATGTTCTCCCCATGGTCACATGGCTTTTTCTGCAGGTCCTCCGGTTTTTCCCTCCACATTTAGAAACATGCGTTTAGAGTATTTGGCTGCTATACATTTCTATATGATAAGCCACTTCGTTGAGCTATAATTTGTGGCCAAGTCGCTTCTGTAAAAGAGCTATATAGTTTAGGGGGCCTTACCTGGTAAAATAAAAAGTATTTTAATAGGTTTTTAAAAAGTTTAATCTAGTGGGTTGATTGACGTATGGGCAGGTGACACATTTGGAGCATGGTGAAGCGAGTTGCAATTACTGGAAAAAACCTCGTACTCATATTGTAAATGTTGTGGCTTGGCTCTCTAACACCCCAATGTGCTGTACTAGTAACGAATTGGCATGTTCTGTATACGTGACAACCCTTACTAGTTGGATGTGTCAGGTGGTAGCGGGTTTTAATGACAAATATATTTACGTGATCTAACCCAAAAAAACTCTATTATGGAGTCTGTTAATGGCTATATGGGATATCTTTGTCTTTTGCCTTTGGTGTGTACAGAGCTGGCACAGGCGGTGGTGGACGCAGGCGCGGTGCCGCTGCTCGTGCTGTGCTTGCAGGAGCCCGAGCTGGCGCTTAAGCGAATCGCTGCATCCGCGCTCAGCGACGTGAGCAAGCACACGGCGGAGCTTGCACAGACTGTGGTGGACACGGGCGCCATAGCTCACCTTGCCCAGATGGTGCTCAACCCAGACGCCAAGCTCAAGGTGTGAACCTACGCTGAGTTACTCCCATGATGTATGCATTTGTTTCATTGGCTTGTTGCTGTAAGGGATCATTCAATATTATGTCATCAACTGCAAAAGGTTATACAGAGAAAACATTTTCTCATGCCTTCCCATTAACGTAGGGGGTTTGCCTGGGGGGAAAGCTCTAATAAAGCCACTCTGTGTACATTTAAAACATGTTACCAATGTTGAACAATGCCTACTTGTTTGGTTTGCAGCTAGGAGGCACTGTCTTGAATGTGAGATTGTCATTTACAGTACTGAATGTTGCAGTTATAAGCTGGTACCTGCTTGATTCTGACTGTAGTAAAGTACCATACTTGAGTATTTTTGCTACCCTATTCGTGGCTGTATGGGGAAATCAATTTCTTGACTTTTGAGCTGACTTTTGATTTAATCTGGGTTATTTACGAATTCACGTGTTGTTTGCCAACGATGGTCTACTGTGTTTATGAACAGTGGCTCGTTTTGCTATCCACCAGTGGGCTGCATTGCATTGGTGAGCAGTAGTTGTGTGGCGTAGGCCAACCGATCATCCGTGTTGCGTTTCCTTGGAGAGCCCACGTTTAATTATACAACATTGGTCCGTGTCGTGTTACCAAACATTGCACTCTTTACATTGTCAACCATTTGTGTTAGACTATGAATTGGTGGTCAGTTTCATCTCCAGCGCTGTCCTCCAGACAGTCTCGTCCCTTCACCTGATGAAGGCCGCTTGTGTTGTGGCCGAAACGTCGTGAGAATATTATTGTGTTATTTTATTTTATCAATTTATTATTTTATTCTCATTCTACGTGACTTTACCGAAAGAACCAAAGAAGATGAATCCTTGCAGTCACGAAAGCTTTAAATCGAAACATATATACTTAATAAATACATGTTTTACACAACTCAACCCCACAGCCTTCTTGGAGTGAATAATTAGATAAACATTGAGTCAGTACAAGCAAACTCTATTCTGCTTTTTGACATAGTGTCTCATCAGCAGGCAGGCTTAATTAAATCAATGCTTCTGAACTGCCAGATGTGAAGGACAAGGCCTCTCTCCGATTCGACACAAAATTATATCATACAGAACTCAGAGTGATTAGCATAATTATGGAAAATATAAATACATGTCACAAAATATATGAGCAGACACAATTTATACTTAATTTTTTTTATGTGGAGAGAGTTATATGAAGGAGACATGGTCTGCGTTTCCATTATGTGATTTATATACTTCACAATGATGCTGATAACTATTTTGAGTTACATTTTTATGTTACATTTAAGATAATGGAGAAAGGAAACTTTATCAGACAATAAAAATTGGATTAAAATAATTGATTCTTTGATAGAATTGCAACCTCCCACATTGTGTCAATTAATTCAATAATTTTGTGGATAAATCGTAATGTGCCTCCGAATCACTGGTCGACTGTGTTGTTACTAACGAGTGGTTGATGTGTTTTTGCTAACTGCTGGTTTGTGGCTGTTATGTGGCGGTCGGTTTGGCCGCACAGCGCCAAGTGTTCTCGGCTCTGAGTCAGATCGCCAAGCACTCGGTGGAGTTGGCCGAGCTGGTGGTGGAGGCAGACATCTTCCCAGCGGCGCTCAGTGGCTTGCGCGACCCCGATGAGTACGTGCGCAAGAACGTGGCCACGCTTGTGCGGGAGGTGGCCAAGCACAGCCCCGAGGTACCGGCTCGCTCCGTACTCTGCGTGCACGTGTGTAGGTTTGTGTGTGTGTGGAGAGTGATAGCGTAGTGGTTCACGTATCGCGCCGTGAACACGGCTGCCTGAGTTCAAATCCTATTGTGGCGAATGTATAAGAGTCGGCAGTGGGGAGAACACGGTGGCCGAGCTTGGTGTTGGCCTCACCACTCCCTCATGTACTGTGCTAGCATACAAAGACTTCATGGGGAATCTTTGTCTTTGTGGGTCTGCGTGTGTGGCACGTGTGTTTGTGCTTGTGTGAGATGCAAAGACAAAGATCCCCCATGTAGCCTTAACAGACTGTTGGGGCAAGTTCTGTAAGCGAGCACTTATGAAGGCCGGCATAGTACACAAGGGGGTGGGTCGCCAGCACCACACCCGGCTGCCTTTGTCTTCCGAGTGGCGATGTTTACAGACCGCACTGGGTACACATTTTGAGGCTGAGTCGAACTAGGGTAGGCCCAAGACTGCTTCAGATATTCATTACCGATGTTGGCCATGAGCAGGAATCGAACTCAGATTGCTGGGTTCATAGCGCAGCGTGCTAACCGCTACACTACCGCTACGATCAGTGGTTCACAAACAAACCAGTGTCCCAGGTTCAATTCCAAGCCAAGGATAACATAAGCGGCACCTATCACCACTCCGGGCCTCCTTTGTCTCAGAATTGAAAATGTTTTTCACTGCATCAGGATAAGTCGACCTAAGGGAGGCCCAGGCCAGGTTCCGATATAATTTGCCAATAGTGTATGGCCAGAATAAAATCTGAGCAGCCAACAATTTGGTGATGCTGCATTGGCAGTGGTGCACAAGCACGGTTAACAAAAAAAACCTCAATACACTCATCAACTTTACCTTAAAATAAAAAATAGATATTTAATTGCTGATATTTCGCACACTGGTCCTTCATTATAATGTACTATGAAAAAGGGCCATTACCCGAAACACCGGTGATTATATATATAATTTTATGGTAATGTTATTGATGAGTGCGTGAGTTTCTTTTTACATTGTAAGCAGTGTGCAGCTACTGTGCCATTGCTCGCCAGAAATAAATAAACAAACACCCATTCACACATAAATAGAAAAGGTCTCCAGTTTAGCATTTTTAATTATTCGGACAAGTGCTGTCAGTGAACAATTATGAAGGTTATCATCACATAAGATAGTGTGGTGTGGCCAGCACCATGCCTATCAACTTTTGTCTCCTGAGTACTGATATTTACACAGCACAAACCACTGTTTGTAACTGGGATATTTGTAACTGGGATATTTGTAACTGGGAATTGACCCAAAGTTACTGAAATAGTTGCACAGTCTGTGTGCGACTGAGATACTGCTTACACACACACACAGGACCTCCCCTAGTCAGACTCAGTCTACAATAAGTACCAGTTACAGTGATCAGGAATTGGGTGACAAGGATGGCCAGAAATATGAGTTACTGTGCCATTATTCATAAATCCTATCCACTTCAATCTTTATTACAACAAGAGATTGATTAATATGAATATTGTCTTGTTCGCAAGGGTGACCTGTGTGCTATGACAGGACCAGCACACGTATACAATATATTGCTAACAAAAACAAAGACAAACATCCCTTATATACAGATGCATGCTCTTTTTTTCCCCGTGTACATCCCAGCTGTCTCAACTGCTCGTAAACAATGGAGCACTGGCTGCCATCGTGGACTACGTGGGCGACAGCATGGGCAGCGTGCGCCTGCCTGGCATCATGGCGCTTGGCTACATCTCAGCACACGGGGAGACGCTCGCTCTGACCGTCATCACTGCCAAGGTACGGTGTGCGATTTGGGGAGGTCACCTGCATTTTGGTTTCTCATTCAACGAGATGCTGCTAATTATTGTAATGAGATGCTGCTAATTATTGTAATGATGGCTCAATTTCTGCAGCCAGCACACCATGTCGAGTATACCTCTTGCTATGGCTGTGGCTACTAGTCACGTGCCAACTCCAGTCTACTAGTGACCTGTAAAATATTCATTGATAATTTAAGCCCTGATAGTAATAATAGTCAATGGTAAGTGGGCTTTTCTCACGTTCTTTAAGTTTCAACATCACACGCTCTTTAAAAAAATACCTGACAAAAAAGAGTTTTTGAAAATATGACGTACTTTTGGTTTTCAGATTTAAACATTTTATTATGTTTGTTTTAAGCACCGTTGAAAACCCTCAAATGCTGACTGTCATAGTCCTAGATTCAAATATAATGTAAAAGTAACAAAAACATGTTACCCAATTTCTCTTGGGGAAGGAGGAAAACCAGATATTTAGTTGTTTTTTTGTTTGTTTTATGTATAAACAAAAAAAACATTGAATATATCTGTACTAAATGTATCCCTAGCCCTTATAGAACTCACATCAGCCACTCGTGACTGACTAATAGAGTGAAACATCCATCTAATGTTCTTCAATATTCGAAGAAAATAACATTAGGACCAGGAAAACATTTGATCAGCGAACACTACTGCCAAAATCGATCCAGCCATATTGTAATATGATCATCACATATTACAATATGTTCATCACATATTGTGCATATTCTGATACAGGGTGTTTCTGCTGTTTCGTCAAGAGGTGAAACCAGCTGCTAGTATCTAGTGTTCACGGCTTATAGCTCGTTGCATGTATAAATACATTAATTCTGTAGGTTGTGCTGGTGATGCGTGCACGCTGTGTGTGTGTACACACAGGCGGTGCCCCAGCTGGCCCTCATCCTGGTGGAAGAGAAAGAGGATTACATCCGCGCCACGACGGCGTGGGGACTCGGCCAGATCGGACGCCACACGGCCGAGCACGCGCGCGCCGTTGCCATGAGCAACGTGCTGCCCCAGCTGCTACAGCTCTACATGTCGGCCGACAGCTCCGAAGACCTGCAAGCTAAGGTGACACCTCACCCAAAGCTTCAGTTAATGCAGATGGGCACCCATTGAGACTTAAGAGACCTGAAGAAAAACACAGGGAGAAATACAGTCACGGTGACAGAATAAAAGCAGTTTTAAAACTATCCTGCTTAAGTGTAATACTTAAGCAGGATAGTCCTTTTATACTAAGAGGGTTGGCAGTTTGTATATTAGGGTCATTTTCTTGCCAGACAATAGCACTTACTGTGGAAAGATGTTATTTAAAAGAGGCAATGAATTAGGTGTGATTAATATGTCAAGGGCATCTGATCTGAGTCGTATCGATGTCCATAGGGAAATCTTAAAGAAATTAGCACATGTGATAGTGGAGGAATGTGTGCACACTGATCAACCAGCGCATGGGTTGTGATATTCTGCTTTGAGGGTAATAGTGTAGTGTGTGGTCTATTCAGCTTTAGAAGCATCTCTTGGCTAATAATTTTTAAAACAGCTCCAGTATCGATTACTATCCGCATCAACATCCTGTCAATACAGGTGACCACAACTGAGCCCTCCCTAGCTATGGCTATCATATATTTTGCAAGGAAACCCATTGCTTAGAAATCTTGCTCTTGCTCATGGAGTTTTGATGTCCTCATGTAAACTTTTTTTGAGGTAGAAAAAGCATGGTCTGGTGTTTGGAGAGAGGTGGGGGGTAGTGTCAGGCTGAGGGGTCTTGGTCCCAGGACCAGTTTAGATGTCGCTTCCCAGTGGTGTTTGCCATGACCATAAGCCAAATATAGGTCGTGGTTCATAACTACTGTGCCATCACTCCACCACACTGCTGGTTACAAGCATCAACCGAAGAGTCTTATAGGCATGTAATGGTGGTGCAGTGGTTTGCATACTGCACTATGAACCCATCCAGCGGCTTGGATTTGATGTTCTGCCAATGCTGGAATTGATGGTGGGTAATTTCTGCAGCAGTCTTGGGGTCTCCATCCTCTCACTAAGCTTCATTGGGCAGCAAGCTGAAGTATAGTCAAACAATCATGGACGACACAGCAGAGGAAGGCCTTTATCTAGCAGTGGATTGACAAAGGTATTTATGCAGGGTGGCCCAAAAGTCAGGACACATAGGGTTATTATATTCATTTTAACACTGAATAAAATTTAAAATGTTTATTCTTTAAGTTAAGATGCTATCTATTATGATTATTAATATAACCTTTTCGTCTTCCTATTCAGATGACATTGAAAATTTTAATTTAGAGAAAACACAATTGATTAATGTTCAAAGATTACACCTATAATCTTTAAAAAAAAGTCCTAAAGTAATTTCCAAACAGAATTCATGCATGCATTAATGTTAATGGCAGTCAGTTTGAACATTCGTTAATATAAATGAAATGACCCTGTGTGATTTGTTAAAATAATTATAATAACTATGTGTCCAACCTTTTGGGCCATCCTGTATATTTAAATGCTGACTTCAACAATCCGTATGGCTTTGTGTTTGTGTGGACATCTGTGAAAAAAAGCTGCATAGCTAATCAGATTCCTCCAGTCTAAATACACTTTCTGATGCTGTGTGTTAATGTGTGCAGTCGAAGCGCGCACTAAAGAACATCCTGCAGCGCTGCGTGCACTTGCCTGCGCTCGAGCCCATGCTCTACACTGCACCCCCCAACATCCTCAAGCACGTGCTGGGCCAATTCAGCAAGGTGTCGCATGCACCAGCAGTACAATACTCATTCACTTCACCACTACATTTGACTATTGTGTATAACACCGGGTTGGCACGGTAGCACACTGTGGCACGAACCCGGACACCCGAATTCGATTCACGGCAATGGCTAACGTCAATGTCGAATGATATCTGAACCAGGCCTTGGCCTCTCCTTTCACCAACCTGCATTTTACTTGTTTGGTGAAGTAAGGTTAAACAACCTCCATTGCTGACATATCATGGGGAGGCCTTCTTCTTGCATCGGATTTAGATAGGGCTGTAAATTAAAAAAACGTAACTAACTTGAAAAGAAGGTACATCCCAAACACTCAATACCTCTCATCATATAAACATGGCTGTGTGGCCAACACAAGTTAATACAAATATATATTACAGTCAGGTGGCATATTTATACTTTTCTCGTGATATCATTACAATGTGAATCCTGTATGTTATAATGTAATGCAAATGCAATGACGTCATTAGAGAGTCATATGACTATTTTTATGACTGTAACTTTCAAGTATTTTTAAAGGTTTTTGTGTAACATCCGTCTTTAAAATAAATATATGTAACTCTCAGGTATGCTGTGGGTATTATCAATTCCACTCTGGTGATGTATTAAAAAGCATGGCAGTCATACATGACAGCCAGTTTGAATTTTTTTTTTCGTATCAACAAAGTTTCAAGCTTGTATCAGACAAGCCCAGGACACACAGTTGGCTGTAGCCTGGACGTGTCACATACGTCTTCGTTTCGGAGATACGTATTGCAAATTAAAATATTTATAAACTACTTTTCTTATCCATAGTCTTATCTGGGATTTGATATCCACGAGGGTCTGAGAATCTGTGATTCTTCCTATAATCGGAATCCTAAAGAAATTATTTGTACTATCATGACTGATGAAGTTACATTTCTGTGTTAAGAAGTTAGAATGCCAAACTGTTTCATCAGCATCCATGAGTACGTTTTTAATGCAGAATGAGGTATCATTCGATCACATAATATTGTAATAATCACATAACCTCCTGGTGGATATGTTGTTTTCAGCGTTTCCAAATAAACATTATTAAGTCTCATTCAAAGCTAATAGGGATGAAATCAGCTCATGGATTATTTCTATCATAGGACTGGCTTGGGTAGACATTCATCCAGCACGGGATAGATCATACCTGATAACGGTGACACATTTTAATGGTTCGTTTGAAATAGTTGTAAAAGGACTTGGGGATTTTCCAGGTTAACATTTCACATAGTAGCAGCATTTATTGTGCTGGTCAGCGCAATGTTGCCTGCAGTATTTACTTGCAGTTTGATTTTACCCTTTGTGTACACATGCTCTGTGTTCGCTGCCAGGTCCTACCCCATGACAGTAAGGCACGCAGGCTCTTTGTGACGAGTGGGAGTCTCAAGGTCGTGCAGGAGATCAAGGCGGAGCCGGGTTCGGCACTCTACGAATACATCAACACCATCAATGCCTGCTACCCAGAGGAGGTCGTCAGGTACCTTACCGAGCTGATCATGTGACACGCATAATGCTGCGTGTCTCGCTTTACGCATGCAGTCTTCATTAAACCAAGGCAATGCAAAGTGTCTCCCTGAGACCATCATCATACTAATTTATTATGATCTGGCCACTGCTGGATGAAGGCCTCCCGAAGCCATCTTCTTCTTTTGCAATCCATTTAGCTCCTGCACACGCAGTGGATGACTTGTCGGGCACATTCCCTCCTTCAGCTTCCAGTCTGTCATTAGTCTCGACCGTTGGCCATTATCATTCCGGTGATGTATTTTGCCAAAGCCAGCACACGATTGTGTTGGCAGCTCCAGTGGTGAACAATACACATTACATCGACAGGTGCCAGTTTATCCAAAGGGGTAAGTAGTTATATTTGTACTTCTCAGTCAATGATTTTTGATAATCACCACTGACTTAAGACTGTCTGTGAAGATGATCACTTTCCAATGCTTATTTGAGTGGAGGAACATACACTCTAATTTGATGCACGTATAAATATGCACGTGAACATGTGCTGCCCTTTGTCAATCCATGCCATGTGGGGCATGGGGGTAATTTGACCATAATGTGAGAGACAAAGCGAACCCCTACCCCCCAAATATACAAGTTAAACTCCAGCTATGTATAAATTGTTTTATATTTTACCACGTAAGGCCCACTGAGCTATATAGCTCTTTTTCAGAAGCGACCTGGCCACAAGTGATAGCTCAACGAAGTGGCTTATCACGTGGACATTTATCGCAGCCAAATACTTAAAATGCACGTTGATTCTAAATGTGAAGGGAAAAACTGGAGGACTTGGAGAAAAATCCACGTGGCCATGGGGAGAACATGCAAACTACAAATAAATAGACATCAGGTTTGGGATCGAACCCACGATCTCCTGCATACCAGGCAAAGTAGTTAACATCTCGCCACCATGGCACCCTCATGACCCAAGGCAACCCTGCCCTGAAATCACTCCATTGGGGTTGTGCTCCACCATATTAACCTAACCCCCCTTGTCTGCATGCCCGTCGCCTTGCAGGTACTATTCACCTGGATACACAGAGGCCCTGCTGGAGCGAGTGGAAAGTTACGAGCCACTGCAATAGCTCATGGAGATGGCGTTCCCAGACACAGGCAAGGAGGGTAGGGAAGTGATAGGTAGCCATAGATTGGAATACATAATTAGTCGCATCTTTTCATTGTGCCGGTATCCACTTGGAAAAATATACATGCAGTCGAAGCTCATCTGAGACAGTGGTTATTATGTTTAAGTGGCATGTCACCACCCTCAATCTATAGTCACCAACAGTCTGCAATAACTTAACATCATGCACATGTACAGCTCTTTGTCAATCCATTGCTGGATGAGAGCCGCCCCACACAGTACAGGTCATGGTAACTATTTAATCATACTTCATCACGCTGGTCAGTGCGGTTTGGGGAAGGTGAGGTGCATAGATCTTGATGTGTAGAACAGCAGTAGAGCAATGGATGTTGCTGCATTGGCCTCTGCTACCCACGACGTTACCCTGTAGCCTACATTCATGGTGGTCGCCCATCCAAGCTCAAATCGTGCTTACCTTTCTGAGATCTAATGAGATCAGCACATTACAGATGATGTTATCATAGGCAACGTAACATGTTATGTAATATATGCAATAAAATATATGACTCACGCAAATTCCTAGAACTGGTTATATTTTTTTACAGTCATTCAATGGAACTAGTCCAACATTTAATAACAAAAAATATAATGTAGAATGTGCACATTTAGTCTAGCATACCACTGGTAAAGATGTTGAGAACATTTTTAGATTGGCCCTTCGCAGGAATAATAGTGCAAGAGTTGCAGAAACAGTTCATGCTTGTGTGGTCAGGTGTGACAAAATGTGCCCTTTGGGAAGACTGTTATGTTTTTGTTATTGCTGACCACGTCTTAAAGAAGTGGGTTGATCAGTTCTTACAGTTCATAATTAATGGTTAATGACGGAAGAAAAAAATATTTAAGGTGTACTTAGGTTTCTTAGAATTCTGGATGTTTTAAATACAGCAATAACTAATGTACAAATAAATAATCGGTGAATAAAAAGTAATAAAATACAGAATTTGTTGCGATGGCTCATGATGCACATGCACAAATAACTAAAAACTCCCCACATTCGACAATAACACTGTACCCTTAAAAATATATATAAAAGGTGACGTTTTGTGCAAAGGTTCTTCTTAATCGCACATGAAGACGAATGTGTTTAGTTTGTTAATTAAAAATATATTTTAATTGTCACTGAGAGAAATGGGATATGTCAGTGAGTGTAAAAAAATCTGGCATAATTTTTTTTATTAACCTGTTATTTTATGTATGAGTTTACTCACGCAACAAGTTGATTACACAATGTGCCATTGAAATGTCCTCGTGTTAAGTGTTAGTTATAGTCTCAAAGAGCTAGACTAAGATATTGTTAGGATTATTAGATGTACATTTCACTGTACGGGGCTCAGAAACCTTATAAATCCTAGGGTTGAGTATCAGTGTCTGAAGCTCCCAAGATTCAACTGATACTTTTAGGATGTTTAAGTACTTGGTCAGTGTATCAATCTCAACAGTGGCACGTCATGCCTCCAGCTTAAGGAGGCAACAAATTCTGCCTTGGGTTTTCCTGTTTCAGGTTACGCGTGCAGGTGGGTTAAATGATCATTGTAAATCAACATGTGATAATGCACCAGTGCTGGGCTCCTTCCAAAATATGACTCCTGGGAAGCTGCATGGCCTGCATGTACTGTTTGTTGGAGGAAGTACTGTTGATGAAACCACTACCAGCGAATTTGAGTCACTCAATAAATCCACCTGGACGTGTCACCTGTGACTGGAAAACCCAAGGTAACATTGTTGCCTCCTCAACCTGGAGCCCAGAACCGCCGCTGAAGCTTTTTGGATTTTATGGATCATTTTAAATTCTTGAGGCTCAGAGAACTAGGCAGCTTTTTCGAAGAAACTTAGACTTTTTATCGTCTGAAACTTGGAGAGCTAGATTATGGAAAAGATTATAAGGGTTCAGTATGAATTAACCATAAGGCTCTGACCACTATACAGAAGAGTTGAATGTAATTACGTCTGAAATTAAAATACAAAGGATACCCCTATTTAATGGAAACGCACAGAAGAGGAAATCAAAAACTATCAAACTCTTTACTAAGCGCACAGATTGATACGAGTTGACTCCCACAAATCATGAATTGTACAAAATCTATACGAACAAAAATCAAAGTGTTGATTTTAACTCAGACACAAGTTTATGATTAACTCACTACCACATGTGGGTGGAAAGCTACTCACCCAGATTTACACAATTTTATCCCTAAATCCACCCAATAATTTATTCTAGGACATAAAATTACACTTTGATGTGTTTTTGGCAGTTAAAGATCCATTGACATTATCCCTGTGTTTTAACCAGGTCTTAGTCAGGTCCTCCATAGACTGTCAGTTGACCGTGTGATATTTAAATATATACACGTGTATTTTACCACTTTAATGCACATGCTGACTCACCCTCTACCCCCAGGTTGACTCATGTAGCTACGTCATATCACATTAACATGTGTTGCTAGTGGTGATGTAATTTTCTGAGAATGTAGCAAAAAGAGGCGGACACTTTGAACAGGGTGTAGCTGAGCAATGTGGACTGAAAACAACGAAGAACGGGAAATCCCTGTGAAACCAGCTCCCCCACTACCACGGCTTTGTGGATGTCCAAGTGCCAGCTGCTGTTTATGAGTAACATTTAAGTATTATTTTGGAGAATTACATCCCTAAAATCTGTCCGCAACATAATATATACGATTGGGACACAACACTGGGTGGTCTGTTTTTTATTTAAGCTACAAGTGTTACCAAGCTGACATTCAGTTGTAACAACAGCCAAGCACTGTTTTCTTTTACAGGTTACACTGCTGATGAGACTCGAAAGTCAAAAGCTGTTCAGAGTTTGCCTGCTGAAATTGCTGGAACACAATTTATTTGAGTGATGGAGGAAATGTTATTTTTACCAGTTAAACAGATCCTTGTCTGGTTTCAATTGTATTTATCTGGCAGGGAAATATTGTAATCCAGTAATGATTTGTGCTGTCCCTTTTAGTATTATTATTATTTTCTTCACTGCACCCGGTAGGGTAGATTGTTTACGTAGATGTGGAGCCGGTATACACGTGGTACACTTTCCAAGTTAGAAAGATGCATATGGCAGGTGGTACAGCAAGTAGATTTCCCATCTATCTGTGCTAGCTAAAACTTTTCGTCTTGTATGGGTTGGATTTTTTTTCAGGATCTACCTCACACAATATTACTCAAACAAGGAAACGGCCAACAATCCTCAAAAGGGAATTTGCCGTACATCCTAAAAGTAGACTTATGACTGAATGAGGCTTCCTATTTGAATAGGGAACTGATCATAATAAATAATGTTTGGGTTAGATCGTGTAAGTATAAATGTGTCGTATGGAGGCCTTCATCCAACAGTGGATTGACAGAGGGTTGTAAATTGTTACGGTATTATAATTGATACGTGAACCTTGTGCTTGAATGTTTACATCAATATTACTGTGAGCCATGTCACACAACATGTTTACTCAAAGCTTTTTAAAGCCTGCATCACTTTTTATTGCATACTATTGTAGTGACAGAATCTGTCACGTAGCAACATAGCGCTGGTTGCTGGCAGGGAAGGGGATCTGCAGCTTACAGCAGCCCTGACTGATAGAAGGTCAGGTGATAGACCGGAGAGAGGGATCTAGGGGAAGGGTCACGGAAGGGGCACATCGAGAACCCGCTAGTAGGTTCCAGAAGGGGGCGGGGCCAGGCCACGCTAACAGTAAAAGAGGGGCCCCGGAAGGGGACTTCGGGGCTGTTGTTTGGAGCCGGATCCCGTCGTGCTGCTGGAGTCTTCACCGTCATCTTCTCTTCATGATCTCGGCGTCGCCAGTCAGGCAGTCTACCAGCTGTCATGACTGGGAACCGTAGTTACTAAGCGTTACTGTCAGGCCGTGTTAATAAACAGAGTGCCTCCTACTCTTAGTGTCTCTGAGTCAGTCACTGCACTGTGAAGAGATACGCTCTGTCAACTTTATAAAACGAGACATCAGAGAGCCGCGAATATGAAAACTCCACAAATGAAAATATATTTACGTTCTGACATTTACAATATCACACACATCCTACTCAGATACACCAGAAATTGTTGTACAGTCCCTTTGTCAATCCACTGCTAAATGAAGGACACCGCATACTTCATCAGTCGTGGGAGTTGTGTCGGGGAGGCTGACTCCCGTCTCCTCGCTCAGGTGGGATCCACTGCTCGGGTCTTCCGTGTCCTGGGGAGGGTTACTGCTCACCGACTCCCCCCCCTTCGCTGCGGCCCCGTGGGGCATGATTCGTGGCTGGCGCTTAGCCACCTGAGATCAATTCACCCAATCTCCGCGCACACTCACTCACACCTACTCACTTGAAATCCGACGTCGCTCATCTACCGTGCCACGCAGCAATCGCGCGCGCGGGACTTGGGTTTTGGGGGTCAGAGGGCAGGGACGTCACTCGCACACGCGCAGCCGATTGGGGGGTTGTCTCGGAGATTTATTTAAAGGGCTGTATGAACAAACTCACAGGTACGCCGCTCGTTCACCCCACGCACACGCTAAACAAAAGGCCGCACAAATAATCTCGCGTGTACGCCGCCCGTTAGCCTCACGCACACATTAAACGAAACGGGGTATGAGTAATCTCACGTGCCCCTGTACGAGGCCGCCGCCACTTACCACAAGCACACGCTAACCACGAGCCACACACATGGGCGAGCGCAAACACGTGAGTAAATACACCCTCACGCACAAACACAGGGTACAACGACGCACACCAACATGCATCCGTTCCACCCTCGCAGAAACCACACGACAAGGTTTATTGATCCCCAGCAGTTTATTCTCAGCGAATCCGAGGCTAAATTACCCGAGTCAGTTTGAGTCAGCAGGGCAGGTCTAACCTATCTCCCGATGGTCTAAGACCCGATCTGTATCGTCTCTTTCAAATCACTCTCCTAAGACAATCTCCCAATGGCCTCAATATCTCACTCTCGGGTATTCACGGTTCGAATTGTACGGAGCTGCTGGGTCGGATTCTCACTGCACTTCGACTCGTCACATGGACGTTCGAGTGGCTGGGAAGTCGACGACCCCGAGCTTGGCTTGAATACAATACGAACTCCCTCTCCCTATCTTCTCTACCCTTTTTATTGTACTCTACATCAAAGATAAATAGGCGCTGATCCGCTGGCCTCCCGTCCAATCAGGTGGCTCGGATTTCCCACCACTTTCCCCGGGCCGGTGCTCTCTCAGACATCCGCTTTTCACCCTCTAAACAAGCGCATCTGTCCTACCATACCCCCCCTACCTGCCTGCTGACCCGTGTGTGTTGTGGGTGTTTTCTATCCGCGGTGGCTCAGCAGCCCCGTCGTGACCATGTAATTACAACCCAAGTCACGGCGCCGCGGTGCACGTTAGCCTTGGGGGTGGTCGCCCAATTCCCTTGTCGCAGGAAACCATAAAGTTTGGTCCCATGAGAGGGCTTCTGGGTGAAAACCTGTCGGCCAGGTGACCTCCCCTCGGGGCTCTATGGGGGTGTGTGTGTGTGTGTTCATGTGAGGAGTGGTGAGGGAAGAGCAGCGTCGGCCCCGTCGCTCGGAGGTGTCGGCGTCACGGCCACGGAGTCGGCAGGACGGCTTCGCTGCTGCGGCATCACAGTTGCAGGCACGGCTCCAACGGTGTGGCTTCGCTACTGTGGCACCACAGTTGTATGACCATACTTAACCACTCTGGTCAATGTGGGTTGTTGAACGTGAGTGTGCCCAGGACCAGTTCAGATATCCCTCACCTGTGATGTTGCCACTCGCCACTTATGTTGGAGTGTAGCAGCGGCGCAGTAGTTAGCGTACCATTGAAGCGATGAACCTGGCAATTTATATTCAACCTGAAAAACATGATTAAATGATAGTCCATAATTTTTTTTTCAAAAACTAGAAGTTGGCCCCGTTTTTAAAAATAACACTTTTTTCAAGAGTGTGGTGAATGTTTTCAAGAACATGAACACATAAATCATACTGTACATTTTGATCCCTGCACTAGCAGCCAGCAGTGGCAAATCACATTCCTCGGGCAAAGTTTGGTCAAGTCAAATTAAAAACGTCCTCTTGCGAATGTGAGAATGTGGCAGTCCATAGCAAGTGAAATAGAAACTGTACTGATTCAGAGCGAATGCCAGTTTCTCCATCAGATGACTACTGTTGATTACTTGCTTCTGGCCCCAGCACGACAATGGGCCGAGTCGATCCCATCGGGGATTTGTAATTGCGAGGCAGTTGCTTTAAGTAGAGTACCTTGACAAATGAACCACAATTTACAAATGAACCACAAGGTATACTAAATACTGCCGCTCACAACGTGACACTTGCTTCACTGACACTAGGAAGTTAATGATGAGGGGGCTGTATAAATTTTGGCCAGGATGTGAACGCACGGCATCACAGCTATGAGCTCTGCTACTCTACACAGCTAATCTGTATTCTGAATATACCATCGTCAGACTGAAACTATAAATATAGTTTTAGAAGAAAACATTATTTTATACATTTCATATTTTTTAAACGTCAATCTCAACTAACGTAAAGACAGTGTTGTTATTTTGCAGGCCATTGTACAATGCAAAGAGCAATAATAATGCCAATTTACTTACCCAGGAAAAACCTCAATGAGTCTCAAATTATTTTTCAGGAGAGTTTTTCCTTGGGCTATTTGGCCCATTATATTCATTATTGTTTGGCTTATGAGAGAAAACCAGAGTACCTGGAGAAAACATTGCCTACGAGGGATAATTTAATCTACACATATATTAAATCCACAGCCATTATATTATTTATATGCGGACTAAATCCATAGCTGTGCGGCCACTCGTGACCACCTCAACTAGTGGTCACCCATTCAAACACCACTGCTCTTTACCTCACACTACTCGACTTAAGAATTATTTATTTTTTCAGTTCAAGAGACATACGAATTCTTATCTATTTCAACTACGTGTTGCTCTGCACTGGGCATATTATGCCTTTGAGCCCGTGTTCGGCAACCGTGATAAAGAAAAAACGATTTTCAAGCTCGGCACTCCTTATCTCGTAAAGTATGAGATAGGGTGCATTCAGGTGATATGGGGTAATTTGTAGGGAGTTGCGATTCAGTTATAATTTGATGCCAGCATGATTTGCATCTATATGGTGGAAACACAGTCGAGTATACTTATTTCGTGGCGTGCAATCAGGTCCAAAATTATTTAACATGGGTATGGATACAGAGCTGGAATTGATAGAAGCTCCTGCTTATTTGCATGTGGTGGGTAAGGGTATATATCATGTATGACAGACTTCCATTTAAAATGGTTGAAGAGGACGATACTGTATCAGAGCACTGAGTCAACACTGCTGTTGAACCTAAGTTTTAATTCGGGTTTCAGCCACCCCTCCGAGTAGCACGTTTGGCTACATACACTGCGAAATAAGTTCATCATACGTAAATAAATTAATGTTTAAATGATAGTGAGTTGACAGTCTCAGCCCGGTCACTAATAACCACACAATGCCATTTATACACCTATGGCTTGTTCCAGCTCTGAGAATTAGACAATTCAGTTTGGTATCCATATAAAACAAGGCGGATCCTCCAGCGCATTAGGGTCTACAGATGAAATGCACCTTACCAATTTAAATTATGATTTTTGGGATGTTTGGTCATTTTGGGAGAATGCACGCATATGATGAGATAGCACTCAATGGTCAGTATATATGTGTTAGGACCCACTTGCTGTACTTCCATCTCCTGGCCAAATTTTGCAGGCCATAATATGTGCTGGGGGAGTTTCACAAATCTATGTGATACACCATCCCCTGCCTCCATGGCACTAACATAAGTGCCACTGTGCTCAGATATTAACTATTATAGGGCCGAGAGGACTAATCAGGAGCAAGATAGCGGCAGTGCCGCACAAGCTGGCAGCAGCAGCCATCTGTTCAATATCTGCTTTCCCTCCTTCATCCCTTACCTCCCCAACATCGCTCTCTTTTTTTCTCTTCCCCGTCTTCTTCCCGTCCTCCTACACTTATTTAGTTTTACTTATGATTTTATTATGATTTAATTATTTTTTCTATCTACGTGGCTCTACCGAAAGACCCAAAGAATATGAATTTCTGCAGTCACGAAAGCTTTAAGTAAAGATTTAGTTTTACTTGTTTATTTATTATTTTGGCGACGCTTTTTGTTTTGTTTTGTTCGGAGGCGCTACTCCCCTCCCGTGTCTCCTGCCTGCCCCCGTGCCCACTGGGCATACTTTTTGCAGCCCGGCTACCAGCGATTACTCGCTGGGCCATACCGTCGCCTGAGCCGCGTGGCTTACTCATCGCCCCATACGACCGGTCGGCCGCTCCGTCACCCGTATCAGGTGGCTCCTACGCTGGACCGCGCAATCGCCAGGGCTTAGGCTGCCCGAGGACATCGGGGCTTTGGGCAGTCCCTGAGATGGAAGGGACCTGCGGCTGGGCTCTTGCCGAGGGAATCTTCACCGTGTTGGCATGCTGAGCTTTGCGTCCACGTCGAGCAAGCCGGGTCGACGCTGCATGCTGTTTCTCGGCACGAGCCCGGCCGGGACTCTGCTGCTGCACTTCACAGACGCAGATATCGGCGGCGGTGCGGGGCACTCGTTCGCGGAGGCCCACTTCCCCCGCCCAGTTCTCCCACCAGCCGACCCCTTTTGTCTTCCCAATGCGATTTCTCATAAGTGTTCTGCCCTCCAGCTTTCTGTCGCCGTCTAGCTATGACCAGGCCTACTTCAACCCCTCCTTAACACTCTCGCCTGTTCTCCTGTCCATAAAATGGCACCACCACTTTTAATAAACCCATTTTTTTAAATCTCAAATCACTACCATATTATGTACAATTTTAAAATCGATGTAAAGTGCCTTGGAAAAGGCGCTTTATAATTTTCGATAAAATAAGATACAAAAAAAATATTCACAATCCCATTCATAGAAGATCAATGATTGCGGCTTTAATCTGTTCTTCCATGAGAACAATGGTTTGCATTACCATGCAAGCCGTTTCATTATTCTTGCTACTCAATTTGGCTCTGTGAGCCCTGTGTATTCTTAAATAAAAATGCTCATAACTCAACCAAGGAACTGTAATGGACATGACATCATATTTGCGTCAGAAACACGGGCTGGAAATAGCAGTGGAAATCCCTTCACCCCACCAAGAATCTGGAAATCCCCACTTATTAGAAACCCTTTCATACAATGGCCACCGAACGCTACATCGATGTGTGTGGTTGTTTATCTACACATTGCGAAAGACCTCAAAGGCACCAATCCAATTGCTTCAAGCTACCGACGCATGCCTGAACCCGGTAACAGTGCCAAAACAATCTGGCCTTCATTGAACTGGTAACACAACGAATGCTTGTCAATAGCAAAGATGGAATGGAATTGACAATGCCGAACTTTGAATGTCCACAGTGACTGATTAACATCGATGATTATTATCAGTATGTCAAACATCGCTTTGGGGCATGCTAAGCCCAATGCCTTCTACACCATCACAACTACAGCAATACCCAATTTTCATGGACTATAAATTATGGTAATTATATACTCAGCAAAGCCTCAGCGATTCTCAACACTCCTTTTCATCAGGGTTCTGCACTCATATGCCCGGCCACAGTACCATGAATGAGTATTTGGCTTTCGCCAAGTTTACGACAGGGTGGCTTTCAGCACTGACATCTCCTGGCCACACTTCACAGCCCCACGTCTACAACACCTGGCAAACCCAGGTGATCACCCATTTAAGTACTAACGAGGCCCCATAAGAGTAACAGCCAGGTCCCGTAAGAGCGGGAGCGTTTAAGGGTGATTTGTTTGTAGGAAATCTGTACGAGTATTTTTATCCATAATAGAGGTTTTTTGGGTTAGATCGTGTAAATGTATAAATGTGTCGTTAAAACCCACCACCACCCGATACAGCCAACTAATAAGGGTTGTCACGTAAACAGAAGATGCCAATTCGTCACTAGTACAACATACCTGTGTGTTGGAAAGCCAAGCCACAACATTTACAATCTGAGTACGACGTTTCGCCAGTAATTACAACATTTGTAAATGTTGTGGCTTGGCTCTCCAACACACCAGTGTTGTTTACGTGACAACCCTTACTAGTTGGCTGTGTCGGGTGGTGGCGGGTTTTAACGACACATTTATATTTACACACGATCTATAACCCCATAAACCTCTTATGGATGATTTTGGTCGCGAAAGCCTACGTGTTAAACTGAGGTTTTTATGTTTGTGTATCTGAGTTCGCTTGTCTCTTCGTTAAATCACTGTCGTCCTTAGTGTGTCCTCTGCCACTGAACTGTGAATACGCGTGTCCACTGACCAATGCACATGCAGTTTAACCGACTTCAGGGTATTGTTTATAGTTGCCGGGCAGAGGCATAGCTGTGGGGATTGATGGGAAGATTAAACGCTGTCCTATGCGTGTGTTGTAGAGATCGCACAGATCAGGGAGTGTGGATGTCTAAAGGCGGATGCTGAAAACATTTTAGCAATATGCCACAACAAGTATAAAGATTGTTTTAGAGACACGGGCTACTGAAAACAAGAACGTTTAACGATTATTTTGTAAACGTCCATGTGGATACATGTAGAGTGCTGGTACAGCGGTTAGCAAACTCCCGTGCGACCGCGGCACATTCCAGCACTGTGGAGGCGAGGGTTGGTGGGTCACACAAATGTGACGCTCCCTTCTCATGGGCGTCGTGGTACGATAACACTGTCTTGTGAGGAAAATGGGGTACGGCAAAGTGCTTACAAATATCATCTGGCCCTTCTGTATGGGATAGATTGTGGCCCCCTTACACGTGCAAGCTTCCTCCAGGTGTTCCGTTTTCCTCCCACATGTAACACTCATAAATTGGTCAATAGCACCTTCATATATAGGGGACCGCAGAGCTTGGAGGGGAGGGTCACTTGGCACCTACTCCATTACCGCCCGTCTTTTGGTTCACTCCTCACGCCATTGAGTCGATCTCTCTCTCTTTGAGCGTGAGCCAATGCTGTGCGGCACGTTACAAGTCGAAATTACAATGACATTAGTGGAAACCCGGAGGCCTGAGTTTGATTTCCGGCCACGGCTAACATCAGTGCCGAGCGATATCCGCCCCAGTCGTCGTCATCGTCGCCGCCGACACTCATCCTCCTTCACCACGCTGCACAGACCAGCGTGGTGAAATATGGTCAACCTCCAGCCCACTACCACCCCTCAGGACTGACACAGACAATGTGGATCGACAAAGGGGCTGCACTTCTAAATTAATGTAATAATTTATGTTTATATTTGTGTAAAAGTGAGACAGAATGTGTGTGTGTATCACACATACGAGATCTATATATGACTGAATGCACCCGATCTTGTCAGCTTTGGGAAGCAAAGTTGGCCTGTGCCTGGTCAGCGCTTTGATGGGAGACTGCTTGGGAATACCAGGTATTCTAGGCTTGCTGTGCACAGTGACCAGGAGATGGCAGTACAGCAATGGGTTATTGAATCTATCTGTGCATAGCTTGAGCATTATTCCTGCATGTGCATGAGTTTTCTGCAGATATTCCAGTTCTCGGAATTATGAATTTGTAAGCATTGGCTCATATATATACATTTTTAGACGACAAATATCAGCTTATATTAGATACACTATAATCAATATATTGCGTTACCTAAGACACCATATAGCAAGTTTAGAAAAATAGCACCTTATAGTTTCAGGCAAGTGTCTACCCGTAACGTTTTAAATGGTGGATAAGTGCACATTTTTTTCAATTCTGTTTCCTGGATACACTTTAGTGAGTTTGCACATCACAAATGTCAAGGCATTTGACAGTGATCTTGTGTACATTACACATCAAGGAACGCCGCTAAAACAACTTACACAGGCATGCGCACGCACACACGTCAGTGAACAGTTTCTGCCGAAACGAACACTGGGGCAGTTTGAGCCGGCGGTGAAAAAACTCCACATTATCGTGGCGGAAGCCAGTCTATCCGTAGGACAACCACTGTTGATGTTTCCATGCAGCGATACCCATTTCATTGAATATGTTTTTAAATGTATAAAAATGTCCCCCCGCCCTCTCTCTCTCTCCCCTATCCCTCACTCCCCTTCCCCAGGTCTTAGGTTGGTTATATTCCCCCTCGCCCAGTTATCCTCTCCCCATTTAAATTGTCACCCTCTTCCCGACGTGGTATGAGCAGCGGGCCCCTCTTCCCCACCTGTTACCGCCCCTCCTTTCTCCTTTATGTGGTTAAGTTGCAATGTCCTTCGTAAATTAATTGTAACGCCTGGTTATGCAAGTCGCCCGGCGTGCTGTAACACGGGCTCGTGTGTTTTGTTTACAATACACGTAAAAAAAATATTAAACATTAATAATCTGACTAACAGCCATGGATATCAGCAGTCGTGAGTGATATCTGAACCAGTCCCGGACCCCTCCTGGTTGGAAACTCCGCATTCTCATGACAGGGAGCCAACCTATCGATGGGAAAACCACCCTCAATTTCATTAGAAGTGATGCCCATCTTAAAAATGTTTTAGTTATTAATGAATAAAAAACAAAATCTCGCATTTTTTAATCTGGATGAGAGTAGTAGCTTAGCCGTTCGCACACTGCACAGTGAACCTGGTGACTTGAGTTATATTCCTTCACGTGAATAACCGCAGTGGTGAGTGATATCTGAACCGATTCCTTTACCAACTCTGTGTTGACCAGCATGAAGTATTGTATAGTCAAATAACCCCCATGAACGGCGTGGCATAGGGAGGCTTTCATCCAGCAGTAAAGGGCTGTGTGAACTATTATGCCCTGAGGTATCTCTGGCGATTGGAGGTATCCTTAAAACAAACGTACCAGCAAATCGTGTTATTTACCATAAAAACAACACGAACAATAGTGTACGGCTGTAATCTGCCCATTTTTACAGCTGCCAATCCAATGTTAAATGAAGGCCTCCCCATGCTGTGGTGGTCAATGTGTTTAACCACACTTCACCACCCTGGTCAGTGCAGGTTGGTGAAGCGGGGGGGGGGGGGGTCGAACTCAGGTATCACCGAGTTCATAGCGTAGTTTTGTAAAACCACTGCGCCACCGCCCATCACAAATGTCATGTTTATGTGGCTAATTAGTTTGAAACATAACCCCCCGGTCGGGATCTGAATTCCAAATCGGAGTCTCGTGCCCGGACCATTTAAGGCACTCGATCTGATCGCACAAAGATCTCCCGTAGAGCCTTTTAACAAACTATTGGGGCAAGTGCTGTTAGCGAGCATCTATGAAGTTCGGTACAGCACACAAGGAGGGTGGGTGGTCAGCACCGTGCCTGACTGACTGCCTTTGTCTCCCGAGTGGCAATGTTTACACATCGCACCAAGTACGCCATTGAGGCTGAGTCGACCTCGGGTAGGCCCAGGACTGCTTCAGATATTCCTCACCGATGTTGGCCGTGAGCAGGAGTCGAACTCAGACCGCTGTGTTCATAACACAGCGCGCTAACCACTACACTACCGCTCCCCAAAAGTGCACACACACGCACGTCACCATGTACACCAACACAATGCAACGTGGGGCTAACATGCGCGCTTTGTTTAAGGGATGGTTGTCACAACAAACTCTCTAATGAAGACTTAAAATTTCGCAAGAAGCGGGGGTATGTGCTTATAGCTAGACGGTTAATTTTAGCATTTTAATTATTTAAAACACACGAACGTTACATTCCCAGCCATGGCGCACATCAGTTCTCGGAACCATACAACAAACCACGCATCTGGCATGGCCTTCGTCCAGCAGTGAATTGACAAAGGGCTGTGCATTTAAGATGAACATTTTTTAAAATTATTTTAAATATAACTAACCGTTTCTGTGGAGGCCGACTCCCCCCCACCCCTGCTGGGCGGACGGGGTGCGACGTCCGCCCCCTTCACTCCCCCCTCCTCCTCGTCGGCCGCTTCTCGCCGGACCCCCGCTGATCGGGTGATCGCCCCCCCCCCCCGCGCCAGCGCCCTCTCTGAGGGACATCGCTCACTGGCTGGCTCACCACCGCCCGGGGTTATCCCGCACACTCCCGCATACACCACCTCAAAAACGAACGCAGTGGCGTGAACGTGCGCGCCCCTGCAGGCGCTAATTTACCACACACGCGCGCGCTGCCGCTGACGTTCCATCCGCTGCACGCCCACGCGTGCGCTTGTGGGCGGTTATATTGTGGCCCACACCCTACCTATCACTTGCACAACACAGCTGTGTGGCCCCTCCCCGGTACTGTGAGCATTTTATTGCGGTTAGCCCAGTGAGCTTCTATGCACCCATACAATTTTAGGCCAATTTAAGGGGGGCCGCAATGTAATTTGTCATGGGGGGGGGGGTCGGCCAATCTCTTGGCACCGGAAAATCGTGGGACATCCCCGCTAAGGACCCTTCGGATGAAAACCCGTGGTGCCAGGTGATCCCCCACCGGGACCCTAGGTGTGTGCGGCGTGTGTGTGCGTTCAGGGCGGGGTCGCAGTGCTTGCGGAGTGGCTCCACGGTCGTGGCACCACATTCCTCACTCATTGTTAATTATGTGCACTGTAAGAACACACACACACTTTGAACATGTACATGCACGAACACATATAAACACACACAAAAAACGAAGATCAACAATAGCCACATTGAGCTTCTAGGCTATATAAGACAAGTACTGTGAGCCCGCTCATGTTGAAATCAGCATGGCACATGAAAGGTTGTGTGGCCACCACATCAGATGCCAGGCTGCCTTTAAATTCCCAGTGTTGTTATTCACACACCACATCATACGGCCACACTTAAGACTGAGTCGATCTCGGTGAGGCCCCAGGACACATTCCACTTGCCAGAACCGCACATCCTAGGTTACCAGTTTAAAATGTACTTTATTTCACCAGGTGAAAACCCAAGAGACCAGCATTGCCCCATTTGTAAGAGTGACCTGGGTTACCAAATTGACAACAGCAACAACATACAAATACAGGAAATAGAAATCAGGGCAAAATCAGAAAAATGTAAATAAAACAATAAACACTGCATTGTCAGTTGTGCATAAGCACAATTAACAAAAAAACTCAACACATTCGTCAATAACACTTCTTTAAAATAAAGAACATGTAATCGGCGACGAGGTCAGGTGGCCCCCTTTTATAGCGAGCTTAAGATGAGCTGGTCGGCCCGGGGATCCAGGAGACAGGGACCGGAAAAGAGGGGCATCCCCCCTCAGTGGGTTAAAGGGAGAGGAACTCGGAAAGGCGCAGGGGCAGTATAAACGCTCCAACTCCACGTGTTGGTTATCTGTTTTTAGGGGGGTTTTCTCCCCCCCCCCCGCTACCCTAGATTTCCTGCATTAGGTAGGTTGGTTATTTCCCCCCCCCGCCCGGCGTCTTATCCTGTCTACCCTCTTGCGCAACTGACTCTACTAATCCTTCCTGTGGTATGACATGGGCAAAGAGTTTTATACGATTAACAAAAAATGAAACCCTGCGCTCATCCCTAAGATAAGAGCTGTTTGTAACTTGTGTTGCATTTTCTCGAAGTACGGCGACACGAGTAGTGCTGCTGGTAGGGGGAAAAAAACTGGTCCAGATGCTACTAACATTTTACTTAATATTAATTACTGCAGTGTCGGGGTAGAATGATGACTTTTATGTCAACCTCTTTGAAGCACGACTCGTTTGCCCCTAGCGTTTTAAGCGCTTAGCACTGGGGTTCCTTTCACTTTGCGACATTTGCTGACGTCTGAAAGGTTCAGGCTTCAGGGTAGGGGTTAGTTTAACACGTAGGCTTTCGCGACCAATATCATCCATAATATAGGTTTTTTGGGTTAGATCGCGTAAATATGTGTCGTTAAAACGCGCCACCACTAGTAAGGGTTGTCACGTAAACAGAAGATGCCAATTCGTCACTAGTACAGCACACCGGTGTGTTGGAGAGTCAAGCCACAACATTTACAAACTGAGTACGACGTTTCGCCAGTTATTACAACTAGCTTCATCAGGCATCAGCCAGATGTGTGGAGAAGTCTTACTGTTTCGTTCCTTATATAGAGGCGTAGATGTGTTGACCACGTATCTGTGCTCCCGCACAATGTTGGGCGGGGAGGGGGGGATATTACTAAGGCAATGTACATTATGCATGTGCATAATGCGAGCCCTTTGAACTTGAACTTTTCTGTTGCCCCACGTACAATCCCTGTCCATGAGATAATTTCTGAAGTGGAATCAGCAGTTAGACATCTCCCCCATAATCAAGCTGAGATGACTAGGCACGCGGTTGCCAAAATTATTGAAAACAGCAAATTGCCTAAAAAAATATTAACTTCAGTGAAGCAAAAGCTTTAAGCGAATTGAAAGCAAATAAAGATATCCAAATTATTGCTGCTGATGAGGGCCGATCGACTGTTGTGATGCTCCGTGAGGACTATGATAATAAAATCAAAGATTTATTTGATGAAGGTACCTACCTTAAAATTAAACGAGACCAACCAGCATCTTGGAATGTAAAACAACGGCAATCATTGCCAAGTCATCAATCCCCAAGGAAGAGCAATACCTGATCAAGCCAAGGGCATAAAAACCAACAAGACTTTATGGGCTACCAAAAATTCACAAACCTGATGTCCCATTAAGACCTATAGTTAGTCAAATAGGCTTTGCCACGTACAATTAGCACAATATGTAACAAAACAAATACAGCCCTACATCGGTAGGTCCTCTTCGTTCATCAAAAACTCTGAACATTTCGTAAATATAATTAAATATATTAAGTTTTTTTTACGTGACCTCTCTGTTCATGAGGGTTCCGGTCAACGAGTCAATTTAATTACTCGACACTCTGGTAACGAACAACGGTTTAGCCAAAGATATCCCAAGACTAGCTGAACACTGTCTAAAGAACACTCACTTCTTGTGGCAAGGTGACTTCTATAAACAAAAGGAAGGAGCAGCAATGGGCTCTCCTTTGTCTCCTGTGATAGCGAATTTGTACATGGAAGATTTTTAAACAAAAGCAATAGCTTCAAGCATACTAAAACCATCTGCTTGGTTTAGATATGTGGATGACACATTGGTGGTCTGGCCACACGGCAAAGATACACTGACCGCATTCATAAATCATCGCAACTCGCATTTCTGGATATTCTGCTCGGACGGGGTAGAAACGGTAAAATGGCAAGCATTGTTTACCGAAAGAAAACGCATACTGACGCCTATCTGTATGCAGAGTCACACCATCACCCCGCACAGAAATCTGCTCTTATCAAGACGCTCATTCATCGAGCTAAGAAAGTGTCAGATGGTAACAGTCTGAGAAGTGAAATTCAACATGTTAAAGAAACGCTGCAAATGAACGGTTACAATGATGCACAAGTCAACAGGGCATTGAATACCAAAACCAAATCAAATTACAAGAGCATTGAAACTGCCCAAGTAATTAAACGATCAAAATACCGTACATTGCGGGAGTAACTGATAAACTAGCCAGATGTTTGGAAAAACAAAACATCCGAGTCAGATTTGGCATGGTACATAAAAAACAGAAATTAATATCTGGTACAAAAGATGTATTACCGAAGCTATCAACAGAAGGTGTGTACAGGATTAACTGCACGTGTGGTAAATGTTATGTTGGGCAAACAGGACGAATGATCAGACTAAAATAACATCAGAGAAATATTAAATTCTCCCAAATACAACTGTCAACAGTAGCAGAACATGCGTGCCAACAAGGACACTCAATTGATTTTGATAATGTTGAAGTTTTGTGCAAAACTAGCTACTACTGGCCAAGACTAATTAGATAATCTATCGAAATTGAAAGAAATCAAAATAACGTTAATCGTTCGGATAGCTACTGCCTTAGTGCTGCGTGGAAGCGAATCATCAAATAATACATTATTTAAATGCATGCCTGCGAAGGGCAGCATTCTTCAATAGGGATTACCGTTGGTAGGGCTATTTAAATAAACACAATAGCCAAGAAGGACAAGTTCAAAGGGCACGCATAATGCACATGCATAATACACGTTACCTCAGTAATCCCCCCCCCACCACATTGTGCAAGAGCGCAGAAGCGTGGTCAACACATCTACGCCTCTATATAAGGAACTAAACAGTAAGACTTCTCCACAAATCTGGCTGTCGTCTGATGAAGCTAGTTGTAATTACTGACGAAACGTTGTACTCAGATTGTAAATGTTGGGGCTTGGCTCTCCAACACACCGGTGTGCTGTACTAGTGACGAATTGGCATGTTCTGTTTACGTGACAACCCTTACTAGTTGGCTGTGTCGGGTTGTGGTGGGGTTTAATGACACATTTATATATTTACACGCTCTAACCCAAAAACCTCTATTATGGAGGGTAGGGGTTGTGATGGGCATGTCGGCAGTGTGACAAAAAATACTTTTTAGTGAAAAATGATTCTGCAGCCAACTAAACAGATACAGAGCTAATGAAAAATAAGAATAGGGTTTTACCCTTTCTGGCAATTCAACAGGTTTTAAGATGTTCAAGTACCAGATAGATACCATTTTCAAGGCATCAAATCTGCATTAAACACACATACTTGTGACAAACATGCAAAAAACATCCTCTGATATATAATGTTTAAAGGACACCTCCTACACCACCACCCCTTGTTCTTCACCACCACCACCAATCCTCCTTTACAACCCCCACGGCACCTCCTCCATCTCCATCACCATCACACCACTTGCACCACCACACCTCCATCACCACCGCATCTGTTTCACTACCACACTTCGTCCATCACCATCAGATCTCCACCACCACACCTCCTTCATCACCATATCATCTCCACCACCCCCACGGAACCTCCTCCACCACCACACCTCCTTCACCATCAAACCTTTTTCACTAACACCAAACCTCCACCACCGCACCTCCTTCACGACCACCAATTCTCCTCTGACACCCCCACAACACCTCTTCCACTACCACACCTCCTCCACTAACACATCTCATCCACCACCACATTTCCTCAACTACCACTTATTCTCGTTTAGATTCCCTTGCCCGAGGTGGTGCAAGGACCCAAGCAGTGGCACCAGACTGAAGCAGGCCTAGTTCCACACTCACTAGTACTCAACTGTCTTTATACTTAATATTACAGAAATAATTGGTTATATATAAGATGATGTCACACATACCACCATGGCAAGGTCACTGGCCATGGTAGCAGACTTCTGCAGCAAACGGCGAGTTCAGCCAAGCACAAGCCAGCCAGTTTACAGTGTGTCATTGACAATACCAAAGCCACCTCCGAGCTCAAAGCCGGCTCGAATAGCTGGATAAATGTGGGGGTGCCTCTCTGTATCAGAATATTGTGCACCGGGTATGGACTCGCTCAGCCATCGCTCAATTGATGGACACTCAGCTGAATGTCACCATGAGAACCATCTCCAGTAGCTACCAGTTATATACAACATTTCCCCCCACCAAATAATTGCCACCAAGCTGCAATGGCCAGGATACTGGACAAGCTGCGTGTGGTAAAGTAGATTACCCCTCGTACTCTTTGTTTTTTTTCGGTAAAGTCACGTAGGTAAAATAAAATTAATGAAAACAACTAAATTAAATCACGACGTTTCAGAGGCAACACAAGCTTCCGTCTTCAGGTGGAACAGTCACAGCAAAATTAGCTGTATCAAGTGAACAGCTCTGGGACACACGAGATTATATACAGGTTATGGGGGGGGGGGGAGTCAGGAAGGGACGTGGTGGGGAGGGGGGGGCTAAGTTAAGCCACCTTTTGTTATTCTGCAGGGGGTTCGGGGGGAGGGTGATGGCGTGCTGCACGAGGGCGAGAACAATCCTGGTAGACACGGATACAGCTAATTTTGCTATGACTATTCCAACTGAAGACGGAAGCTTGTGTTGTTCAGTTCAGTTTATTTTGGTATAGCCCTGTGAGCCATTCGGCTCTTGAATCGGGTGCAACACCACAAACAAAAAAAAAACATGAACAAGAAAAACATCTTAAAGTGACTATGTGACTGTGCAAACAGAAAATCCATGGAAAAAACAGCAAAAATATTCAGTTTAACACGTAGGCTTTCGCGACCAGTATTATTCATAATAAAGGTTTTTGGGTTAGATCGCGTCATTTATAAATGTGTCGCAACCCTCCGAAACGTCGTGATTTAATTTAGCTGTTTTCATTTATTTTATTTTTTATTTAACCTACGTGACTTTACCGAAAAAACCAAAGAGTATGAATCCTTGCAGTCACGAAAGCTTCAAATCTAGAATAGATACCCCTCCACGTCAATATCTTCAAGCCTCCGCCGGTGTTTTTTAAGTCTCATGCCTAGTTTGGTTGTTACTACAGCCCCTAGACCTGAGGATGCGGGACATGTGCCCTGCCTGGGGTGAGGAATGGAGACACGTGGATGTTCATAACAAGGACCTCATCGGTGACCCGTCGATTAACTTGCCCGGCTTCATCCTCCCAAGGTATCAGTGGGTCCATTGAAACCGTTTTCGCTGTGACCACGGTATGTGTGTGTAGCTTCTCACTTGTTATCACACTTCATTTCACTAGTTTTCGCAGGAAAGGCTCACTGAGTCTCATGACTCATTTTCAGGAGAGTCCTGCCAGTTTTCTTTTTGTCCAGTCGGGCACATTTTATTTAATGTCAGCCCTGACTTCAGCCTACAATGGCCTACTTTTGTGAATTACGTCGCGGGACTTTTAACGTACACCGTTAAGCAGACGGCGGGTATTTTCGATGGGTAATACACACGACAGTAGTAATCAGGGCGGCGGTTGTATTCCAACCATGAGCATCAGTACCAATGGGGTGTACGTGACGGCCTGCTGTGTGAATGTGCGGTGCAGGAGATAATGTCACTCTGAAGTGCGACATGGCATGCTGGGCGGACTGGCTGCCCCTGTACATGCTGGAGGAGGAGGTTGTGTCACCTGGCTCCATGGCTATATGGGCTGATGTACACTCAAAAGACATTGCTTCTATTTTGTATTCCGTGTAACTGCGCAAGTAATGCATAGGATCATTTGCAGAAAAAAAATAATCAGAAGGAAAATGGCGTGTGAAGTCATCTTGTGTTGAGGCCCGGGTCACCACGCCTCCTCGGGCAAGGAAATGTAGGTGACAGGGCTAGGCCGGTCACTCATCATTCACAAAATATCATAATGATTCAAGATGCCGATGAAATTCGTAATGAGGTTTATTTTGCCATGTGTTGGATGTGTTTGACACATTTTCAAGGTCTTAAATGTAAATACTTTACAATAAGCATCAATTTAGATAATAATAATAATAATACTCTTTATGAGAGAAAAAAGCCAGAGCTCATGCTGTCATCCTTAGTTGGCAAGCATTAAAACCAAAAATGTAATCGGCTGGTGTTTTATACAATGATTGTTGACCATGTGTGGCTGAAACCCGGATTTGAACCCTGGATGTCAAGGGTGCCGGTTCACCGCTCTGACGCGGTATATAGTTTCCCCTGAGCATTCAGGCAACGTCTCACGGGGATAACTCTTAACATCACATCCTCTGGTCATCATGTTCACTCTGTGATGCATGACCCCACGAAACTGCTATGTTCAGTACTTGCTTACAGAGAAATGTAACAACATGCAGAGCTGTGCATTGGCATTGTCAAAAGCTCTCGACCTTATTCAGACCACCAGCCCAAAATAAGTGAGTGGCCGCTTCGGCCTTACTTGCTTACAGCACTTGCCCCTGTAAGTCTCTACGAGTAAACGGGGCTGTTTGTCACTTATCTTAGAGCGAAGTATGGGGTGTTGTAGGGACATGGTGTGAGCGCAGATCGGGTTTCATCTATTCACAGGTCACAAAAACTGTTTTACGATGGAGGAGGCGTCTTAAGAATGTGAGGTAACCTTTATATGAAATGTAAAATATATACAGGGGTGAGGGAAATAAAATAACTTCGCTACCAGCAGTGATATGCGTAACGTGGTTGGTATGGGCTTTAAATGACACACGGAATCGTATAGAAATCACTCAGCCTTTGTACATTATGCCAAACCATCAGCATGTCCTAAAGAAGTACATTATTGTCCTTAGGTCACCATCAAAATACATTTCAGCAAATGTGACCGACTCACAGGCAGCAGCGATTCATAGATAGACAACTGTTGACCGCTTTTGTCCGAATTAGTAAAGTAGTGTACAGTCAGCAATGCTTACTTCTGCAAAATCTGCTTCTGGAAATGATATATGGTGCCCATTAGCTTGGCTAACGCCAACAATAATACAATCTGTAAATGACAAGACGGGGCTTTTTTCTGTTATGATTAGGGTATTTTTTATTGTTCTATTGTCTTCTAATTTACAGTTTTGATTGACAGTTGGCATGGGCTCTGGTGCAATTAATTAAATGGGGCCTTCCTGTCCACATTCACACCTCTTGGTAGCCCTATGCCTGGGCCCCTCTTGCCTGTGACCCCGGTGCATTTGCACTGCCTGCACATACGATAGTTATTCTACTTGGCCATAAGTAATCAAAGGTCTGCCCTATAGCTTTAACAGACTTTTGGTGCAAGTCCGGTTAGCGAGCACCTACGAAAGCCCGCACGGCACACGAGGGGGTGGGTGGCCAGCATGACACCCGGCCGCCTTTGTCTGCCTTGTGGAGATGTTTAGATACCGTATCAGGTAATCGTTTGACGCTGAACTGACCTAAGGGAGGCCCAGGACCAGTTCCAAAAATCGTCACTGGTGTTGGTGGTCGTAGCGAGCATTAAACACGGGTCGCCAGGTACCTAGTGCAGCATGCTAACTGCGACACTACCACTCCCCACACATGAAAGTACATAAGTAACCACACATGCCAGGATGCACACATATGCCAGAGTTTTCCCCAATACATTTGTCAACAGTTTGTGAGAATATCAATGCACAGAAAGGCTTGACAATTTGAATATGTATGCACTAGGGAAAGTATTCCCAAAGAAGTGCACGCAAATATCATTTTTAAAAATATGAAATGTGGCCAATCGCAAACAATGTTTTAAAATATACATTTATAAATGTGAATATGTACTCAACGACATAAAACACGTGATAGGCAATGTTTTGGGGAATGACCCTTTTCCCATAGCACATTAATAGAGAGTTCAGAGAGATACTGTAGAGTGGTTAATATGAGTCTGGACTTTACTCCAACTCGCACTCTATACACTCTACAGTATCTATGGCCGATGTATGTGCTATGAAGAAGGGCCATTGCGCAAAACGTCGCCTACATATAGTTTCTTTCTTAGGTCAGTATTATTATTAACACATTTGTCGAGTTGTTTTGTTAATTGTGCCTGTGCACCACTGCCAATACAACATTGCCTAATTTATATTAAAAAAATACAGTATTCAATATCACTTGTATGTCTGTCACACACATAGTGCTTGCCACAATACCTTTGCTGAACTCGTCAAGGAGCGTAAACCATCACGCAAACTCTGGTCATCCTCGCAGCGGCTGGCCATCGAACAAAGACGGTTACTGCATCGGACGCTTTCGGATCCGCTTCTGCTGGCCATCTGGAATACTCTTCCTTTCGATATTAGGAAGCCACTGGAACTATGCACTTTTCAATCTAGATTGCAAACTCACTTCTTTAAAACTAATTTTTGTATTTAGTGTGTTGTCCTTCCCCTGCATCTCCGATTAGCGTGGTTGGCTACGAACGGTGCAAAAGAAGTTATACATACATACAATGGGCCTTCGATTGTCGCCTACACGTTCCTGTTGATGATGGAAGAACAAACATTTATAAGGCTCATGGATGGGAATAGAAACTAAACTATGTTTATTTTATGAGGTATGGCCCCTGAGCTATATACACCTTTTCAGAAGTGACCTGGCCACAAATGATAGCTGAAGAAAGTGGCTTATCACATGGAATTCAAAATCGGAAAAATACTCGAAACGCATATTTCTAAATGTGGTCCTCCGGAACAATCCACGTGACTACGGAGAGAAGATGTAAACTTCAAATATACGGGCGTCCGTGTCGGGATCAAACCCACGACCTGCATACCAGGCGAGGGCGTTAACATCTTGCCACCGCGGCGCCAAATATGTACCCAGGAAAGCCTCAAAGAGTCTCTAGACTCCTTTTCCGAAAATATATTGTGCAATCAGCATAATATAAAATAAATAATCCATTCGGTACTCTAGCAGAGCAGCACAACTTCCCGTGTTGGAGAACAGGCCATTGAAGCTGATATCACTGAACTAGTTCTGAGATCTCTTCATGTGGACTTCTGCTCTACACAGTAGGGGGCAGAACTTTCCCACCCGCTCTGCAAAATCATATACAGTATGTTTAATTTCTCAGAGCTGAAATTCTGCCAAAGTAAGTGAAAACCCAAATTAAACTCATCGTCTTTATACTGTCATTGGTGTGCAGGCTGAGACGATCAACTCATGACAGTTGGGTACCTGGGTTCATCACAGGTGGCTGCCCAGGTTCAAACCCCAGATAGCAGCGGTACCAAGCTCAGGGCTCTGAGCCACCTGGCCACTTCCTCAAGACTCACTTCAACGAGAGTCTTGTATTGGGATGTTTGGCCATTCCATAAAGAGGCGTCTCTTCATGCGGGAGGAAAGCGTAGTGTCCGGAGGAAACCCCCACACACGAGGCGATAACGCTCGAAGCTCCGCAACAAATAGATTACATCCGTTTTTCTGCATTTGCTTTGTCCTGGTTATCTTGCACCCCAGCGGGTTTGGAAATTTCACAAATCTCTCCGTGATGCACTAACCCTTGCCTCCAGAGCGCTGGATCACAGGGATGCTCCTTCATGACCGGCTCAAAAAGCACGAAGACCACAGTTTCCCTTTCACCGCTTACCCCTCAAATATTTGCCCAGCAGGGTTATTGTAAGATACAGATGGAAAATCAACCGCACGCTTTAGAAATTTTAAACAATCCATTTTGTTTGTGTTTGCACATGCCAAGGCTTGTCATGCATTTTTAATACTTCTCACCACTCGGTTAGTAATGTACACGTACGACATGTGTGTCATCTCATGCTGCACGGGTTGTGGGGGGTCATTGGAACATACACCACCACTGTGCTTGGTCAATGCAGCTTGGTGAAGGCAGGCCGCATATATATAAATGTGTACGAGCATAGACTCATAATACAATAATGCACATGCAAGTTGTCAAATAGCTTGCGGGGCTACGTTGTGGGCAGCATAATTTGAATTAAATTCCCATGGCTGGGAACTGAACTCGAACTCAGGATCTCAGCGATGCCACTTCAGCACTGTACCAACTAATCCACCCGGCCATCTCGATCCCTAACATTTTTTTAATTGGATCTGTTTTTAGAGTATTTGTTTTTGCTGAGCTGCCCACAATCCAGCCCCGTAAGCCCACAATGCAGCCCCGCAAGCCTATGACAACCTGTCTCTGCATGGTGATCATCCATCCAAGCACCTATCTCGATTATCACGGTTAGCTATGTACTGTGCAAAATAAGTTCAATATACATATCCAGGCTCAAACTCTGCTTAGCTTAAAATGTACACCTGCCTTGTATAATGTCGATGCAACTATCACTTGAAACATCTCAATATGTTCGCATTTGGCTTTAATGGTTGAGAGTCATTAGAAATAGTCAACTCAGCCTGTATTGATACTGTAGCGATATGCTTGGTAATGTCTCCCAGTATCGACGTATTCCTATAAATACTCAAGTCAAATGTAGCCTCCCTTAATAGAATTGCAAACCAGTTTGCTAAAATATGCATAATAATGCAATTTAATAATGATACCCTTGCAGTGTATCACACGCACAATATTCCACTGACATGTATGCTGAACTTCTTTTGCACCGTACGTAGCCAACTGTGAGTTATGGATCCAAGCTCGGAGTCGCTCATAAGCTACGTGAAAGAGGTTGAGAGTCTAAGAGTGGTGGCCTTTTAGAGAGAGATGGGCATTTTACATGCGATTTCTGTTTTAAATTAGCAAATGTGGAGATTTCTGGGTGGCTCAGAGGTCCGAGGGCTGAGCTGGCACCATGGAGAGTTTGTGTTTTAATCCAGGAAGCCATCTCTGGTTAAACTCGAAAAAGTCTATTCACCGTGACTGCACACAAAAAAACTATCACATAAAATTTGTTTCTGCACTCTTCACAATTCTCAATATTGATTTGACTGCTACGTGAGAGATTACTCCGTCGAGGCAGGGGCGAGTCGGAGAGTGCTGCCCCCTACTCTTTGGATGGAGGGATCTCAGAGTCTTCTCTGCGATATACACCTCCGTGGGCAAAATTGATTATATTCGTTCGATTGCACAACACATGCGCATTATGTGGCACCAATAGGACGAAATTTGGGAAAGGAGCAAAAATACGAATTAAGTATACACATTAGGCTCAATTATTGTGCTGTAACCTCTACTCTGCTAATTTGGAGTACATGTGTTTATTTTATATATGTCTTAATCTATCTGTAACTACAGTCCGGTGCAGCAATCCTACAATTTCAGATCTCTAATTCAAAAAGACACGGAGTTTTTCAATAGGCTCTGCCTTGGTTAAAGTAAAGTGCAAAAAAAATATTATTTCTTCACATGAGAACATATTTTCATGAATCTCCATTTTGTAAACTGCAGCACATTCGCCAATAATACTGTGGCTTTCAAATGAAAAACATATCACAGGCGACATTTCGGGCAGTACCAAAACAGCGTAACTATGCAATTACGTTTAAACAAAATGTAGCAGCCTTGGAATATACCAGGGGTCACGATTCAATTCAGTAGGCTAATCGAGTCCTGTTTGTCTCGTTTTTCACACTCCCCTTCGCATGGTTTCGCGTTTCGTCTTAACAATAGAGTCTTACATGCACACACCAAAGCTTTTATCGCGAGCATCGGAATCAATTTCAATCAAAGGAGCTGCAGCCCGTCGCCAGGGAAAGGGAAGTCTCAATATGCTGCCGCCGCGACCCTCACCAGGACAAGCGGACTGAGAAACGAACAAACGAACGAATTAATGAAGCATTAGTGGAAGTTTTCTAAAATCCCCTCCGCCAACTCCGTCCATCCAGCAATCGAACGTATACCACTACAGTGAGTCTATTGGCAGGTCGCGCATGGCGGGTTAAAACTGTGGGTGCACCCACCTCTTCCAACACATTTGGCCAACGTCGAGGAGTAGACCAACCACCACGATGGATGACACTATCGTGGAGGCCCTTCCACCAGCTACGGCGCGAGCAAGCACTTGCAGGGCCACACCTTTGCATATTTTACCTTTTCAGATTTGTAAATAATGGATGTTATACCGCACAGAGCCCTGAGGCTATAGGTGCTGACATTGACCTGTAAATAGAATTAAAGAAAAAAATCAACCGCGGCGAGCGAAAGCGCCTCCGGCTAAAACACATGGGCATGAAGTCATCATTATTGGGTCACTACGAGGCTGGAAAATCCCACGTCAGTTGCAGCCCAAAGTTTGCGCAGCGAGTTTAATCTCGTGTTCATTGAGTAACTGTGATGAATACGTGGTTTCTTTAAGGTTAGGTCATGTAAACATGTGTCGTAAACCCTCCTCCACCCGACAGTGGATAAATAAAGGTGTCAAACGTGCACAATGTATCTCACTGCTTCAGCAGCACACGGTGTGCGGAGAGTAAACTCGCAATATTTACATGGGTACGCCGTTTCCATGTCTCCTCGTTCCCAGCCACCAATCCCCTATTCTCCCGCCTCGGACCATATCTCACTCATCGCCAGGCACCAATCCCTTGTCTTCATGCCCGCGAGGTTACTCCCGGTCAACTCGGTGCAGGGATTGAGATCAGCGTATAAGGGGTTAGGGGTATGCCGATGTTGCTGTGGGAACGTTATCGAGGGTCGTTACAGGTATAATAATTGTCAGCAGACTTTCCCTTTTGATAAAAAAAATAGAAAAAACCCAAAATGTTCTAGACTTTCCTCCACGACATTAACAGGCTTGCATCACAGCAGTGAATCCACTTGCTCAGACTTTGCTGCTCGGGTCAAATTTTCTCACCAGCCAGGTGACCTTTGACATTCCTTTAATTTGAACATCACTCATGAGCACGAGCAGTGCGCTTTAAAGGTGTCTTGCAATATGACGCTCACAAACAAATCATTGTAATCTTGACGCTTTTAAGTCACACCCAATTATGCTCAGAATTCGATGGCTCGTTCAGTAACAAAGGCACAGGTTTTTCACAAAGTCTGTCTAACCGGATTATTTCAATGTGACGGAGTAAAATCAGCCATCGCCTCTTTCGCAATTTGTCGGCATGTTTATATCTCGGAGTCAGAATCATAATCTTTATTAACCCTGGAGAAATCCCATGAGCTATGAAGCTCTTTTTTCACAGATGTCCAGGAGGGGCGGGTCAGAAGGTTACAGCAACAAACGATAAAAAACGATCGGAGTGCAAAGTATAGGAAAACAAATCACTAAAAATAAATACTTCAAACGGATCAAGTTTACAGCGGCTTTGTCAATCCACTACAACATAAGGAGCCGTCCATAAATGACGTCACGCGATTTTGTACGATTTTTGACCCCCCCCCCCCCTTCTCGTCACACGGCGTCACAAAAAGTCAGACCCCCCCCCTCAAATATTAAGTCACAAAGCTCTGCCCCCCCCAAAAAAAAAATGCCTCAAATCTCTTTAAACTATTGTAGTGCGTAGTTAATGTGCTGCTGCAATCTGATGTTATAGGAGAAAACATTTAATAAAAAGTATATTTAAGTAGAACGTGTTGTCTATAGTTATTTAAAGTTGTGCATTTTGATGTGACATCACATTTCTCAACGCCCCCCCCCCCCTCGTCACACATCGTCACAAATGTCTGACCCCCCCCCCCCCAGGTGCATGACGTCATTTATGGACGGCCCCTAAGCCCCTCACAAAGTGCAGGTCGTGGGGGCTATTTGACCACAGTTTACTATACTGATCAGTGTGGTGTAAATGAAGGTGGGGGCATAAACGTGGGAGCATATAAGTACTGTACAATATACTCCAACGATGGATTTTGTCTGTTTTGCCCTCTGCTCCCAGCACTGTAGCAACGGGGTGAGCTCAGCTCTCCATGATTAATGTTCTCTCTGTCTTCAAAGTTAAGCACACACACCAGTACATGTGTGGTGCCACAGCAACGAAGCCGCTCCGTCGGAGCCGCGCCTGCGGCAGTGGTGCTGCAGCAGTGGGGCCGCCTGGCCGGCGCCGTGGTAGCGGCGCCACCCTCTGTGGTGCCACGGCAGCGAGGCCGCTCCGTCGGAGCCATGCCTACGGCAGTGGTGCTGCAACAGCGAAGCCGCTCCGTCGGAGCCGTGCCTGCGGCGGAGGTGCTGCAGCAACGAAGCCACCCGGCTTCCGTCGCGGCGCTTCCCCCACCCCCCCCCCACATGAACACACACACACTCCACATAGAGCCCCGAGGGGAGGTCACCTGGCCAACAGGTTTTCACCCGGAAGCCCTCTCATGGGACCAATCTTCACGGTTTCCTGCGACCAGGGAATTGGGCGACCTCCCCCGAGGCTAACTCGCACCGCGGCGCCGTGACCTGGATGGTGTTTGCATGGTCACGACGGGGCTGCTCAGCCGCCGCGGATAGTGGGGCACACTCGACACGGGTCAGCAGGCAGGTAGAGGGTGGGGCAGAGTAACGAGCGGCGGGAAAACAGGGCGGCCCTCTGATTGGCAGGACGAATGCGCTTGTTTAAAGAGTAAAAAGCGGACGTCAGAGAGAGCACCGATCTGATTAGGGAGGAGCTGGAAATTTGATTCTCCTGATTGGACGAGAGGCCAGCGGATTAGCGGCAAGTTATCTTTGATGTGAGGACAATAAAAACGGCAGGGAAGGTAGGGGCAGTCAGTCGTGTTCTTCTGGGGTCAAGGATCGGAGGACTCATTGTGCCTGCCGCTGGATCGTCCGTGAGACGAGTCGCAGGGCAGCCAGGCCCCGTTCCCAGAAAGGACTACGTGCAGCCTCGCCTTTCCATGGCTTCCTGCACCTCGGAGTCGAACCATGAGTATGCAGGAGAGAGGTGAGATTAAGGGGAATATCCTTAGGGAGAGTGATTAGGGAGAGATGGGACAGATTGAGTCCTAGACCACCGGGAGATAGGTTAGACCTGCTCTGCTGGCCCACACTGACACGGGTAGTTTAGCTTCGTTATTCGCGGAGAATAAATCGCCAGTAGTCAATAAACCTTGTCGTGTCGTCCCTGCAAGAGTGGAGAGGAGTGCATGGTGCTGTGAGCCTTCTCGTTGTGGTATCCAGTGTTTGCGCACGAGTGTGTATTTTACCCGCGTGTGTGCGCTCGCCGCTGCGTGTAGCTCATAGTTAACGTGTACGCGAGGTAGACGGGCGGCGTGCACACGAGATTAACTGTGTAGCTCGTGGTTAGCGTGTGCGTGTGGTGAGCGGCAGCGGACTTGTACGAGGGTACGTGAGATTATTTGTGCGACCTTTGGTTAGCGTGTGCGAGAGGTGCACAGGCGGCATACCCACGAGGCTGTTCATACAGCCCTTTAAATCAGCTCTGGGGCACCTCCAATCGGCTGCGCGCGTACGAGTGACACCCCTGCCCTCTGACCTCCGACCCTGGGTCCCGCGCGTGCGATTGGTGCGCGGCGCCGGGCAGGTAGCCGCGTCGAATTTTGGTGGCTGCGGGCGCATGAGTGTGCGCGACTGCGTACGGCGTGCATAACGTTTAGAAGAGCACGCGAGGGGGAGTGTGTGCGAATTAATCCCAGGTGGCTACGCGCCAGCCGCGGATTATGCCCCGAGGGACTGCGGTGAGGGGGGGGTCGGAGGGCAGTAACCCTCCCCCGAGCACGCGAGAGGAGAGCAACGGCTCTCCAGGGAGCAAGGAGTCGGAGGTCAGCCTCCCCGACACATGTCAACACATTCACCAACAACCCCGTTTTCTTAAAATTACACGCATTTAACAGGCGACAGTTTCAGGAAATGGCCATTCTTCAGAGCGTGTATGAGTCATGGACATTATATTTGACCATACTTCACTGACTCACCAGGTTCTAATCTCGTTACCTTTACATCACGAGGTAATCAACATAGGGTATCAGTTACTGGTGCCTTGTAGAACAATGTTATTGATCTATTTCAGCAACTACTGCCTTGTAAAGTTATGCAAAGAGATAAAAGACAATGAAGGCTGGTGCACGGCACACGAGGACGTGGGTGGCCAACACCACGCCCGGCCGCTTTTGTCTCCCCAGTGGCGATGTTTACACACGACACCAGGTACTCATTTGAGTCTGAGTTGGCTTAGGGGAAGCCCAGGACCGGTTCAGATAATCGTCACTGAGCTGGAATCGAACCTCGGTCGCCAGGTTCGTAGCGCAGTGCGTTAACTGCTACACTACAACACACACATTTACATATCACTGGACCTATAAGATAGAGGTCGAGTCCTGGAATGTCTTGGTCATGCTACAGTTGCAGAAAGGGCCTCCACTAAATGTAGCTCTAGAGGGCCCTTGAAGAGGGTATTTGGCCTCCTCTTCCATGCTGGACATACGCCTTGTGGGAGTACCCACACTTGACCCCACTGCACGTGACCTAACAATCGACTGTGGTGTATCCATTCATACTGCTGGGTGAACAGAGACCGGAGGGGGGGGGGGGGCAGTGCCGGATTGACGTAGGAGCAAAAGTAGTCAATGCTACGGGCCCCGCACTTTCAAGGGCCCCGCGCTAATTTGCTTTAAAACTATTAATTCCGGTTCAGTGATTCTGCACTTGCTCTATCACTATAGCACTGTACCACCTTCAACTTTTATGAACGACTGGGTGTTTAAGGTTAGCGATTTGTTATATTATGTGGCTGTATAGCAAATAAAAAAAACAATTACATTACTATGCAAGTAAAACATTTGTGTTTTAATCTTTGTGTATTTTATTTAGGGCCCCTTTATAACATATGCTACAGGCCCTGCACTAGCTTAATACGGCAATGCGGGTGGGGGGTGGTTAAAAAAGAAACTGGCACCATTGTATCAACTGCCTCGCCGAGAGATCGATTCCAAACGGCTACCTCGCGATTGAAAGTGCATGTGCTGACCATTATTAACATCACGGCTGCATCCACCGTTTACGCTGATCTGAAATCAGATACATTTGCAGTCTTTTTTGCAGTCTGCCATTGTCGCGGATTTTTTTTCTATTGGATCGTGCTTATCGGCATGCTCCAACGATGCTCGTAACACCACCCACTGTGTTTCATAGAGAATAAAGAGGGCACTTTAGTTTAAGTTTTTGAGCCAGCTGGTTAGGATGGGGAAAAACTCACTCAAGCAACGGGAGATCACAGCGTAAGTGTTTCTAACTTACTATTAAACTAACAATAACATGTTTGATAATCACAGTTAAGAGACAAACATAATTTATACTATTAAAATGATTAAAATAAAATTGTTTTGAAACTTAAAATCTCATCAACGGTCCTCATACTGTAAAATAACTAATCAAGGAGACGATTAAATCTTCCATATCTGGACCTGACGTCCAGCTGTCGTGCCTTGCTGCTTCAAGCTTATACACTGATCACGTGGTGACCAGACAGGCCGTAACAACAACAAAAACAGATTGCAAGTGACAGCAGCAGTGCATGAATGACATTCCTATGACCCATACACGTTAACTAGTAACAGTTCTGGCTGTCGCCTGATGATGCTAATTACTGGCGAAACGTCGTACTCAGATTGTAAATGTTGTGACTGTGCTGTACTAGTAACAATTAGCACGTTCTGTTTACGTGAGAGACCTTACGAATTGGATGTCGGGTGGTGGCTGGTCTACCAGCACATTTATATATTTACACGATCTAACTAAAAAAAACCCTGTATTATGGATGGTAACAGTTGTTGCTTCTAAAACTAATTCGGTTAACCTTATGCATTTGACAGTAAACTAACCCCCACCCCTGCCCCCCCCCCCCCCGCGACGTGCATTCCCCACCGTACGTTCAATGTAGCACACAGGTCCGTCCCGGGGCAAATCACAACCGCCGACTTTAAAACTAAACTGGAAGTATTACATCTCACACCGTGGCGTCGAAACGCTCCCCCCCCCCCTACCCCAAAGCACCCCCTATTCGTAAGTACGCTAGGGACGTTTTGTGAAGGACGTGCCACCGCTAATATCCACTCTGGCAAAGGGTGAGCAAATCCTTGGGCTTTGTTTTTTATCCCAAGCTTCTCTTTCTTCTCCCACGTGTCTCGGACTCTTGGCAGAACCTCTTACCTCGCTGTGTGACATCCGCCACTTTCTTTCCCCATCTGTAGCACGGTTAGCTACATAGGGGCCGTCCATAAAAGACGTCACGCGATTTTGGACGATTTTTGACCCCCCCCCCCCCTTCGTCACACGGCGTCACGAAAAGTCAGACCCCCCCCTCAAATATGACGTCACAAAGCTCTGCCCCCCCCCCCAAAAATAAAACATGCTTCAAATCGCTTTGAACTATTTTCATTGTAGTGCGTATTTAATGTGCCGCTGCAATCTGATGTTGTAGGAGAAAACATTTATTTAAAAAAAAGTCTATTTAATTCAGTAGAACGTGTTGTCTATATTTATTTAAAGTTGCGCATTTTGATGTGACGTCATATTTCTCAAACCCCCCACCCTCCCCCTCGTCACACATCGTCACAAATGTCTGACCCCCCCCCCCCCCAGGTGTGTGACGTCATTTATGGATGACCCCATACGGTGCAAAATAAGTTGAACATACAAGAACGACTTCTGGATTTGACCGTCGCTAAAGCATATAACGTGTGGACTTTTGTCGTGTGAATCACATCTTGGTGAACTAGGAGCAGATATACAGGTAGTTTCCCCACTTACGCATCACCAACAGTGATGTGCTGCCCCCTTTATCGTCATGTTATATTCCTGGTTGGGAGTAACTGTGTGCGTGATATGCCCTGTGCTCCGAACTGGGCGACCAGAGTTGCATTCCCAATCACAGCCAACATCGGTGGAGAATATCTGAACCGGTCCTGAGCCTCCCCTAGGTCGACTCAGCCTTCAATAAGTACACGGTGCGGTGTGTGAACTTTCACCACCGTGGAGACAAAGGCGGCCGGGCGTGGTTCTGGCCACTTCCTCCCCTTGTGTACCATTTTAGCCTTTATTCGTGCTTGCTAACAGTGTTCGCCCCAGCCGTCTGTGTAGGCTACGTGGGGGATATTTGTATTTTGTGATCCATCAGCCTTGTAATGCAAGAGCACACCAATTGGGAATAAATCCTCTCCGATACGACGAATGCATTATCATTTAACCTCAAAAGCACTTTCTCTTGTACATGGTTGCTGGTTGTAATGGGAAGAAGTATGTCCGGACCCCAACAACAAAATCCACAATGTCCAGTTTAACACGTAGGCTTTCGCGACCAAAATTATCCGCAATATAGGATTTTTTTTCAGATCGCGTCAACATAAACATTCGGCTAAACCCGCCAATGAGTAAGGTTTGTCACTTAAACAAAACGTGCCGATGAGTTTCTACCTCAGCACACCGGTACGTTGGAGAGTAAACTCACAACATTTACAATTTGAGTACGACGTTTCACTGGTGATCACAAGCAGCTTTATCAGGCGATTAGCTACAATTGGCTAATCTCCAATTGTGTTCAGATTGTGTTATCGCGTCGTGAGACGATCAATCCATGCAGACCTCTCAGAGCAGAGCAGTGCAACTCGCCGTGCTACAGAATAGCCCACAGAAGCGAATATCACAGAGCTACCTCTGATATCCCTCGACACATTTGTCCAAACAGTAAGGGGGCAGCACTTTCCTGGCGGCTCTGCCCCTGAGAATAATGTTCATCACGTGACAGTGAAACCAACATATTTATTTCTCAATAGCTGCAATTTATTCAAAATCAAGTGCAGAACCAACTTTAAATGCGATGCTTTCTGTTGTGCCGTTCTTGATATGTGTATGCTGAACGTCTTTCGCAATGCACATAGCCAACCGTACTAATTGGAGGTGCGGGGGAAGGACAACAAACTAAATACAAAAGGCAGTTCGAAAGAAATTAGTTTTCAATCTAGATTAAAAAGTGCATAGCTCCAGTAGCTTTCTAATATCGGAAGGAAGAGCGTTCCAGACGGCCGCAGAAGCACATCTGAATACACGCGATGCAGTGACCATCTTTGTCCAATGGCTAGCCAAAAGCTGCTGCGAAGATGACTGGGGTAATGGTTTATGCTCCTTGATGAGATAACCGAGATAAGGCCATCAATTCAGTACACTTGAGGACCCGTTTTTAATTGGCTGTACAGAACATAATTGGCTGGACATAGAGAACACCAGTGACACAAGATTACTCGAACATCAACATGCTCTGCTTGCTGGACAATAGACGTGTCTTGCCTGCCACCTCATGCACATTTCACATCAATGCAGGTTAACGCCTATTTATTCCCCAGTGCACTGGATTCACGAATACATGTAGCACTCCATTTACGAAAGGGATGCTTTCTTTAAAAAGAAACACTTGTAAAACGAAATTTAGTAAATCAAAAAATTTGGGATGCGTTTTTGGACATCATTCCAACTCGACTCCTAACCTCAAAATATACACCTGTATAAAACATAACAATAAAGATCATACATCTAAAAACGACTGAATAATCCAATAACAATTTTTTTTACCCTCGTCAGCTTGTCAGGGAATTAATCAAAACACCGCAATGTTGAAATGCCTGTACAGGTGCTGTGGAGGCATTCCTGTGGCACTGCAGGGATACCGTGATGCTGTTGTGGACGGATGACGCAGGCTCCCGGGTCCTTCTTGTTCGATCTCGTGGCGCGTGACGTTTGAAATTTCGTCAACGTGGAAATTCCAAAAGTGCCCATGATTTGTCAGTTGCGTCAACACATTTCCTAAACCGAACGTCCGTAAATCGAGGGGTACCTGTACAGTACCAATGGTCGACGCTATCATTTCACAAGCAGGGGCGCTGGTGGGGGCTTGCGCGCCGTGACTCCACGGGCCAGGATTTGGGCGGAGGGTGATAGATGAAACGTAGGAATAAAACACATTTCAGCACCGACGCTGTATCCCAGGAGGGTAGGACGCTTGTCGTTTTCTTAGTATACAAATGTCACAGATAAAGAATCAAAATACGTATTTATACTGGAGGAATCCAATGAACTATGAAGCTCATTTTCACAGATGTCCAGTAGGGGTGGGTCACAACGTTGCAACCACAAGCAATGCTGAAGGAAACACGAAAGCAGTGAAAAAGTATTTGAAAAGTAAATGTTGCACACTCGAAATGAAGGACGTGGGCAGGTGCTCCAAATCGAGGGCAAACATTTATTGTGGTTAATCTGTAAAATGCAACGGCACGCGTGTCACACACAGCAATCTTCAACCGAGTCGCCATTAACCATGCTACTGGTGTACACGTCCGGTTAATCAATAACCCTGCCAGCCGCCTACAGGCCCAACTCCGTTATCGCATGCTGGTGTACACACGTGCATTGATGTACTGCACAGCACATAAGGATCTTCTTTGGTTCTTTCGGAATGAGAATAAAATAATAAATTGATAAAATAAAAAAACACAATAATATTCTCACGACGTTTCGGCCACAACACAAGCGGCCTTCATCATGTTGTGGCCGAAACGTCGTGAGAATATTATTGTGTTATTTTATTTGATCAATTTATTATTGTATTCTCATTCTACGTGACTTTACCGAAAGAACCAAAGAAGATGAATCCTTGCAGTCACGAAAGCTTTAAATCGAAAAAGCACATGAGGACTTTCACAAAACCACACTTTACTCCCTTGCTGCACGAGGAAATAATAAATAAAGAGTGGTCCATTACTAATGTGCCACATAAACAAATGTCGTGAGAATATATGAAGTTCCCCCTAAATTCTCGCAGCGAACGGTGCATCAACGCCTATGTGAGAGAACGGCACCGGCAGATGGTGTGACTTTTATATTTTTATAGTGTTTTTTTTTATTAAAGTGGCTCGCGTTGACCTCTTTGCCTACACCAAAAACGGCCGCGAACTTTTTTAAATGCCCTGGAAAAAAAGAGTCACTTGTCAATATACCCTATTGATTTTAAGTCTCAAAGCTGTAATGTTGCCAGAATTAAACAGAACACCAAATTTTGATTCCCAATTTTACAGTATATCCCAACAGAATGCAAATGTGGGACATCCATCTGCAGCTACTGCGAGGTTGTGGGCCACATAGGCACACAGTGGCTGTGTGCCATGCAGCAGTGAGCATGACAGACTAAAATAACGGGTAAAAGGGAATATAGAAGCAAGAGAATGCTAGTTTATTAATGCAAAGCTTAGGAGCAGATATACAAATATTTCGCACCGTATGTAGCCAACCGTGCTAATCGTAGGTGCGGGGGAAGGACAACAAGATTATTCTATTTATAATTATACAGATCATTATATATAATTGCACAGATTATGCAGATTTGTCACGAGCAACAGTCTGCACGTCACTGGAATGTTATGGTGTGGCTAGAGAGTAGCGAAATGTAAGTTGGGTCATGCTCAAGAATTAGACACAAAACATTCAGATGGAAATGGTTACAGGCACAGCGGGTGTCAATTAGATTTAATTAGGATGATGAAATGTTTTTTGAAGATGGTTAATGGCTGAGTTCAAGTATATTCTGCTTAGGACCTAATAATTTGCATAATGGGGGGGGGGGGGGGGGGCCGAGAAAATCCATCTTCTGACATTTTATAATCATACAATTGTAGCCTGGAAATAAAATAATAAAAATAAAAGTGATAATTTTCGATTTAAAGCTTTCGTGACTGCAAGGATTCATCTTCTTTGGTTCTTTCGGTAAAGTCACGTAGAATGAGAATAAAATAATAAATAATGCTAATTCCTTTGTCAAGGCGCTGTTTCTTCTCACACAGCTTGAAGGTTGCGGTCTGAGCTTGGCTGTGTTCGCTCCAGCGCTGTCCTCCAGACAGTCTCGTCCCTTCACCTGATGAAGGCCACTTGTGTTGTGGCCAAAACGTCGTGAGAATTGTATTGTGTTTTTAATTTTATTAATTTATTATTTTATTCTCATTCTACGTGACTTTACCGACAGAACCAAAGAAGTGATAATTTTATTTTATTATGTTTTATTTGTATTATTTTATTTCCATTCTACGTGAGTTTACCGAAAGAACCAAGAAGATGAATCCCTGCAGTCACGAAAGCTTTAAATCTAAATCGTAGCCTGCTTTACGAGACATCTTAAGAGCATTTTCCATACTCAGGCATTTGGGTTCAATCCCCTTGGCTGGATCTCTTTGGGAAATTGATATCAATACACAGAAGAGCCATTATTTTATAGACTTACTGAGTTCAAGCCGCGCGTCTGGGTTACTCAGGGGGGCAATTTCCCCCATCAGTGACGCTGATTCCGTACCTCCGGACGTTGATGTGGTGTTCGCAAAGTGTAAATATTTGACATCGTTGCCGGACGGCAATCCGTACTCACACATTGTGGACACGCGCGCGTGCTATAAGTCGTTAAAGTGCTCGCCAGATGTGTGAGACAAACGTGTTTACACAACGTAGTGTGTTTCATTGTATGTACACTAAAAAAAAAGTGAAACAGCCGTGGACATAGTAATACTTTCTTTAGCGAATTGCAGTAAGTCTAATGCCATCTTCTGAAAAATGTGTATTATAGTCACTTTAAGATGTTTTCTTGTTCATGTTTTTGTTTTTTCTTTGTTGCGGTTGCATCCGATTCAAGAGCCGAATGCCTCACAGGGCTATACCAAATAAATGAAACAGAAACTGTTAAATGAAACAGAAGTGACACTAAACCTAAACTTTTACACATGTGCGGTGTTGCATATCCGACTGTCACTTATCCACTCTCGCCAATTAATAACACCCAGTGCTGTGTTTGTACATTATGGTGTAACTGTATTTTTCCATAAATGTTCACATAACAGACATTTTTCACATATCTGCGTACTGTATATTATATCAGTTTAACACGTAGGCTGATGGATGTATTATATATATTAGATAAAGATTTATATTAAATTATTACACAAGAGTTTAGTTTGTTGTCCTTCCCCCCGCTATGTTCGGTGCGAAAGAAGTTCAACATACATATGTAATGACAGGGTGACACCTGCCGGCCTGTAGGGATAATTACGGTTAAGGCTGCATTACGTAATGCCTTATAAGGGGGGTATCTGGGTAAAGGTGAAGGGCGGAGTCAGTCTGGAAGCTCTGGGAACCAGCCCAAAAGTTCTGGAAAGGGGGCGTGGTCACCGGTGGAGCTTGGCCACGCCGGGCAGATATAAGGGGGACCGAACCAGAGGTTCGGGGCTGTTCTGCGGGTCCTGGGTCCTGGCTGCGTCGCTGCTCGTCGTCATCTCTTCGTCTTCGACCACGTGGCTGTTCTTCTGCAAGACCATCTCCCTTGCCGCTGCTACGCTAGTCAAACAGCTTGCGTAGTGTATGACGGAGATGGGCTGCGTGTTAGGATAGCCTATGTGTAGCTGCGTTACACAATGTGTCGCCCCGTGTCTCAGAAGTCGCTCACTACACATATAATGAGCAGCTAGACTCTATGGGCGTCCTGCGATGGTACAGATGTTGTAAAGCACAGATCTTCGTTACACAAGCATGGCATGACCTTGGTTTCCAGCGAGTCGGACGTGCGACATTGTACCGCACAACATAGTTCCACTATCATATGAGTGCTTTTATTATAAATTCAATTGGGCAAGGTGATGCGAGGCATTACAGGTCGGTGTCATCTTGGAGCCTAAACACACAAGGAGAGAGAAGAGGGGAGAACAGGGAGCTGAGATGACAGAACGTGTGAGAAAACACAGATGTATGTATATGTATGTTGAACTTCTTTCGCACAATACGTAGCCAACCGTGTTAATTAGAGGTGCGGATGCATAGATAAACCACCTGTAATCTGAATAAGCGAATCTTGTGTAAATCATGTAGGGCATTAGCTTACCTTTTAAGACTGAAATTATCATGAACAGCATGTAGAATATCAGCAACAAACATACATAAGCAGACGAAATCCCTCCTTGCAGCTAATCAGCTGCTGTGGTTCAATACAAGAATACTCTGAACCGGTTTTCGACATTCCGTGTCTCATCAGCAGAGTAGGGATTGCTTCAATCTGCTGGTGAACTGTCACGTACTTGCAGACAAAGACCCTCTCTGTTAGATGTGGCTCCTGGTTCGTAAAATACATTACACAAAATATAACTGTGGAGAATATAAGTTATAAAAAAGTAAGCAGACAAAGCCAATCTGCCACAGGGCCCACTGGAAGTGCATCCTATCAGCAGCATTGGTTGAATAGGTTTCCCGAATAGGTGGAGCCTGAATGAGTGAACAATATTTAGTGGCCTGAACACTGTTTCCAGGTTACAGGGAGACTGATGTTCGGGACGCTTTTGAAAAACATTATAAGCATAGAATTTTCGGCTCAGCATTGGGAGATGTGTGTAGGTGTTCCCTTTTTAGACCAATTACTGCATATCTTGGTTGCAAAAGTAATTCCCCGGGTTGCAGAAGACCCGACTTACGGAAATCCGACCTTATGAAAATGATCCAGTAAATCATGTAAAAAAAAGTTCGATGTGCAGAATTGCTTGTGTTATCTACGTAAGCGAAAATAGTGCAGCGCAGTAAGGTTGCGGATGAATACCGTGGAGTTAGGCGTAGGGTAGGCAGCCTTATCCCTCACTCGAGCTTCACTATGAGTAAGGTAAATGGATTTTTTGTAGCGTTACGTAATTGTTTATTTTCTATGCTTAGCATTATCTTTTTTCTCCATGTTTCTATCGCTGATTTTCTTGATTTTAAGTTTATTTCATGAGTTATTTACTGTATGTACTTTATTTAACACAATTAAACTTCGATTGCTTATGGTCTCAGCCAACAGCGATCAGAGAAGTCTAGGCCTGAAGTGATTGCTTTCTGTGACCCATATTAAAATGTGTTGTGGTATTCATAAAATTGGATAGAGTATATGTTCCATTAGTTTAATTATGGGTAGTGTTAGGGTAGATATTCGACTAAATGAAAGAATCATAGGAAGTGTAGAGCGTATGTACAGCGATACGTAACGAGTAACTATAGAAAACAGACAACAGCGTGAAACAGTACTGAGGGACAGGGGCGGAGCCAGGATTTTGACTTTGGGGGGGCTGACTTCAGTATTCTGAGATATCCAGTGTTTATGTTTTCCAATGGGCGCCACAAATGTATAAAACACATTTTTATTGGATTTGAACGCGGAGTTTATTAATAGGACGGAGCCACTGATGTGGCTAATAAGTTCGATAAGTTCGAAAGGCTGCCACTCAGTCAGCCTGCAGGGGCAGCACACAAGGTGGCAGCCTGCAGGGCAGCACACAAGGTGGCAGCCTGCAGGGCAGCACACAAGGTAGCAGCCTGCAGGGCAGTGCACAAGGTGGCAGCCTGCAGGGCAGCACGAGGTGGCAGCCTGCAGGGCAGTGCACAAGGTGGCAGCCTGCAGGGCAGCACACAAGGTGGCAGCCTGCAGGGCAGCACAAGGTGGCAGCCTGCAGGGCAGCGCACAAGGTGGCAGCCTGCAGGGCAGCACAAGGTGGCAGCTTGTAGGGTAGCACGAGGTGGCAGCCTGCAGGGCAGCACACAAGGTGGCAGCCTGCAGGGCAGCACACAAGGTGGCAGCCTGCAGGGCAGCACACGAGGTGGCAGCCTGCAGGGCAGCACACGAGGTGGCAGCCTGCAACATTTTGCAGCAGCCGGATATCCAGTTATCCCAATTACCGACTTTCCCAAATTTTCAGGGGGGGGGGCTAAGTCCCCCCCCCAGCCCCCCCTGTGGCTCCGCCCCTGCTGAGGGAAAACGAATCTCGTAATCGGGTAGGGGAGGCACAGCTATTTTCTGCTATGGGATTTTATCTTGATTTTGAGGGAAAATGGTTCAGTTTCCGACATACGGAAAAGTCGGGTTAGAGATTGTTCTTGGGAACCTAACCCTTCCGTAACCCGGGGATTGCCTGTACTATTAAGGAATGTTTGAAAGTGTTCAAGCGGCAAAGCACCATGCCATGAGGTGGCTAGTAGATGGCAGTACAGCAAGTTGGTTCCTATGTGAATTAGATCTCAACACATTCATCAACAACGCTTCCTGAAAAGGACATATACAATGCAGTATATCTCATAGGCGATGTTTCGGGCAATGGCCCTTCTTCATAGCACCTCCGATTAGCACGTTTGACTACGTATGGTGCAAAAGAAGTTCAACATACATATAGGAATAGAGTCTTTGTGCTTTTCGCATTTTGGTGTCCTCTGGTCTAACACTGTTGGAGACTCAGCTCTCAAGAAAGCTGTCTCTGGTGTGGACCAAATACAATGCATATACTAGCAGGGCATGTTTTTTGTTTGCATGTTCACCACAAGTATACGTGCTTAATGCAGATATGATTCATTGCAAAAGGTTTAAGTTTGGTGTTTTAACATCTAAACACCGGTTTTATTGCCAAAAAGGGTAAAACATATTCTTATAATAGAAATAGAGTGTTTGTGTAAATCATTAGCCTGTGCGGGGTATGTCTGGAGACAGTGGTGCCCTCCCTTGTGCAAAACAATCGTTTTGAGAATGCCATAGAGTATGGAAATGAGCTTTGACACTCAGCAAAGCTCTCCTTGGTGTAAATTAAGGACATTTACAGGATTCGCGAGTGGAGTGGTGGCCATAGTGGGTCTTAGCCCATTTGGGCCACCGGCACAAAGTGCCATCGTCCCCCACCCTCCCTCCATCCCCAATCGTCACCCTCCCAAAATACCCGCATCAATTCGGCTCCAGCCGAGAGGGGCGGGCGCCTATCCCGCCCCACCCACCTCTCCCTGAATACGGCACTGAAACCAGTGACCCAAGTTCGACACCCAGCTGCTGCTACTTGGCCATGAGTGGTAATATCTAAAACCGGTGCTGGTTCCTCCCCTTCACAATATTCCGCACTGACCAGCGCGGTCAAGCAACTCCCATGACTGATACGGTAGGGAGGGAGACCCCCTCATGCAGCAATGGATTAACAAAAGGCTGTACATACAATGATAATGATGTGTTGTTGATATCGCGCCTTATACTCTGGGGCGTCTCAGAGCACTTACATACAGGGGTGGTCCAGATGTGTTGTGGCCCCCAATCAATTTGCCCCCAATTTTTTTCTTTGTATATTAATTTCGGTTTTTAATAAACCTTACTTTAGAGAGTTAAATGGGGATCACAAGACATCTGTATATTATGTGAGGGGAACCCCCACCCCAGAGTATGGCATTACATGAACTTCTGATGTAACTTTGACGGTATCCACCACTAGGTGGTGGGCAATCATCTTCTGTAAAGAGTGGTTGGCAGAGCTGAGCAAAACCATATGCTACATTTAAATTATCGTTTGAATCATTGGACTGTTGCCATAACATATACGGGGAAAAACTTGAGCACACGATACTTACATCCCAGATGTTGACAATTTGAACTCCCGGAGTGGCAGTTGGAATGTTGGGTAGGTTTTTTAAATCCCCTGCTCCCGCTGCTGTCCACCCAGCAGTGTAAATGGGTCACCAGTCAGTCAATCCGCAGATTACGTGTGGTGGGGTATGAGTGTGGGTATTCCCACCTCTCCCTCGGCCTTTGGCGAAAGTGAAAAAGTAGGCCAACATACTCTCTCCATCAGGGACTCCCGAGAGCTCCCTCTCGTGAAGACCCTTCTGCCAGCAGTGGCGTTAGCAAGGAATTGCAGGGCTGTGCCTTTAGACAATCGTTAGTGACTCAGAAACTCATAAAACCAAGCCGATATGTGCGTTACGAATGCAACAAAACATCCATTGCTTGCTTAAAATTGTTTCTTATGCTCAAGAGATACCCAGTAGACACGCAACCTTTGGCTAGGTTCCAAACACATTCCAACATTGGGCCGAAAATCATCCATTTCCACACACCCAATTTGATACGTACCCAGTAAACATTGAACGTTGGGCCAATATTAGCATGTGGTTGTTACTGTCAGACCAACGTTGGCCCAACTTTGCATGTTTGCTTGACTTATGAATCGGAATGGTACGTGGGAGTATAGATACAACATTTTATTATTTGTTTGCTTCATACGCTATTAGTTTCCTTGACCCCTGCAGCCACGAGAGTTCGTTACACATCACTACCACGTTGATGAAATACAAATAATCGATTCTTAAATTAGCACTGCGAGGCTCACCGTGCAGATCGAAAGAGTGAGCATCAGTTCCGGAAGAGGCTCACGAGCGACTGAGTGAGGCCAAGCATGAGAAGGTGTGCAGAGCACAGACTTGCTGTTGATCGTGATGAAGTCTGTGAACAGAGAACACAAAGGGCATGTTACAATAAGATCATTCGAAGGGCACACCCTGCTGAATGTTTCCCTCTGAGTATTTGCCACGAGACCATTCGTTTGTCAGTTACTTTCTAACATCGTTTTGGGGTGCATTGTATTTTATTCCATTAAGGGGTTAAAATTCGTGTGTAGTTACCGAGTTCCAGTCGACAAATTGGGGTCACGACTCAATAATTCACGTGCTCGTGACTTGTCAACAGTGCCCCTGAATTGAGAAAGAAATCATTCCCGATATATCTCACCAAATGTAATGTGCGGAACGCATCTATGATATGAGCAGCTTTTGTGAAAGTCAGCGCTAACATCCCACTCTCTGCTCTCACCTCCGTGTCTTTGCCGGCAGGGTTCCCCTCCGAGCTCGCTCCACCAATCTCCGAAAGCATTTCCCTCACACGGTCGCCCATGCCCTCGATCTATTCCCATTTTCGCAGCACTCTATGATTCCCCCTTTGGCCAGCTGCACCGCTTTCTTCTCTTACTTCCCCTGCACCTGCACTTTCCCTCTGGCCCTGACTCCATCCCCCTCTCTGTGTCCACATCTCTATCCGACGCGCTAAAGTTCCTCGGACCACTCTTTTGTCCTCTCTCACGAAGTCTTTCCCTCCTGGCCCCATTGCCACTATTGCCTGGCCCGATAGGCCCTATCCCACAAACACAATGCAGAGTACGCAGCACAACCACGACAAACATGCACAGTGGTGTTGTTTGGCAGTAAGCCAGTGGTGGAAATGCCACGTTCTTCAAATTATTCATGGGCAATGCCATTTTAAGTCTTCCCCTTGAGACGCCAACCGCTGAGTGCTACTTTAATTCCTATCCTGCCCTCTTCCATCCCGCAGACGTGTCCCAACCATGTCAAACTTCTTTTTCCGATTAAAATTCCCAAGTATTCGATGGCCAGAAGTTTCAGAGAGACGTAGCCCTGAATTGATCCCCCCCCCCCCAACTGCGATTTTGACTCCAATAATATCTCTTTTCCGCTCTAAAGCCCAGTGTGGCTCGAGAGACAGAGTCGTTTTTCCACTGTCAAAGCCGAGCCATGCCACCGACGCCACACACAATAAATGTCATTAGCCCCTCCCCTGACCCTGCCTGGCTCTGAGCCAGATTTGAGATGTCTTGTGAGGCCAACCTACCAATATTTGGTTCCGGCTCGGAATGGAAAGCAGCCAGCAGTAAACCACCTGCACCGTGAGGGTTCTGCACCGGTTCAGCTCGGGTGAACCAGTGGAAAAGGGACACAATTCTGCCTGTAATACATCCCTTCTTACCTCCATCACTTGAGAGACCCAGTCTGTGTAGGCAGACACCCGTGTGAAAACGGAGGGCTTGTGGAAAACGCTGCAGTTTTTATGTCCAAAGCTGGTGATTCCATACACAACCCAGGAGCCGTTGGGTTCCTGGCAACTCAGTGGCCCACCCGAGTCACCCTGTGGGAGGCAGAGAACAAAAAAGGCAGCTGTGCAGGCCGAATCTACGAGCATTCTCAGTGCTGTTATTCTACAGTGGTTAGCGCACTGCAAGGCTGGTCTGTTGTGTGTGCCGAGGTCAAGTCTTTGTACAATGATGGGTGGCCGGGCCTTTCCTCGTGTGGACCCCAGGCTGTGGAGTCCACTGCCACTGGATGTTCTCTGTGTTGACTCATTTTTAAGGGCTTTTTCTATTTTCTCAATCCTTTGTTTTGGAGTTGTATTTTATTGGTGTGAGTCTGCATGCATGTGCATATGTGTGTTTTGTACAGGGCCTTGTGACCTCCATGTGAAAGGCGCTTTAGAAGTGTCAATTGTTCTTACTACACTACGAACCCAGCGATTTGTGTTTATTTCTTGGCAACAGATAACATCAGTGACGATTTGAAATGTGAACCGGCCTTGCATTCCCCCGCCCCGCCCCACCCCCGAAAATCGCTACACGTTCACCAACTCATACAGACCAGCGCGGTGAAGTATGGCCAAGCAACCACCCATGACCGACATGGTGCCGTGAGGTATCCATCTAGCAGTGGATTGTGAAATGTCTCTAAATTATTGTTATATAATTTAGGCTTTGGGGCTTCCACTCAACGTTCAGAATGGGAAATGTGCAATATCGGTTCAGCCAAGGTATCTAGTGGTAGCCTATGGCTGTTGAGTACACAGATTGTCAATTAATCTATTCTCCTTCATATAAAATTATCTAATTGTATTACGATTGTGATTTGGCTTAATGTTATTAATAGTAATATTAAGTAATCGTTAATAACAATTGTATTTTATGCAGCATCATTTAAGAAAATTAAATCTCAAACAGTGAAAATTGCGAAGATTCAAGACTTTGTTTGACCGTCATGAATTGAACATTACTGTCAGTGGCAGAGCGAGTGGGAATTACTGCCCCCGTCCCCCCACCCCATATTGTGTGAACTAGAGGTCATTTTACGAAGAGATCTCAGATCTGATGTAAGGGCGCCTGGTATACAGGAGTTCGTGGGTTCGATCCCGACGCTGACACATGTATATTTGGAGTTTGCATGGTCTCTGTGGTCACGTGGATTGTTCTTCAGGTCCTCAGGTTTTTTCCTCTCCACATTTAAAATCAACATGCGTTTTAAATATTTAGATGCTATAAATTTCCACATGATATGCTATTTCGTTGAGTTATCAATTCTGGCCAGGTTGCTTCTGAAAAAGAGCTATATAGCTCAGTGGGCCTTACCTGGTAAAATAAAAATTGTTTCGTATAGTTTACGTGGCTCTTTTCTCATGACACGACGCCAATGCCACAAATTGGGATGAAATTGTGGGAAAAAGTGAAAAAAGTTACTTATTAAAGCGGTATTGACAGCAAATTGTAATTGCTGGAAACCGGGCGCGCATCGCCATGCCACACGTGAGCTCGGTGTATGTCTACTTACATTGCAAACTGCGTGATCATCCCCAGCACAAATCAGGTTCGTGTTGACGCCGTACCACCACCACTCTTGCTGGCTGCACGTGGAGTAGTTCACAAACGGGAGCTTGGCCTCCTGCAGCACGCTGGGAAACTTACCATCACCTGCACTCAAGCAGCAACACGTAGTGTGTTATTTTTCTATTACCCCAAGTAGTATCTTCCCGGCTCCGAATCGTACTTAGTGTACTAGTTCCACCGTGGCAGCAGAGAACCCATAAATTATCACTAACAGTTAACTTTTAACACTTACAAAGGTATTCCCTCCATGTAGTAGGCAGGTGGGGGGGGGGGCATTGCCACATCCCTTTGGGGCAGTGGAAGGCTCAGTATGAGCTCCTGCATAGTTACCTTAGTAGTATCACACACACTGTTCTTAGTGTTCACCTAGTTAAAGCCCCGACGAGTCTCGAGCCCCTTTTTCAGAAGGTGTCAGCTTTTGGGGTGTTTGACGAATAGATTTTCTTAAAGAGGTTGTATTTGTGCATTTGGAGAAAACCGCAGTAGCAAGGAGAAATCATGCATATGAGAGGAACATGCTTAAAGGTCTGCACAGAATGGCTTCACAATCCATTCCCAGTACTGCCATCTCTTGGCTATCTCGCAGCTCAGTAGGTGTGAGAGTTTCATAAACCGACGTGATGCAACCAGCACTCGCCTCCAAGTGTAATAATTTCAACTTTGTAACGCCTCACAGTATTCGCTCACTCTCGTAGTGAGAATGAGTCAGAGGCGCGAGGAACCACAGAAAGCAGGACAGCCACCCGATGAGCTGGCTCCACCAATTGCCCAAGCTCAGCGGATCTCTGTATATTAAGGTGTTATCAACCAATTAACGTTTACACGTGGGAGTAAACCGGGGCAACCTTAGAAAACCCAGGCGTGCACGTGGGGCAACACTCTACAGATGGAACAGGTGGAGTCCACATTTTTTGCTGTACTGCATCTCCTGGCAAGTCAGGGTTTGGCTCCTCCTCAACACCCACAGGAGGGGAGTTTTATAACATTTGTGCGATCCAGCAACCCTCGCCTGCAAAGTGCCGGATCATAGGCATGCATCACCATACCCGGGTCACGTTACAGCGATGAAAAGTGTTCCATTTTATTCCAATAATTTCAGCATGTAAAAATTTTCCCCATTGAAATTCTTTCAGTGAGTAGTGTATGAATGCACTACCTTTTGAAGACGACATCACGTAAGGCGTATTTGTTGAATTAAAATAAAACTAACACGGTTAATTCTCAAAGCTGGAATAAGCTGCATTTGGATGACAATTTTTTTTTATCATTTTGGTCAACTCAGTACATTTGCAAACTAAGTTTAATCATGGGTGGGTATACGGATTTCATTTGAGGATCTCATACGATGGGTAAATAGCCACTTGAGTTACCTAGTCATGCTAAAATAAGAACAAATATTGTGTCTGTTACTAAATATATTTCTTACTTCGTAGCTACCATTAGCAAACTCTACTTATGCCAATTTAAAAACTGGTACTGGTAGGAACCTCCTGGTTACACCAGCCCACAGAGGATTATTGTGTCCGTCCGTCGTGCATCCAAAAATGGGAGGGGTGTGGCTGGGTGGAGAGAGGAGGGTGGGGAGGGGCTGGGTGGGGAGGGAGGGGCTGGGTGGGGAGGGTGGGGCTGAGTGGGGAGGGTGGGGCTGGGTGGGGAGGGGCTGGGTGGAGAGGGTGGGGAGGGGCTGGGTGGGGAGGGTGGGACTGGGTGGGGGGTGGGAGGGGTGGGGCTGGGTGGGGGGTGGGAGGGAAGGGGCTGGGTGGGGAGGGGCTGGTCACCCCGTGGTGCCCTTATAAAACTCAACGTTTAACCTACTCACGCCGGCTTGTGCCCGCCCTCACAGTCAGGCATATTTGCGGAATACACCTCGCCGCCGTTGACCTTGGCCATTGACCGAGCAATCCAACGTTCCTACCAGCTCCCTCCGCAAGAATGTGTTCCTCAGAAAACGTTTTAAAAATGTAATGCTCATCAGGCTCCATCATGTGATGTGGTCTCAAATTCCAATCTACTCTCTAGCCTCTCTGCATGCTATGAAGAGGGCCGCAGTGTTACTGACAAATGTTTTTTGCATATTAAATGTTGGGGAAATAATATTTTTGACCCTAGATTGGAACCAGTAGGGAATAGACAGCACTACGAGCTGGCGGCGGCGGCGAGTTTAGCGGATGTCGACGCAGTCGAGGGGAAAGAGCAATGTCCCACTGCAACGTGGTTCACTGGAGGCTTAGACAACTGCGGATGATCAAATAGAGAGTGCACAGAGGGCAACATTACGTTCATTGCCAGAGATTTATAAACGTTTCAACAACACACAAAAACAGTGCACTATGTGTACAGGAAGCTCTCAGCCTTGTGCAAAACCACCAGTTCCTGAGCAGTAGTGGCTATGCACGTGGCCTGTAATCCAGCGCTGCGGAGGCAGCGTTGGTTTGTGGATCACACAGAAGTTGTGAAACTCTCTTCCCGTGGGTGGCAAGGAGGTGCCGTACCCTAGCCTGGCAGAAGGCGGTACAGCAAAGGTGGATTCCACCTGTTCCACCTTAATGAGTATTGCCCTTCTCTCAGCGGTGGGTTTTCTCTGGGTGCTCTGGTTTCCTCCCACGTATAAACATTCATAAATTGGCTGATAACACCGTTATATTTGAAAGTACACAGAGCTTTGGAGGAGGGGGGACTTTAGCTCTTGCCTTCCCACTTGTCTGTGGTTTCTCCTTTGTACCTCTGAGTCATTCTGTCTCTCTCCAAGAGTGAGCGACTACGGTGTGCTGCGTTATGAGTTGACAACGAGAGAAAACTATTTTTTATTTAGAACTAAACTACCAGGTAACGGCCACTGATCTTTGCAGCTTTTTTTCAGAAGCGACCTGGCCACAAATGATAGCTCAACGAAGTGGCTTATCATGTGGACATGTATAGCAGCCAAATACTCGAAACGTATGTTTCTAAATGTGGAGGGAAAAACCGGAGGACGCGGAGAAAAATTCCACATGACCACGGGGAGAACATCCGAACTCTAAATATAAAGGCGTCAGGTTGGGATCGCACCCACGACCTCCTATATACCAGGTGAGATAGTTAGCACCTCGCTACCGTGGCGCCTCTAATCAAACATTATTTGTCAAGTTTTCACTAAGTTGGCCTGTGATGGCATTTTCTTATCATTTACAGCCTTGAAGCATTTTTACTACATTATATGTAACCAAGCAGGTACCCAAATATTTAGTCTCTTCATGTGATTGTCACTCAATATCAAAACAACCCAAGTGAATATGCATTGCATTGGTCGTGTGGTCGGTGTCATGTGCACTCACTCGCGAGGAGACCCCAGCCTGTAGCCATGCAGGTGACGTTATCCCACAGCTCCTGCCCCACGCGTGGCAGCACCGCGAGTTTAATTTGCTCGCTAAGAGGTGCAGCGGAAGATAGCTTCATCAGAGCGATGTCAAACCTGCAGGGTAGAAGGGGGTGGAGTAGAGAGAACTCGGTATAAAACGAGACTACGGTGCAAATTTCACATGTCTGCCCCTGACCAAATGTCACATGTCTGCCCCTGACCAATTAACCACCCCAACCAATTTTGTTTTTTTTTGTCTGTAAATTGCGGCCGCCATCTGCTCGTCTCGTTACAAGATCGTGTGGAGTGGCGGCACAATCGCTGTGCTTAAAGTTGGACGGTGTTAAATGTGCAATGTGGTACTCCACCCTCTGGTTGGATGATTATTCCAGGAAGGATGCACGACACTCAGAGCGATAGTCGACTCGAATTGCGCAGGCTCGTTGATGCGTAAGTTGTGCTTGCCCAGTACCATACGATAGACACGGTCCGCCCTGTGTGTGTGCGGGGATGGGACCAGACACGAGATGTGCATTGCAAAAAACATTCCCAGTGATTTATAAATATTCAGTGCTGGATTATAGTTCTGGATTTTGGAAGTTACAAACGTAACCGATTTTGCAACAAAATCCGACCCTCCATGCCCGCGTTCAGTGCTCTGCATTGACCACCAAGATGAAATACGGTTAAACAACCCCCATGAAGTTAGACAATATGAGAAAGCCTTCATCGAGCAGTAGCTTAACAAAGGGATTTAAATGTTTTTTATGATCATCATAGGATATCGGAGTCGAAGCATGAGTGAACTACAAACATATATAAAGAGTGACTCCTATAATCCACGGTGATATGTGGGGGATCTCCCAGTAGATCTTGGAACCAGCGGTACACCGCAAATAAAAGCCAAACTTCCGCAGCAAAATTTCAGATTTTGGGATCTCTGGCCCTGTGAATTATATAGGAGTTGTGAACCACATGGGCGCTGAGAATTATAGAACTTGTGGATTGTTGGAGCACATAATTTTCAACTTCTACTGTATTTATTACAAAAATAAATTATCTGCAGACCTATGCCAGATTTGAAACCAAATGTAGGCTGTGATTTGTAGTTCACAGTCATGAATTCGCTGCACTTAAGAAACCCATGCCTATTCAGTGGCAACCCAAGATTCTAAACAGGGATCTTGATCAGCAGCAATGCCGTAATTATAATATATATTGGGGGGGAAATATCTCCCCCCCAATATTCAAATATGCTCAAAATGTACCCCCCCCCCCAATATATTGCTATAAGATAGATTTCTGTTTATATTATTGTGGTTATCGTTGTACTTTATTAATCCCTAATCTCTGCTATTACATACAATGAAACAAGAAAAGATAAAAAAGAAAAAAACCAGAGCAATGTAATACAATACACTATTAGACATTATTGTAAAAAAAACATCCTATGTGTTAATATTTTTTTTTATATTTTAGGCAGGAAATGGCAGGAAATGAGTTTTCAAATTTAGATTTTTTTTCTGGGGGAGACCCCCAGACCCCATGGAAGATTTGGTCCCCCCCAATGTTGACTCCATGGCTACGGCCTTGATCAGCAGTGTTGCCTGGGTGCTTTTGACACAGATAATGGCACTTATCTTCTGAGCCACCTCAAGTCCCACAGCTTTAATTAGAACACAGGTTCTGCCCAAGCCCACTTACCTTTATAAACATTCAATGAGAGGTGTCATCTAACATGCATGTTCTTTAATCTGTGTTGCTCTCCTCGCCACTCATTGTACTCATAAGGATGCACCTCTCTATGCTCCTTTGCACACTATTCATCGTTTGTTCCATTTATCTGTCGATGTCCACGTATTTGATCCATTTGTCAATGCAGGCAATATACACGAGAATGAACAATACGGGACACTGGACTAAATTCGCGATGGTCAGCAGAAAAAAAACCGACCACATCTAAGAGATCATCCACCGTGCAAGAGTTAGAGTGACCTTTGCATCTCATGACCATGATATGATGGCTACAGCTTGGGGAGGTCTTCATCAATGATGATGATTGTAACAACATTGAAAATGTAGCACTTTCGAACTGTTTGAGCTCGTGCCCAGATCTGTGGCTGCATATTTTATTTACAGATAGTATGCCAACAGACTCGAGTGTCCGCATTGCACACAACGATGGACGTGAGGCTTCTTCCAGGTGGGTTCCGTTTTATTCTCGAACTCCAACTCGAAACCTGTACACAAGAAGTGCTGACGCGCGAGGTCCCCCAGTCCACACCGTGTGGAGGCGTGCATCCATACCCCATGGCTTTCCGCTGGTACTGGCCGTTTCCAGCCAGATCAGACGCTGCAAAACTGTAGAATGCGCATGCGTGCAGGGTGGGCCCAGCTTCAGTGTTACACAGCTCGTATAAATACCTTACTTAGTACCCCCCCCCCTCCGCGATCCATTAAAATTACCTTGATATGGGACTTTTAATGGGGAGGGGCTGTGGAGCTTCTCTCAGACCCCTTACCCGACACCCTGTGCCACACAACTCACTGGATGCAGTGTGCGGCGGTCATCACCCACTGCTGTTGCACGAGCGAGCCACCACACACGTGGTACCAGCCAGTCCCCGTCTGCGCCTGCAGCGACGCCTGCATCGGAAAAACAACGTCGGGTTTACCGAGTTGAGGCACACAGAAGGACATCCAGCATTATATCCACTGCCGCTGGTGAAACGTGCTGGAACTGGAATGGCACGGGGCTGGCCCGGAGAGTGCGTGTGCCCGCGGCAGTTGGCTCTAGTGGACACGTTCACTGATGGTCCACTCCAGTGAGGCAATGGTGAACTGTGTGCACTGTATAATCATGGGATAATTTGCACTGAAACGTCACAGTAGAAATTGACCTCTGTCCTATAACATTGCACTGTGTACTGAGGCCACGCAAATGACGTCATCCCCACTACTACACAATTGCATGGAGAGTATGCTGATGCCCACCCATTCTGAGGAGGAAGGGGTCCTTCTGTTACCCTTGAAAGTATCCATGAAAAGGTGGGGATTAACTACCATCTGGGGTTTTTTTTTTATTACCGGGTCTGCTACTGCCCCTCATCTAAGTGATGGTGTTGTTGAGAGGGATTGGAGGAGATTGTGCTGATGGCAAGAGGTCTTATGCCCAATCAGATGAGTGGCTTTGGCATTGCATTGGTGATGTTATATTGTTGTAAAGCTGCCTGATGTGTAATTCCTTGTGGGTTTTTTGCAGCCAGTATGCAAATCTGATGCTATGTACAGGTTTCTCTCGGTTTATGCGGTAGATGCATTCCAAATAAGGGCTCACAAAGTGAAATTGCGTAGCATAGACTGCAGTCACCCAATCCACAATGCACAGCACGAGACAGCTGCATGCAAAGTGGCGCATACAGTAGTACGCACAATATCCCACGTCCGACTGCATAGCGGCATGAGTGAATTCAAACCGCATATCGCGAATTTTGGGGTAGAAACAGGTTAGCCACATCGAAATGAAATCGCACAAACCAAACCCCCCATGAAGCGAGGAAAATCTACAATTGAACCCCATTACAGAAACATCTATTGCTGGCTTGAAATATTCAGGCTGACTTGCTTACAATAACAGTGGGTTATATCAGGGTTGAATTATGTTGGGAGCTTATATATAATGACAAAAAATGCCTTCGAAAACAAAGCCCTTTGACGGGTGATGGAAACTTTAGATGGGTCATGTAGCCCACGTGCCCAGCCAACACATACTCAATCAGATTTTGCTGGCACGAACGCCAAGGAGGATGTCACCATCACTTCGTGGGGAAAGGCAGCTGTTGCTGTGTGAGGTATATACCTGCCAGGGCCATGTGTGTGGGGCTGCTTCCACCCCGTTGACAATGCGGTTCTGAGCTGAGACATGCCCTGTTGAAGAGACACAATACGCTACAACATTGAGGTTGAAAGAGCACACCAAAAGACAACAATAACCCCGGTTTAGCTATAATAATAATAATAACAATACTTACATTTTATATAGCGTCATTCTTGCCAAAAGCATCCCACAACGCTTTACATTAATTATATAAGGACCAAATCCATATACGCGGTTGGCTACGTACGGTGCGAAAGAAGCCCAACACACACATACATACAACGCAAATGAAAACCCTACTACCAAGCAAAAAAAAAACAAATGGCACAAAAGAAACAACAAATAAGTTAAATTTTGATTTAAATGTTTTAAATGTTTCTTGCCGTTGGTTTTTCACACCTGATGATGACTGTTTGCGTTACAGTCGAAACGTGAGAATTTTATTGTTTTATATATATTATTATTGTATTGTTTCCCTTCAACGTGACTTTACCGAAAGAACCAAGAATATAATAACAAATAAGTTATCAAAACAAATAAATTAGCCAATTAGGTATACACATCCAAGACCACAATCCCAACTTACCAACCAAGCAAGATGGGGCAGCGGTGAAGTTCCAAAACGTTACGACTACTCAATATCAATTGGTCCAATGTCCAAAAGTGATTACCTATTTTTTCAGCATATACCTGGTTGAATAAAAGGCCTTTAGTTCACATTTGAATAATATGTTGGACTTGTTAGATGTGTTGTGGGAGGGCATTCCAGACTGCAGGGGCTGCGCATGAGAAAGCTCATTCACTAATGGTTTTAAGTTTTATTTTTGGGGTGGAGAGCAGACCTAGAGAAGATGAACGGAAAACCTGGGGAGGAGAGTCAACTGAAATTAGAGGAGAAATATAGGCAGGGGCTAGCACTGGAAGAATTTTTAAAACAGTGAGTGCAATCTTGAAAGTGATTCTGGACTGAAAAGGTAGCCAGTGGATGAATCGTTAATTGGATGTAATATAAATTTAAAACAATTTTTATTTTACTAGGTAAGGCCCACTGATATGATGGTGCTTATGGGTATGAGTGAGTACTCTTGCAGCTGCGTATTGAATATACTGCTTATTGATTTCAATAATCCAGCCTGGAAGTTTCAAATGTATTCATTATTGTTTCTGCAGCTGTATCAGAGAAACAATGGCGGATACGAGAAATCTGAATATGAAAGTAAGTGGTATTGCATATTTAGGAAATGTGAGAAGAAAAGGAGAGGTTAGAACCAATAATGAAACACAGATTCTGTGCCTGTTAACTAACATGAAGATCAGATTCAAGCCGATGGACAGTAGATTTGCTGATGTGAGGTAATTGAGTATCTCAAGATAACTTAAGTTTTAGAGTTATTTAGTTGAAGAACATTTGCTGTTAGACACTGCACAAGACAGGAATAAAAGGTGGAAAGAGAATTTTAATCAAGTTGATTGAATTTCGATTTAAAGCTTCGATTTAAAGCTTTTGTGACAGCGTCTTAATGAACACTGCTAAGCTTGGCAGCGTATTTTAAGCTGGGTGGGAGGAGGAGAGAGCCTTGAGCAAAGGCGTTTACATATCAACAGAGGAATTTAGCATATTGATGACATGCAGATATGGGGTTAGTCACTCCTTGCGGAATGTGTAGGCGGTGGGTTGTCTCAAAGTCATAAGAACCAAGAATAAATTGATTGAAACTACTATAAATCTTGATGTAAAGCTTTCGTGACTGCAGGGATTCATATTGTTGGTTCTTTTATTATTTTATTGTTTCCCTTCTACATGACTTTACCGAAAGAACCAAGAATATACTATAAATCTGTGTATCATCCACATAGAAATGGTGTTTTATACCAAAGCTTGCAATGAGTTTGCCCAGGCGGAAGAATATATATGGTGAATTGAAGAGGACCCAGAATAGACCCTTGGGGAACACCACAAAGCAGAAGCTTGTGACAGGATGTGACATTTATAGAAACTTAATACACACGATGAGAGTGCCTTAACATTCATGTCGGCTGTTTCGATGCCTTTCTAACCAGCCGACATGAATTTGAAGGCACTCGAAGAAAATAGAATGATCAATAGTCTTGAATGCAGATATGCAGAGGATAAATCCATGAGAACCAAGGAAGAAAGAGATCCAGAGTCAGGAGAAAATAAAAGGCAATTTGAGACAAGAATTAAAGCAGATTGGTTAAGTGATGAAAAAAAAACAGATTGAACTTGGTCAAAGAGGTTAATGTTAAAGAAAACGGTTAATTCGATTATCGTATATGGCACGTTCGATGACATTCGATAAGAATGGAAGATTTGAAATAGCGTGGTAGTTTGCAGGCGTATCATGATTAAGTGATGGATGTTGAAGAACTGAGGTGACAGCAACTACCTTAAGTGCAGATGGAAATATATTTTTTTGTTCTACGTGACTTTACCGAAAGACCCAAAGAATATAAATTCCTGTAGTCAGGAAAGCTTTAAGTCAATATTTATAATCCCTTGCTCATCATGACGTCCTTTTTACTTTGATGTCTCAATAACGTTACGGAGATCGCGTGACGTGAGGGTTCTGCCTTTGTAGTGAGGGTTGTCAGTTGACGCCGAGGAGGAGGGAGGAGGCGCCTCGGCCCCCCATGTGGAGTGACGTCAGCCGCTAATTCTGAATTGGGGGGGGGGGGGGTGTCCATTTGGAGGACGTCACCTGTTAATGATTATTAATGAGGGGGGCTGTTCGATGTGGTGTGACGTCACCCGCTCATGATTATTAGTGAAGGGGAGGGTGCTCCATGTGGAGTGACGTTACCTGCTCATGATTATTAATGAGGGGGGGTCCATGTGGAGGACGTAACCTGTTCATGATTATTAATGAGGGGAGCTGGTCAACGTGGAGTGACGTCACAAGCGATGCACACACGTATTCTTAGCTCATTATAGTAGGTAATAATAATGTGGAGGGTGTCCATTTGGAGGACGTCACCTGCTCATGATTATTAATGAGGGGGGCTGTTCGATGTTGAGTGATGTCACCCGCTCATGATTATTAATGAGGGGTGGGGGGGGGTGTCCATTTGGAGGACGTCACCTGCTCATGAATATTAATGAGGGGGCTGCTCGATGTGGAGTGACGTCACGAGCGTTGCACAGACATTCTTGGCTCATCATAGTAGGTAATAACAATGGGGGGGGTGTCCATTTGGAGGACGTCACCTGCTCATAATTATTAGGGGGGCTGTTTGATGTGGAGTGACGTCACTTGCTCATGATTATTAGTGAGGGGGGGAGTACTCCATATTGAGTGACGTCACCTGCTCATGTCATGAATGAGGAGGGGTGGGGGGGGTGTCCATTTGGAGGACGTCACCTGCTCATGAATATTAATGAGGGGGGCTGGTCGATGTTTAGCGACGTCACGACCGTTAAGGACAGATATTCCTGGGTGATTATAGTAGGAATGATCAAGAGTCCCATTAGGAGAGAATGTTGACGTAGTTGAGGACTTTGTGTCCTTGGGCAGTGATGTCCAAAATGCAGGGGTCTGTGAGAAGCAGGTAAAGAAGGGTATTGCTAGAGCAGTGCAGGGTTGTGTTGTTGCTACATAAACGACTTTGGAAGCGAAGAGAGATAAGGCTGAGTGTAAAGAACAGGGTATTTGAGGCAGGAGTGCTCCCTGTGTTACTGTATGGCTTAGAGATCTGGACTCTAATTAAGCAGCTTGAAAATTAATTGTTGCTGAGCCCAGCTGGGAATTGCATGGCAGAATGGGATCAGCAATGCAGAAGAAATTAACATTGTAGGCAGGTGTTTTTGTGTTTGGTGGGATGTGTGCAGGGCGGAGGAAAGCCAATTACTGCAACAGGCATTGGAGTGGTCTCCACGAGTCTGGCGACCAAGGGGAAGACTTAAGAGCGGACGGTGGGAGACCCTGAGGGTGGATATTGGAAGTCACGTATCTACTGTGCAGCAGCTGCATATTCTGGTAGAGGGTAGAAGTTGTTGGCGAGGTGTGGTGGCGTTAACGGCTTTGGCCAAGATGACATCCCGATCTCGAGTTCACACTTGAAAGGAGGCGTGTGCGAATGCAAGTTGAGGATAAACTCAACCCATACATCGTCTCTCCAGGATCGCTTATAATGAGTAGGGCCTACAACTTTAGGGCAAGTCAAAAATGGGGTCAAGCGAGACTGGATCCCGTCCAAAGAATTTGGAATTTCTACGAATGGCTCAGGACCGCCAACAAAGATGGGCACTTTGACTGCCATCATATGACTACATTATATGATGAGCATTAAACCATGAAAGCGATGCCTATAACTTCTGATTGTCACGTGTAAAATCGCTAAAAATAGGCCACTTCATTTTATCTCACTCTTTGCTGCCTCTGTGCAGATATTAAAACTTGAGAGACTGTAGTGTGTGGCGTCACACAAACACGTCATTGCTTTGAGACTTTGAACCTACAGTAGTTACATGTAGCAATGTAACGATAAAACCACAGTTAGTGGCTTTCCAATTAAAAGTAGTAGAAATCACTGACCTTATTTGAATCAAAGGGGAGTAGTGGTAGCATAGTGGTTAGTGAACTCTGCTATGAATCCGCCCAGTGGGGTTTGATTCCCCGCCATGGTTAACAACAGCAGCAGGTGATGTGTGAAACGAACCTTTGCACTTACATTCATCAGATCACACCGTGCAGCGTGGTGAAGTATTGCCAAACAACCCCAATGACCAACGGTTACGACCTTCCGTTTCAACTCTCCTGTCAGATTGTTACCTCTCCATTCTGCCTCTGTTTCCTACCTTTCTCCCCTCCCACCTCTCATCTTAACGTAATGTATATAGCGCCTTAACTAAGGCTTTTGCAAAGAATTAAGAACAGTACTAGTGCATGTCATGGTGGAGATGAGGTGAATAAAATAAATGGGAGGAAGCGACGGGCAAATCTGCGATGCGTGAATTCGGTGAAAGCTAAATTGATGACAGTAAATGACGACGGATTGAATGAATGGGGAATGAGTGATAGTCATATAATAATAATGCAATTTATTACGCGCGCAAATTTGTGGACGTAACGGGAATAGGAAGAGCGAACAGGAACGGTGGTGGTTATGACGGGGAGATTAAGGGGGTCGTGGGGTGTGCTCTGGAAAATAAGTGAGTTTTGCTGTGAATCCTATACGCATTTTTTTTAAATACACGCGCCTATCACACTTGGAAATGGGGAAGCTATTTTTCCCCATAGGTCATTAAGAGCAAAAGTCATGAAATAATTCACAACTGCCCATGATTTCAGGTTTGAGGCGTGTAGGTGAGATGCGGTTGCGAAAATCAAATGGATATCGAATTTCAAACCAACTTTACCACGGTGCTCATACACGAGTAGACATATATACACTCTATTACTACTCGCCTTCACGCTCGCCATCTTTATCCTGACCTCTCCCGCTATACAGACCACATAGCCCCTTGTCTCTGGCCTCGTACCTCTTGGGCGCCTGCACATGTACACGGCACCAGCATAGTCTGGCTGGGGGACCAATTTGTAGGCCATCAAAATGTTATACGCCAGTAGCAACATTCATGATACATTCCAAGGTGTCCCTAAATTACCTCAACCTGCATAAGATTACCGCCTACTGTCATTTCCAATCTCCCGGATAAACCTGTACCCGTCCAATAATGGTTGTAGAGTAAAGAAATGTACTCAGTTCTACAGCCTTTAGTTTGAAAATCTATTGAGGTATATGAAAACTATTAAAAACTAATTAATGTTTACCTGGTAAGGCCAGGTCAGAAGCGACTGAGCCACAAATGATATCTCAACGATGTGGAACTTTAAAGCAGCCAAATTCTCTAAACACGTGTTTCTGAATGTGGAGGGAAAACCATAGGGAGAACATGCAAACTCCAAATGTCCATGCGTCAGGGTCGGGATCGATCCCACGACCTCCTGCATACCAGGCGAGGTAGTTCACATCTCGACACTGTGGAACCCTAACTCCAAGTCTAACCCGGGGGTAATACATATCACACGGCAAATGGTGACTGGGGGCAGCACACATTCTGGGGAGTGCGAATTACATGCGGCACGGCACATTACTATCACAGTAGAGCGGTAAAGCCAGGGCTAAATTAACCCATATCCTACCCGGTGGCTGAGCAGCAGAACCAGTGACTCGCAACCGAAAGGTTCAAATTCTGGTTGCAGGGACTGACAAAGCCCATCATCCCTCTAGGTTCGATACAATTACTAACAGTCGTCTCAGACGTCAACAGTGATTTTCCTATGGATAAACACGTCTCCCCGCCAGAGGAAATGTTGAATTTCCACCAACGGCTCACAGGGTTGTAAAACAGGAGATAAGTGCCAGCTCAATACTCATTTGAGTAGAACATCACTTTGAATATGTGATTAAATTACTGGTTGGCGTTGGTTTAAAATGCTTTACTGATTCGTGAGTATTCTTAATGAGAACGGCACTTACCCATTGCCCCAAGAGCCACATAGATCAGAAGATGATAGAGCATGACGGGTTCTTGCTGCGAGTCCCCTGAGCTCTGTGTGCAGTAATCCTCTGTCTGTTACAAGGCTCCCTTAGAGCTTGGCACGATTTATTTTTTCAATGTTTAACGTTGGGTTTTTAACGCCTATTGCACAGCTTGTAAACACACCTAAGACGTACAACATTACAACACCCCTTTATTTGCATATGCTATGTAAATAATACAATGCAAAGGTGGTGCTGAATGTGTATGACGACACGTATTATCATTTGGTCTATATCCAGTGTTACGTTTGCTTAGAGCAGGGATGGGGAACGTCCGGCCCACGGGCCGTATAAGGCCCGCGAAATCATTTGGTCTGGCCCTGCCAAGGCAACCGCAGGCGGGACTCGAAAATAAATAAATATAGGAGCTTTTCTCATAGCAACATAAATTTACGTTAAGTGAATCATAATAACGTACATTTTAAGGGACAAGCAAGGAACGTCCATTACGGGATAGACTGGACACATTCGAGGACAAGATGGGACAGACACGTATGCTTCTCGTCGGCTGCCCGCGGCCCGTCTGCCTGTATTGCGGTGACTCAGAGGACAGTCAGTGCCAGGCAGCCTGAGAGTGTACATGTTGCGAAAGTGTTAACACACTGCGGCGAAACTGCGGCAATGATGAGACGAGATGCGATGAGATGACCTTGCCTCCGATGATTGACGACGATGTTGTCGAATTCTTTGTCGACACAGACGATAACTCCAATCCAACCTTTATCCACACGTCCACAATCAACAATTCTCGCAAAAACTGAATCTCTGATGAAGATTAAGGAAATTACAGTACACAGAAAAGACCTCAAGAGTCGATGATACGAACGTTGGATATGTTCCATATCCAAGATGCAGGATTAGAACAGCGATCAAAGCAAAATCAAGTTACAAGTTTAATTTATTAGGTATAGCCCTGTGAGCCATGCGGCTCTTGAGTCGGGTGCAACCGCAACAAACAAAATATGAACAGAGAACATCTTAAAGCGACGACGCCCAACAGAAACATCCTGGATAATCCAGCAAATCTTCCAGGAAAAAAACCCACCGTATTACAACGCTGTGTGCAATAATCCCAGTGTGATGCAAGTCAAACAATAACAACCATAAGACAATTTAGATTAAAGTTATCAGGCCAACTCCACACTTTCAGAAGAAAAATGGCTTAACCATGTTTTAGAAATCACCAAAATAAAGCTATAAAACAATGTAACAACAGTGATCATAAGAACTGTGACTCAAATTTAACAATAAACAATATACATAACATGTTCGACCAAATTTGTAGCCATAGCTGGCAGCATGAATCACTTCCAGTGTATGATGTGTGAGTCAGTGGGGAGCGGTAGTGTAGCGGTTTGTGCGCTGCGCTATGAACCTGGCGACCTGTGTTCGATTCCCACTCACGGCCAACACCAGTGACGATTATCTTAACCGGTCCTGGGCCTCCCCTAGGTCGACTCCGCCTCAAATGAGTACCTGGTGCGGTGGCTAAAAACATTGCCACTGGGGAGACTAAGGCGGTCGGGCGTGGTGCTGGCCACCCACCCCCTCGTGTACCATTCCGACCTTCATAGGTGCTCGCTAACAGCACTTGCCCCTACAGTCTGTTAAGGCTATATGGGGGATCTTTGTCGTGTGATGAGTGTATGATCAGCGTATGATGAGTGAATGGGTCAGTGGTTGAGTGAGTGTATGATGTGTGATTGAGTCAGTGTATGATGTGTGAGGAGTCAGTGTATGATGTGAGAGGGTCAGTGTATAACGGCATCCTCCCCGCCATCACACCCGCTCACTCACACTCGCGACCCATGGCGACATTGATCCCGTCCACGATGACGTGACGGCCCCATCCCGCTGGGTAGCTTTGCTTTACTGGCGACACATACACTGGATAGTTATTACAACTTAAGTGGTGTGACATCCTACAAATGGCGACTACGAAGAAAAGAAATAGTGTCGATATTTCCAAGAGAAATGGACAAATTATTATTTTCTTGTTGAAGTCAAAGCCAAACCTGTATGCCTAGTTTGTGGCGATGCGTTAGCAGTAATGAAAAACGCCAATCTGGAGCGTCATTACAGCTCAAAACATGCTAAACTCAATTAATTGGGAGGCCAAATGCTCTTCAGTGGAGTTTGGAATCACAACAAGCCGCTTTCACTCGGCCTCGTTGTGACAGACAACGTTATTCAGACGAGTTATGTAGTGAGCGAGCTAATCGCAAAGAAGCTGAGGCCTCATGTAGAGGGAGAGTTTGTGAAAGAGTGTATGGTGACTGCTGCCGAGTTGTTAGCACCGGAGAACCGTCTCAGATCGGATTACTGACTTCGCACGAGATATTGAAAAAACACTAAAGGATTCTGCAGGAGATTTCCAATTTTTCTCTCTGGCTTGTGACGAGACAACGGACATAACAAATACTGCGCAACTGGTCGTTTTCGTTCGTGGGATAACTGCAGAGTTTGGCATGCGAGAGGAACTCCTGTTACTGGAGACTTGTTTTATCAATGAAAAAACTTGAGCTAACATTTGAAAAGTTAAGTGGAGCTCCAGCCGTGGGGTTAATTTCATTTGTCAAGAAAGAACTGAATCGTCTCAGTCTTGATCCAAGTGATTTAATTATATGCCACCGCATCATACACCAAGAACGTCTCTGTGCACAGTCGTTTACGGCTCAACAATGTGATGTCAACAGTAGTGTCATGCATACATTTTGTCAAAAGCAGAGGGTTTATCAGCCGCCAGTTTAAGGAGTTACTGAATGATCTTGACTCTGAGTACGGTGATCTTGTTTATCACTGTGAACTGTGGTGGCTGAGTCGCGGGAACATGCTCATGAGGTTTTACGAACTGTGGGATTGAAGCCAAGCAGTTCATGAAGATGAAGGGAAAACCTGTCAGGGAACTCAATGATAGCAAGTGGCTGTGTGATTTAGCGTTCATGGTGGACATTACCAAGTACCTCTCAGAGCTGAACGTCAAGCTGCAGGGCCCTAACCATCTTCTCTGCTCCCTGCTTTCAAACGTGAAATCATGTGGAAGGACAAAAGCCTTCTACAACACTTTAATATGCTGGTGAATGTGCGAAACTAATTGAGGCATTTAATGAAAGATTGAAGGACGTGAAAAGTAAACAAATGTAATTGAAAATCTTTGCTACACCGTTCAATGTGGAGCCAGCTGATGTGCCTGATAACCTACAACACGAAATCATTCAGCTGCAAAGCGATGATGAGCTATAAATGTTACATAAGCAATGATGAATTTCCCACTTTGAGGAGACATGCATTGAAATATGCATCTGTGTTCGGAACAACTTACTGCTGCGAGCAGTTTTTTTTAAAACTTACCATCGCAAAGAGTCGACTGCGCTCCAGACTGACCGACACAAACCTGGAAAAGCAGTTGCGAGTAGCAGCAACATCATCAATACCAGCTAACATCACACGCCTCGCCAAAGAGAAGCAGTTCCAGCCATAACATTAGGGGTGAGTTAATTAAATGTTTGACCAAATATAACAGGCTAATTTTTAAGTTGATAATTTTGTATGGCCCGCGAATGATGTTATAAATATCCAAATGGCCCTTGGCAGAAAAAAGGTTCCTCACCCCTGGCTTAGAGAATGGGCTGCTCACAGAAGACGAGGGCGTATGCTAGCATACTGTACATTTAAGTTGTGGGGTTTTGTTTTTGTATAATCTCTTGAAGGGATTGGCTAATTGATGTGCAGCGTTGTGGGATTCACGTAACGTTTCTATTCAAAGTTATACTTTACCTCAACTGCACATTATTCGTGCAAATGCACCATTTCAATAAACAGTACTGTGCCCAGTTTAACACGTAGACTTTCGCGTTTAACACAGTTTAACACGTGGGCTTTATGGATAGCAATGTACCCACAAACATTCAACGACATTCACGTGTCACACTTGAATATGTAACCACTTAATCTTCACGGCATGAAGAGGGCAACTCAACTGGGTATCGCAGAGGAAGCGAGACAGGCTGTTGAAACTTCATTTTCAAAAGGTTGAACCTGTTTACGAAATGTTTACACAGATCTGAATTACGTATCTAGCTCGTGGAAGCGAGTGGAATTGTTGCCATCACGGCACCATATTGGGATAGCAAAAGCGTAAATAACAGCCTTCATCCAGTAGTGAGTAAACAATGAATATGGTTGCTGCTGCTGCTGATGGTGGTGGTGATGATTATGATGATGTGTTTTCTTGGTGAATTGTGTTTAATTAAAAAGAAGCCCAAGATTTCCCATCGACGTCTAAGCAGGCCAACCCTGGTCTGGCCTTAACTCATGTTGAGTTTCCAAAACAATATTTTATTAAACATACAAATGTACAGCACACTCCAAAGGCACAGCTGTGGAAAATTGCAAACAAATCCAAAAAACATACATTCAAAAAATTGTGTCAGTGTAAATATAAGACAAAAATGTAGATGGCATAAATATGTTATAGCCGAAGGTGGGGTTGGGGGGGAGCAAGGGTAGTAGTAGTAGTTGTGGTTGTTGTTTGGTATTTTTGAATGCGTGCATGACACCTTCAGCTGTAAAAGATGTATGCACACAAGTTGTATCGAGATAAATTACACCAACCACTTGTTTGTCATACTAACCTTGGTAGATGCTCGTGAGGATCAGCAGCGCAACAGTTAGCACGCTGCACTACGACCCCGGTGACACGAGTTCGATTCCTGCTCAAGGCCAACACAGTGACGATTATCTGAATCAGTCCTGGGCCTCCCCTCGGTCGATTCAGCCTCAAATGAGTACCTGGTGGGATGTGTAAAAATCGCCACTGGGGAGACTTATAGTGAGGGAAAAAAGTATTTGATCCCCTGCTGATTTTGTATGTTTGCCCACTGACAAAGAAATGATCAGTCTATAATTTTAATGGTAGGTTTATTTGAACAGTGAGAGACAGAATAACAACAAAAAAATCCATAAAACCGCATGTCAAAATGTTATAAATTGATTTGCATTTTAATGAGGGAATAAGTATTTGACCCCTTTGCAAAACATGACTTAGTACTTGGTGGCAAAACCCTTGTTGGCAATCACAGAGGTCAGACATTTCTTGTAGTTGGCCACCAGGTTTGCACACATCTCAGGAGGGATTTTGTCCCACTCCTCTTTGCATATCTTCTCCAAGTCATTAAGGTTTCGAGGCTGACGTTTGGCAACTCGAACCTTCAGCTCGCTCTACAGATTTTCTATGGGATTAAGGTCTGGAGACTGCCTAAGCCACTCCAGGACCTTAATGTGCTTCTTCTTGAGCCACTCCTTTGTTGCCTTGGCCGTGTGTTTTGAGTCATTGTCATGTTGGAATACCCATCCACGACCCATTTTCAATGCCCTGGCTGAGGGAAGGAGGTTCTCACCCAATATTTGATGGTACATGGCCCCGTCCATCGTCCCTTTGATGCGGTGAAGTTGTCCTGTCCCCTTAGCAGAAAAACACCCCCAAAGCATAATGTTTACAGCTCTATGTTTGACGGTGGGGATGGTGTTCTTGGGGTCATAGGCAGCATTCCTCCTCCTCCAAACACAGCGAGTTGAGTTGATGCCAAAGAGCTCCATTTTGGTCTCATCTGACCACAACACTTTCACCCAGTTGTCCTCTGAATCATTCAGATGTTCATTGGCAAACTTCAGACGGGCATGTATATGTGCTTTCTTGAGCAAGGGAACCTTGTGGGCGCTGCAGGATTTCAGTCCTTCACGGCGTAGTGTGTTACCAATTGTTTTCTTGGTGACAATGGTCCCAGCTGCCTTGAGATCACTGACAAGATCCTCCCGTGTAGTTCTGGGCTGATTCCTCACCGTTTTCATGATCATTGCAGCTCCACGAGGTGAGATCTTGCATGGAGCCCCAGGCTGAGGGAGATTGACAGTTCTTTTGTGTTTCTTCCATTTGCGAATAATCGCACCAACTGTTGTCACCTTATTCTTAGTTTTTTCGGTAAAGTCACGTTGAAGAGAAACAACAAAATAACAAAATATATATAAAACAATAAAAAATTCTCACGACGTTTCGACCATAACTCAAACGGTCATCATCAGGTGTGTCGGTTTGCATAAATTTATTTTGAAAACGGCATATTTATTTATTTATATATATAAAAATAACGTTTGCGTCACGCGCAACGATTGGCTGTTTGCCAGGACTAGTCCATCTATTTTTTGAAAAGAGGAGGGGGGAGACGAAATTTGTTTTCATGTATGCTGTCTGAAAGCCACTGTAAGCGTGAACAATCAATCAAGAACTGAAATGATTTATCAAATCTTTCCAATGATTGCTAATTTCGTCTCCCCCCTCCTCTTTTCAAAAAATAGATGGACTAGTCCTGGCAAACAGCCAATCGTTGCGCGTGACGCAAACGTTATTTATATATATAAATAAATATGCCGTTTTCAAAATAAATTTATGCAAACCGACACACCTGATGATGACCGTTTGAGTTATGGTCGAAACGTCGTGAGAATTTTTTATTGTTTTATATATATTTTGTTATTTTGTTGTTTCTCTTCAACGTGACTTTACCGAAAAAACTAAGAATATGAATTACTGCAGTCACGAAAGCTTTAAATCAAAATTTGTTGTCACCTTCTCACCAAGCTGCTTGGCAATGGTCTTCTAGCCCATTCCAGCCTTATGTAGGCCTACAATCTTGTCCCTGACATCCTTGGAGAGCTCTTTGGTCTTGGCCATGGTGGAGAGTTTGGAATCTGATTGATTGATTGCTTCTGTGGACAGGTTTCTTTTATACAGGTAACAAGCTGAGATTAGGAGCACTCCCTTTAAGAGTGTGCTCCTAATCTCAGCTCATTACCTATATAAAAGACACCTGGGAGCCAGAAATCTTTCTGATTGAGAGGGGGTCAAATACTTATTTTCCTCATTAAAATGCAAATCAATTTATAACATTTTTGACATGCGTTTTTCTGGATTTTCTTGTTATTCTGTCTCTCACTGTTCAAATAAACCTACCATTAAAATTATAGACTGATCGTTTCTTTGTCAGTGGGCGAACGTACAAAATCAGCAGGGGATCAAATACTTTTTTCTCTCACTGTAAGGTGGCTGGGGTGTGGTGCTGGCCACCCACCCCCTCACGTGCTCCTCTCCTCCCCCTCTGGACCGATCATCATCTGGCTACGCTGGTGGCCACCATCTCTTCAACCTTCTCCACCCCACTCGTGGACCCTCCATTCACTGCTGCCTTTACCCTGGCCACCTGTGGTCATTGGTTGCGACCTTGCTGCCCGCTGCCTCATCGTTAACGGGTGTTCTGTGGCTGGGAAGTTACCTGCGTACATAAGTGCTGTGACAACCCCGGCTAGCTGGTCCAGGGTTGTCACTTATACTCATCACCTACTTCTGAAATATGGCAACGAGATACTTCCGTAAATTTCCGCTGGGCCTGAAATACACTTCGCATCATCCTGACCCAAGCTTGTCCACTCGGCTTGTCAACTGCTGGGAATGTTAAATCGACGGCCAAATGAAACACTGTGGGTCGAGTCGCAGTGGAAGAGTGCATTCACCAATTGGCCTAATTCGTTTATACCAACAATCCCACCATTTATTCTGTTCGCTGTATCGGTTCCCATCTACACCTGCACCACATATGCCCATTACTTTTTAAAAGTTATCCTCATTAAATATTCGGTCAATTTACAATAAAACAGCGATTATGAATGACTTTTTTTTCTGGAGGGGCGACTGATATTCTCTGCCTCACTGAAACATGGCATTCGTGATGAAATGTTTCTCCTTTTCTTTACTGTCCCTTCAGTATACCACTTCTTTGAATTTGCTCAGTCTTCAGGTTGGGGTGGTGGTGTTGAGTCATTGCAAAATCGAACTTTAAATTCGTTAAGATTAAATGTTCCAGCTACTCCACCTTTGAACACCTTCCTCTTGAATCACCTTTCTTTTTCTAAACTGAAGCTGCCTATGGTTTACCGCCCACCCGACACTAATTAACTTTTACAGGAAGATAATCGATTATCCAGTGGCTTCGGGAGTGGGAAAGGGGGTGCCGGATTTTCACAAACACTGGGTAATCACCATTTTGCACATACTTGCATAACATGTTTTAGGTGTTATGTGTATATATTTAGTGTTTTAAATGTTTATACTATATTAAATTTGCATTAAAAACGTGCAAATATAGAAAAATAAATATCTTACCACTCCAATCTCTAAAACTTTGCATGGGGTGATGTACGTACCATGGTCTTGTGTCAACAACTCGATGTGACTGATGATGCAGCCTTTAGACCCGTGCTCGTGCAAACGCCGAATTGCACAACGCACTTTTTGCCGGATCGTGCTGTATATTATGTTTTTATTCCTGTAGTTATTAGTCATGAAAACGTATATACGTGTAGTATTTTTGTTTAAATTGTATGCAGTGTATAATGCGCTGTATATCATATTTGACACTGAAATCAACCATAGCTACTCTTTTGTCACGCACGTGGTGCCAATCGCCAGACTTGTTTATAGCCTTTGAAGCAGTTTTGCCGGATCGGTCCAGCAATTCGGGATAATGTTGGAAGCCGGATAATCGCTCGCCGGATAATGGATGATCAACTGCAATCGGACTTCTCAGATTATGCTTCAGGGCACAGCATGTCCTCTCCAGTAATAATTGCTGGTGATTTGAATGTCCATGTTGACAACCCTCTAGATCTTCATGTATCCACATTCTTGTCCGTTCTGGATACCCTTGATCTGACTAGATCTATCACGTATTCTACAAGTTCCAACACCAACATCTTCGAGCTGGTTGTTTCAAACAACTTTGAAATTACGTTTTGCTCAATCTTCCATGTTATTTACAGTGACCACTACCGTATTGACTGTGCCTTTTGTCTTCCAAGTGTAGTGTTGTAAGGACGAGCAGACTTCTTAGGAGGCACACTCTGTTTATTGTATTATTTCCTTATACAACGCTTAACACACACAGAGGGATATTCGGTCCCCTCACCCGATACCCTAGGGAGGTACAGCCTCCGGACCTGGCGGGACTCACACGTCTACCGCTAACCTCCTTGATACCTAAGGAGGTACAACCTCCGGACTTGGCGGGACTCACACGTCTACCGCTATCCTAGTCCTCCGGCTAGGACCTAGGGGAGGCTATCTGACTCACCGCTGGCCCGGTGGGTCCTGACCACTGGGTATGCCGAGCCTTAGCCCTTAGAAGGGCTGGGAGGCTGGTCCAGGGTCCTAGCTAGGCTTCAGCCCAGTCTTCTGTCTTCGTGCAGGGAGAGAACTCCACGAGGTCCGTTGGGTCACCCGTCTTATACCCCTTCGTGGCCAGGCAGAACCAATCACACATTCCCACGTGGAACTGTCTGATTGGTTCGCACCAAACCCTGGCCACGATCCGTTTCACCTCGACTGACCCCAACCGTTGTACCCAGGGGTAATGCTGCACCGCCCTGGTGGCAACGCAGGTTACGCAACAGCGCGTAGTTAACACCTCTACATCACCCCCTCCTTCGGAAGCTCCAGCCGTCCCGGCTGCAACAATGGGAAACTCCGAAATTACCAATGGCAGAAGAATTGTGAGTGTGCCTCACGAACAACAAGAACAATTAAACCCCTATAAATACCCCCTTTAACAACATAACGTATGTACAAGGCACTAGACATGCCAAAAAAACCATTATAACAACCGGCGAGATTTCGCGCGCGTGCGTTTCGCGGGGCCATCGTAGGGGATGGCAGGCTTTGTCGGCGGCACAAGGGAAGGAGGAGGATGAGCCAGAGCATCCGGTGGGCCTTTAGGCATCTCCACGGGGACACCTGCTGCTCCACGGTCCATTGAGGCCGAACGTGGCCTGCATGGAGCCGTCACTCCCGCGTCATCTGCAGGAGGAATGACACGCCTGCGCTGTGGGTTAGGCACCAACGGGGCAACATCCGGCTCGTCGGACGCGTCGCACACTCGGCCCCCATGTCGTGTGTGTTGTGGAGGAACGCGTGGTGTGACGAAGGGTTTTAACCGAGAGGGGTGAACGCACCAGCGACGCCGTCCCCAGCTAATTTTAACACATTGGGGACGCAGGACTTCCACTACCTCAACCGGGCCTCGCCATGGTCTGAGGAGTTTGGCCGACGTGGACACCGAAACCTGGGGGCAGTGGAGCCATGCCCTGTCTCCCGGTGCCCACCGATGCGTGTACGACCGAGGGTCCCGCAGTCGCAAATTCGCCCGTTGGCGGGAAGCCGAATTTTCAATGGCGGCCTCCCGTGCCTCGGCCAACTTACGGAGGTTGAATCGCAAGTGGTCAACTTGCGAACGTCGGCGGGAGGAAAGGCATCCCTGCCGTACATTAGAAAGAAGGGGGAAAATCCCGTCGCCGCGTGAGGTGCCATACGGTATGCGGCGAGGACCCCCGGAACCTGCAAGTCCCAATCGAGGTGGGATTCATCGACCTGATGGCATAACATAGCGGTGAGAGTTCTATGAAGGCGCTCCACCATGCCGTCGGTCTGGGGATGGTAGGGCGAAGTGCGCACTTTCTTAGTGCCCAACAGGCGGCACACATCAGTCAGCAAGGCTCCTGAAAAATTTCTTCCCTGATCGGTCAGCAACCGTTCTGGTGCGCCCTTGTCCAGGACGTAGCCTTGAACAAAGGCGTCCACAACGGCCGCCGCCGACTGGTTGGGGAGGGCCCAGGCCATAGGCCACCGTGTAAAATACTCTACCCCAACCAGAAGGTACTTATTACCCCGTGGCGTAGTAGGAAAAGGGCCCAAAATATCGAGAGCCACCAACTCATTTATACGAGAGACCGAAATGGGTTGCAGGGGTGGGCATGCCGGTTTAGCCGGCGGTTTACGTTGCGCACAATGGGTGCATCCCAGCAAAATGTCAGTGACGTCGCGCAGCATGCCCGGCCAGAAAAATTGCAACCGCAACAACCCAATGGTCTTATGAACACCCAGGTGCAATAAACGCTCATGCGCCGCCCATACGGCCTTGCATCGCAAGGCGGATGGCACAACGATTTTATGTTGACACGAGTCAGCATCCCAATGCATCAACAAGCCGCGCTTCATGACAAATGAATTAAATTTGCCCTGTCTTGGAACCGCATTATTCGCGTGGCGACGCAACCTCAATAACGACATGTCCTCGCCCTGGTGCCGACCCCATTCAGCCAAAGTTAGCCCCAGCAAATCGTCACTGGCCATTGGATCTGCATGATCCAACATCGGCGCTGAGGCGGCGGGAAGTGCGGCTGACACCGTTGTGAGAGGCGCGACCTGCGCAGGCAGTGGCGGCTTACAACGGCCCGAGCCCAAAAAACACGCACATTTTTGAGCCGGCGGAAGGCGAGACAACGCATCGGCATTCGTGTGTTGTGCACCCCTACGGTAAGTGACATTGAAATCGTAGTCCTGAAGGACTTCGAGCCACCGAGAAAGCTGCCCGGACGGTTGGTCAACCCGCAGAGCGTACTGTAAAGCCGAATGATCAGATCGCACGGTAAAATGCTGACCATACAGGTACGGCCTGTATTGCTGAATAAAAAAAACAATGCCCAGCAGCTCACGTCTGGTCACACAGTATCTTTGTTCAGCAAGAGACAAGACTCTGCTACCATAGGCAACAACCCTTTCAATGCCATCAACTTTTTGGGACAGAACACCCCCAATCCCCGTATTGCTAGCGTCGGTGTCCAACACGAATGGCACAGAAAAATCGGGGTACGCAAGGGACGGTGCCGTCACGAGCGCGTTCCGCAAGGAGTCGAACGCAGCCTGTTCTGCGTCCCCCCAATGAAGCGCCACCCCTTTTGACGTAAGGGCGTGGAGCGGCTTGGCAATCGTCGCGAAGCCAGCAACAAACCGCCGGTAGTACGACGCAAAACCAATAAAACTACGAACATCGCCCGCAGATGTAGGGGTCGGCCAATGTTGAACACATTTGTTTTTTTCAGGGTCGGTAGAGATGCCCGAGCGGCTAACTATGTGGCCCAGATAGCGCACAGACTCACGCAGAAGGTGACACTTCTGCGGCTTGAGTTTCAAGTTAGCGGCCCGCATTTTCAAGAAGACAGCACGCAACCGTTCGATGTGTTCGCCGAAGGTGCGGCTAAAGACGATGACGTCGTCAAGATAAATGAGACATGAGTCCCACTGGAGCCCAGCGAGGACCAGCTCCATGAGCCTCTGGAACGTCGCTGGGGCCGAGTGGAGACCCATGGGCAATCTATTAAACTCGAAAAGGCCCTGTGGTGTCCGAAAAGCAGTCTTAGGTTTTGACGATTCGTCGAGGGGGAGTTGCCAAAACCCCGACAGAAGGTCCAAGGTGGAGAAATAGTGCGCCCCTGCGAGGGCATCCAATGACTCGTCCATACGAGGGAGAGGGTAGGCGTCCGCTACCGAGATTTTATTTAGGCGCCGAAAATCAACGCAAAAACGGAGACTGCCATCGTGCTTTTTGACCAGCACTATTGGAGCACCCCAGGGACTAGTGGAGGGAGAAATTATATCGGCCTTCAGCATGTCATCCACAGCCGATTTAACATGCTGTTTCTCCGCCGGGCTAAGCCGAAACGGGTTTTGTCGAATCGGGGCAGCGTCACCAGTATCAATGTGGTGACGCAGCAGCTTGGTGCAGCCAATATCAAATTTATATTTACTAAAGACATCGGAAAATTCTCGCAGAAGAGCGCGCAATTTAAATCGCTGCGAATGAGACAGATCACCCGTGTCTTTGCAGAGCGCGTCCAACCATCTGTCATCCGATTCGGAAGGAGGTAGGACCTGCGGCGTGGCATGCACATGTCCCGCGACTCCGGTCCCCAACGGCACCGGGGTCGCGTGAGCGAGCACAGTTCCTTGCGGAATGACGGTTGTGGACAATCCGACATTCAAAACCTGCAAGAACGGCTCCCTGTCGGCTGCTACGAGGGTTGTGCAGCCACCAAATCTAACCCCTTAGCAGCTGCGTTTGAAGGCCCCAGCAAAATGCCATGTGCCGAGGCCTCCGGGGCTAGCGGTTTTTTAAGTTGCAAGGGCACGAGCATTTGTGTCCCTGGCGGAATGCGGACTGTGCTCGCAACAAACGCCTGCACCGAGGCACTAGCCATGCGCGGATGTGAGGGTGTGGGCAAGAACGCCATCCGTCGACCCGACGGGAGTTCGATGCAGCCTTGATCTACAAGGATCTTAATAGGCATTTTCGCGAGAAAATCAGTGCCTAACAAACACGGCACGGCGAGGGAAGAAGAGACCAAAATAGGCCCTGCCAATTTAATGTCTCCAATCGAAATTTGCGCCCGAATTTGCCCAATAATGCCAAGTGAACTGCCATTAGCGGCAAAACACGGGATAGAAACCCGTTCCAAGGGGCGGCATCGTACGGGCAGTATATTGTAAATCAGATCCGAAATGATCGTAGCCGACGCACCAGTATCGACCAACACGCGAAATTCCACACCCTCGATTGATCCGACAACCACGGACGAACCTGCCGTCGCCGCGACTACCCTATGGGCCAACTCAGACCACTGCCCAGGTTTGAGTGGCCGCGAACAAACGCCAGAATACCCCCCATCACACGCCGAATCGCGAGCCCTTCTTATGGTGCGTTGCAGTGTGTATGGTGTGAATGAGGGCCGAGCGTGAGAGGCGTCGCGACTTGCCTGGTTTTGCCGCGATGCCGTGGACGTCCTGTAGTCCTGGCCCCGGGATGCGGAGGGGCGTCGTCGAGGCGCACGGCAGTCAGAGGAGATGTGGCCTCGTCGGCCACAGTTGAAGCACGTCAAGTCGCCGCGTGGAGCAGGCCGTCCCCGCTGCTGGTCGTTGCGGCGACCAGCGTGGTCGGACGATCGCCGGCCCGTTGACCTGGTCGCCATGAAGGCCCGGTCGGGGGAGAACTCTGCGTCCCTGCTGGCAGGCTCCGACGTCGAAGCCGAGGCGGCGATGGTCGATTCCGTGTGGAGCAGCAGATGTGCGTGGATGCACCGAGCGGCTCGTAGCGAGCACATACTGTCGTCGTCCATCGCTTGGATGACGATGCGCAGCTCGCGCGCCAGCTCCAGCATCTTCTGGAGAACGATGGCATCGATGGCCTCGTCGTCCATGCGAGGGTAACCTGCTCTTGCCATCGCCAGTAGAGCGGTCCGGAATGCCAACGGAGACTCTTTAGGGCGGCGTCGCCTGTCGTAAAATCGGCTGCGGACGTCGGATGGAGGCCCGTACACGTCGGACATCCGTCGGAGGGCCGATTGAAGAGTCGCCCTTTGTTGCCTGGGGATGGTGAGGAGCGAGGCGAGAGCGTCGTCATCCAAAGTGGCCGGTAGTGCTCGGAGCGCCTGTGCGTCCGACCAGCCCACCATCTCTTGGTGGCTCAGGAAGCGACGCTGGAACGCCGCCCAGTCGCCCCTTCAGATGTGAATTCTCGGAAGATGGGCAGGCGTTGTTGGAGGGCGGACGTCGTCTCCCCCTCAGCTTGTACCGTCTCGAGCCGGAGATCGGCGATTTCCCGGCCGATAGAGTCTACTGTACCGTGTAGGTACAGTGATGACGCGGCGTCCGCTGAGGAACTTGAATCCGCAGCGTCGCGTGCTGATGACGTTGCGGGTTGTGATTGGCCTCCCGCGTTCCCAGGATGCCCCTGGCTTCCACTTCTGGCGGAATCACGTGGTTCCCCGGCGGGAAAATCAAAATGTCTGCCCTGGCCGATGGCGGGAACGTCTGCCGGCGGTTGACTCGGCCTGCCCGCAACCTCCAAGTTGATCTCTTCGAGAATGGAGGCCGCGGCGTGTAGGAGTTGAGCGAGACGGCCGTGTGCTGCCCTGAGTCCGTCCCCCATGGCAGGGGGAGCAACCGGCTGCTCAACCGGTGGCTGGGCGGCCGTCAACGCGGCAGCGTTTTCAGCAGAGCTGGCGGTGCTTGGAGGTGAGACAGCGTTATCTTCGTTCTGGCTCCGCGCGTGGGCTGAACTTCTAGTTTCCATTTCCAACCACTTCTGACTCCAGTTGTAGTGTTGTAAGGACGAGCAGACTTCTTAGGAGGCACACTCTGTTTATTGTATTATTTCCTTATACAACGCTTAACACACACAGAGGGATATTCGGTCCCCTCACCCGATACCGTAGGGAGGTACAGCCTCCGGACCTGGTGGGACTCACACGTCTACCGCTAACCTCCTTGATACCTAAGGAGGTACAACCTCCGGACTTGGCGGGACTCACACGTCTACCGCTATCCTAGTCCTCCGGCTAGGACCTAGGGGAGGCTATCTGACCCACCGCTGGCCCGGTGGGTCCTGACCACTGGGTATGCCGAGCCTTAGCCCTTAGAAGGGCTGGGAGGCTAGTCCAGGGTCCTAGCTAGGCTTCAGCCCAGTCTTCTGTCTTCGTGCAGGGAGAGAACTCCACGAGGTCCGTTGGGTCACCCGTCTTATACCCCTTCGTGGCCAGGCAGAACCAATCACACATTCCCACGTGGAACTGTCTGATTGGTTCGCACCAAACCCTGGCCACGATCCGTTTCACCTCGACTGACCCCAACCGTTGTACCCAGGGGTAATGCTGCACCGCCCTGGTGGCAACGCAGGTTACGCAACAGCGCGTAGTTAACACCTCTACACAAGTATTCCTCCTAATTTCACCAACTTTTCTTATCGATCTTATCAAAATATCGCCCCTTCTCTACTCTCTTCACATATTCTGGCTAAAGATACCTGTTTTCTTATCCCTGCGCTATGAACTCTGGAAAAAGCCCCCAGCTTTATCCAGTGCTGAGGCGAACAAAACTAGCGAGTTCTGTCTTGGTGAAGTATAGTTAAACAAATACAGCCCACACCACCACCACTCTTTCCCCATGGATGACAAACATGGGGTGGCCTTCATCCAGAAGCGGATCGACAGAGAGGCGAGGGGGGGAGGTGAGAATGTTTGTTATTAGCAGAATAGCGGATTTAACAATTCCCGCAATGAGAGAAAACGCGGGAAAAGAGTGCCAACGGGGTGAGATCACTCGGGTGACTTGTTGATGTGTGAGTCCATGGCGTAGCGTCGAGTGACTCTGACATTGTCGGTAATGCAAGGCCGTAATTATAATATATATTGGGGGGGGGGGACACATCCCCCAATGTTAAAATATGCTCAAAATGTCCCCCCAATATATTGCTATCAAATAGATTTCTGTTTATATGATTGTGGTTATGGTTGTACTTTATTAATCCCTAATCTCTGCCATTACATACAATGAAACAAGAAAAGGTAAAAAAGAAAAAAACAGAGCAATGTAATACAATACACTATTAGACATTATTGTAAAAAAAAAATCCATCCTATGTGTTAGTTAATTTTTAAAATATTTTAGGCAGGAAATGGCAGGAAATGAGTTTTCAAATTTAGATTTTTTTTTCTGGGGAGGGACCCCCAGACCCCCTGGAAGACTTGGTCCCCCCAAATGTTGACTCCATGGCTACGGCCTTGTGGTAATGGAAAGGAAAAGCATAATTCCTAACGGGGCTTCATGGTTATAGATTAGCACCTCCGATTAGCATGGTTGGCTATGTACGGTGCGAAAGAAGTTCGACATATGTCCATGCAGGTGTGGTTACAATGATTAATATGCCTTTAGAATGTGAAGGGATAAACAGGTGAATGAGAACCTTAAAGTGTAGTATACTTACTGGAAATACACAAAAACGATGCAATACAATTGTGAAATACGATTACAAAAGTTATAGGACACTGATATCGTGATTGTTGTCATATCGTGAACATTAATATCGCATCGTGCAATAATTATACCGCGGCAACCCTAAATCTGAAAACGACAACAGGGGTTTGTCACGGTTATAATAAAGAATCATTATTGCTATTGCTTATGTTGTGCACTTACGTGAATTTGTTTTTTTAACTTTCCATCCAACCAATTGCATACAACACAAATGTATCCGCGGTAGTAAGCTGATGGTAAAACGGTGCAACATTCCTGCAGTGTTGTTTTTAACTGCACGTGTTTTTTCAGGATTGCTTTATTTGTCACGGGGTGCAAATGATGTTAAAATTGTTGCGTGCAACTCTCAAATTTAACGAAAGCCGTCTTGGAGTGCTGTTGCATTATGCGGCAGCGCTGCTCGAAGTTTATTGCGTTTAATGCAGTGAGAACTCAAGAGACGAGGATTAAGTCTAATTTTCAAGCGCGAACTGGGGCATTAGTCTGCTGATTGCTGCTGTGTATACAGCATTCCCTCGTGAGGAATACGTTTTGGAGATGCTCGTGAATGTCATATTTCGCGGATAATGATATTTGCTAACGAAACCATATCTTGTTAATGAATTACCTTAAATACAAAAATAAGCTATTAAATACGGGAAAGTAATCTCATCACTTTCTCATTAAGTTATCGCATTACTTTCTCGCATTATATCCTCTCTCATCACTGTATATCTCCTCACTTTACCTCTCATCACTTTATCTCTCGTCATTTTATCTCGTCATATTTCCTCTCATCACTTTCTCGCATCACTTTATTTCGCTCTCTCGATGCAAACGTGTAGAGTTCCAGATGCGATTCGCAGATTGCCAAAATCACGGAAAATTCGGGAATAACGATGTAGAGTTCCAGATGCGATTCGCAGATTGCCAAAATCGCGGAAAATTCGGGAATAACGATGTAGAGTTCCAGATGCGATTCGCAGATTGCCAAAATCGAGGAAAATTCGGGAATAACGATGTAGAGTTCCAGATGCGATTCGCAGATTGCCAAAATCGCGGAAAATTCGGGAATAACGAGGGAATACTGTCATCCCAACCGAGTATTCTTTATGGGTGACAGTCTGTTCTCCTATAACGCGGTATTTACGTTCCTGAAGAACACCACGTTATGTAAAAATCGCGTTATAATAAATAACATAATATAGGATAAAGCACAGTCCGTGATAACGCGTGAGATGCGTATGCAGGCTGAACAAAGACTGAGGCGTGTGGGTAGCATCTAGAAGCATCCAGCAGCATCTCACCTTGTGTGATGCTACACCAATTCGCATCCGAATGTGTCCCCTAATACATTCATCGCGTTGCATCCGATTCGCGTTATGAAAACACCCGGCGTTACAGGAGAACAGACTGTGAACTTTTAAGAATTGGAAAATGTTTGACCCTGACGCTGGCGCACAGTGACCTCTTGTGAATGACGTCAGGGGACCTTTAACATCCGCTGTGAAGTATTAATATGATTATTACAACCTCGGTTATAACCAGGGTGGCCACTGGATTCAATCCGTGAACCTTGCATGCAACAAGCGGCGAACGCGCTATGGCCATGGCACTGCTGTGATTGGCTGGATGGTCTTGGCATCAACAAGGCGAACACTGCCAAAACTTGATGAGTTTAACGAAATCTCATTTGATTTTACAAACAACAGACTGTAGGGACAAATGAATCGATTGGCGGTGACCCGGGTCACCATCGTGACCCGGGGGTGCCAAAACCTCCATAACTCCGAAACCAGAAGGCCTATGAAGACGGGAGATATCACTGAGCCCGATACGCACGCCAAATATGGAAATAAAAAACACACGCAAAACACCCGTAACAAAGGGGGCGGCTGGGGATGTGTGCGTGGCAACGGCTATTTATTGCTTGTTTTGAAAGTACATCAGGATGCTGGTCTGGTCATTCCTCAGCACGTTCTGCTTCTTACGGGAGTGGCCACCCTTGTCTTTGGGAGCGAGACCACTTGGAGGCAATGGTGCACCAGGTGCTCTCTTGGTACGACCGGCGGTCATGGTCGTGCTGGCGGCATCGACATCGTCGTCATCATCGCTCCCAGCGTCGCCCTCCGGCAGGACAGGGTGGTAGTACCAGCGATGCTCCCAGGAAAAAAAAAACCTTAATCTATGCACGGCCCACCAATAATTTATGGTGACCCGGGCTACCGCCAATCGATTAAAATACTGTTGGCAAGAACCGATGAAGGCCGGCAAGATACACAAGAGGACGGGTGGGTGGCCAGCACCACTCCCGGCCACCTTTGTCTCCCAAGTGGCGATATTTACACAGCACACCTGGTACTCGTTTGAAGCAGAGTCAACCTAGGGGAGGCCTACGACCAGGTTAGATACTGTATTCGCCACTGGTGCTTGCCGACTCGAACTCGGGTGGCCGGGTTCGTAGCGCAGTGTGTTTGTGCCACCGCACACACACACACTTTAGACACTTTTTTGTACGCACTTTGAAAAACAACGCTTAATTATTCAGCAATCTTAAGCCTTTATTCCTCACTTCAGAAAAAATTACACACCAAATATTTGCCACACTTGGTATATAGAGATGTTTACACCACCGGACGTGTTTATATTCAAATAGGCAGAAAACCAAACTGGTGTTGAAAACAAACCACCGTATTTAAATCAAATCACATCAGTCGAGTGAGTGACAATTCCAAAACCAAAATTTTGCTGACAACAGCAAGGTCCTCTTTTGTGCACTTGTTTTTTTTACGAAACGGAGACACATTAGGAGGCTGCTGCATGTAGCCATTTTAGAAGGATACAACTAAGAGACACCACTCACCTTGTTAGGGATAGGAGCAGAGTTTAATTAATCACTCGATATTCTCCGGAACATTGCTAGGCTGGCATGGAGTAGCGATTATTGTTGGAAAGCACTACCACTAGAGAACAGAACACGTGAGAATCCTCCATTATTGTTCCCTATATTCCAATAAACCTATCAGCCGTTTTATTCAAGTTCTGAGGACACATTTAGGCAAGATCCCAGTAAACGTGCCAACGTTGTTTCAACGTTGGTACATAGCTGGAACCGTTAGCCTAACGTTTGGCAAACGTTACATGTTTTACTGGGGTGGATGTGACGAGCCAACAATCCCCGATGGTAACGTTCCTTGATTGTTCCGGCTGAAAGCTTGCGCACCTATTTTGTTGACGATGTGATGTCTCCTGTGATTCTGGAATGTTGTCTTCACCCGACCCCCCAGTAAACATGGAACGTTGAGCCAACGTTGGCCCAAAGGTTTTAATAACGTGCCAACGTTGGCTCAACGTTGCACGTTTATTGAGCTGCTATTTAAAAAAAAAACCCGCTCAGAAGAAATTTATGTATGCCGGGCCCGCCTCCGCATTACGAGGCTAAAGTCTATCCACAGGCACATTCACGCCTTCCGCTGGAGTGAATCGCAGTCTGACGTGGAACCAGTGTCACGATTTGGTTGAAGTATCGTAAGATACAATCAGCGATGTCTCGCGCAATAGCTCCTCTTTCCTATGTACTGTGAAAAAGGGGCATTACCCAAAACGTCACCTACTATAATCTTTTTTTAAAGGTGACAATATTATTGACGAATGTGTTGAGTTTTTTGTTGAATGGTGAACAGCTAGCTTCCGTTATCCTGTGCAACTTTGCCGACGGCTCCTTAACCCTATGAATGAACAATTATATTGAAGATAAACTCCAAGAGTAAAAACTCATATGAGCAAAATTAACCCCAGCGATTATTAAAGAGAGATTGCACACCATTGCAATATTGTGCACCAAGCAGCACTACTAGTGTCTTTCTATACAATAACAATTGATTTCAGATTTTTAATATCTATTGGAGACATCTCAGTTAACATCCAACTTTGGCGTGTTGTTATAATTTTACAACGATCCATGTTTACTGAAATATTGTCCATTTATCCCGTTGTTTGTCATCTCCACAAAGCTACTAATGATTATTGTGACTGTATGTGTGTGTCTGTATTGGGGGCGGTGGTGCAGTAATAAGCGTTGTTCACTACGAGCCCGGTGGCGTGATATCGATTTTCGTCCACGTCCATCAGTGGCGAATATCTCCATTTTGTCAACGCAAAACCAAATTAACACGAGTAACAAAGGTGGCGAGGCGTGGTGCTGGCCACCCACCCCATCAGTGCTCCTTAACAGCACCAGCCCTAACAGGCTATAATCTTTGTATTGTGGGAACGTTGATGCCTATATTCATGACAGCGGTAGGCCAGAATCTAACACAGAATGATCGCGCAAAGCTTTATCCTAAAGAAACACACAATCCACAAAAACACTTCGCCTCCTTCATAGACACAGAGCTTCGTTAATGAGGGTAGAAAAATATGGTACGCAATGTATGTTGAACTTATTTCGCACCGTACGTAGCCAACTGTGCTAATCGATGTGATGTCACCGTCGAGCGCTGTGCCTACACTTGTAACCACAGCTTTAATCATAGAATGCAGCCCTGGGTCCAAGAGACCAGGTGTAACAATGCCCTCTGTAGACACTTTACCCGCTATTGCATGATGTTATACAACACATTTAATATCTTGTTACATAGAGGGCTAAATAATTAATCTTTTGAGTGAGCAAATGATATAGTATTGCTTGTTCATAATTGATTTCGTTTGTAAACCTTCACCACCTTACAAATCCAAATATATCAAGTTGATTGTTTCTACCAGGTGGTGGAGGGTTAGAGTAACATTTTGTTTACGTGACTGTATACCGACACGATCTCGCCCAAATAGAAAATACTGTAATTCAGAATCGTAATAATATTGGCTGTGAAAGCCTATATATGAAATTACATATTATTACTTGCACTTTACAGAGTTGTGCAGATGTCATGTGACCCCCAATTAATTGATCCATAACATGTTTGCCTTTGTATATTCATTGTGTATTCATTTATATTTTAAATAAACCTTTAAGTTTAAGATAATTAAATGGCGGTCACACGACATCTGGGCAACCCTGTGCATGTCTTCCAGGACCGGACCCTGGAACAGTGTCGAGTAATTCAGGGCTGAATTCTCGAGTTAAAATAACCACTCATTCATGGAATTGGCTAAGCATCCCAAAGCAGGACCCTAAAATAAGCACATTCTTATGCATGTTAATGTGTCTATACAGTAAGTGCTGTAGTATTTTTTAGGGTTGCATCTGCTTTGTGAGAGGGGGTCTGGAGTCCCAGCTCGAACCAGCGAACCACAGTTTTAATAAAAACTCATAGAGCACGGTTTCTCAAACTCCAATCCGCGTGACTCACCATGCTACGTCTCTAGGCATTTACAAATATACTCCCCATTCAAATAAAATTAACTCGTTCCACGCCGCACGAGTCCCATGATTGTTGTAAACACGTCTCACGTGACGAGCGCTAAGAAATTAACGCTGTACGCGTGACACGGAAGCATGAGTGCACACACACTGAGATCTCAATATTAATTTGATTGCGCTATATTTACACAGACAGCGTTAATTGATTATCACATCACATTGGACATGTTTAACAATAAATTGGCCCGTGCAGCACCGAACAAGTTTAAATGTATTTGAATGGAGAGTAAATTGGTAATTCAGAATCAGAAAATGTATTTATACTGGAGGAATCTGGTGAGCTATAAAGCTCTTTTTTATCCACAGATGTCCAGTCGGAGTAGGTGAGAATGTAGTAGGGCGCATCAGAACGTAAATGCAGAAATACATAGTGTTATGGGTCGCGAGGACTGGAGTTTGAGAACCTCGCCCTGCAGACATCCAGATCACCAAAATGCACGAAAATTCACCTGAATGATAAGCAACGAAAAACATAACGGTCATCTAAGCGGACTCTAATTATACAATGGTCCTCTAGTATTTTAAGTTGTCTTAAAAATACAAAAAGCATCCATCCCGTCAGTGCAAAATTTCACCAGAGACCCTTTTATCGCTTTGGGTCAATTTATTCAATCACAATTTGATGTCAGCGAACATCAACTTCATAATACTTGCCATTCAGGGCCAGATTCATGAGTGCCAATATCATGGGGGGAGGCCCAAGAGGAAAATGCTTTGTGGTTAACGAACCAAGCTATCCACTGCACCGTCTCACATATCCATAGATTATGAACCACTTGGGACTGCAATTGAAGAGAGGGGGTTTTGACACAATGGATCTCCAGAGTTAACTGCAAGTTGCGTTTACAACGCATATGTCAGGAGTCTCACAAGCGCGATATTTTCATGCGCCTAACGTTTTATGGCCAAACGTTAGGATTACGTTGCATTTATCTTGGGGAAATTATCTTGGGGAAATTCGATTCAATGCTTTCATTTTGTTTAGTCAGATCATTACATTGTTATTGCTGTCTTTGATGCCATTCGTTACAATCTTGCAATAGAATGTGTAAGTGGAATTTTTCAGTAAAACGCAGAGCCAAAGCAACGCAATGATCATTGAGCAAGAAAACCATGCATAGGCAATTCAAAATACCGCACGGGACATACACGGTCCCCCCTTTGTATGCCAATCAAGAAACTTACACGGTCCAATTAACAAGATATGCGCAAGAAACATGGGTTTGAGTGGCACGTGTGGTCTTTTTGAGTTGCCCATCGCTGTGACACAGATATTTCCGTACCACACAGCACGTACGCATGTACGTATGTGCTCGCACGCTTGCTCTCTTGCTTCCTCACGCATTGGCGATGGTTGAAACTTGGCTGAACTGCACGGGAGAGCCTCGTCCGTTGGGGCTGCTCCCACCTTTGGTGCGAGTGACAGAGGCACACGATTAGTATGTATGTATGTTGAACTTGTTTCGCACCGTACGTAGCTAATCATTTTAATTGGAGGTGCAGGGGAATGACAACAAATTGGCCGGCGGTGAGGTATTACCCGGGGAGATTTACTGGGGTTCTTTTGGTGATATGTAAAAAAAAAATACGTAAAAAGAGGATATATATGATGAATTTTCTGCATCACTTTTATCAATGAAAAAAATAGAAAGAATGGCTAATAGACAGGTCTCACTGCAATTAACGCTATTATGAACATAAGATGCAGCAAAGTCTGGTGCAAATGAGCGTGCACTCACGGCTCTGGCTTCGTTTCTTGATGAACAACACAACGCAGGCCACCGCGATGATGGCCACCAGCAGTCCACACACAACGCCAGCGATGAGTCCCACTGCACCCGGCGAGACACAACACACACAGTGCACTGTAGAGCTGGCAGACCGTGAACCACGAAACTTAAGTTGCCATCCTGGCAGTTGCGTATCCATATTTTTTTGTCAACTGCAAGTAATTTTGCTACGTGCGATTGCCGAGATTCGCCGCGTCAGAATTCGGCCCAAATGGAATTACAGCACCAAATATGTTACGATAAAAAATGCTGTAGCTAGAGGGAATATTTTACTTTACATTTAATTTAACAATTAACCTTTACAATTAACCTATCATCACCAAATTGATCTTGGCCTTTGACCCTAGGCTATGTCTGGGAAAGTATTTGCTCAAAAGTATTCATAGATAACACCTGTCACTCGCTAGTGTCATGCCAACTGTTATTTTGGACGGATAGCTTGACTCCCATTGTACATAGTTGAGGTTGTTTATTAGCTATGTTTATAAAATGTCCCTGCTTTTTTTTTATGGAACACCTGCAAATTCTCCATTCATATGTAATGTGAATGGCACATTATCGACCGTTGGCCGGGTCGCCATTGAAAACGAGCTTCTTAAGCCCAATGGCCCTTGCCTGAAATTTTTTTACTGAACTGGCTGACCTGCCCAACTCGTGTGATTACTCGCATAACTCGGCAAATCATGGATAACACAACTTTGTTAAAGAAAGATCCAAATTGAGTTATCTTTCAACTCGAATTTTGGGCAAAATATGGCCAACTCAAGTCGCTAGAATACAAGGTATTGTTGGCGTTATACAAATGTGCAGAGGGCATTAATTATATCACATTTTTGGGTTTCTGATCCATAGCACTGGCTCAAAGTAGTCATCTCTTGATAACAATGTCATAAGGTCTGTCACATTGATAGTAGGGCAGATGGCACGAGTTGACAATGATGTAAATTCAACCATCTGTGTAATTATAGGGGTAGAATGACCCAACCCAGTTGTCATGATTCAAGGAGGCATGAATGTTAGCACCTCTAGTAGCTGCAAGTCGATATGAACACATTACATGCAACGTGTACAATTTCCTTATCGAGGCAATGTAGCCAGAGTGTAAGTTCACTGCGCCTGTTGCAAGACACCACGTTTAATGCAATGTGCACTCGAATGTAAAGCTTCCTGAACATGCGGAATATAAAACAGTTCATCACTAGAATGAAGACCATGTGAAAAAAAGGTAAAAGTGCAGTTCCCTAATTACAGTAAGGACTCTATTTACGTTGGTCCTATGCATGCCGCTTCACAATAGTGTCGCACGAACGAATCAAGGGGCATACTCTTTGGTTCTTTTGGTAAAGTCACGTAGGTAGAAAAAATAATAGATCACGACGTGTCGATCGCAACACAAGCAATCGTTATCAGGCGAAACAGATACAGCAGGAAACTGCTGGGGCAGGAGAAAAATAAATATATGCTCTATTTCTCCTGTCCCAGCAGTTTCCTGTTGTATCTGTTTCGCTTGATGACGATTGCTTGTGTTGCGATCGACACGTCGTGATCTATTATTTTTTCTACCTACGTGACTTTACCGAAAGAACCAGAGTATGGTTTCCTGCAGTCACGAAAGCTTCAAATCAAGATTTAATCAAGGGACGTAATTCAATTTGACATGCATCGACTCACTAAAACGTCGTTTTTAAGAGTTGAAATAACGCAGGAGTTTGGGCAGCGTGCGCAACGGTGCCCCCGCTAATGCCACGGTGCCCCCTGGCAGGCACTCAAGCCTCGGTGCTTCCAACATCGCCACTGCATTGTACACCAAACTAAATCCAATCTCCGCCACAAATCTCCGGTGAGTTGCCGTGCATTAACGTACAATGTGTATTTAAATGCGTTAACAACCATACATATTTGGGCATCTTTTGTTATCTTTTCTTGGTACCTACTAAATTTTTTCTGCAAATTTTGACCAACGAATTAACCCCAGGAACGTATCCTAAATGTATATAATTAACCATAGGTATTTTTTGTTGTTAAATCACGTAAATATAAATGTGTCGTTAAACTCGGCACCACCCGACAGAGCCAATTACAGTGGTACCTCGGAGATCGAACTTAATTCGTTCCAAAACCGTGTTCGAACACCGAATTGTTCGAACACCGAATCAATTTCCCCCATAAGAATGAATGGAAATAGCATTAATTGGTTCCCCACCCAAGGATGCTCCTATTATGGGCCATTTTTACACAAAGTTTACAATATTAAAATACAGTACAGTACATAAAAGCATACAAAAACACAGTTATAATTAATAGAATAAATGAACATTGAACTTCGCTTTACCTGTAGTAAGGAGAGTGGATGGCTTGAGTGGATGGTAGTGAGGAGGGGATGGAGGAGGTGTCAGTGTTGCTTGGAAAGGGAGTCCCCCTCCATTCAAATTCACTTGAGGGCCTTTTTACTAAAAACTGATCAAGAGAGGATTGTTTCTGCCTCCGTTTTAAGATGTTTCTGAAATTACTCAATGCATTATCATTATAAAAATCGCCTGCTCTGCTGGCTACTGCCTTATCTGGATATTTTTCTACAAAATTGTGTAACTCAGCCCATTTTGCCACCTTTGAAAAAGGGCTTTCGTGTAGAGTTTTTTTAAAGTTGGAAATTACCTGTTGGTCCATGGGCTGGATGAGAGGAGTCGTATTGGGGGGCAGGAACTTTACAGTGATAAAGAACGAGAGCTACGAGTAAACTGGGTCATTCGCCTTTGTCTCGGTCGCCCTGGCTATGCGCCTTGGCCCAAACAGGTTTTTCCAGTTGTTCGATCTCCGAATTTTTGTTCGATGTCCGGTGCAAAAATGGTTGAAAATTTTGTTTGATCACCGAATTGTTCGAGTTTTGGGGCGTTCGATCTCCGAGGTACCACTGTAGTAAGATTTGTCACGTAAACAAAACATGAGCGTTTACTCTTCGACACACCAGTGTGATGTAGTAGTAACAAGTTGGCATGTTTTGTTTATGTGGCAAACCTTACAAATTGGCTTTGTCGGGTGGTGGGTTTAACAACACATTTATATTTACACGATGTCACTAAAAAAAACTCTTATGGATAATATTTATCGCGAAAGCCTACGGGTTAAACTGATATCATTGAGTCAATGGTGAAGTAGGTTTTCGGTTTACGCCTTTTCGCTCAACATCGCGGTTTTCCATGGACGTATCCCCAATATAAATAGAGGACTTGCCATAGTTACTGTCGCTGCTGGTGGAAGGGCCTCAACCAGAAGACGCTCTATAGATCACCTCTGGAAGTTATGTGTGGCCTACCCTGCCATACTGGCCAGGCATCTTGGAAGAGGCCGGTGTATTTAAACTTTACCCCACCGACTCGCGACCTGCCGATCGACAACCTCTGGTGGATAGAGACTATGAGGTTTAAGAAACGTTCCCATTGTTTCAACTCCTGCATTGCTGCGATATCGATTGAACCAGCGACCTATGAACTGCAAGTCCAGTGCACTAACTATTACACCATGGCTGCATGTATTCTTTACTAAAGCTGGCAAACAGAATTCCGTGCAATATGGTGTGCAACTCACCGTCAGTCCCGTCCTCTTCTATCAAATTCCGATTCTGCATTCCGCAAGCATCCACTTCCTTGGTGCATTGCATGGTCTCACAGTCTGAGGTCACACACAAACCGTACAAGCAAACAAAACCCCTCAAATGTGCCCGATCTCTTCGGAACTTGGAAGCTGAGCAGATTTGAGCCTAGTTAGGATTTGAATGGGTGTAATAGGCATGGGGGTAGCGAGGTAACTAAGAGATGGCAGTACAAAATTGATTTAGCTCACAGCATACATTGCGAAGCGTTGTCTTATCACCTCATCTGCGTGGGGTTTCTCCCGTGTCCTCCCACATAAAGACAGACAACCCTTAATAGATTGGCGAAACATCCCAATCCAGGACACTTGTGAAAGAGAGTCTTGAGACTCAATGAGGCTTTCCTGGATGATTGCAGATAATATTATTAAATGTATATGCTGCCACAATTGTGCCAAACTTTTCAAATATCAAGGCCTCTCAAACAATGTGGGTTTTTATTTTACCTGACGGCCGTCATACCATATTTGAAAAAAACGTGTTCTGCCTGGATTCCTGTCAGGCTGGCGCACGGCTAAGTCCACGTGCGAACGTCACTGCATCCCACAGCATTGTGCTGAGTATGTGCGTCGCACTGACATCATCCCTCCTACACCCACCCAACCCTCCACCCCGGCCGGCTCTGGGTGCCGCGCAAATGCACGGGATACACTATCGTACTATCATACTACATTATACAAAAGACTGGCTGGCTGTCTGTGGAGGGAAAGACATGTCCAAAGAACGTGTGGATTGCTAGTTTTCTTTAAAAAGGGTACTCATTTTTTGGTTCATAAAATATTCTCCGCTGAGTCGTGCAGATGAATATGCACATATGCATAATGCGTTGAGTTTCTGTGAGTGCTACCTCGTAGGCCCCCAGCTGTAGCCTCTGAGCTGCAAACAGAGGCAGAGTACATAATCTCCCTGGTTGATACGTGGCCTACCCACAGACTTACAGTAACCAGGCGCTGGCGCACCAAGGCTAAACCTGCACGGGCTCTAGGAAAAAGGAATTCTGAATGAACACCGGGGCAGATAGAGCTCGCTTAGCCTGTTGAGTCAAATCTGTCTAGAAAAGGGAAACTCCGATTACAAACCCAGGTTGTCTTGCTTGTAAGTAACAGAGATAAGGTGCCTCACAAGTGGTTACCCACGAGGAGGATGAATGGTTGCAGCCCAGTGGACAATGAGACAATGATTATTGATCGTGAAACCGACTTGGATGACACTGGGTCAAACGAGATCCACGTTAGGTGTTGAGGCACCCAGCATTGGGGAGAAGTGGACTCGGTGGGGGGGGGGGGTGGGGGGGGGGGGCAGCCTACTGTCGCAGATGAAGTTTTCATGACGAAGCAATGGTAGAGTAACCGGTGCAGTTCAAGATGAACCAAAGACGACAGTGTGACAGTGTTGGATAAGAAATACACACGACACAGTAATGCCAAGCACAGAACCATAAATATCTGAGATTCAGAGATACATGACAATCAGTGCGACTTAGGTTGAACGGAAAGGGCTGAAGACTCGGACACAGGCAATTTCCTAGAAAAGCCTAAAACAACATCGGCATGAATGCCCACTTTTCATGGGGAATTTTAATGCAAGAGTAGCAAATGACTATGGTATTGTAGACTAAAGGAGCTCTCCTGCAGCTGCAACGGCTTACAAAAAACAAACATTTCAAGCATAGGACAGTTTGGAATGCCATTTCCCCTTGAATGTGTCTCATCTACAAAGGTCTTAATATAAATAATTCATTGCTAACAATGTCACTTCCTGAAAGGTAGTGTCCTGGTTTCCTGATTCACAGCTATAAATGTGAAATTTTTAATGGAGACTGGAAGAAAGTGGCTTTGCTATGGAGTGTGCAGCATCACTGGGTCCCACGGGACAGAGGGACGCAGGCGCCGGGCTATGAAGAGTAGGGAATATAAATGTACCACCCGACACAACCAATTAGTAAGGTTTGTCACGTAAACAAAACGTGCCAATTAGTCACTACTTCGGCACATCGGTGTGATGGCGAGTAAACTCACGACATTTACAATTGAGTGCGATGTTTCACTGGTGATTGCAACCAGCTTCATCAGGCGATTTGTGAAGAAGTCTTCCTGCTTCTGGTCTTAAATAGAGCAAGATGATGTCATCACTGTGAGCCTATCAGGTGCAAAGATCAGAGGGGGGGTTAATTGTAATGATGAAAATTATAATGGATTATGTTTATCTGCAAATATGCAGAACGTATTAATGACACATTTATATTTACACTAACTAACCCAAAAACCTTTATCAATAATATTGGTCGCAAAAGCCTACGTGTTAAATTGAAGAGGGAAGTTCAACATGGGCCTCATTTCATTTTCTGCACCAGGGCCAATGCCAACCACGCTTGTGCTAATGCTAGAAAAGGCTATTCTCATGGAGTCAGGGGATGAGGAGACAAGACTGGAGGGTGCCCCGTGGCCATAGGAGCACAGTGGGAAGAGGAAGATGAGTGGAGGAGAGCTCCTCCCTGTTCTCACAATGGGGGAAGTCCTTGGCGACGTAGGCACAATGTTCCAGCTGAAACTCCCGCAAGGAGGCTGCAGAAAAAAAACAGGGTGGAAGTCAATGACAGAGCACCTAGAGTCAACCAACAAAGTAATGGGCATGGGCAGGTAAAGATCGCATTCCAATGAAATGGCTAATGCTCATTCTATTGAACATTGGGGCATTATAGTAGGCGTGCATATATACAGGGTGGCCCAAAAGTCAGGAAACATTTATTTTAATATTGGCAATGAACATTTTTATTGTTTATTCCTTAGGTTAATATTTTATCTGTCATCATTATTAATATCGATTTTTCATCTTCCTTTTCAGATGACATTTAAAAATGGTAAGAAGATGGACAGGACGAATGAGTTCAATTCGTTTTTATATAAGCTACATAAGGAAGCTGTAATCTCTTTTTAAAATGTCCCAAATCCATTTAAAAATAATGATTGCATGCATTAATGTTAACGGAAGTTAGTTTGAACATTTGTTTAAATAAATTAAATAACCTAATGTGATATTCAAAATAAATAAAATAACCCTAAGTGTCCTGATGTTTGGGCCACCCTGCAATATATACCGTGTTTTCACAGCCCTTTTCCATCCACTGCTGGATGGACCCAGGACAGGATAAACAGATATCGCTGGCCAATGATGTTAGCCGTGATTGGTACTCAAACTCAGGGTCACCAGGTTCTCGATTGAACGATATTCTCAATACAAAAGCGGACATCTCCAAGCCAAATTGACAGAAAGAGACCAAAAGTATATGCATATTTATTCACCAACTATTGGTGAAAACTCCTTCACTATCCTGGGGTGCCACAGTGGCAAGATGTTAACTTCTTCGCCTGGTATGCAGGAGGTCGTGGGTTCGATTCCGATTCCGACTCTGACGTCTGTATATTTTGAGTTTGCATGTGCTCCCTGTCGATGTGTTGATTTTCTCCAGGTCCTCCAATTTTCCCTCACCATTTAGAAACATGCGTTTTGAGTATTTGGCTGTTATACATTTCTACATGATAAGATACTTCGTTGCGTTATCATTTGTATCCAGGTCGCTTCTAAAAAAGAGCTATATAGCTCAGTGGGCCTTACCAGGTAAAAAAAATTATGATAAATGTGTTCTGCTAATTTTCAATTCAAATAAAATGGCCACATTGGCAGAAAGAGACAAAAACTATATGTAATTTGTATTTTTTGTTCATAAACTGTTAATGAAAACTCCTTTCCTACCATTCATGGATTTGTCCCCAATATTTGCGACGGTGTAGAACGTTCACCTGGGTTTTTAGCATACTGCAGATGGTACGGTTCAAGGCACTCCTCTGTCTTCTTGTAGCAGTCATCCAGCGCGCACTCTTTGGACGACAAAATGACGGAACGTGTTAACGAGTGGGCGGACGAGATCGACACGACATCCCGACGTGCGCGGAGAATGCGTCCGAATGCGTTTCGCTGGCATGTTGCTCACCGAGCACTCGGTCAGGAATGCTGCGGAGATTCAGCTGTTTCTTGGCTGGAACGAGAAAAGAGGTGGGACAGTGGTGCAGGTGAGAATCGGAAGCATAGCGGAACACGCCAGAGAGATCCAGCAATTACCTTCCATTGCATCATCACGGTAATTACGAGCACCGCCATTTTTTGGATCATACAGGGTGGTCCAAAAGTCAAGACACATAGGGCTATTTAATTTATTTTAACACTGCCATTAAATTTGTTTTAATGTTTATTCTTTAAGTTAATATTGTATCTATTGATTATGAATATTTATGTTTGATCTCTCCTTTTCAGATTACTTAAAAAAATGGAAAATGCACTAAAGACAAAGGAGTTTAATTCATTTTTATTGTTACATATATGCTAAAGAAGGCAGCTGTAATTATTAAAAAAGAGATAGTCCTGAATTCATTTCAAAGAATAATTCATGCCGTTTGAACATTTGTTAATATACATGAAATAACCCTTAATGATTTGTTAAAATAAATATAATAACCCTATGTGTCCTGACTTTTGGGCCATCAAGAACAGATTTATTTTTATTTGACCAAAGTCAGGATGCACAGCTCCACCAAAGGCCCAAATTACTGAGCAGTCAGCGTTTTGGGTGCCTCACATTTTATTTCTCAAACTTCTCTGCCTCTGTAATGTAGGGCACTTACATTTTTTAACATTGAAACTAGTAGAGGCCTCATTTCTCTGCAATGGAAAATAATAAACAGCTGTCATGTTCATATTCTTCACACAATCCTCTACTCGGAACACTTAAAATAAGCTGCTTTTTATCTAATAACGAGCTTTACTACCCGGCTTCACCCGGGACTTGGATTCTTGTCTTGGATTAATTTCATATTCCCTTATAATTCACTGAAAAACCCTGAAAAAATGTGATGCTTACAAGAAAGAAAAAAGCCTAAACAAATCAATTTAACTAAATCGGATGTTTTTCACTGAAGGAAAAATCAACCTTAACCCACTTATACGTAAGGTCGATTTATACAACTCGGGAAAGGAATGACGTCGCGATCTGAAAATAGTCGCGTTCCTTAGAAATTCCAGACAGCAGAAGCTGTGCAAATTTCATGACGTCAGAGGTCAGCGTTCGAGTATTTTTTCTGCTTCACACAAACAGATGTATTTTCTGCTTTATATTTAAGAGCGAGCTCAAAATAGTTGCGTTGACTTAGAAAATCGAGACAGCGATGCCGCGCATTTGTACGGGATACACGGCCTACGTGGAGGGTTGGGGGGGGGATGTGTGACATCAGCAGGCACACTGCGTAACGCTTCCGCATGCGGGTGACATCACAGATGTGACGTCATCGTTCACTTGCTGTGCAATATATTACATGCATTATTGCACCCCCCCCCCCCCCCAAAATACAAAAGTCTATTTTTTTTATTTTTGCATTGTGTACAGTCTAGAAGCTACTAACATGCCAAATTTCAAGTTTGATGCATGTTGGGAAGTATGCTAAACATTTCGAACAGACACACATGCACAAATTTCCCTTTTATATATATGGATAAAATGCCAAGATAATGTTTTGAGATTTTTTTCAATTCCCTAAGATTTAAAGGATATTCTAGCAAAATAATAACATTAAAGCGCAAATGAAACCTTCGAGAACATTATTTAACAACTGTGTCAGTATACTGTATTAGTTACTCCCACTTCTTTGGCATCAATTATTGTTATTTAGTTTTCTGAAAATTTTTTCTGCAGTTTCAATTCATATCAATGATTATTTGTTCCACGGGTACTTGTTTCGTCAAGTACCCAGCTAGTTTCGTTGGCAACGGCTCAAAGCAGCCACTAACAACAGAGTTATTGTTGGGGTAGACAGGAACCAAGCCAGCAGCCAGCCAGGAAACTCCAGGCATAGATTATTTTTAATAATAGTGTGATGGTAATTGGGCCCAGGGATGTATTGCTAAGTGGATTGTGACTTGCTTTTCCAAGGACACATCTATCCACAATTACTTTTCAATATAAATTAGCTGGGTAATACCTACGATTATTGAAGGGTCTTTCTGTTACTCAGTCGTAACCATTCATATGCTAATTTAGAAACTGGTCAAAATATAATCTCAGGCCCCATGGTGTTAAGTGCAGTCTCTAACCCTTAGTAACTCTATCCCTGTGGTCTTTCGAACACGTTGCCCATTATATATTTATTTATTTGAAGGTCACAGTGCCATTGACAATTGTGAGGTATTTTTTTTATCACAGTTCTAACCGAAACTAGTTAATACATGTATCTCTTACAACTGTAGTACAACATGTTTACTCTTGTAATAAATGCAATTGCAGCTAAAAATCCTTTACATAAGAAAATCACTAAATTGGGGAAGAAGTGGGTAGTGGTGGGAGGGGGCGGTCAGGGCATTGGGCAGGGATAACATGAGAGAGAGAGGAGAAAGAGCAGAGCATGGTATGAGGCAATCAGGGCCCAGCACACAACATCAATAACAACATCAACAGCATCAATAACATCAATGACGAGCCACAGGGACAGACAGGGTAACCAGCGCAGCATCAACGAGTTCCAGGACATCTGCAGGGGACCCGGCTCAATCTTTCGAAGCCACGCATTTATGAGCACAGCTCTCACCAATGGCCTCGATCTTCTTCTTGTACATACTCTGAAAGCATTGCTTCCTGGCGCTCGCATAGCCCTTGCCCTTGCATGCTGTGGGGAAAGTGATGCATTGACTCAGAACAACCTCCCGCACCTACCAGACACGCAGATCCCAATTGCAACAACTCTCATTTACACATATATATACAATGTACAGGGACTCCTCTACTTACAAACGAGTTAGGTTCCAGAGGTCTGTTCGTGAAATCGATTTATTCGTAAGTCCAAATTTACTCCTGACGATTCCAAACATGTTGTACGGCATGTACACTGAACACGAGGAATGGCTTTAAAAGTTGTATAATCTCCTGTAGATGTAGATGCCACTGGTTTTTTATGTTCTGCAGATGTCGATGCCACCACCACCATCTATTGCGCTGCGGTTGAACTTACAACTCTCGGTCCGAACAGGCAACTGGACATATGGGTAGGTTTGTTCATATCTCTGAAAGTTTGTAAGTCGAATGTTCGTAAGTAGAGGAGTCCCTGTATGTCTAAATCGGCTCAAGCCTCCCGTAAATCACGTGACTCCTCCCCCGACCCCCCTGTGAAAACAGACGCTGCCCCATGCAACATCGAGGCCCTTATGTAGCCACTTCCTCCCTGTCCTCATCTTTTCTGACATATGGTCCCATTTTTCATTATTTTCCTCTTATTTCCAAATCGTTCGTGCTCTCTGCCCTTTCCTGTTCCAGTTTATTTTTCCAAACATTATATCCGTGACTCTACTCCACTTCCAGTGGTGTGGCACAGGTAAAAAAAAAAGTTTCTAGACTTTACCTATACAGTATTGTGAAATCATTACGGTTGACTAAGCTAATACTGTACATTCAAGGGACATCGTAATATGGCTATGTGAGTAATAACCAATCCCATGAGAACTCGGAAGGTAAGCAGAGTTGAACCTGGGTGGTTGTTTGGATGGGAGAGCAAGACGCATACAACAGGTGTTATAGACCATCGTGGGTCCATGTGCTGGGCGGCAGAAGACTGCAACAAAATTAATTGTTGAATTGTATGTCTGTGCGCCCACGCACGTTGCTCGCCCGTGCTACCACGCACTGACCAGTGTGGTGAAGTATGGTAAATTAACCCTCATGACCAATACGGCCGTGGCACTACCCTCATCCAGCAGTAGACTGCTGGATCAGAATACATGTTCCTCGGAGTAATGATGACCGTCAGATTGCCAACGCGAGTGGTGGTTGTTGTGATGGTTGTAGGCCTTCGTTGATGACAATGATGACCACGGTGGGTATGAAAGTTGAAACCATGGGCAAGTTTATAAAATCTCTCTTCACCACCACCTCTGTCCACCCAACAGTATAAATGGGCATAGCACAGTAAATCGGCAGGTCTAGTGTGGTGGGGTGAAGCGTGGGCACTCCTGCCTCTCACGTACACGTCCAAGACGTCTGGCCAGTGTCGGCGAGGAGGTCAAATTGCACTGCAGTAGAGGGGCTCTCTGGAGCTCCCTCTAGTGGAGACCCTTCCGTCAGCAGTGGTACAAGCGAGCAATTGTGGGGCCGCACCTTTACCTTTATGATCGTGTCAATGATAGCTTTCCCGTAAGTATGCCTGATGATGATGACCGGGGTTAGTGGCGGTGATGAGTGAAGGTATTGATGGCAACAGAGAAGGGATCGCAGCGAGTTGTTACCTGTGAGCTCGTCATAGCTTTGGCGTGAGTTAATTAGGCAGCGCAAGTCCACTTGATCAAACGCGTCCCCCTCGCAGACTGCCATGGCCACGCAGAAGTTTGAAGGAACACAGTTATTGTCAGTACATAAACAATTAAACATTTACCGGATTTGAAGTGGATACAGGAATTCCAAATGGATGGCCCAGTTGTGAGGCAGTGCAAAGTGATGATCAATCACAGGACAACATAAGGATGACACATCAAGTGGCTCACTTGGTGTACACCTGCCATTCAGGCTTTTTGTTTACAATGTTATTTATATTTTTAGCCAATGTTAATCCCGATTGTGCTATTGGCGTAGCATGTCACGAGAGCAAGTATTCCATTCAAATCTCTCGTGGCTCACTTTCCTCCGCCGTCAGGTACTGGTTGAGCGGCTCCTCGCATTTTGTCTTCACGCTGATGCACTCTTTGAACTCGCAGGCTGGCCACACGGAGAGGGCAGAAACGCACCATCATAACGACAACATAAACCCCCACGCAAAAACACATCAGAAGGCCCGGCGTAAACGCAAGCATCGTAAACTTATCGGCTCTGTGTCAAGCTTTTGACAACGATGAGGACATTTAAACTGTGGTGGCACAGGGGGTGGTGGTGCAGGGCTTGATGCCACAGGGTGTGGTGGCGCAAGGCATCGTGGTGCAGGGTATGGTGGTGTATGGTGCAATTAGCACATGGTGTGGTGGCACAGGTTGTGGGAGGAGAGTGTGGTGCTACAAGGAGTGGAGGTGCAGGGGGTGGTTAGTGCCTGATGTGGCGGAACATTGTGTGGTGGCGCACGGTATGGTGTTGTTCAAAAAACTGCATTGGGTGCCTAAAGAAGATCCCCAGCATGTGGAGTGAAAGTTTAGACAACAAATTATCTCGCCAGTAATGTACATTTGCTATTCACACCGTGCTTATAGCTCAAGGCCATCACAAAGGTGCTATGTCTTCTTTGGTTCTTTCGGTAAAGTCACGTAGAATGAGAATAAAATAACAAATTGATAAAATAAAATAACACAATAAAATTCTCACGACGTTTCGGCCACAACACAAGCGGCCTTCATCAGGTGAAGGGACGAGACTGTCTGGTAGGACAGCGCTGTCAATTATTATTTTATTCTCATTCTACGTGACTTTACCGAAAGAACCAAAGAAGATGAATCCTTGCAGTCACGAAAGCTTTAAATCGAAAGGTGCTATGCTTCACGAAGCCTGCAGTGGTTTCTTAATAGGGGACGATGTTGCTACATTTCACAGATTTTTGCAATTTGCAAGTACAGTCGACCCTTCCACATCGCGAGGGTTAGGGGCGCAGGCCCCCTGCGATCTGGAAAAAAACGCGTACATTTTTTTGGTCCCGTTGGTGAGCGAAGCGAGCACCTCCAGCCGGGGGGTTCAGGGGGTGGGGGGGGGGGTGCTGTGAGCCTTTGCATGTCGTCTGCTGGCTTTCGCGTTCTTTTCGGAAACTTTTACTTTTTGCAAAATGTAACTTTAAAAAAATTGTGTATATTTATGGTATTAAAAGATAAAATACTTTAATGTTATATAGTACTGTACATATATTATATACATTATGAGTTACTAAACTTTTTGCGTGTCATCTGCGGCTTTCGCAAAACTCCCAAAAACTCCACAAAAATTCCCATTTAATTTCTTATGCCGACCCCGTGATATATCGAAATCGCGATGGGGAAAGTCGCGATGCAGAAGGGTCAACTGTACAGCCTGTTCTCCTTTAACGTGTTTTCATAACGTGAATTGGATATAATGCGATGAATGTATGAGGGAACACTTTTTATAACGCAGATGTGAATTGGGTATAACACAATTGAATCAACAGAACTTACACAACTATGTCGCTAGTAGGAATAAACGGTTGTACGGCTGCCTCAGTGGAGCATCACGCAAGCCGGGATGCTTCTTAATGCTACCCACTCACCTCAATATTTGTTCAGCCTGCATATGCAACTCATGTGTTATCGCAGACTGTGCTTTCATTCCATTATTATATATTATTTATTATAACACGATTTTTTTCAGAACGTGGTGTTATTCTTGGTTCTTTCGGTAAAGTCACGTAGAAGGGAAACAATAAAATAATGGTGTTCTTCAGGAACGCAACTACCACGTTATAGGAGAACAGGCTGGAGTTTTTTAATCTTGTCAAATTTGGGTTGTGATGGCAGCACATATGGCCCAGCCACTACCCTGTTTGGAATGACGTCATGGAATATTTAACATCCACTGTGAAGCTGACAGCATGCATGTTTAATATTAGCAGAAGTATTCACCAGGGTAGCTGTGCGACTCGATCTGAAAACCCTCCGCAACAAGCGGTGATTATGCTAAACACCTGGTACAACCCGAAAACGCATCAGAGAGTTAAAAGGAATGCCTTTGTTTAAAATGTGTGAATGCATGCACGTGTGCATAGTCTCAATCTATATGTGTGCATGCGGATCTGCATGTGTACGATTCAAAGTTACCAGTCGCATTTTCTTTGTCGCCACATCGCGCTGTTGCCTCGAGGCAGCCAGTGTACTTGCAATCTGGTGAGAAATTCACAATTGCACCCTCAAGGTGACTGTAAGACTGGTAAAAAAACACAGTAAAGGTCAAGGGTTAAAGATGCAGATCTGAAATGCCTTGCTCACTTTTCTTCTGGTGGGAGGGCATCCACTAGAGGATATCTTGGCCTACTCTTCCATGCTAGACAGACGTGTTGGAATAGGTCATAACACCCACATTTTACCCCCCAACACGAAATCTACATATTGACAATCTGCCGACCAACCGTGTTGATCGACAGAGGAGGAGGGATTGAAGAAATTCGCATTTAATTCAACTGCCATGCCAGATGATCGAACCAACGTGCTCCCAAGCTCTGGATTGGAAGTTCAGCGTATTAAGCCATGGCAGTGTCGGATATATATCAGTAAGAAACACATTCCAGCAGCAGAAGCAAATCTGTGAGAAAATGTGCGGTGAACAGGATTGGATCGCCATTTTGTCATTATCAACATTAGTTGTATTTTTAGATTTAGTAAATAAACCTCAAAAACCGAGACAAACCACAAATAAAAGGCAAATAATTATAATTCAATCTTGATTTCATTCCTAAAATAAAACTTTTAACAATCTTAAGAAATAGCCACTAACAGACAGGGGCGGAGCCAGGGGGGGTGACAGGGGTGACATTCTGCGTATAAGTGTACAACACTCGGTCTGGCCGACTCCTGCAACTGCATTGTCAGAGTGTATCGCCGACCGATGGCGTCTAGTTCAACAGCCTGACTCTCTAATCATTCTTGAAATTAAAATTTGTTGAATGTCACCCCGGCCTGAAATCCTGGCTCCGCCCCTGCTAACAGATATATATATTTGATCAAATACTATTTGAGGACGCACAGGTCATTGTGTAGCAAAGAAAATAATACAACAGTTGTGTATCAGATATTATCAATACACTGCTGGCTGAAGATCTCTCTACACCACTGCCCCCCGATGCCAGAATCCCCTTTTCTCCTGCACACGACCTGATCCCATCACCTCATCTCTACAGTTGTAATCCTCTGCTCTTGTGAATCTCTTTGTTGAATAATTTCGATTCTGATCCACCTTCAGTAATTGCCTTAGGCATGAACGTAGAATTTCTTTCGGACCTTCCTTTTACCTCCAACAAATTTTCAAACTTGTTGTGTATCACTTTTGCTCTGCACATATTTTATCTTGAGCCCAACTTTGCAGCCGTTCTTTGTGTGTGAAGTGATTAAATAATTACATTATAAGGCAGCTGTAATTCATTACAAATACAAACTAAAATTGAAAGATTTTGAAATTACAATAGTTTCATATTAAAATTATCGATATATGAATGCATGCAGTGAACTGCTGTAAAAAATCCACACGGGAATCATGAATCATGTTTTTTTTTACTTCTATTGGTTGCACAGTACTGCCTAGCAGTTAGAATCCACGTGGCTTTACTTGATTACCATATTTGCACAAGACTATAGTGTCACAATCCTGTACACCCAACACTTTTTAGGGTTAGTGGACCACATACAATTCGTGAAAAGTTCCTATCAGTGGGTATTGAGTTGACCATCTCCTGGATTCCCAGGGTATGGCAGTAAAGCAAGTGGATTAATCTCCATTTGTTCCACCTGTATGGGGATTGAGTGTTACCCTTTCCTCGCACACGTGGGTTTTCTCTGGATACTGTGGTTTCTTCCCACATCCCAATAGTGTATAGGGCCACAGAGCTTGGGGAATTGTTATAAACGGTTTTGGCTTCCTACCTGTTTGTCTGTGGCTTTCGACATCGATTGTCTCTTTCTCTGAGGCTCGAGTGAAAACTGTGCATTACAAATTCAAATGTATTTTTAACTGTTTTAGATTTTAATTGGCGAATGGCAATTGTTATTCATATTTACCCAAAAATGCCTCACATAGTTTAAAGACTTCTTTGTCAGGTGGCTTCCAAAATTTGTTTGGCCTATGTGAGAAAGCTGGTGTGCCCAGAGAAAACCCACACTTATGAGGCGGGTTACTCTGAAAGATCCGCAGTGAAGGATGTATTGAATAGACTCAATCCAGTAAAGGGATGGAATCTATTTTTCAGACATATACCTGCCGTTATAGCCCAATCCTACAACACTTGGTATGCACTTGTGGTCACCCATTCGAGCCCTAACCAGGATTCTAAACCCTCCTTGTCTACTAGCCCATCCAATGCATATAGTAGAAATTAACAATTCGCTAAGATGATTATTATTGTTAATTATAGTTCGCCTGTAACTGCATCTGACTCAATACATTTTTTGCTGCTTGCTGCACTTACGTAATTATTTGCTTCAATTAACCCTCGGCATGTGGAATTGGGTGTTCCCTCCTGCCCCGACTCCTCTTTAGGCCCCACTTAATCCTATTTAGGCCACCACGAATTTATTTTTAGGCCGCAATACCAATACCCTGCCATTCGCCACGAAGTGACAGTGAAGTCGCCACAGCGCCTATGCCAGGCCAGGTGCACTTTGAGTCCACGTGAAGTGTTGAAGGCTCGCTGACAGGTCACGAGACAAACCTAGGTGCTATGGGTTGGCTAAGATGACTGGCAGATGCACCAACTGTACCTTCCAGTGTGCTCCGCACATTGTTGAGCGTCGCTCCTCTGCCCCACACCCTTCTTAAGACTCATTATTCATCCCCCACCCCTTTCCATTTAGACCCCGCCCCCTCTAACTTAAGGCCATCCCCACAGCTTCCTTTTAGGCCCCACCCCCTCCTCTGTCGGCCCCCCCTCTTCATCTTTAGGCTCTGTTTTTTTTTACTGGACACAGGTTTGTGTTTGTGTGTTTAAAGGCATTACTGTCTTTTTTATCCATGAAACTTGGCAACTCTAAGCTAAAGCCGGGTAGATATCAGTGGGGGGTTGTGCATGGGAAAGTAGATTTTAGTGAGAGACAGCGTGAGTGGGAAGTGGTGGTAGTAGTGAGCGGGTAGTAGTAACAGTAGTGAACAGGTAGTGGTAGCAATAGTGAGTGGATAGTGAGCAGGTAGTGGTGGTAGTAGTGAGCGGGTAGTGGTGGTAGTAATGAGCGGGTAGTGGTGGGGGTTGTGCAAGGGTACTAGCGTGCACAGGCAGCAGCAGTAGCGGTTGGCGGGGACAGCTTTATGACCAAAATCCCTTTTCGAGCAAAATAATAACAAGGTCATTTGCTGTCGCATGCCTTCATGCCACGTGGTGGTGGCACACGCCTGTACTTCAGCACTGTGTGGAGGCGGTAATGGTTAGTGGATCACACATGTCGGAAAATGACCTTCCTATGGGCGTCGAGGTTGTTATTCTGTGGCTTGCCAGGATAACGTGGTAGAGCAACTGTGGACTGGACTCCATCTAATCCATTACTAATGAGCCGATAGCACCTTAATATATAGAGGACTGCAGAGCTTGGGGTTGGGGGGGATTTCGCTCTGGCCCACCATCTGGCTGCCTTTCATTGCTCATCTGTGGTCCCTCTACGTGCCTCCGAGTTGATCTGTCTCTTCGAGAGTGAATATTGTGCGGCGCATTACAAGTTGTAATTATTATTAGTATACCTCTGGAGTCGGTAAATTGGGTCCCGCATTGTAGGGAAGTAATAGTGGTTGTCCTATTGAGACACTCGCCCCACCAAAATAATGTGGAATTGTCACTACTCGTTCAGGGCTGTAAAAAGGTTATTACTGCCACTGCATCATCCACAAAAAAATGTTCACGCCAAAATGGCGTGCCGCAGGTAATGGTAAAAATGGTAATAAAGAGCCAAGCGGTGCCATACCACAAAGTTTTTCCGGACTACAGAGGAATTGCAGGCATGTGACTACCGGCAAAATTTGCAGAAATTTGCAGATTAAGACATAGATTTTGCTTGGACCCAAATTGGGCAAATTTGTCATATGGGTCAATGTTAAAGAATGCTATGCATTGTTTTGCCTTGGTGTCCAAATCTAAAAAATGCAAACAAATTCTTATCTACGAAACAATTCAGGTCAACACAGCTAGCCTGTGCAGATGCAAACCAAAATAATGTAGATTGCCAAATATAATAAAAACCTTTGTATTTCCTATTCTTGGTTATTTCGGTATTTCCCTGCAGCTCAAATCCCGTAGCTCTGTGTTAGTCCCGCTCACTTCCTAAGGATCGCAGTTTGTAACTCTGCAAAGCTTTTTTTTTATCCGCCACGGTGTCCCGTGGATTACGGGAGCAGTAATCCACGAGTTTCAGGGCTTCAGGGATTGCTGAATTGTGGATTTTCGGATTGTTCTGTAATACTTCGAACAATCCTTTGGGTTAGCACGTCTGTCGGTCCCAAGACAAGAGAAGGGAAGCATGAGAGAGCTGGGAGACAGAGGGGGGCTATAAAGGAAAGCAAATGCAATTATATGCATAATGGATTGGTGCGTCCAGAACCTGGTGCCTATTGTGTAACTTGAGCTCATACCGTGGATTTCATCCAGGGAAAACTTGCATGTTTCCTTCACCTGTTCATCTGTGAACTCTAAACACACGTGTAAACAAACACACGAAACACACCGACACACAAGGGAACGACATGGTGAGGCGGTTGGGTGAAACATAGTTGGCATCCTTATGTAATTTTGACTCACGTTAAATGTTTACGATGGGAAAAGTTTACAATGAAGATGGCAACAGACATTGCATCGAGGTATTGGTCAGCATCTCAAGCACAATTGCTTTGAATGCTTCTGCTATGTGCTGTTGATGATCACTTGATATATATGGTTTAAAATCTTAAGCTTGTAATACGTCACCAACCTTTTAAGCACACAGCTCAAAATTATTCCCAATTGTAATGCAACAAAAAGGAATTATACCTTCACGGACTCATAAAAATAGTGCAAATTATCCTGTGCTAATTTTCATCCCTTTGTGAAACCAACACTGAATATAATGCAGTTTGTTTGACCTATAGAACTTCAAGACATGCATGTTTGTTTAAGCCAGACATAAATGTACACGTTTTCTTAATTAGCAATGCTGAGATACCAGCATGAGGATATTTGAAAATGTCATTTCTGTTTGAAAACTAATTCCTTTACAACTGCTTTTCGTGTTTAGTTTATTGTCCTTCCCCTACACCTCCGATTAGCACGGTAGGCTACATACGGTGCGAAATAAGTTCAACATATATACATACAGGGAGATGAAGTGAGCGCGACTAGATTGTATCATGGTGGCTAGCACCCAAAACCATATTTTCACTATGCATACACCCTTGCATGCAAATTATGTACACATGTGTATCCACATAGAGACTGCCACAATATGTCGATGTGTTTGTTATTCGTAGTGGAGAAGTGAAGTTGTAGACTGCGATGAATATGGCATGGGGTTAAAACTGAAAGGTTCCCATTACAAGATAATTTTAGCTTTACCACTGACGCAGTCAATAGTCTTTGAGACCCCTTGTCTTATCTGATACACAATGTCTCATCTGGTCTTATCCGATACATAACTGTCTCAATCCGGTAGAGAACTATAGTCTCATGAAATATAGAACTAATCCTCGTTGATCTGGTAACAAACTATTGCCCTATCCAATATAATAATGTCTCATCTGGAACTGAACCCTTGTATTATTGGATAGAGAACCAGTCTTATTCAATGCAGAATGTATATAATAATTTAGAGATTATTTATATGTTGTCTTGACTTAAAGCTTACGTGACTGCAGGAATTATTTCATCCTATCTACGTGACTTTACCGAAAGACCCAAAACAATTTTATGTTATCATTTATAGATGATATATTTTGCATTGTGAAATACCTCGTTTGTTCGTGGTGCTATATTGCTTAAGGACCCTGTACTCGGTCTCTGCAATATTGATGTTTTTTGTCTATAGTTTGTTATGTTGCTGTGCTCACCCACCATGGATCTCCACGGTAAAATAGCCAGGAAACTGGCAAAACGGGATAATCTAATCAACGCAAGCTCAAACTTAATATCCCATCTGGTACAGAACCTTCATCTCATCCAGTCTACAAGATGCCAGTGACTTGTCAGAATGCATGCTTCGGCACCATCAATCCATAGCTGCGATATGAAGGCAACTGGGGACAGCCGCGGCAGCGAGATGGCGCCAAAGGTGCCGTCAAAGCTAAGTATTAAACGAGTTAGCATTGGCGAATGTGTTCAATTTTCCAGCTTGAAACGAGGTAACTGAGCTGATAAACGTGCATGTGGAAGGAAACCTGTGTCTGAAATCCTTCTTTGTGCAAGATTACAATCAAAATCATGCATACCTCGCTGTTCCTTTTCCACTTTTGAGTGACACGGCAGGATCAGCTGCCACAGCAGCAACAGAAGCGGCAAATAGACCTTCATGATGACGTGGCCACGATCTGTACACGATCAACACTGCACACACAGCAAGACATGATTTGCTTTATGTTGTCATGAGATGACATATCCATTGGGATTTTGTCCCAATGCAACCTTTCATGTTAGAGAATGGTCCACGGAAGCAGATAACACTGAGCTATCTCTGATATCCCTTCAAATTAGGGCTTATCCACACACTAACTAGGGGTCGGGGGGAACTTCCCACTCGCCCTCCTGGAGAAAATGTTTCTCAACATTCTCAGACCTAGAATTTTTGTCAAATTAAGTGCAGAACTAAATATGTCACGACGTTTTTCTGTGTGGTCATTTGTGCCCTATCAACTCACGACACTCAGTTTGAACCCAGGATATCGGTTTTTGTCAGCTCAGCGCTCTGACATTTCGTCAGGTTCAGTGCTCATGTTCGATGTCATAGGGCCAGACTAAAGCACCTTCATGTCGATTAGGATTCAATTTGAATGCCCAATTGCTCGTAGAGGCACACTAATGGCAGCTTTAGGAATTTGAGAGTGGTAGGTCGCCCATTCTGCTTTCCCTCCTTGTAGTCTGTACTCAGAAGTCCCTGCTGGATATTATATTGAAGTTTTTAAAAATTATAAACCTTGTTTATCTAGAAAAAAACCTCACCGAGTCTCATGTCTCTTGTTCAAGAGAGTCCTGCCAAGTTTTCAAGTGAGGGGCGATGCTGCTGTGCATAATCCAAATTGAGCAATTTTGCACGTACTTAGTTCCGCATTGGGATGTTTGGTCAACACCAAACATCCCAATTCTGTGCTTTCTTACCTCTGGATGAAAAGCGGAGAACCCGAAAAGAAACCCATGCAGAAGGGGCGAACGTACAAAATGCACGCAGAAATGGCACCAGAGTCGGTAATCGAACCCAGAAACGTCTTGCTGTAAAGGCACAAGTGTTACCACTTCGCCACCCTGCCGCTCAAATCTCTGCCCCCGTTTAAGAACAGACTCAGAGCCTTTTTGTCTCTGGCTATGACTGCCCCCGTCAATTACAAACACCCTCTTTCTGTAGAATTGTACGCAGAACACGTGGTGGTGAAACGCTATGAGTTTAGATTGTATTTATTTCAGCAGGAAGGGCACAATGAGCGACAATTGCAATCAGAATCTTTATTTGGGCTGGAGGAATCCGATGAGCTATGAATCTCTTTTTCACAGATGTCCAGTATGGGTGAGTCAGCAAGTTACAACAGCAAACAATAGAACAAAAACTATAGGAGTGCAAAATAGAGAAAATGGTAAGCAAGTCACTACATATAAATATATAATACTTGCTTTCATTATATGAGTCCGATTTAACACGCTTGGGCAAGGCAGCAAAGCAACGACAAAAAAACAGTCCGGGACCGCACCAAGATAAAATGTCAATTCAACATTGAACTATCGATACAAAGGTAAGGATAAAAGTTACAAGTCACATTTTGCAAATGTGACTCTATCCAGCACAAGATGCAACACCATACCTTGCACCGCCGGTGTGAGTTGAGCGTTAGCATAGGACGGAGCCGAGCTGACAACTGACTTGGCAACGAGTGGGTGGTGACTCTTAGTGCTTTCACATTGGTATCATTTCCTCTTTGGGAAGTGACTCTTGTGGATGCCCTATAGCGATGCAATACTGCGCGCCTCCTCAATAGGGCGGGAGGGGGGTCAAATCGCACACACAAAATAATGAACAACAATATTTTACCCAATTGTGAATTTTGTGAGGTATCCCAACCAGCTAGTAACTGCAAGAGAATAAAAAACTGCAAGAGAATAAAAATTTTTGTTTGCGCAGCATTGCTTACTCTTGGAAACCACATTGTTTACGATCAACGAGTTTTATAAAGGTCTTTGATATCGCTGTAGGTTACCATATGGGTTAAAATGTTATCGTAGTTATTCTATATTGGCAGATTCATACATAATTTTTCTCCAGTGATTCGCATGTATGATATAATTTCACACATTTAATAATCATCTCGAGTACCCCGTGGGGCATTGCCCCCACCCCCCCGGAAGTCCGCATCACCAATTCAATGCCCACGTTATGTCTCTAATAACGCTGCTTCGTTATCATGCTCTTTGTCTTGGATGAAAATTTAAATATGGCGCAAGCACAGTACTAGAGTTACTCATCATCTTCCCGTACATGTGACTAACACATCGCTGATTCGCACGATTCCGTCATTGACTTTTGTTTTTCACACTTTATCCGAGATGCTAGAGAGCACCTGTGGCCAAAATGTGCCCTGCAATTGTGGGTTTTGACATTCTGATTTTCCGACAAACAATTGGCATACAGTATTTGCCTCCGTTACAACTTTATTAGATTGGCTCTGTAGAGTGGTGGAGGGTTAAAGTCAAAGAATGTAACTTTATAACTACACGAACTAATCCAAAATAAACTAATTATGAATCATGATATTGGTCGTGAAAGTCTGGATGTAAAATGTGGTGTTTGGTTCAGCGTTCTGTTCTTAGATGTCTTCCTGTTTTATTCTCAAAACCTAATTTTATTACATCTAACGCCTAATTTCTCCCTGGCTGTGGTCAAAATTGCAGATTCCGGAACAAAATGTGCACTAAAAACTCCTCCAATTGGATCTATTAAATCTGATTTGATCTTCTTTGACCACGTAGACCTGCCTATTAGATTTGACTTAGTCTGCCGTGACCATGTAGACCTGTCCATTCATTGAATCTGAATTGACATGCTGTGACAATGTAGGCCTCTCCATTGGATCTGTTTTCAACTGCTGTGATATGTAAACCTACTCAGGGGGTTGCCCCTTGCAACGCTGTTAAAAATAAGGAAACACTTCCAACCGCAAATGCACCGTTGTCTTCCCCACACTTTTACATTAAATATTAATGAGAATTAGGGATGCCACGATATGACGATACAGGGTTACTTTACATCATTTGGTATGAGGTCCGCAAAATAATAGCATCGTCCGTTTTGCTATATTTATTCAAACTAAGTGCATATTCTGCGTCATCATGACCGTACCTGCCACACATGTAGTGCAGTCTTGAGATACATTACAGAATGGTGTGTATTTTAATATGTGCGAGATACAGTATGATAATATTGTATACAGTATTTTAAAATATGGAAATATACTACGTTAAAACAACACGAAACTACATAATGTAAAACATCAAACACCAAATACACCTCTATCACAAGGCATCAAGTCTGCATTAACCACACATGCTTGGGGTAGAACATGCAAACAAATGTTTCTATAATTAACGCATTCTCCTTGAAACTCATTGGCCTACACCAGAGACAACCTCCTTTTATGGCTTTGTCTCAACAGTGTTAGACCAAAGAACGCCAAAAGGTGAATGCGATGATATAAGCCACTTCGATGAGCTATCGATGCGTGGCCAGGCCGCCTCTGAAAAAGAGCTCGTAGCTCAGTGGGCTTTGCTTGGTAAATAAAATACAGCAAATTACAAACAATAACAGTCACGCTAACAGGTCTAAGTCCCATCGTGGGCAAACATCCGTGCTGAGTGGCAATCAACTCTCGCATTGTTGGAACAAACACTGAAAAGTACACAAAGAAACAAGGAGAAGTGCGTGATTGGAATTACAATGATACAGAAAGAGGAAGACGTGGATTAGAGAACATACGCAGGTTACCGGCATCGTAAAAGCTGTTGAGAAACGTAAATGTGGATTTGGACAGAACGCGTTCCTTCAAGTAATGATGACCGATGGTCAAGAGAAATGACAGAGTGGCAGCCAAGGAACGGAGCGCGTTAGCGTGAACGCCTAATGAGGACATTGAGCAATAAGATCAGGTCGCGCGCAGGTGCTGCATGGATCATTATAATCATCGCAGGGTGTGAGAGATGGTGGCGGTTTAGGGACGATGTAATCCAGCAGTGGATTGACCAAAGCTGACGATAACGAATTGTCTTTATTTTAATCGCTACACAAAAAACCTATGTATGCTTCCTCATGTGTTATTTGGTCGATTTTTTTCTGTTTGTGTATATCATTGATTTTATTTCTTTGCGTAAATTACAGTCAAATGCTTCTCCTTCAGAGAATGGAGAAGCATAAATGTAGTTATTCAACATTTGGATTCTAATGATTCTACCAGGGCTTTTCATTCTGTGGAATGAATATGTGATTCTTATAATTGTACTTTCAATTTTGCTTCATTCTACTATAAAGTTTCAAGTATTTTTTTTATAGTTATGATTACTTTTCATATGTAATAAATAAGATCATTTCAATATAATATTCTGAACATTTGCAGTTTTAATTAGACGACGAATATTTTAAAGTGAATTTCATGCAAAATTTCAGCTTTCCAACGCCTTTTTAATACATGTTTTCGCCTACAACATCAGAGTGCAGGGCCACATTAAATACCCACTACAATGACGATAGTTTAAAGTGATTTGAAGCATGTTTTATTTTCAAAATGGAATATGGTTGGGGGGGCAGAGCTCTGTGACGTCATATTTGAGGGGGGGTCTGACGTTTTGTGACGTCGTGTGACGAGGGGGCGGGGGGATCAAAAATCGTCCAAAATCGCTTGACGGCATTTATGGACGGCCCCTAAGCACGTGTTTACATCCCCACTGCACACATCGCCACAATACCTACCATGTGAATTAAAATAGGGCGAGATTGCTGTGGCATGTTAGAAACATAATTCCCGGAACAGAGGTGCGGACTATTCCGACTTGAATTAAGCACTGGTGGTTGGATCGAGAGAGTCTATTATGACAAAGACCAGCCCGCCTCAAGACCAACACCCTCCTCTTACACCAGAGTAGTTTGGCTTCATGTGCTTGGAAATTGTCTTGGCCAAACACTCCCCAATACCTGACTCACCGGAAGAGCAGTCTTGAGACTGATCGAGGAACGTGGCACAGCTATGCGCATCGGCACCCCAAGCAAACGCTAAGAACCTCAAGCAGCTCACGAGGCCGAGGACTCATAGAAAAAAATTAGGGGACAGCAAATGTGAGCTCAAATTCAATTAAAAATCCATTTACTCTCTGTAATTTCTATCTTTTGCCTGTATCTGACTTATCTCACCGCGTTGATACGTCTACATTTATTTTACCTTATTTATAAACGATATCTACTATACATTTTACGTCCTCTCGCTAGTACATTATATATTTAAAAGAGGGGTCTGCATAATTAATTCCTGCTTCGGGCCCCCGATTTTCTAGGACCAGCACCACCGTCCACGTGATCCACCAACCCTTGCCTCCAAAGCACGCAATCACAGGGATGTGCTACCAACGAAAAATGACAGCGTCTCTAAATAACCAGGGTGATGTTTTGTACAGTACATTTACCCCAATAAGTGAATTAATCATTGCATCGCATGATCGCCATGTTCGCCTACGTCTTGAGTAGGCCTTCATCCAGCAGTGGATTGACCATGACTGCTGCTGATGAAACCACAATATCCATGGCGTGGAGTTATGTCTTCGTGTTGTTTTAAACTTAGCTTAAATAGAAAGCAATAGAAATAGCGATAGGCGTCACCCTATCTCGATGATCTGATACATTTCGCCTGTAAAATCCCCCAAATCGTGCCTTTTATGTAGACTTGTGGAGTAAGTTCTCTGAATGCTCACTTTCAATGGGCTATAAACACACAAAATATATTAATATACCCTACGTAGAGAATGTGACATTCTTCTGTTAAAAAAGGGACTGCAAAACCCCCTTTCCATTGTGTGTATATAATACATCCACCCACTATTTAAACTAAGTTTAAAACAACACGAAGACATAACTCCACGCCATGGATATTGTGGTTTCAACTCAGTCTGGGTACGTGCCGAGACTGATACAAATAGTCTGGGACTTTTTATTGTAATTTTTTGGTAAGGGCGCGACAAACGAGTATGGTCGGATTCACGACGCGATCTTCCTCATTACTGGTAACGGCAGACATCAGAAACTTTCCCCCAAAATTGGGACAAGGCTAGAGACGGGATCACACGTGTGTGTGTGTCTGCAGCGTGGGGGACGGTGGCATAGTGGTTAGCGCACTGTGTTATAAAACCACGGGTAACCAGAGTTCGACCCGGCGGTGAGTAATGTCAGAATCAGTTATAGGCCTCCTCTTGGTCAACTCAGCCTTACATGAGTTCCTGGCGTGGGTTTGTGTTTATTCGCCCGGAACTATTTCCTCATACAGAGGCAAAATTTCCCAAAAGGCATGTTGTGGGTCAAGTTATTGAGGACATATTAATGGCAGCACAGCACACGAGGGGGTGGGTGGCCAGCACCATGCACGGCCCCATTTGTCTCCCTTGCGCCGATGTTTACACACTGCACCAGCTACTTATTTAGGCTATTCTATTGTTGCCTGTGGTAATATGTTCAGGAGCTAAATACTGTAACAATGTGGAGGTCTGCTGGCCACATGTGCATGCAAACACAAAACAATCCCCCATATAGCCTTGACATACCTTTGGGGTATGTTGCTGTTAGCTCGTTCCTACGAAGGCCGGCACGGCACTCGAAGGGGAGGGTGGCTAGCACCACACCACACCAGGTAATTATTTGAGACTGGATACACACAAAAATCGCCGTATTCCACGATGTGCCGGTGACATCACCATGGCGCTTGTGCCAGGCTCGGTGCACCTTGAGGCCACGTGAAGCGTGGAAGACCCAGTTATGTGCCATGAGTTGAATGACCTCGATGACTTGACAGATGCACCAAGATATACAAATACACATTCACACATGTAAGTACAAAAATAAAAAGATATAGATCCTCCGGAACAGCGACGGGGTGGGTGGCCAGCAACATGCCCGGCCGCCTTTGTTATGGCGATGTTGACACACCACATACTCAGAGGCTAAGTTGACCTTGGGGACACCCAGTTCAGATAATCGTCACTGGTGTTGGTCGGAAGCGGGAATCGAACTAGGGTCGAGAGTCGCCGGGTTTGTAGCGCATCGCTCACCGCAACATTACCGCTCCCCACCATAAATGCAAAGTCTTCAAACAAGACAAAGATCCCCCCTAGAGCCTTAACAGACTGTTGTGGCAAGTGCTATTAGCGAGCACCTGTGAAGGCTGGCACGGTACATGAGGAAGTGGGTGGACAGCACCATGCCCGACCACATTTGTCTCCCTAGTGGCAGTGTTTTACACACTGCACCAGGTATTAATTTGAGGCAGAGTCGACCTAGGGGAGGCCCAGTACTGCTCCAGAAAAAAGTCACTGGTTTTGGCCAGTCACGCGCATACTCAGCCAAACACCCACAATAATAAACGCACATACAGGCACGCACACACGCATCGGTAATGACAGACACTAACACAGTGCAACCGTCAGAAGGGGATTTCCAGGTGTACTTCATTGAACCCTATGGGCAGGTAACAATGTGTAACCTCAGCCGAAAAGTCGGTAATATAAACAGGACAGTAACACCTAGACCCTAGGTCAGGTCTTAGAACACGTAGTGAATGCGGGTTAGGTCCTATAACACGTTCTAGGTCCAATAACGTAGTTAATAGGTATCCAGCTACATAACCCATATAGCAATACATAATTCATTCCTTTGTTAATTAATTTGCAGGATTTCATGACCAATTTTTTTAGTCATTTTCTTTTGGGTTAGAGCACTGTGTAGGTATAATGTAATTGTTTTCCACGATACTCCACCACCCGACGAAGTTAATCAAATCTAATTGCCACGTGGGCAAATATGCAAATTGATTTGTTTTTTGAGGAAACCTGATGAAAGACGAGTGACATCTTGACATTTTATGAATTGTGAAAATGTTGCTTGCCTTTCAACATTCCGGTTTGGTGAAAAAAACCCCTATAAATTGGTTTATTTGGGCCCATAGCAACTTGATTTTATTGGTTCTGTCGAGTGGTGAAGGATTATAATTAAACATTAACGTGACTACACGATGATCTAACACTAAATAAACAAATGAATAATACCATTGTCAATCGCCTGATCCCCACCGCCATGTCGATCTGAGTGACGTGTATCACCAATTCTCACCACAACTAATTAATGTATCAGTGCAAAATTGGTGAAGGGTGCGAGAGAGAATAGGACTTAATCACTGTTAGCCGTGCCCGGGAATCAAACTCATGTGGCTGGGTTGACAGACACATAAGTATGCATGGCTATCAATAGGGGCGGTGCGGGGCCCAGGGAAAATCGGTGTCTGGCGGTTGGCATCTGCGGTTTTAGCCATGATGACGTCTTGAATCATAAATGCCAGCGCTTAGCTGTTTACCCCTTCCTGAAGTTCCTCGCAGATTACAAGATTCGCTCGTATGCATAGTCACGGTCAAGAAAAATTGTATGTACAGTACTGTACTGTAATTACAAATAGCTCATTGAGCTAATATCCCAAACGTGGCTATCGGTCACCCTCAGGGTGGCAAATGCTCATGGTGATTTTGGGAATGTTATCTCTAGGTCACGAATATGTCTCACAGTAAGGTCATTGTGGCAGATTTTCTTGTGTAGGAAAATAAACACATGGATATGAGATGGGTACAGAATATGACGACGTCTGCCTTCGGAAGGAAGCTTAGCGTACCTGCTGTATGTGTTTGCGAAGCTGTCTGCTTATGGTGGAAACTGTCCACGTGCATACTCACCACCCCCATGGGATAAAAACAGAACCAGTCGGTTTTGATAGGAGCGTGGCTGTGTACAAGTTTCTCTATTTACCCACTCTCTTACCACCGACGCCTACATACTCTGTGTGGAAGAGACAGAGTGTATATTGTGTGCGCTTCAACACGACATGTGTCTATGTAAAGTTAGGATTTGTACGTTGTTGGTTTGTAAGTTGAGTTAGCCCCCCTGTCCTGGTTTTCCCAGGAACGTTAGGCTCCTATTGATGTAGCTTCCCTAGCCATCTCTGGACATTAAACGTGCCTGTTTATTGTCAGATGCATAGTAATAATAGTGCACCGCTCAAGACCATCCATTCCCATGCAGTTCTCCCCTCTTGCGGTATTGTAAGATATTCTTGTTCCCCATAATACAGTGACGGAAAAAAGTATTTGATCCCCTGCTGATTTTGTGCGTTTACACTCTTAAAGGGAGTGCTCCTAATCTCAGCTTGTTACCTGTATAAAAGGCACCTGTCCACAGACACAATCAATCAATCAGATTCCAAACTCTCCACCATGGCCAAGACCAAAGAGCTCTCCAAGGATGTCAAGGCTGGAATGGGCTACAAGACCATTGCCAAGCAGCTTGGTGAGAAGGTGACAACAGTTGGTGCGATTATTCGCAAATGGAAGAAACACAAAAGAACTGTCAATCCCCCTCGGCCTGGGGCTCCATGCAAGATCTCACCTCGTGGAGTTGCAATGATCATGAGAACGGTGAGTACGCCGTGAAGGACTGAAATCCTGCAGCGCCCGCAAGGTCCTTCTGCTCAAGAAAGCACATATACATGCCCGTTTGAAGTTTGCCAATGAACATCTGAATGATTCAGAGGACAACTGGGTGAAAGTGTTGTGGTCAGATGAGACAAAAATGGAGCTCTTTGGCATCAACTCAACTCGCCATGTTTGGAGGAGGAGGAATGCTGCCTATGACCCCAAGAACACCATCCCCACCGTCAAACATGGAGATGGAAACATTGTGCTTTGGGGGTGTTTTTCTGCTAAGGGGACAGGACAACTTCACCGCATCAAAGGGACGATGGACGGGGCCATGTACCGTCAAATCTTGGGTGAGAACCTCCTTCCCTCAGCCAGGGCATTGAAAATGGGTCGTGGATGGGTATCCCAGCATGAAAATGACCCAAAATACACAGCCAAAGCAACAAAGGAGTGGCTCAAGAAGAAGCACATTAAGGTCGTCGAGTAGCCTAGCCAGTCTCCAGACCTTAATCCCATAGAAAATCTGTGGAGGGAGCTGAAGTTTCGAGTTGCCAAACGTCAGCCTCGAAACCTTAATGACTTGGAGAAGATCTGCAAAGAGCAGTGGGACAAAATCTCTCCTGAGATGTGTGCAAACCTGGTGGCCAACTACAAGAAACGTCTGACCTCTGTGATTGCCAACAAGGGTTTTGCCACCAAGTACTAAGTCATGTTTTGCAGAGGGGTCAAATGCTTATTTCCCTCATTAAAATGCAAATCAATTTATAACATTTTTGACATGCGTTTTTCTTAAATTTTGTTGTTGTTATTCTGTCTCTCACTGTTCAAATAAACCAACCATTAAAATTATAGACTGATCATTTCTTTGTCAGTGGGCAAACGTACAAAATCAGCAGGGGATCAAATACGTGTTTCCCTCACTGTATGCCCCAGGTTCGTGTAACTCAGAGGTGGCAAGCCCTACACAAAGGTATTGTACTGTATTGTGCCCTTCCTCATGTGCCTATTATAGTGTAAGTTTTTTTTCTTTTCTAAGGGCACAGTTATTTACGAATGCGTGGAGTTGTTTTTTTTTATTGATTGTACAGGAGATTCGTGCGTGTACTGCTACTGGTTCTGAAGTTAAACGTGGAGTGATGGACAAACGTCATCCAGGACATCAGTAGCAGTCTTAGTATGATGCTTGTGAAGAAACAAACATACCTGACAGTAATAGTTTTATATGTAGGCTTTCGCAACTAATTGTATTATTCATAATTAGCTTATTTTGGGTTAGATCGTGTAGATCAATTGGCACATTTGCCCACGTGACATCTTGACTTGATAGGTTTTGTCCCGTGGTGGAGGGTAATAGTTAAAAAAAATAAATTGCATTTCACCGGCACAATAGAACCCAAAAGAGAGTATTATGAATAATACACACGATAGTTCTATTGATGAAGATGAAAACATAATTTTCAATGCATCGACAAAACAATCACGGTAGTGCTGTGGTTTAGTAATGATTGTTTATTGATTTAAAATAATATTGTAATTTACTCATCTTCCAAAAGGTGCCCCAAGCGAGGAATGACATCGAACCAATCTCTGCACTGCATGCGTTTGCCCACAGTAATTTCACGCCCTTAAAAAAAAGAAATCTACATTTTACAAAGGGGGATTTTTCCCTTCTAATTTTAGATGTATCTATAGTCCTTTGTACTATTTTTTGTTCTTGAGAACGCTTGGAATGGAGAATATGTTATTATATTATTATACAGTCTTACCTCGGTATACGACCGCTTTGGAATACGTCGAATTTGGTATACGTCGTCTTTGACGAGAAAAAAAATGTCTTGGGATACGACGTCTTGCTTGGGATACAACGCGCTTGCTAGAACTTGTATGGGTCGGGATGAGTCTCCGCGTCTCCACATAGACCCCGTTCACGACTGAGACAAAGCGCCGCTCCTCAGTCTGCCTGTAGATCTCGTTCAGTGCACAACACTTGCTGTAACTCTCTGTGAATTTTCACGTGGTGTTTTTTGTCATTTTAACGTGAATTTTTTTTTGAGAATTCATTCAGGATGGGCCCTAAGAAGGTTCGCGAGAAAAGACAAGCTACTATACGAAGAAAATGGTTAGGATCACTGTTGACGTGAAAAAAGAGATACATTTATCTTAATTTATGTATGCATTTTAGTAATAAGTAGTGTCTACATTATGTTATACAACCCCATTAATGTATAATATGCCATATAAAATAGAATTTCTTATACTCTGGAACGGATTATTTCCTTTCTCTTTATTTATTATGGGAAAAAATAGTTTGGTATTCGTCATTTTCGGTATAAGTCCTCCTACCTTCTGGAACGAATTAACGACGTATACCGAAGTACCCCTGTATATGCACGTCGAAGTCGATGATACTGTCTGGGCTGTGCTGGCTACACTTGAACCCCTTGACAGTACGTCGATGGTAACAAGAGTGGGTAAATGACGAAATTTGTTTACACTACGCAGTGCTCACGAACAGCACTTTAACCCAAGCTCGCGGATTCGATCCCAATCCTGACACCTGTGTATTTGTGGTTTGCATGTGCTCCCTATGGTCGCGTGGATTTTTCTCCGGGTCCTCTGCTTTTTACTTCCACATTTATAAACGTGCGTTTCGAGTATATGGTTGCTATACATTTCCACGTGAAAAGCCACTACGTTGAGCTATCGTTTGTGACCAGGTCGCTTCTGAAAAATAACTAAAGAACTCAGTGGGCCTGACCCGGTAAAATAAAAAAGATAAAGTTTAGTATGGTCAAAACAACATCAATGACCAATATGGCATGGGAAGCCTTCATACATTGAAACATGCTTCACCACGCTTGTCAGTACGGGTTGGTAACGGTGGGGTGGGGGGGTTGCATAGAAGTACAGTACAGCATTGTGTGTTGCTGCACAGCCCTCTGCTGCCCAGAACGTAAAACCCCGAGCGCTATCCAGGCTGTTACCTGCTTAGCTTCCGATAGCTGACGAGACTGAGCGCGTTGCGGCTAAATTTAGTCATAGGTTCATGTTACTTGCTAGCAGGCTGGCTGCTCATATATAACTACAATTGTGATACAAACATATATTTATTAAAACATATTTTTACCTTTTAAGGCCACAGTGTTATTGATTAAAATTATGATTTTGTTATTTATGCTTGTCCACTACTTCCCAACGCTTCAAGTATCGCCAATTGATGTGTATAGTACTATTGTGATATGCTGATTTGGCGAGAGGTGAGGGTTATATCCAGCCATTATTACTTGGCTACGTGCCAAGGCACCACGTGGCTCGCTGCCAGGGACTTTCCAGGACCCGCAGGGGGTCATGGACAAAACAAAATACTGCATTGCCAGTTCTGCCCAGTGTTTAACATACTGTATGTACGTGGGATACGTTAATCACTGGGTTCAATATTCATTGTCACTTGAATGAGATAACGTTAGTTAGTAGTGCAGAAGCAGGATTTAACTAGCAAAAAAACACTCAACACATTCGTCAATAACACATATGGCCTTTCAAGAACAAAATAGGCGACGTGACATTTAAACTAAACTATTTTTTTCACCAGGTAAGGCCCACTGAGCAATATAGCTCTTTTTCAGAAGCGGCCACAAATGATAGCTTGAAGAAGTGGCTTATCATGTGGAAATATATAGCAGCCAGGACCTGGCGAAAAATCCACGCAACCACGGGGAGACCATGTAAACTCCAAATGTACAGGCGTCAGTCAGGGTCGGGATCGGACACCACAACCTCCTGTATACCAGGCGAGGTAGTTAACATCTCGCCACCGTGGCGCCCTTCGGACAATGGCACTTGTTATGAAGAAATGCCATTGCCCAAAACATCACGTAGCCTATTATATTTTTTTCCTAAAGCCACAGTGTTATTGACGAATGTGTTGATTTGTTTTCTCCCTAGGAGAAAAGCTGTTGTTTTAATATTACGCACTACCCTGTGTCAATGCACCGCTATATGAAGGCCTCCCCATGCCATATTGGCTATTGGTGTTATTTGACAGTACTGTAATGGACCATGCTAGTCAATACAGGTTCTTGAGTGGCGGGCGGGGTGCAGAGACGTTGTAGATATACATTACTGTGTCTAGCCACTGATGATAGCCGTAATTCGGAATTGCACCAAGGTTGCTGAGTTCATAGCATAGTGCATGGCAAACTGTGCCACTCTCTGTACTTTTATCAACTGTATTAAATAAATAAATGGTGTGCTGCATCCTATGCACAATATGTTTGTCAATGGGCTCATAATAATAGACAAACCTTTACCCATTCACTGCTGGATAAAGGTCTGCCCAGGCCATGTAAGTACGTTGGTGGGTTTTGTGACCATACTTCATTCACTACGGTTAGTGCGGGCTGATTGAGCTCGGTGTGAAGGACACCACTGGTTGAGATATCGCCTACCACTGATGTCAGGTGTGTGCAGGGAAATCATTCTTTGGTAGCTATATTCATGTCGCCCACGCAACCACTCCCATGATTGGACTGTTTGAGTGTACTGGTTGGTGCGAAGTACAGTTTATCCGAGTGATCGGTTCGTTGTGTTTAAAATTGGACTTCAACACTGCACAAATAGAACCCGTTCTGCAACGTGCCAGTTGTGCCACGGTGTAAAACTAATCGAGCAGTAATTTTGAGAATCACCCAATGATATCGCCAACATGCACGTAACATGGCTGCAGGTGGGCAGGGCAATAAAAGGCAGTACAGCAGGTAGGTTGCTGACAAGATATATTGGCAAAGGGGTTAGAATTTTCTCTGGTGCGTGAGTTGTTTTTTACGAGCACTTGCATTTCCCCATGTATATTCACCCCTTCATCTCACACTCTGCTGCTAAACTCCCGATTAATTCCCTCGTTTTCAGTCACCTTGACGACTGCATCTCTCTTCCTCTCGGTCTACCTGCCTACGCCTTCGCTCGTCTCCCAACAAATACAAAATGCCTCAGCCCGGACAATTTTTTTTACCTCCCCCACAATTCCCACACTTCTGTTCTGCTTTCCCAACTACACTGGCTGCCTGGCAACTATTGTTGTTTAAATGTCTCACGCTAGTCTATAAAACCCTCCATGGTCTTGCCCCACCTCATCTTGCTTCTCTCATATCTTACTACTCTGCTCCATCCCATCCTCTAATGCTCCCAGTCTCTACTGTCAATCACCATGCCTCCCTCGCCCTACGCCCAGTCACGCTATCGTTCCTTTTCGCATCTTGCACTCCTTCACTGGAACAAACTGCCACTGCACATAAAACAATCATCGTCACTACCCTACTTCTGTTCCTCCCTTAAAACAACCCCCATCTCTTCTCCCTTGCCAATCATGCTACTGCTACTCCCTGCCCCGACCTCCCAGCCAAGACCAGGCCTACACGATCACTACCCCATACTTCACGTGGGTCTATGTGGGTTTTGGGTAAGGCATTAAGGCCATGTTGTTAGCCTTGACTGAGAATGCAACTCAGATGACTCGTTGCAAGTTGCTAAAATCCCACCAGACCATGTTTGAAATCTCATCCTCGATCTAAAATCTCAAAAGTAGAGGGATGAATATCAGAAGTCATGCTAAATGGCTGCTGTGTTCTCCGTTATGACAAACACGGTGAAAATGTGGCACAGAGCTTTACAGGTCTTTGTCTGGACATGGAAAAGAGCACTCTGTCGTTATTTAATAATGAAAACGTCTGCAACCAATTTACTCTGAATATGACTGATCTAATCAGAAGTTATACTCTTAAGCATGCTTAAGCATGGTTAGTACTTGGAAATGAGAAGGGCACTCACCTGTAGGATTGGCCTACGCTTGGTTTTTTACCAGGAGTGAGTTGGAAAAAAGCCCACTTCTATTCATGACGTCCATAGTTTTTAGTTTGTTGTCCTTCCCCCGCACCTCCGATTAGCATGGTTGGCTACGTACGGTGTGAAAGAAGTTCAACATACATACACACAAAAAGACGTTCTAATTATAATCGTATACACACTTAATAACAAACGGAAATTTTGTGAGTGGGATGCATTGTTAAAACCAGTCATACGAAGAGGCAGCACTTTCGCCAACTATATTCACATCAATGAAAATGGTTTTTTTTTTAACTTTGGGATTACACTTGAAATAGATTTTCTTCATGTAGTCACCTCAGATGTGCTAATGACGTATTTATATCAAGCAAAGAACAGTAACTACAGAAAATGATTCATTAATGTAATAAAGGAGACTATTGAAAACCAAAGCATTAATTTTAATGATTATTAATAATATGAAAAATGTAAATAATAGACGTTAGTGTTGTATACTTATCTGTCTGAGTAATTGTGAAATTTAGTGCAAATATAGATTCCATTTTAAACTTCAGCACCGTCACACTTTGCTCAATGAGTCAACAGGTTAAAGCCATTACACAAAACTGCTGAAGCCAAGACATGACTGCTTGCATATAATTACTAGACTGTGAATGGCATCATTTGTGCACCGCTTCCTTACCACTCTTCTATTGTGACCACCATGGTTCCTGTTCCTCTGAACATCGCTCACTGATTCTTCCATTTATGCCGAAGGCTTGGTCTAGCAGACTGCTTCGTCTCATACATTCTGTGTTCAACCATTCCAAAGACAAAGACCTCCTGTATGGCGTTAATAAACTGTAGAGACAATGCTGTAAGTGAGCACCTTTGAAGACCGATATGGCACATGAGGGGGTGGGTGGTCAGAACCACGCCCGACCGCCGTTGTATCCCAAGTGACGATGTTTACACACCGCACCAGGTTTTCATGTGAGGCTGAGTCGATCTATGGGAGGCCCAGGACCGGTTCAGATAATCATCACTATTTTTGACCGTGGGTATAAATCGAACCTGGGTCACCAGGTTCGTAGCACAGTGCGCTACCGTTCCCCATAGTTTTCAACCACCACAACACACTCATATACTCACACACCATCGTCAACTCCACTGAACAATTACTTGTTTTTTTTCCACAAGACCACACCACCATCAACACAGATGAAGTGAAGGAGGGTTTAGCCGCAATTAATAAATAGAAGACAGCCAAAAAATAATTATATCCCCCCAGGATTCCTTCATCAACTAGGCACCCGAGTTCTCCAATGGGTAAAACAACTGTAGAAACCTAAACCTTGGAATCTGGATGTATTCCAAAAGCGTGGCTAGAGGAGGCGATAGATATTCCTGCACTCAAACCAGGGAAACCGACTGATAACCTGTGAACCTATAAGATAATATCTCTCCTGTGCATGACCTACACAGTCTTGGAACGTATCATCCTCTGGAGAATAAGCCCTTGCATCAAGTCAGTGATCCCCGAAGAACAAGCAGGATTCTGGCCTAAAGGCCTTTGCTGAGACCAAGTGTTGACCCTTGCAATGCACATTGAGGCTAGATTCAAGAAGAATCCAAGACTGGCACAGCCATTGTAGAACTGCCACCAGCCTATGACACGTCTGGATTAAATGCATGATGATGAAGCTGACAAGCATTATCCCCTGCATCAAAGCAGTACACCTGCTATGGACAACGATGCCTCAACGACGCATTGCACAGGGCTCAGTACTCGCACTGATGCTCTTTAATGTCGAAATGTGCGATATACCACCAAAGAAGTCACGCAAATGTTCCTATTTGGATGACCTTGCCCTGGGACCATAAGCAACCACCTGAAATGACATCGAGTCCACCTTGAACGTCGACCTAAACACCATGGAGAGATATTTCCAGAAATGGAGGCTCAGGCCAAACCCCCACAAAACAACTGACACTGCAATTAATCTTAATAACAGGAGCACTAAGCACATCCTGAAAGTGTTCTTTTGCAGCAACACAGCGCAGCAACACGATCCAATTCCGACCTCTCTCGGAGTGAAGCTGGACCGCACGTTAACCTTCCACGACCACCTGCAGAATGTAGCCGCTAAGATGAAGAAAAGAATAAAGCCAAATATTGTGCAGCACCAGTATGGAACAACAGTAGCCACACTCGACTTGTTGATGTCAAACTGAAAACTGCAATGTGGTACATCACTGGAACTCTCAACTCGACCTTGATGCCCTTGCTTCCCGTATTGTCACACATCACCCATCCATTTTTCTGTGATGTTGCAACTCTTCAGGAAGTCCAGTGAGCTGCAGTAAATGTACGTCTCCCTATCCACCAGGATTTTAGTAATGTCACTCATCACTATTTGAAGTTATGTCCTTTTGGTCCCACACGCTTAATCTTAAAAAAAATGATGCTTTAAAACCCCAATGGCGTTCACAAGAAGTCACAAACACTCCGTGAAGAACCCAGCGCAGAACATTCCTGGCTTCAATCCTTTGCACAGCTTATGGGTAACCCTCAATAACATCCACACAAATGATGACAGATGCAGATACTTGATGCACAAATGGAAAATTAAAACTCTCCAGTGTGCGACTGTGGTAACCCAGAACAGACCATGGAACATATAACAATATAGAGGAAGCATCAACACGGTGATACATTCCGCTACTCCTGACGCAATTATTTGGCTAAATCACCTCAATGGTAAATTATAGTTGTTGCTCTATATCAAGATCTGCCATATGAAGACCAAGACTCACGCACCCACTCACTCAACTAGTCACCCATCGAGCAGGTGAAACAATTATCATTCTGCTTCTTTCCTGGGACAGCTTGACTTGGAATTTACCTTGCTAAGTTCAAGAAACGAGTTGACTATAATTAATTTCACCCTGAACAGTGGTGTAATCGATCATGCTCACTAACTGTTATGTAATCAAAACAAAAAAATCACATCACAACATTCCAAGACATTTCAAACAGTTTACTAGAATTAACCCTCACCCACAAAACGCTCTTCTGGTCTCCTTGAAACACTAGCAGCAATACATGTTTATTCTTGAGACATGTCATGTGACAACATGAGTATTGCATTATCTTAACTGGAAGGGAAGTTCATTCAACAATCAGGAAGTAAGGATCAGATTATCATTTTCCCACACAGGCTGGTTTTGCAATGGTCTTTTGAGTGAGAATAATTTGCAGCTATTCGTCGATCAACCTCTGGATGAAGGTCCCCCCATCAGGTGCTTTGAGTTGTGGTTGTTACTTTTGTAGAGGAGTGAAATACGTGGTGAGCACAGTTAACCGAGGGCAAGTGAGGGCAAACAGGTGCGCGTGTACAACATGAGTTTGCACGGACAAACCGCCACCTAATTAAGGGGCGAAGCAGGTGCAAACGGGGTCGACGGGTGTGTACGTTGAGACCGGAGGTGTTGCCAGGGAAACGGGAGATAAGGGTTGATTGATGGGCCAACAGGCGCCAGCCTGGTGAGAGCTAAAGAGACACACGAGAGGTCTCGAATAATTAGGAGAGGGATATAAGGGTGTGTGCGTGAGCGGAGAGGGAGTTGTTGCCGGGAACCAAGTGTGAAGACATCTCGCCGCTGCCGCTCTAGCTGTCAACGGGATCTCAACCCTCATGCTGTCGCTGGGCGGGTGTTGGCTGATCCCCCTGCCCAGGACAGACGGGTGAGCGGGTCTGAGGGAGCATAGGTGAGGGCAGCAGTGGAGATGTAGAGTCGCTGTGTGCGAAGACGCAGTGTGTAGAGTCGCTGTGTGCGAAGTCGCTGTGTGCGAAGATGCTGTGTAAGGAGACACTGTGTGCGAAGATGCTGTGTGCGGAGGCGCTTTGTGCGGAAACGCTGTGTGCGAGGATTCTGTGTGCGGAGTTGCTGAGAGCAGGGCTGCTGAGTGCAGGATAAGGGAGGTGAAAGGTAGATAAGAGTGGGGAGAGGTTAAACATAAGTGACCATACTCTTTAAATCTTTCGGTAAAGTCATGTAGGTAGAAATAAAATAAATCGCGATGCTTCGATCACAATACAAGCAATCATTCTCAAGTTAATACATATATACAGCTGGAGAACTGCTGGGGCAGGAAAAATATGTTGTGATCGAAATGTCGTGATTTATTTTATTTTATTTCTACCTACGTGACTTTACCGAAAGAACCAAAGAGTTTGGATTCCTGCAGTAACAAAAGCTTCAAATCAAGATTAATAAGTGACCATGAAGATAGTTATAGGAGTCCCTACAACTGGTGCAAGAACAGGTGAATAAAGTGTAAGCAGGTGACTTGTTACAACGTGTCCGTGTGAGTAATTTTTGAAGACACTATACTTTGACCATACCACACCATGCTGGTCAGTGCGGGTTGATGTTGGATAGGGCCAAGGATTAGTTCAGCCAATATTGTTAACCTTGGCCAGGAAATCAAACTCAGATTGTCAGTTTTCAGACACGCCTGTCCTATTATTTATGAAGCTGCATGAAAATAGCTTAAACATCTAGGAGGGCCTGAACGTTGAGCATGGCTTCAGGATGACCGATTGATGACCGATTTCTTTATTCGCATGACCTTCATTGGGAAGAAACAATCAGCATATAATGGAGGTAATATATTTTTAACTTGGAGATTATGTTCATGCGGTGCTGAATTTAATCCAGAACAGTATGGAATACAGCTCCGGGAATATTTTTTGGCACCCAGCCACATCCATCTCGCCTCATTGGCCAATACTGTTTTCATACAATATCAAACAAAAACCATACCATGTATTTTATTTTGATACAGTGAGGGAAAAAAGTATTTGATCCCCTTCTAATTTTGTACGTTTGCCCACTGACAAAGAAATGATCAGTCTATAATTTTAATGGTAGGTTTATTTCAACAGTGAGAGACAGAATAACAACAACAAAATCCAGAAAAACGCATGTCAAAAATGTTATAAATTGATTTGCATTTTAATGAGGGAAATAAGTATTTGACCCCCTCTCAATCAGAAAGATTTCTGGCTCCCAGGTGTCCTGGGTTTGTAGCAGAGCGGATATTGAACTTCTTTCCCACTGTACGCAGCCAACCTACTAACCACTCTGCCCTCTCCGTAATAGACTCCACTGTCCTCTTACATCACCTGGCCACGCCCCTATTCTCGATCATTCCCGTGGCCACCAGTCCACTCGCACTGCAGGTTGACTCTCATGTCATTACATCCCGTGGCCACTAGTCCACTCGCACTGTAGGTTACTCTACTGTTATTACAAGTGTATGGCAAAGCTTTTCAATGTTGCAGTACATCAATGGCAAGCGTGGCATTAGCATTAACTACCTACGAGTTGTTTTTCATGGTACTGTGTTGACGTAGAATAACAAATTAACCACATACACAGGATAGCAGATAAGCTATCGATTAACGTTAATTCACCTTCATATCGAAAAGGTTAGGGGACAATGACACCTGTTCATAATAATAAATGCGTCAGCGCCAGGAGGAAATAATGCTCAAGTAGATTAGCACGGACGTGCACTTTAGTTCATGAACAGGGATAATATGATCAACAAAAGGAAAACAATCTTAACCCATCAACCTATGCGCCTTCTAATTTCACGGTGTTCACCTCTGTGAAATGGACAGGTGTCAGTTGTGCAATGGCTTCTAGATCTATCTGTGCGGAGCTTTTAGCGTTACCCCAAAGCAAGGTCCTCTTCAGAAAGAGTATTGAGGCCCTATAATGAAGGATAATACAAAACTATTGATAATAAAGCATTCAGGCTCGGCCAGGCTTTCCTGGATAAAAGACATTATTCTTATTCTTGAATGTGCATTCATGATTACCTGATCTACTCTAAATGTAACCTGCAGATACTGTAGTGTTTTTATTTTGTTCACGAAGGAATTCTTTTAAATAACAAGTAAACCCACACTGGCCAGCGTGAAGTCTACTTACGTTAAAACCCCCACTTTCATTGGGGCCGGCTCTCAATCCAGCAACGCATTGATAAACTCAGCTATAAACGCACACAAACTCTGCTTCAAGTGTTTTTTTTCTGATTCAAATATTTATGAGGAATTATCTTCATTTTCACTCGCACCGGACCTTGTTTTCAGCGAATCGAGTGACCGCACTGCCACATTGTGAGCTGACAATAACAACAGCAGGGTTGTTGATTTTGAAGATTGCGAGCTGGGTAAAGTGGCCTGGAAATCCCCTTTGGACGGCATTATAAATAACAGGGGGGTGGGGGTGGGCGTGGGGTGTTTAAATATGCTCCGTTTATCACTCGGAAATGCGATAGTTCCTCATTGAAAATTTCAGTTTGACTGTGTTGTGTGGATGGATGATCGATCCACATTGTGGAGCGGTAGTGTCGCGGTCGGCGCGCTGCGCTACGAACCCGGGCACCCGAGTTCGATTCACGGCCAACGCCAGTGACGAATATCTGAACTTCTCCTCAAACGAGTGTCTGGTGCGGTGTGTAAGCATCAGAACTGGGGAGACAAAGGCGGTCGGGCATGGTGCTGGCCACCCACCCCCTCGTGTGCCGTGCCTGCCTTTATAGGTGCTACTCGCTAACAGCACTTGCCCCAACAGTCTGTTAAGCTTATACGGGGTTTATCTTCTTTGGTTCTTTCGGTAAAGTCACGTAGAATTAGAATAAAATTCTCACGACGTTTCGGCCACAACACAAGCGGCCTTCATCAAGTGAAGGGACGAGACTGTCTCATTCTACGTGACTTTACCGAAAGAACCAAAAAAGATTAATCCTTGCAGTCACGAAAGCTTTAAATCGAAATTTATACGGGGTTTCTTTGTTTGGTTGATCCACCCACCACACCCCCTTGTGGCATTCCATAGAATTGCAGCTATTGGATTAAATTAAAGGAGTTCAACTCCGTTCTCGTCTTCACATATAAGATACAGTGCTATAATATATATTTTAGTCGAACCAGCCTTATTGGCATTGCAGACCAAATATGCTCACGCAGCATTTTATTTTACCCACTATGACGCACGGGAAAGCATGATTATGGGTTTGTGTACGGTATTGCTTTTTACACTTTCATGCCATACTTTATATGGAGTGCGCTTGAAAATAACGTCTGGTGAACCAGCAAGTAGCGTCATTATATTTGTACGCAGGCTACTCGGTAACAAGCATCAAAGAAACAATTTGAAGGTGGACGGATGACAGGAATGAGGATACCTGTGGGACGGATCCATTGTACAGTAATCCCTCGTTTAACGTGGTAGATGCGTTCCTGAAAAGTGCCGCGTTTGGGGCCGTCCATAAATGACGTCACGCACCTAGGGGGTGACGAGGGGGGTGGGGTTTGAGAAATTTGACGTCACATCAAAATGCGCAACTTTAAATATAGACAACACGTTCTACTTAATTAAATGGACTTTTTAATAAATGTTTTCTCCTACAACATCAAAGTGCAGTGGTACATTAAATACGCACTACAATGACAATAGTTTAAAGCAATTTGAAGCATGTTTTTTTTTGGGGGGGGGCAGAGCTTTGTGACGTCATATTTGAGGGGGGGGTCTGACTTTTTGTGACGCCGTGTGAGGAGGGGGGGGGTCAAAAATCGTCCAAAATCGCGTGACGTCATATATGAACGGCTCCTTAAGCGAAAATGTGTTAAGCGAGGAATCACTGTATTGAATCACATTTGCACTATAAAATCAGCCTGTAGTCATTCCATGGTGGGTCAATGAACTCAGATGCGAGTACGCCATTGCGTACGTATTATTACACGCACTGTATCAACTGCTCAGCCGCACAGCTCAAGAAAGTAGATCACTTTCGGTCGACCACTCAGAAACTTCGTTATAACGGACGCGTTCCACATTGTGCGAAACATGTCCCCTAATAGAAGAACCGTGTTATTGTGAAAACGCGTTGTATGAAAAACATTCAGCGAGGACTTGCCATAATACCACGTCGTGATGTATGGATATGAGCTATAGGGTTATGCAGGGAGGAGTGGAAAAAGAGTGAAGGATAAGAGATGACAACAAAGAGGACAAGGAATCAGGAAGAAGAGAAGTGGAAGTCGAAAAATGCGTGGGCAATAAACAGGGGGGTCAAGTGAGTTTATAACGGTGGGGGGCACCTGCAGCATTTATTTACTAAGAATAAGAAATATATTTTACGTGTCGAGATAGAGAATGGAGGTCTGCAAATATTTGTTTTCATCCATAATCCTTCACGGCAATGCAATGTTTGTATCCAATTAAGACTTCAGGTTTCCCAAACTCCAGTCCTCGTCGACCCATTCCAATTAACGCGTTCAACGCTGCACGTGCCCGATGATTGATTGTTAAACACGTGACACGCTAATAAATGAACACTGCGTTAATAAAGCCGATTCAAATTAAGATTGAGATCTCGGGTGTGTGGACATAGTTTCACGCGATGCATTAATTGCTGAGACGTGTTTCACAATCATCGGGCGCGTGCAGCGTGGAATGAGTTAATTTGTATTTTATTGGGAGTAAATGGGTAAACGCGGAAATACGTAATATGGTGGGTCGCCGAGGACTGGAGTTTAAAAAAACATGGATTAAGTTATCCATATTTTTTTGTGTTTGAACATGTATGGCTGCCTCTTAGCGGCTACATGAGTCACGTGAATTCATATACAAACAATACACTGTTTCTGATATGCATGTCTGGTGAGTTTAAGATAATAATGTAATGATAGTGTGAACTTGCAACGTGCCACCAAACAGCATTCACTCACCCTCAAAACTAAAGGGAGAGAGAATGACTCAGAGGAACAAGGAGAAACCGCAAACTCGAAAGGGATCAGCCACGCTGTGAGCCAGTGCCAAATTCCCCTGCCCCCGAGCTCTGCGCTCTATATATTAAAATATTACTGGCCAGTTCGTGTTTATAGATGTGCAAAGAAACAGGCGCACCGAAAGCAAACCCATGCATGCGAGAGGGCAACACTTTATCCCATTAAGGTTGAACAGGTGGAGTCCACATTTTCTGTATCATCCTTTCACAAGTGAAGGCATACTTGCTTGACGCCCACGAGAATGGAGTTCCACAACAGTTGTGTGATCCACCAACCCCCACTGCCTCAACACAGTACTGGAATGTAGGCGTGCATCATGCCTGGGGTGCCGTGGTCGCGAGATGTTACATACCTTGCCTGGTATCAGGACATGGGTTCGATCCAGACCCTGACGCCTGTGTCGTGACTTCAACTGAGTCGCAGACGTACTTCTTGGAGGCAACACAATTATTAACACCAACAATTGGGTTAGCAGAATAACAACCTACACTAATTACAATGTAACTAGTTACAACGGACCGAACCACAGCTTCGGTCCAGGTCCACGTGTTGGAGACTCTTCTAGGACATAGAACGTAGATGGAGGTTTCTTCAGGATGAACAACAGCGCCGGTCCCTCTGGGAGACCCAGATTATATCCTCTGCGGCGTGGCTGGCTCCGCCCTTGGCCACGACCACCTTCAAGAATCCTCGAGCAGAATCTCGACCCTGACACATGACCACCCCTAGCCCCCACTTGGGGGCCCCTGTGTAGATTTAACCGGTCACGTGTCCTCTGGGGTCAACCAGAGTGCCACGGCCTTTAGTAACCGTTTCCATGGCCGGCACCCCCACACCCTATCCTGTAGGGGCCGGCACTGCACGCTATGCATGGTGCCATCCAACGTGATCGATCAGCGCTCACCGAGCCCCTCTAGGGCCGGTACTGCACCCACATCCACGTGGTGTCCGCGATGTCAATACATCGCAGGCCGTGCCTTTCTCGGGCTGGCATTACACAGTGAAATCCCGCGATGTCACTCCACCTGTATAATTGGAGTTGCATGTCCTCCCTGTGGTCGCGTGGATTTTTCTCCGGGTCTTCCACATTTAGAAACAAGCGGTTAGTATTCGGCTGCTATAAATTTCCACACGATAAGCCACTTCGTTGGCCGATCATTTGTGGCCAGGTCGCTTCTGAAAATGAGCTATATAGTTCAGTGGGGCTTACATGGTAAAATTAAAAAAAATAGTTTAGTGTTTTCGTTTAATCACAACTGCCTGGCACTGCTGGCGGGAGGGCCTTTCGAGATGGTGTTTGGCCACCTCTTCCACGCTGCCAAGGTGTATGTAAATAGGTATGAGTTGCTATGCCTTATCCCCCTGCTGATCGACTGTGGCCTGCCCATTTATACTGCTAGGTCGACAGAAGCTTGCACATATTTAAGAAACGTGTACTCTGGTTTCAACTGCTGTGTTGAGAGAACGAACCAGGGACTTCCGAACTTCCATGGTCAGATTGCAAACTATAATACCACGGCAACATGCCTTCATTATTAAGCAGCATAATTATAAAAGTATGCACATCACTAGTACGTACGTATGTTTAAAATAATAGTGCTGATGGTTTAGCCAAGACTCATTTAGGAGTATTCTTGCATTGGGAAGTTCAACTTCCCAGGCAATTTTGTTTTGTATTAAATAATGAGGCAGCTAGATGACTCGGGGGTAAGGAGGCTGAGCTGGCACTGCTGAGACCGCGAGTGGAATCCAGACACCACCCATGTGTGATGAGCCAGTGTTCTCAACTTGGTGACACTTGACTGCACAACACCCATTCCATTATATTAAGCTTGATTTTCAACATTATTTGATTGTATGTATGTTGAACTTCTTTCCCAACGTACGTTGCCAACCGGGCTAATCGGAGGTGCGGGGGAAGAAAAATTGAACACAAAAAAGAGCCCTGCGAATAAAAAAATGTGTTTTTTAATTGCCATTTGGCAAACGTTACGAACGTTACTCTTTCTGGAAGGACGGAGTGAGGTGGGGGGGATTTATCCCCTCCCCCAGTGTAAATAAGAGGTCACTTGAACATTCATGAGTAGTTCTGTGATATATCCTTATGTGTGTCGACTGTACTCTAACACTGGGTGATATACACTGCTCTGGACAGTTCAACATCCAGAATTCGCCTCGTGACAGGGCTCACCGACAGCACGAGCAAGCAAGACGAAAAATGAAGCGTGGAATGTCATTTATGAACCAAAAATAGTTTTTTTTGCAGTCACGACATCAAAGCACTGGCATGCCAGTTTGTTTAGGGGCCGTCCATAAATGACGTCACGCGATTTTTGACGATTTTTGACCCCCCCCCCCTTCTTCACACGGCGTCACAAAAAATCAGACCCCCCTCAAATATGACGTCACAAAGCTCTGCCCCCTCCCCCCCCCAAAATAAAACATGCTTCAAATCGCTTTAAACTATTGTCATTGTAGTGCGTATTTAATGTGGCGCTGCACTCTGATGTTGTAGGAGAAAACATTTATTAAAACGTTTATTTAATTAAGTAGAACGTGTTGTCTATATTTATTTAAAGTTGCGCTTTTTGATGTGACGTCACATTTCTCAAACCCCCCCCCTCGTCACAAATGTCTGACCCCCCCCCCCCCAGGTGCGTGACGTCATTTATGGCCCTTTAAGCTTTCGCGACCAATATTCATAATACTTTTTTTGGGGTTAGCTCCCATACATGTAAATGTGTCGTAAATCCACCTCCATCCGATATAGCCAATTAGGTTTGTCACGTGAATAACGCGACGTGCCAATTAGTTACTAGTTGAGCACAGCGGCGTGTTTAGAGAGCCAACCTACAACATTTACAATATGAATACTGTACGACGTTTCGCTGGTGATTACAACCGGCATCATCGTTCGAATGCCCAAATTGTACCAGTTTGCATGAGTCGCGCGTCTGCTGTGTACAGCGGAATTTTAATACAGAATCGAGGGCATGCATACACGTGTATGTCCAAGCATTCACAACAAAAAACAAGGTGTATTATATAGCATACATACTTGTTATGTTATTGCCAGATGCATGCCGGTTGTGCGAAACATAATCGCGCCAGCGGGCAAAGAGACATCCGTAATATTGTAGCTCAATTGTCAACACATTACCATCGTGTAGGGGGGGTGGCGCAGTAGATAGGGCACTGTGATATGACATCAGAGATCTGAAATCGAATCCTGGAAATTACGAACTTCAGTAAGCAATTGGAGTGCGGACCCTTACTGTTCTAAAAATTATTAAATTAGTACGTGGTGCAATGTGTAAACATTAGCACTGGGAAGACGGCAGCCGAACGTGGTTTTAGCCACAACACTCATACGGACCTTGAAGCCATTATATATGCGCGGAGTGGACACTGGTAATCACGTGCGTGTGGTGCTGTACAGGGTATATTGTTTATTGTCTTTGTGTTTTCAGTCTGAAGCAGAGCCCCTGAACTTGGTTTGCAATGGCAAGTGTCAGATGTGTGGTGCAGTGAACATCCGAGCCGGGGATACAACATGGGCTGTTGCCATCCTTTCCCGGTTTTTACTTGGATCGTCCTCTCTTTGAAGTAGCAGCTGTCCTGTAAAAATGAAAATAAATGTCTTTCCGGGACATTAAAAGGCCCCGAGTGTTGTCATTTGCGCAGTGGTAATAATAATACACCACTCAAGACTAATGCATATTTATGCGCAGCGATCACTTCTCAATGTATCGTGAAATAAGTTTCCTCTTCTGGCGACTACGATAAATATCCACACGTGATAAGCCACTTCGATGTGCTATCACGTCTTGCCAGGTCACCTCGAAGAGCTAATAGCTCAAGTGGGCTTTATCTGGTAAATACAAGTTTTGATTTGAGTTTTGTTTACTGTCCCGGGTTTTTTTTGTATAGTACTGTACCTCAGAAATGGCAATCATATACACACATTGTGTGCATGCCAGAGATTAATTGATGTTCGATGATAACTGCGTTTTCCCACACAATAAACATGCATCGTAGGGTCAAAGCTCCACGTTTACTGTGCAGAAAGTTCAGGGCAACCCGGGGTGTGTCTACGCATCTCTTACGTGCAACTGTTAGAATACGCCTTACATTTGAGCGATGGCGCAGTGGTAAGCGTACACGGTTCTACATGACATTCCCGACCACTGCTAATGTGAGTGGCGGTTTATAAGATAACTAAACCGGCTCTAAGCCCCTCGGCACCTTCACCAACCCGCGCGAACCAGTGGAGTGAAGTAAGATCAAAACACCTCCCCCGTAGGCAACACGGCGTTGGGATGCTTTCAGCCAGCAGGCGAATTAACAAAGGGCTGGGTTGCGGTACATTTCATCCGAGCACCCGGGTTAACCTCAGAAGGGGAATCCCCCGATCGACTGCGTGGCTTGCCAACTGGCATTGTGGTGATTTCGGTCGTCTCAGCGACACCCGCTGGTGCTGTTCGGTACCGAACCCATGGCCCCTGCCAATCACTCTGGGTTCTCTTATTAAAAATCGGGTCCCGCAACCTCTGTAGTTAATCGCCCACAACTGCTTTGTCAACATCTCAGTGAGGTAGTTGGGCAACAAGGGGATTAAACGGGCTTGTAATAGCACGTGGTGAAATGCATCGCTACCTAATACACATGGAGCGTTGTTGGGCTGACGTTGCATGTTTACTGGGTACAAATCAAGGGGCGGATCGCTTGAAAGTCGAGTGTCTCTGCTGCGAGCAACCGGTTGTGCAATGGCTTGCAACTGGTTGTCGAAAAGTTCACACGTAAGCGATTGAGTTGTAGCCAATCCAGTTGCGCGACTTTGATCGGTCAGTTGTGGAGCTGGCAACACGGGAAGTATGGAAAAGAACGCAGCTTAAATGTCATTGCGCGAAACCCACAGGTTCAGTGGAGTTACCGCGATGACATTTTTTACGATACATGATATTTCACGATGACGTATTACAGATGTAGTGATATCGCCGTTTGTGTTGTAGGTATGAGTTGCAAAATTACCTAGGGACAGTGGTACAGCAGCGGATTCCTGAATCTGTCCTAGTGGATATTAGTGTTACCCCCCTTGTATGCGTGGCGACGTCTCCAGCACTCAGGTTTCCCCTCGCATGTCAAACATGCGTTAATGGTAACGAGCAGACATATCAATTATGGACCCTAAAAAAGTGCCGAGAATTGGTGAGGCATTTCCTGGGTAAAGGGACGTTACATTTTTTAATTTGATAGTGCCCTTTTGTCCTAGGAATTATCGTTATTAAGTATATATTCATTTTAACTAAAACTGTGGCAATAAAGGTCACAATGCACCGACTGTTTAAATATATTTTTTTAATGCACTGTATATGCTTTGAATTATTCAGAAGTAAATGTCTTGTACACGTTACATTTGCCAGTGCGGCCACAACCACTGGATTACAATTTCAACTTGACTGTGCCTATCAGGGTGTACCCCACTCAGACAACCCATGGCACCTGGGTCTGTCCCGTGACCTGCAAGCGAGACTTTGACACTTCACGTGGCCTCAAGGTGCGCCTCGTCTGGCACAAGTCCCGTGGTGACGTCACCACCACTTCGTGGCGAACGGCAGTTCTACTCCTGGGTTGGATAAAAAAAATAACTTATCAGCGGCATGCAGTATGTGAACATGACTTGGGTCTCGCCTAGGTCGAATCGGCCTTAATGTGCAAAATATCAGCAATTGGAAGACAAAGGTGAGCGTGGTGCTGGCAACACACCACCCTCCTCGTGCCCTATGCCAGCTTCAACAGGTGCTCGCTAACAACTCAACCAGCATGTAAGACTAAATGGAAGATCTTTGAGGGCACAGTAAACACACAATTTGACTAAAGCAGCAGATTATAAGTCATGGTATATGAACACATACATTTAGTGAATGACATACATTTTGATTTGAAGTTTTCGTCACTGCAGGGATTCATATTCTTGGTTCTTTCGGTAAAGTCACGTAGAAGGGAAGCAATAAAATAATATTTTTTAAATTATTGTTTCCCTTCTACGTGACTTTACCGAAAGAACCAAGAAAAATGACATACATCGCAGTAGTGTGACTGGTATAAAACACAGCAGTGGTATTCTCATGACCAACTCAACTTCCAGTCAATTTGCAATTCATGATTGACAACACGACACCTCTGCCTGTCCAGTACATCCAGCAGAGCAATATCATGACGTAATAATATCAATAAGTCATGTTCTTTGCCGAGGAAAATCTCACTGTTTCAAGACTCTTTATTCAAGTGAGAAGTTGGACCAATTCTATTAAAGAGCCTTTGGCATGTACAAAGGAACTAAGCGGACTTATCGAGAAATCAACCACATGAGCGAATAATGGTTAAAGACAGATACAACAATCCATTTGATGCACAGCCATCTTCTGGCCACCTAAACAGCCAAGTGGGTTCAGAAATGTTGGAGATCTCAACACGATTCATCAACCCTTGCCCCCCCCCCCCCCGCAAGCGCTGGATCGTAAGACTCACTTGCATCATTCACAAAAAGATCACACGATGTTATACAAGGTGCCATAGCTGAAATCCAAATGTTACCTGTAATTAAATTAACAATGATAGGGCAAAGTAAATCATTGTCTTAACTGTGGCCAATCAGGTCCTGCAAAAAGTGCTCCACGTCTGTAGGCTCTCGCTTGGTTCGATAAAATGGTTGGACTAATGATGCAATTTCAGGAACCTTTAAATAACTGGCCAGGTGGCTCAGTGGTAGAGCGAGCGGCTCGTAAATTTGAAGATTGAGAATTCAAATCACGTTTGGGGGTCCACTCAGCCCATCATCCGTCCACAGTCAATACATGTATTATGCTGAACTTCTTTTGCACCATACGTAGCCAACCGTGCTAAGCCATCGAACATCACGTTGCTGGAGGTACCAGAACTTGACCGAATGAAAATTGTTTTTCATTTGAGAATTATTTATAATTCAGTACAAATACATATTTATTGTAGCATCCAAACCTCGGCACCCTAAACAGATATCCAAGTAGATCCGGAGAAACACTGCGCACCACACTACTCGACTGCCTTATCAACAGAGCCAAAATAAAGAAGAAAAAAAAACCATTGTTGAATAGAAGTGTTCCTAAGGGTTGAAGAAACACAAGTGATTCCTACTTTGAGAATAACTTTCCCACTTCTCACTTTGCCTAACTGCCTACCTGCAAGGATCATGCGCACCACGTTTTAGTAAACAAAGCACAGGTATTCTCGTCACGTTGCACCGTCCATGAGGTATCTCAAAGTGAGCTCGGCAACACATTTTCACGCACACACGTAAATGAGACCCAACCATTCCAATCCTCAGATCCTGAAACTGGCCCCAGATCCAGTCCTAGATCAATTATAAGATCATCCTCAATATTGTCATCAAGATCTTCTATGGACTCCTCCCTGCATACCACCCCCCCCCTGCCATTCTACTCTGCTCCCCCTTCATGTGTTCAACACCCCAGCAATTAAGGCTCTCTCCGAAAATCCTTTGCTCAATGAGTCGCTCCTTTTCTGCTGTTGGCCACAGACGTTGCCACACTATGAAAGTTGGGGCATGTCCTACGAGGAAACAGACCCTAGTCATTATTGGTTAGATGGCTTATACAATCCACGGACTTCTCTATTCAAACGATGGGAGGGCACTTCGGTTGGCCATACAAGGTTTGCACCAACTTCACTGCCCGACAAAGACATCCCTACGGGCCACTAAGCATTCTCAAAGCAGTCTGCAAATTACAGATGCCGAGCATTTGGGAATCTCGTCCTGTCTCCAGACTCTCCCCCCTGTGGATAGAGCCACACTGTGGACTGCTCCACCCAAGCAATTGGTTACCGTTGCCACCTTTGGTGCAGTGTCAGCCTACGAGGAGTGACAAGGCCATGGATATCCTGTGCCGCTGTTACAACCCATCCTGCTGTTCTCTGGCCAGCTGCTCCCGGGTGCGCGGACGGGCAGCTTGCCGCGCAGGTACGAGGCCGCCGCCAGTACGGCACTGCGGTTCTGCCGGCAGTCGTAGAGGCCATGGTGCTCGAAGAAGAAGCAGTCGAGGATGAGCTGGAAGCCGGGGCTACGGTCTCCGCTCTCGCTGCCGCCATGGCACGACAGGTGAAGGCTGCTCCTGGGGTCCGTGTGGTTGGGGTTTGGCGTGTGGTGCATCACCACGAGGACGGGTAGCTCACCTACACAACCAGGGACACAGCGAAGAGCACCGCCAGCATCAGTATAATGAGCGGGGATGGGGGAAGAGGCGGCCACGCGTACTCTCACCAAGTCATGTCGCAGGTGACGGATGATTCGTGATCTCTTCTGCCTGGGAGTTTTATGTACATATAGTAACGTGTGCTAATGAAGACATGTGCAATGTTACGTATGATTGCACCAATGTTCTCACCTGTGTAAATATAGGGGCAGCATAGGCACAGTTGTTGGCATGCGTGCTGCATGATGACCGTGGCAACTCGAGTTAGATTCTCACCCATGGTCAACTCCAGTAGCGAGTAACACCTGAACCAATCCTGGGTACTAACCTACAACACCCCGCACTGACCAATGTAGTGAAGTATGATCGAATGAACCCCCATAACTGAGAGGACATGGGGAGGCCTTCCTCCAGCAGTGGATTGACAAAGGGATATAAATTATTATTATTCGGTATATAGAACTAACAAGGAACTTCTAGATTGGGTTCAGGAGAAACGTACAATTATAATAAATCATGGAAAGCAGAGGATCTGGATGGGACATACTGTGAGAGGGGATAGCTTGCTGAAAGATGATGAAAGGTGGTACTTTAAGAGAGGGCAGCCATGTGAGAAACCCAAGAGAAAAGAGCATTCTCTGACAGGTCGGAGCAACTCGATCCTGCCCTCAGGCAGAGAACTCATGAGAGAAAGAGTTAAACATGGGTTACATCGCAAGTGAAGTAAACATAATAAATATTATTTTAAGCTTCCTAATTGGGATTTGGACTCTGACTATAGCAAGCCTTGGCCTACTTTTGTAAATAATGTGAAAGAGTCTTAAGCATACATATTACAGCAGGTAGCTGTAAAACCAGCATCACTACGAAGCCAGTGCACAGTGGCTTTGTCGGCAGGTCGCAGACCATTTGTCAACAATTCAAATCCAAAGTCAGCTCTGATCCAAGCATGCTTCACAGGTCACGAGCACCGATTATATTCCATGGTGTACCACATGTTGCTTCCATGCTGGGACTAAGATGGGCACCCTAATCAAACCAATCCCATGGAATCTCAGACCTGGGTCCTCAGGTTCCCTTCTGACATCACTCACTTTGTTCAGCTTCAGGGCCATGTTGGTGTGCCAGACACGAATAGAATTAGAAAACAGATTTTAATTTACATAGTCAAACCTAATACTTGTCTACATTAAATATATGAACTTTCTTATTTTTTCAAGAAAGCTCCCATGATGGAGTGTAGAGACCCGGGTGAGCGTTTCTGGATCATTACTGGGCCATCGAAGCCCCTTTCCCAGCAAAAGTGGAAATAATACACAAACCATTCATGGGGATAAACGTAATCCTGAGTATCGCTTAAATTATGAACTGATAAAATTTATTAGATGTTTAAAGTTAAGTGAATTTATTTTTAAATAATGGTACGTGGGGAATTTGGCCTCTAGACTATGGCAAAATCACTGCTGTGCGTGCCCCGCGAGACGCGGACACGGGCGATGATGGCGATTGCATCACGTTTTGAGAGTGCATATTCATACAAATCGATTTACCGGTGAATGGAAGCAGTAATCTACGGAGTAACTGATTATTACAACAGCAGATTACGACCAAGTGAGGCGAGCCGTAGGGAGCAAACTTTCTGCATGCACCTGGGCTGAGCTCACGGCGCGCCGGCTCCGTGTCGCTGGCAATGCGCGACGCGTTCACGCAGAACACGAAGAGCGGCAGCGCAGGGGAAGCGGCGGGAAACTGCGACGCGGCGTTGGCTGGGAGGGCACAGGGTGACCTCTCAGCCGACGCGGGTTGGTACGTGGGCCTGAGGTCCAAGCCTTCCGACCTGAACGGCTCGGTGAGCCAGCTCAGGAACATCTCCGCAGCCCCAAACATCTGCCCGTAACAGCGGTAGGGGAGCGGCACTGAAAGAGGCGGCTCTGTGCACATAGGAACAAGTCGTAAAGTCGTTAATGTGCTCATCACAATTGTCATCATTGCCATGAGCATCACCTTCATCTTCAATTTAGTTTAGAGTTATCATTCTCAAAGCAATCGCTGAACTGTCAGTTTCAAAAATATATATTTGTATCTCGTTTTTTCCAATAAAATTTTTCTTAATTATTTCCCGGTTTTTATTTTGCTGAACGGAGCCGGCTTGGCCAAGTGCCGCCCACTTCTAATGTCAAGGGCACGGCTCTGGTCCATAAACAACACGGGGTAACACCGTGTACAGCAGACACTTAAAGGAAAGGAGGCAGATTCAAAAGAACATGTTATCCATTCTTTGACAACCTATTTAAACCCCCACCCGCCCCCCAATTGTTCGGGACCCCTGAGCTCAACGCCCCTGAGACATCCATCTTGTTAATTGCATGAGATCCCCCTCAACCAACATGCGTAGCTCGTTACTTTCCCAAATGTCAGCCGCTCCATCAGTAAAGGGCAGTGTAGTGAAAACCACTGTTGTACTGTACTATGCTCCAACGTACATGCATCCCACCTTCACAAACCCGCATTGACAAAAACATTCAAGTATGGTTAAATAACCTTCCACCCACATGGCATGGGGAGGCCCTCATCCAGCAGTGGATAAAAAAGAGGTATAATTGTACAAATAGTCTTGTTTTACCAAGGTCTCTCTTTTAAAAAATAGAGACTTAAATTGGTCAAAGTGGGCTCTCAGCCAACTACAAATAAAGGACATGTAGACGAGTGTCGGTGCAATAAATTATAAATCTAAAGGTTCTACCGATTCCTCGACCGTCTTTAAAATATTTCTGCCCTTAAAAAGGCACCTCCTCCTTTGAAAAGTGACGACTCCACAAGTCCATCATAGTATTGACGACCCGCATTGTATTTGAGATTTGAGTCCCAGGTGTTTGCCAACATCTTGACCATGATTGTTTCAAATGCCTCTGCCATGTGTTTGGCAAATGCTGGATGTGCAGAACCAAGCCAACGAATCACCCGTCACTGTGACTTCTTATCCAGTCACAACGTAACCAATTACCGTGAGCTTTGTGGAGTCTTTTCATTTGAGCAATGTCATTTCTTAAAATGTTTCTTCAAACTTTGAACCAGGCAAATTATCTTCAATTAACGACACTGGGCATTCCACCTAAAGATGCTGACTGGAGGCAAAGACTCAAGCTCACAGTCCTCATGAAGCCATCTCACCTGTACGAGTAGAGATATCCACAAGGCAAGAGACTCGAGCTCACAGCCCTCATAGAACCTGCTCACCTGATGTAGGCAGGGGTGGTCTCTGCAGGCGAGCCACCTCGTTCCGCAGCTCTCTATTTTCCTTCGTGAGCAGCTCGATCACATGATGCTGACACCTCAACATGCACAGAAACTTCTCTCCGGCCACCAATGTGTCATCTTCCTGCCAGGCAAGTGAAAATGGCACATTGTTAAAAAATAATCCAAGCCATAGACAAATTAATTGATTTTGGCCAATCCTTTGATTACCTGGTCGTCTATAGAATACGTCTTTTATAGCAACACTACTTTTTTATTAACTTAATATTATTTACAGAAGATCATCTTTTTGAGAGCTATTGTTTCCCCCACGCCTCAGGATAGCCAGACGGATGGACAGCGCTTATCCATTAACACTTACACCCAAAGTTGGAAATAAAAACAAGCTGGTAGTAAACGAGACAAAGATAATCGATTCTTGAATCTAACGATGACCCCAAATCCTGGCAGTTCATTGTGGCAGGAAAATCACACCCCTAATTATAAATGAACAAACCTGGTCATCAAATATACTTCATAATGAATGAGGTTACCCTGGCTGCGACAGGCCTGGACATTTCCTCCAAGTCTCTAACATAAACTGTCGGGGTTATGGCTAAATGCACGCAGCTGTATTAACTGTGATAATACTAAGCATACTCTGCTTCACAGTAAACTTTCAAGATCCCATGACATAATTTGCAAGAGTAGGTCATTGTTTTGCCGGTGTCATAGTCCAAAATTTGTCAAATTTGAAAAGTTCCCAATAAACGTAAAAGTCATCTTCCCCTCCTGCAAAGAAACATGTTCGGAGACGCAGGCTCTCTTAAGTAAACAGGCATAATAGTTATCATACTGGAGTACAGCAAAAAAACCATGAAAAACGAAATACATTTTCAAATTTATAGTAAACTGATTTCGTAATAATCAGATCGTCAAATATGCCATCGTCCTGTGAAAAATGATATCGCAACAATCCTACGGGCAATCCACCGCTGTGTTCAATCTCATCCGTGTGGACGTGAAGCAATGTAGGCTGTGTACATGTGCCTGGCTGTCCCACATCACCTTTTTTTAAAATCTCGTTTCCCCCGTCTTATTTATATTGTCAATTCCTTCTGCATCCATACACTCGTGTTCACTCCATTCACCTGTGATACCGCAATGCTATGCATCAGTCAAGCAACACCTATTTTTACACGCGATTTAAAGCATATTTTGAGCTGTTATAACGAATATTACTCTATGAATTACATCTTGTATATATAAATTATCTCAAGCCCAGCTCTGAATGCCTCGCCTCTCCTAACCGCCCCCCCCCCCCGTGAAAACAGATGCTGCTCCTCCGTACAACTCATTTCTTGCTGCTATCCGTCCTCTCTTTCCTCACCTCTTATCACGCTCTGATCCCTGACCTAATGTCCCCGTTCCATCTCTACCTACACCTCTTCCTGCTGCTCATCTTGTGCCGTTGCCCTCTTTGTCTGTTTTGGGACTTCCGTACCGGAATCTCATAGATTATATTCCATTTCAACTTATAACGTGCACAGTATTCTCTCACTCTCATAAAGAGAGAATGACTCTGAGGCATGAGGAACCACAGACAAGCAGGAAAGCAGCTACGCGGTGAGCCGGCGCTACCAACAATTGCGGTCCTCTACACAGCATATGAAGGTGTTATCGGCCAATTAATGAGTGTTTACATGTGGGAGGAAACCGTAGCATCTGGAGAGAACACAAATGTACTCAGGGGAAACACTCAATCCCATACAAGACAGAACAGGCGGAGTCCACATTTGTTTTCCTCCTCGACGGCCACGAGAAGGGAGTTTCACAATCATGTTTAAGATCCACCAACCCTCACTGCCTCGACTGTGCTGGATTGCAGGCCACGCGCATAGCCATCACTGCCCGGCTATAAAATATCCGTGACTCTACTGTCTCTCTCCGTGGTGTGCATTGGGCAGGCTCGGACTGGCCGTAGGGCAGTCTGGGAAAATGTCCGGTAGTCCAGTCCATTCAGTGTGCCGGTCTGTATGGGGAAATTGCACATGTGATCAGAGTAAAAAAATATATTTTTGTAACTAAAATAATGCATTACCTCTAATATGGACGCTTCATTGCTTATTTACGCTCTTAATTGGCATTAAGTCCCATATTCGGCATCCCCAAAGATGAATCCTCACTGGCCCATTAGTTTTTTGGACCCAGCCCAAATGGGCCAAAGAGATCCACACTTAATTTGGACGGGTGTGTTTAGATATGCCTGGGCCGATTTTTAGTCCCAGTCGATCACTGGCCACGGGGTAAGAGGTTTCTTCTCTTCCACGCCTTGCATTCATCGCTACAACATGAAGCGTTCTTCCCCACCCACGGCACGAACAGAAGGTGGTCAAAGTGAAAGCAGAAGCAAGCCCACATCTCACGGCGTCACTCCACCACCAAGCAGCAGGCTCAGCACACACAACAACCGCCGTTCGCCGCTAAGTGTTGGTGACGTCACCACAGCACTTGTGCCAGGCTAGGTGCACTTCGAGGTCACGTGAAGTGTCGAAGGCTCGCTCGCAGGAGGTCAGGGGGCAGACCCAGGTGCCATGCGTCGACTGAGATGACTGACAAGATTCACCAACTGTACTCCCCACACAGCCACTGCTGTAATGCTACACTTCTCGCTGAGCAGAAACCACGAGTCGAACTATAGGATCGATATCTTCAAGAGAGGAGTCCTTGTCTATACTGTAACGTCTGGCAGTTCACCGGCATTGATTCAAGCCTGACTTATGGTGCTGCTGATGAGATGGACTGTCCAAACCGGTACGGAGTTTTGCTTGTGCTGAAATTATGCACTCCCAGAACAAAGGCGGTGGTGGGGCCGATGGGCTTTTGTCATCATTTATTTTAAGGAGACGAAACTTAATTTTATTTTTCACAATTATTTAGTCAAATGTCCTTCATTCGCATCTAACCACCAGCTCGCAGCTTGGCTGGTTGGGAAGTTTCTCAACTCTCTGCGTGATCCACCAACCCTCGCCTCCAAAGCGTCTGGTGTCACGGCTCCCCCTACTCTTGCATGCGGTAAAATGTTCAGAGGCTAAATGTCAATATCGAGGCCTGTTAGCTACGGGTGTGCTTCAGGATGAACGCAGACTCTCGTGGTTTAATTACACGGCCCATAGTTCGGGTTGCATGGCCACAACCGTGGCCTGTCCGTCTTTATTTCCCCCCTTTATAATATAATTAGCATGGTTGGCTACGTACGGCGCGAAAGAAGTTGATTATCAAGTTTTTTTTTAAATCTGTAATTACGGAACGCTTTGATTGGTGTCTATCTGCCTGCCCAGTCGCCCTTTAAAAGAGCTTCTCGGCTCAATGGGGCATTTTGCTCGGGAAATAAACTTCCGATTCTGATGTTCTGCTGCGTTTGAGGGTTAACCCCCCACACACACAGTGTCTTCGAGACAGGGGCGGGGGGGGGGACGTCAAAGCCAGCGACGTTGTGGGTCTCGAATTCGGTGTGTATTCCGGAATAACCCATACACCAGGGGGGAATAGTGGGGGGGAGAATAGTGGGGGGGGGGGGGGGGAATAGTGGGGGGGGGAATAGTGGGGGGGGGGGGGAATAGGGGGGGGGATAGGGGGGGGGCGCCCCGTGCCAGTGGTGCGAACCGACGGCGGAACCCGAGCCTGGGACCCAGCAGAGTGGCCCGCTGGCGAGGGAAGAGCCCCCCGGCACAGGCCAAACGCCTCTGATGACCGGCGGCCATCCCCGTGTCTTCTCACCCCTCTCACCACAACCCCCCCACTCCCCCCTTGCGGGGTCCGCCTCGCTCACCTTCAGCTGCAGCAGCAGCCGCTGCAGCTCGGGGTTCTCGTCCGACGCCGCCATCCGCGACTCGTCCGTGGCCGGGCGGGTTCCCCGCAACTGGCCCACGGCCACAACGTCGACTTCCGCGTGTCGTCTCGGTGCGCCGTTAAAGCGCAGCCTAGCCTGGCCAAAAAGCCGGGGTTCGAATCGCACTCACGGCCAACGCCGGTGACGATTATCTGAACCAGTCCCTGGCGCCTCCCTGTCGGTCGGTGTGTTAAAAGAAAACAAACAAACAAAAAAACCATCGCCAACTCGAGAGAGACACCGGGCTGGGGCCTAGTATACTGACCGTCCCCGTCCCCTCGTGTGCCGTGCCGGCATTCATACGCGCTGCGAGGCTTATACGGAGGGAGGGGTGGTGGTGGGTAGGTATCTGTGAACGTGTGAGTCGATGGGCGCGGTGTCACAGTGTACGTGTGTGTCTCTCCCTCTCTCTGTGCGAGCAAATGAATCAGTTATCGCTTTGCGATTGCCACCTCCCCCCCCCCCAAAAAAAAACCCAGGGTCGATTCGCGCGAGAATTGTTGCAACGATTCACAAGGAGTCGAAGTCGAGCATGCTGCAAATCGCGAACGTTTGCGTTATGAATTCAATGCAAGTGTAGTTTTCACACGTAGGGGCTTTCAGTTCAGTTCAGTTTCCATTTATTTGGTATAGCCCTGTGAGCCATTCGGCTCTTGAATCGGGTGCAACCGCAACAAACAAAAACATGAACAAGAAAACATCTTAAAGTGATTATGTGACAGTGCAAACAGAAAATCCAGGAAAAAAACATCAAAATATTCCTGAAATAGCACCATCCACCAACGCTGTGTGCAAAAATCCCAGTGGGATGCAAGTCAACAATATTATGAGACCTCCTTTGCCAGTAGCAAGATATAGTAATAGGTTTTTACCCTTTTATCTAGCACCAAAACTGACACCTTTATACAAGGGATCATGTTTGCAATAACCACAACAGAAGTAGTCAAAATGCAAACAAAAAGAGACAACTCTGATAATGCACTGTCCTTGAAATGTATTGGTCCACACCCGAGACAGCTCGGCTCTAAGAAAAGCTGCTTCGGGGGTGGACCAATCAATTTCAAGGACAGTGCATTATCAGAGTTGTCTCTTTTTGTTTGCATTTTGACTGCTTGTGTTGTGGTTATTGCAAACATGATCCCTTGTATAAAGGTGTTAGTTTTGGTGCCAGATAAAAGGGTAAAAACCTATTACAACAACCACAAGACAACTAAGATTAAGGCCATCAGTCTAACTCCGTACTACAATAAACAAAAACATGGCCAAACCAAAAAAACGTTTTCGAAATCACCAAAATAAAAGCCAATATCAATCATCATCCATAATGCAGGTTTTTTAAATTATAAATGTGTCGTTAAACCCGCCACCACCTGACAGCCAATGAGTAAGGGGGCGTCCATAAATGACGTCACGCGATTTTGGACGATTTTTGACCCCCCCCCCCATCGTCAAACGGCGTCACAAAGAGTCAGACCCCCCCTCAAATATGACGTCACAAAGCTCTGCCCCCCCCCCCCAAAAAACATACTTGAAATCGCTTTAAACTATTATCATTGGAGTGCGTATTTAATGTGCCGCTGCACTCTGATGTTGTAGGAGAAAACATTAAAAGTCTACTTAATTAAGTAGAACGTTTTGATTTAAAGCTTTCGTGACTGCAGTAATTCATATTCTTACCTCTTTCGGTAAAGTCACGTTGAAGGGAAACAATAAAATAATAAAATATATGTAAAACAATACAAATTCTCACGTTTCGACCATAACACAAACGGTCGTTTGTGTTATGGTCGAGGTGCGTGACGTCATTTATGGACGGCCCGTAAGGTTTATCACGTCAACAGAACGTGTCAATTCGTTACTAGTACAGCTACACCGGTGTGCGGTGTGTTGGAGCGCAATGCCACAACGTTTACGACATAAGTACGACGTTGTCGCCAGTAATTACAACTAGCATCATCTAATGGGATATGCAAGTCTCTAAAAAATGTATACACCCCCCTCCCCCCGCGTCCCAGCCTGGAAAGCCCCTGGGGCAGCGAGCCAAGTGAAGTGAAACTCCCCTGCCCCACTCGCACCTCCCCGCATCACTGGGCGAGAGACGCTCACTCAGCGGTGAGGAGCTGGTGAGGAGGAGGAGGACGAGGCGAGGGTAGAAGCGGAGAGCGAGCCAGAGCTCAGGAGAGAGTCGCCCGCACTGAGCTCATCGCTGCGTCGCCTGCAGAGGCAGGGACAGGAGCAGCAGGAGCCGCTGCTGCTGCTGAGAGCGGTGAGAGAGAGCTCCTCAGTGGTTCCAGGTCGGTGTTGACCGAATTGTTAAACCCGGTGACACGGTTGTGAGCTGTGTGCTTTTAGGGGGGGGGGGGACCTGCTGTTTGTCTGACAGTACTGTTGGGCCATAGTTTAATGAATTCCGTATTCAATAGACACAGCCTCTTGTCACAGTGCAGGTAAAAGCCACAGTTCACCATTTGTCAGAGTTTAAGCTCATGTTATTCTCGATGACAAATCTCGATGGCAAGTCACGTGAGTATGTCGTTGAAATAGGAACAAGTTACATTGACACTATTAACATTGCAAATATGGCTGCGCCTTATGCTCTCCCACAACTGCGCCACCCCCTGCGTCGCTGGAGTTCTGTCTCCCTCACTGAGTTCTGTCTGTTCCCACAGCTCTGTGGAGGAAGGACCAAATCCCCACCCCCGACAACGCAAGCTGTGCACGCAGAAAGCCATGGCCGCAGGTATTTGTGCAGCAAGATCGTAAATTGCTGCAATCTTCAAAAACGCTGAGGCACCTATTAGCAACATCAGCAAGAATGAGTGCCTTGAACTCCCTCAACTAAAAAAGAGAGATGATATAGTCATCCTCTCAGCCGACAAGGGCAATGCCACTGCCATCGTGGACAAAATCACATTCAATAACAAAATTCAGGTCCTACTTAATGATGGTAGCTATACGAAAATTAGTAGAGATCCTACCAACCGTCTGGTAACGAAAACCAACAACATCATCACTGATTCTATATCTTTAATTGAATCAACCAAGCGGCTTTCCTTAAAACCCTCTGCTGCTAGACCACCCAGATTTTATGGATTACCAAAAATCCATAAAGAAGGTACATCACTCCGTCCTACCGTCTCCACCATTGGCTCACCCACCTAAAAACTGGCACGATTTCTGTCTGAGACCTTGAAACCATTCACTGGTACAACCACCTCAGCTGTGCTTAACTCAGCTCACTTGATATCTTTAACTAAGGACATCTCACTATCACCAGGTGATTTCCTTGTCAGTTTCGATGTGGTATCTTTGTTTCCCAAAGTTCCTGTGCCTGACACTATTACAATCATTGAAGATGTGGTCCAACAAGGATTGAATGCTGATGTACCGGCCCTGGTTAGACACTGCCATACCAACGCTTACTTTACCTGGAATGGAACATTCTACAAATAAGTTGAAGGTACCCCAATGGGCTCTCCCTTATCTCCAGTTTTAGCCAATGTTTTCACGGAGAAATTTGAGACATGGCCTACCAGCTCTGGACCAATTTTTCAACCACATTAATTCCATACACTCAGCCATCAAATTTACCATGGAGGTGTAAAAGGATGGGAAGTTACCATTCTTGGATATTTTAATCGAAAAGAGACATGATGGCTCAATGGGACACTGTCTGCAGGAAAGCCACCCACACGGATGCCTACCTAAAACCTGACTCCCACCACCATCCATCCCAGAATAATTCCCTCATCAAACTCTATACCTCAGAGCTCGTTGTATTTCCGACCATCACCACCTAGCCAGGGAATTGGAGCACGTACACCAAGCCCTCAAGAAGAATGGATATTCAGACTACACAATCTGTAAAGCTATCACCCCAACCGTTGGGAGAGAACCATCTGAGGACCCAATCAAATTCTAGATTTGAAGCTTTCGTGACTGCAAGGATCCATACTCTTTGGTTCTATTCGGTAAAGTCACGTAAAAGTATAAAACAACAAAAATAAAAATAAAAAATTCACGACGTTTTGGCCACAACACAAGTGGCCTTCATCAGGTGAAGGGACCAGACTGTCTCGAGGACAGCGCTGGAGTGAACACAGCCAAGCTCAGACCGCGACCTTTAAGCTGTGTGAGAGGAAACAAGGCGCCTTGACAAAGGAATTAGCATAAAAATTAGCATTTAATTGGCGGACTTAGCATGGTGAACGGTGTAGAGGGGGTGAACATGTGCAGACCGGTGAGGGGAGGAGGGGGAGTTTACATATTGATGGTGTGAAAAGGGAATTTAAGCAGCTGCGAAAGTTTGGGATACCACTACAATATTTTTTCAAGTAGTCACTTCGTGTAATCACCATACTGCAGCCTAAATGTACAGCGCTGCACATAACACTGAACTGTGGATGAGATACTTCTTCATCCTTGCTGTCAAGATCGCATTAAAGTTACATGGGTACAAGTCTGGCTCGACTAATCCAATTACAAGTAACATTCCCAATAATGCAAGTGGCAGGCTTCGTTGTTAACTAGACCTCATATTTATCATAACAATTTAACAGCATTATAACGGCCATTCTAACATCATAACAGCATTCCCAGTAGTATAAGAACATAAACAAACTTGGGATGTCGCTGTGAAATACGTGGTTTCCCATCAGGGACTCCTCCTCACTGCTGGGTGCCAGGGCAGCTCGGTCCATCACCCTGGAGCTCAGCGAGGTTGAGAAGGGCGCGGTGCTTTATGAGCTCATGAGCGTGTTCGGGTTCCATCGCGACCAGCAGAGTGAGTCACTTTACAAGCGGGACACATGCCCTTATGATGACGACGTACTTAAAATTGATGATAATAATGATGCAATTTATAATGTGCACAATATTTTACGGACATGAAAGACCGCGACTGATGCGCGGATTCAAGATCAGTGTCGCTCAAAAGCCAAGGCGAAAGAGGCTGGGCCTTCAAGTGTCCCTTAAAAGTCGGTGTGGATTGAACGCTGCGATGGTGCAGCGGAATGGCTTTCCAGACGGCGGGGGCTGCCATGGAGAAACAATGACCGGCAGTGATGGTGTTTTGTAGAGAGGAGGTTGTGAGTCGTGCTGCGGAGAGTTCTACCGTGAGCTGTAGTGCAGGGTGACAGGAGTGAATTAACAGTGGTTTAACTCAATGACCTTACACGATGGTGTAACTCAAATTGAAAATGTTTTACATATTTTATATATATTTTATTTCATAGTATGTTTCAAAAAGTGAGTGCAAACAATCAATGAAAACTTGAAACGTTATTCTTCATGTTGGATCACCATTGATAATGTGAACAGCGTTCAGGTCCACGGTTCCAAGAGGAAGTTCTGGCAAACAATGATCGTTGCTTCTGAACCCAGAGCTGACACTGATGGATGGAACATGGCCTGTGTGTCATGTCAGGCATTGCCATCAGTGGGGAGCGGTAGTATAGCTGTTTGCACCCGCTGCGCGATGAACCCAATGACCTGAGTTTTATTTCTGCTCACGGCCAATACCAGTGACGTCAACGAAGTGGCTTATCACATGTAAATTTATAGCGACCAAATATGCATGGGAACGTAACTGTGGCAAATGGGTCACTTCCTCCGAAGGCTCTTGGGGGGGGTCTGTGTTGCTATTGGAGAGGACGAGCAAACCATTGTATCTCAGTGGCAGGAGATTCTCATGATCCCGAGCCCAGAATTACCATGGGATTCTTGGAATTACATTTTTAAAAAGGAACACACTCATCAACGATAATGTTGTCATTCCCTCACACATCCGATTAGCATGGTTTGCTATGTATGGTGTGAAATAATTTCAACATGCATACATACACAGAAGCAGCATCATCGTGCATGATACCCAATTGTTTAGGCTCCACTTTATGTGATACTGAGCATGCTTTTTGATTGTCTACATGGAAGCCATGACTGGATCAAGCACTGAGATGGCAAAGTCTACGTTCTCTATGATGTCTGCTTTGGTTTTGGTGAGTGCATCGCACACAGCCGGCAGCTGTAGCTTCAGATTGACGCTTTATGGGCTCTTTATAAAATAGAGATTATTATTATTGCTTTAGCGAGAGCCCCAATCTGGAGCTACTTCAGCTGGGACTGCTGACTCTACACAGGCCCTCCGCACATCACTCACTCATGGTTTGCCACATGGAGCTCTCTCGGTCAGATTTCTATTTTTAGCACACAAATAATGCCACTTTTTTTTTAAAGGAAATAGATGAAGCACCCAATTGAATGTGTTCTTCAGCCATTTCTTAGATTTCATGGTCTTAATTGAAATTCATGATTTCCATGACCACCGTGACCTCTGTGACAAAATCACCATTGTCCTCATCATCAAACTTATCGCCATCATCCGTCATCTTTCATCATCATTCATCATCCACACTCGTGATAACATAGGTTCTAAGAGTTGCGTGTGTATACATGCACTTACTTACATACATATCATCAAACTTATCCATCTCCATCCTCACCAACATCTCGTCATCTCAATCGAGCCCGCACCTCGTCCCCCGCTCCAAATCGCCACCAGAAGGGAAGGAAATGTTGTCCCCTAGTTCCCCGAATCAAACGCCCGGGATACGCTTTGTACCACAAGGATTACAAGGATTAGTGTCATTCTAACTTGGGGATACTATAATCATATGATTGTAGTTAATTATATTATGAATACGTATATTTAGATCATATGAGTATAATTGGATTCTCATGAGGATCATTTTCGAATAAGAGGAAAATATTATAATATAAGCACAGTGTGATTCTAATATGAGGACATGCTTTTTAGACACCAATGACAAGGAGAACATCCAGCAAGCAGTCAATGAGTTTGCAGAGAAAACCTGTGTTCGGCTCATTCGGAAAGACAACCAGGAGGACTACATCACCTTCTAGGCCCTGGACGGGTGAGCAGCAGTGAGCGGCGTGGAGAGAGAGAATGGGGTGTAGAGAGAGAGCAGAGTGTAGAAAATGAGTGGAGCATAGATGGTGAGCGGTGCGTCGAGGGTACATAGAGCCGATAGAGAGTGGGGTATAGAGAGAGAGTGGGCCGTAAAGGGTGCGTGGGGCGTAGAGAGAAAGTGAGGTGTAGAGTGAGTGTGGCGTAGACAGAGAGATTTATCGATTCAGATATCTGCAGGGCAGGGCAACCCTTCGTGTTAGAAAACCCACTGAAGGGGATATCACATAACTACCTCTGAGATCCCCTAAAGTGACCTCTGATCCAGAGTGGAAGGCAGCACTTTTTCACCTGCTTTGCATAGGAGGCTTATGTTTGCTCTATGACAGTGAAGCACATGTTTTAAATCTCAGAGCTAGAAATTTGCCAAATTAAGTACAAAATTGCATTTAATGTAGTGAGATTGTTTTTGTGTGAATTCATTGTTCACCAAACTGAGACCATCAATTCACTACACTTGAGAATGTAGTTTAATCACAGGCAGCTGCCTAGAATCAAACCCAGGATCTAAGGAGTGCCCCTCAGCTTTTGAAACTTCACTTGCAAGCAAAATTAACTCTTGCCTGGCTCTAAAAGGGCTGATTTACTGCATTTTAATGTATTATTTGTTCGTGGCATTTTTTGTCTTCTGTTGAGAGGAACACACATCGGTAACGGCTAATTCAAGCTTAGAAAGCCAAGTAATAGTATTTCTTATGGAGTGGATCTTACTGAGACTCTTACAGAGTGCAGACGTAGAAATTTAACCCCTTCTCTGAACCAAGATTATCACACAATAGTGTTTTTTTTTACTTTGAAGGTCATCTTTCGTATGGCATTTAAAAGCAACTGAGATATTTTAACTGCATGTTCAGTTTGGTATTCCATTTGATGGCATCAATAGTTGCTTAACATATAGCGTGTGCGCATCCTGTGTAATTGTCTAATGGGCAGTGCTCGGTTATGTGATGAACAGAATGCACATTGACAATTTGGCTACTCATGTTCGATTTATGAACAAAATAGCTGCATTAGTGTGCGTTTTTTTCAAACACAGTCCATTGCCTTCTACGTAGGCTGACGCCAAGTACTTCCTGCGTGGGGTGTTCAGGTAGTGACTTGTTCGGGACATTGCAAGCCATTCAGCTTTCACGCCACCAATAGCTAACATTCTTTTTGGCGATCAGCAGTGTCTCCGCATAACGTACGGTAATCATGAGGTGAAGGTCATGGGGGTGATCGTGAAATTCCATGGGAATTTTCGCCACCAGGAGCTGGTCGTTCCTGGGCAAGAAAGGAGGGGCCCAGTCTTTGTCCCTGGAGCCCAGGAAGGTAACCAAGGGCGTCATTCTGCACGAGCTCATGCACGCGCTCGGCTTCCACCACGAGCACTGCCGCAGTGACCGTGACCAGCACATGAAGGTCCATGAGGACAACGTCGAGGAAGGTGAGTGGTGCCACTAGAGTGAGTAAAGCATCCAGGGCAGGCGTGCTATTCATTACTAGAAACGGCTTGTATTGCACAAAGAGCACATTAATTCGATGTACAGTGTATAGTTTACTTTAACGAGGACGTGTCAACACAGCAGGTGCAAGAAACTGCCACGCAATCTTCCCATTGCTCGTGCTGCTTCCTCCAGTGCAGTTTTAGTAACGAGCGTACAGATGGGCACGCGAACGATCATTTTTGCATCTACGACGGTCAGCAATGGCTGTGTCGCGACCCCTGGTGGTGCGTGTGCTGCCACGCATGGGGAGCAGTGGTGTAACGGTTAGCGCGTTGCGCTATGAATCCGGCGACCCGAATTGAATTCTCGCTCACGGCCAACACCAGTGACGATTATCTGAACCGGTCCTGGGCCTCCCCTAGGTTGACTCAGCCTCAAATGAGTACCTGGTGTGGTGTTTAAACATCGCCACTAGGGAGATAAAGGCAGCCGAGCGTGGTGCTGGCCACCCATCCCCCTCGTGTGCTGTGCCAGCCTCCATAGGTGCTCACTAACAGCACTTGCCCCAACATTCCGTCAAGGCTATACGGGAGATCTTTGTCTTTTGTCATATGCGGTTGGGCAGCACCGCACTCACGGTGCTCACTCCACACGCTGATGCAAGGACTCACGTGCTGCTCACGGGTTGGCTCCTTAAAACAAGTACCACTTTATGGGATGTCCACAGTGGTCATCCTATAGAATCACTGGTCTCCACCATAGGTTTGTGGAATATCCACCACACTCCCAGAGCCACCAGTGGAGATAAGTTCCACTCTACACGCATTTGAGCTGGAGAAACTTCAGCTGGAGTTTGTTTTAATCCAATTATGTTATTCACCGGAAAGGTGGTCTACCTGTAGAGTGAGTGTACTCCACTCAGAAGGTTATGAGTTAAAATGCCGGTGATGGGGTTGATTCAGCCCATTATTTATCTCAGGTAAATGCAATGAGTACCACCTTGTGGAGAAGTCAACAGTGGTCGTCTTATAAATGGACCTGCCCCCACCATAGCAATGTGGAATTTCCAACACTGTCTCGAGGCTCTACATGGAAGATGAGTACTGCCTTCATGCTCATTTGAGCAGGAAATTACTTTGAGTTTCTCATCCTTGCTCCCATATAAACAAACAGTGCTGGGGTAAAACAGTCACAGCAACAGCCTCGTATAAATACTGGCATTATCACTATTAATCCAATATACAGCTCTTGCTAGAGTTTAGAATGTCACATCACACAATATAGCACTGATGCTAACCCTCAGTACGTACCGCTGGGTAAAACATCGCACTGGAGGGCTAATATTGGAACCACATCTTCCATGCAACTGGTGATGTTTGTGCATTGAAGTTACTTGAATAAAAATAACATCACCGTTACTCTTTATAACGATCCCTTTTCAAGATAAATAAGGGATATGTTAACGCCATGCCTTCTCACAAATAATTGTGCAAAATATTACGTTTAATTTAACATCATAAACAAATACACATTGAGTCGGGAAGAGCAATGGTGTAGGTTACCCAAGTTAGTATTCCCGGTCATAGTTAACACCAGTACACTACGTTAATGACGACCGTATTGGGTTTTTTTGGGGGGCACCCTCTTTCTCTATACTGCAATCCTCCAGCGTGAAGTACGGTCAAACAACCTCCACGACTGACATGACGTCGTGGGGAAGCCTTTATCCTGCCGTGGATTGACTTAGGTCATTTTATTATTTTATTTAAGCACTGAGCAAGACTACCCTCCATTTACTCCAACAGCTCAGAGCACTCGAAAGAATATTCTTAGTTTTTTCGGTAAAGTCAAGTTGAAGAGAAACAACAAAATAACAAAATATATATAAAACAAAAAATTCTCACGACGTTTTGACCATAACTCAAACGGTCATCATCAGGTGTGTCGGTTTGCATAAATTTATTTTTAAAACGGCACATTTATTTATTTATAAAAAAACGTTGGCGTCACGCGCAGCGATTGGCAGTTTGCCCAGGACTAGTCCATCTATTTTTTTTTAAAAGAGGAGGGGGGAGACGAAATTTTTTATAATGTATGCTGTCTGAAAGCCACTGTAAGCGTGAACAATCAATCAAGAACTGAAATGATTTATCAAATCTTTCCAATGATTGCTAAGATAGAATCCATCTTCTCGGTTGAAATTGTCTCTGTGCTTGTATATGTGGATAGCCTCATGAACGAATCTCTCATGGAAGCCAGATGGCTTACAAAGAACCTCCGTCTTGGAAAAGTCAATGGCATGTGAGCCTACTGAATTAGAACAATGATCTGCTACGGCCGAGGTGTTGGTCCTACCGTGTTTAAGGTCTGCTTTATGTTCACGAATGCGGTCCGAGACATGGCGTTTGGTTTCTCCAATGTAACTACTACCACAGAGGCAACTTAGTTTGTAGACACCAGGGTATTGTATGTCCGGAATCACATCTTTTACAGACGGAACCAGATCACGGATTTTATGTAATGTGTTGAAACGGACCTGGATCTTGTGTTTATTCAAGATTTTGGAGATCTTTTTTGTGATCCCAGCAATGTAGGGTAAAGTGATGGTTTTGAAAGGCTCCTCAAGAGGGTTCTTCTTCATGGTTTGAGTGATAGCTTTGCGGATTGTATAGTCGGAGTAACCATTAGCCCTAAGAGCTTGGTGTACGTGCTTGAGTTCACTGCTTATGTGTTCCTGGTCGGATATGCATTGGGCTCTATGATACAGAGTCTTGATGAGAGAATTCTTCTGTGATGGATGGTGGTGGGAATCCGGTTTCAGATAAGCATCCGTATGGGTAGCTTTCCTGTATAACAGAGTGGCTCATTGAACCATCAGGTCTCTTTTTAATTAGGACATCCAAAAAAGGTATCTTGCCATCTATTTCGACTTCCATGGTAAATCTGATGGCTGGGTGTATGGAATTGATGTGGTCGAAGAATTGGTCTAGAGCAGGCCGGCCATGTGGCCAGATGACAAAAGTGTCATCCACGTACCTCTTCCATAAGGTTGGGCGCAGAGTGGCAGTCTGGATGGCGTCAGTCTCAAATTTCTCCATGAAAATGTTAGCTATAACTGGAGAAAGGGGGGAGCCCATTGGGGTGCCCTCAGTTTGTTTGTAGAAAGTTCCATTCCAAGTGAAGTATGTATTGGTTAAACAGTGTCTCACCAGGGGGGGTACCTCAGTGTTTAGTCCTTGATGAACCAAGTCTTCAATGATTGCAATGGTGTCAGGTACAGGAACCTTGGTGAATAAGGAAACTACATCAAAACTGACAAGCAGGTCGTCTGGGGACAGGGAAATACCCTTGATTGTTGATATCAGGTGAGTAGAATTTTGTACCGCAGAGGTGGTCTTTCCAGTGAAAGGACGCAGGATTTCAGACAAAAAACGAGCTAGTTTGTAGGTGGGGGAGCTGATAGTAGAGACTATGGGACGAAGAGGTGTATCAACTTTATGTATTTTTGGTAAGCCGTATAATCTTGGTGGCCTGGCAGCAGAAGGTTTCAACGAAAACTGTTTAGATTGATCAATTAATGCGGTTGAATCAGAAATTATTTTGTTGGTTTGTGTGACGAGGCTGTTGGTGGGATCTCTTTTTATTTTTGTATAACTACCATCGTCGAGTAATTCTTTAATTTTGTTGTTGTATTCTATTTTATCCATGATGACAGTAGCATTGCCTTTGTCAGCTGAGAGAACTACAATATTATTCCTCTTTTTTAATTTATATAATTCAAAACGCTCATCTTTGCTGAGGTTGCTAGCTGGCATCTTAGCGTTTTTGAGGGTTGCAGCGATTTCAGATCTTGCTACGTCTGCAGCGATGTGACCCAGGCCCCTGAGAGCAACGTCTACTTGGGCAATTATATCATTAACTGGTATGTGTTTAGGTGTGACTGCAAAGTTTAGACCTTTAGCTAAAACGGATTTCAGACCATCGGAAATAGAACTGTTACTGCGATTAATTACGACTTTATTAACGTCTAACTTTTTGGTGTGTGGGTCCGGTCTTTTGTTGAAGAGGAGGTTAAATTTGGAAATCAGGTTTTCCTTACATTTGGTCGACATAGTAGCAGCTGAAGAGGCAGTCATATTGTCTACATGTTCCCAATCCGATGTGGACATTATTGCCGTCAATGATAAGTGTGATTTGTAGAGTGTCTTGTCTAACTGATCTAGTTCTGTGCGTATAAGTCTGATTTTTTCTGAGATAAGAGCTAAGCTAGTTTTGAAAAGAATTCGTTTCGCATTAGAAGAAGTTACAGCAGCAGAGGTCAGTGTAAATGCGATTGGTATTACCCCAGAGTCGTGGCATCTCTTCAGGAAGGTGAGAGACTCGATCAGCTGAGCTTTCTTATCCCGGAGTTTGTTGAAGGATCTTAAAGTTATGTGAAAACCCTCCCCGTAGAGGCGATTAAATTTTGATTTAAAGCTTTCGTGACTGCAGTAATTCATATTCTTAGTTTTTTCGGTAAAGTCACGTTGAAGAGAAACAACAAAATAACAAAATATATATAAAACAATAAAAAATTCTCACGACGTTTCGACCATAACTCAAACGGTCATCATCAGGTGTGTCGGTTTGCATAAATTTATTTTTAAAACGGCACATTTATTTATTTATAAAAAACGTTGGCGTCACGCGCAGCGATTGGCAGTTTGCCCAGGACTAGTCCATCTATTTTTTTTTTGAAAAGAGGAGGGGGGAGACGAATTTTTTTATAATGTATGCTGTCTGAAAGCCACTGTAAGCGTGAACAATCAATCAAGAACTGAAATGATTTATCAAATCTTTCCAATGATTGCTAAGATAGAATCCATCTTCTCGGTTGAAATTGTCTCTGTGCTTGTATATGTGGATAGCCACATGAACGAATCTCTCATGGAAGCCAGATGGCTTACAAAGAACCAAAATCTTGAATAAACACAAGATCCAGGTCCGTTTCAACACATTACATAAAATCCGTGATCTGGTTCCGTCTGTAAAAGATGTGATTCCGGACATACAATACCCTGGTGTCTACAAACTAAGTTGCCTCTGTGGTAGTAGTTACATTGGAGAAACCAAACGCCATGTCTCGGACCGCATTCGTGAACATAAAGCAGACCTTAAACACGGTAGGACCAACACCTCGGCCGTAGCAGATCATTGTTCTAATTCAGTAGGCTCACATGCCATTGACTTTTCCAAGACGGAGGTTCTTTGTAAGCCATCTGGCTTCCATGAGAGATTCGTTCATGAGGCTATCCACATATACAAGCACAGAGACAATTTCAACCGAGAAGATGGATTCTATCTTAGCAATCATTGGAAAGATTTGATAAATCATTTCAGTTCTTGATTGATTGTTCACGCTTACAGTGGCTTTCAGACAGCATACATTATAAAAAATTTCGTCTCCCCCCTCCTCTTTTCAAAAAAATAGATGGACTAGTCCTGGGCAAACTGCCAATCGCTGCGCGTGACGCCAACGTTTTTTATAAATAAATAAATGTGCCGTTTTAAAAATAAATTTATGCAAACCGACACACCTGATGATGACCGTTTGAGTTATGGTCGAAACGTCGTGAGAATTTTTTTATTGTTTTATATATATATTTTGTTATTTTGTTGTTTCTCTTCAACGTGACTTTACCGAAAAAACTAAGAATATGAATTACTGCAGTCACGAAAGCTTTAAATCAAAATTCACTCGAAAGAAGTCAAGCCACTTGTTGCACACGTTCCACTTACCCAAACGCTACCCCAACAATCTAACTGTGTGCGCTCTTGGTAGAACCGGTAACAATTTCCGCACCTCCGATTCGGACGGTTGGCTATGTACGGTGCGAAAGAAGTTCAACCTACAACATGATGAAAGGTGTGTTTTGTAAATGCAAGCATAAAACCAATGTTGTCGTTAATAAGAGCCACGTGTGCCTGCTACCTGCAGATGAGCTTGGGCAGTTCAAACGGCTGGAATGCAGTGGATGTGGAGAAGATCTGCCCTACGACTACCTCTCTATCATGCACTACGGCAGGTGGATCTCACACAGGCTGTGGCCTTCACTAGCATGGATGCAGTAAAACTGCTCAAAACCGGATTAATTTGGGGGCAAGCCTTTCTGGTTATAGAGGGATGTCTGGAATACTGCAAATACAGTAAAATTCAGACTAACTGAACCCCAGCTCGATGAACCCAGGCTAGTAGTTCAGGGTGTGTGAGGGTCTGATGGGCGAGGAGGGTGGACACAACACCAATAAACTTTCATCTCATATACTTCAACAACAAAAAAAAGAAGCATGAAAACAGGAATCAAGAACACCATGAGATAACAATTTTACGTAAAGCCTATTTCTTCTAGATGGCACATGAACACTCCCACTTGCTGTGCTGCGAGACCCACACAGAAGGGCAGTAACACGACTTCATTGGAATTGCAATTCTTTGGGCGTCCAGAAGTTTACCAGGAAGTCTGATGGCGTTCTCCCCTGTGAATAGGGGAAGCAATCTTGAAATCATCCAACACGGCCTGATGACCCCCTATGATGCTCTCAATAGTCACCACCTCATCCAAATCTTTTTTAGCCTGTCCTTGGCCTGGCTATCTGGATTTACATTTAGCTGGACCAACGTTCTTGATTTGTATTGTTCCACATTTGTGCTTATTACTGTTTGCGTCTCTTTGGTGCAGCATCAACAAACGTCAAGGATGGGTACATAACAACACCACACAATAGAGTCATCGCAACACGTAATTCTGTAAACGCAAAACAGTAGTTTTTTTTAATTTATGTTTTTCCATAGTGTTGTAAATTAGACTAAATGTATGAAGAAATGTATTTTAATTATTTTTGAGTGTTGTCCATGCTAGGTATGTATTAGGGGGGGTCATTAGCAATGATTTATGTTGTATTCACAGCTGGCCAGTGTTTGGCTACCCGTACCAGGGCTCACTCTTCATAGTGCGGCTCACCGAGAGATTTTACTGTAATTGCATAATTGAGAAAATACTATTTTTTAGTACATTCTTCGGAAATTAATTTATACTTAATAACAAGTAACTAATTATTTAAAATATTTGATATTTATCATTTAATAGCAAAAAGATACAGTAATAACCCACTTACACCCTCCCGTTTGCCGAAACTTTCGCTATCTTCTAATTAAGTAATTTCAATTCAAATTTTGGTTTTCAGGAACGCATCCTGGGTGTAAATCGGGAGTATGCCTGTACGAAACTGTACAGTTTATTCCGGGTTACCATCGCCTGTGAAGCTTAATGTGCATAGTTAAGACTCAGTGCAGCTCCTATGAACAACACTGTAGACGTGAAACTCTCTCGTGGAGGGAGCAATGCAGGGTCTGTTTGGTGGTTGAGATGAATAATACATCGGTGTCCCTGGCTACATGGGAATTAATGAGTTGCAAATGCAAACTCAGCAGGCTCGTGTTTGGCACTGATGTACGCTTGGCTTACAACCTGTAAACTTCACCTCAATTGGTCGTCATCTGTGCTAAGGAAGGAATTGATTACAGATGTGTTAAGTAACCGGTAAATGGTTTAGAGTGGTAACCAGTCACTCAAGTCCAGTGTGTAATGCGCTGATCTCCTCTCCAGGTACGCCTCCTCCTCGGACTACATGAGTGAGACAATCACCCCCACGACAGCAGCTGAAGCTCCCATTGGCCAGAGGAGCGGCCTCAGCCCTACAGAAGTAGAAACCATACATGCGACTCATTGGTTCCTCCATAAACGTCATACTTGTGTTTTCAATAGATAATCATAAACATACAGTCCAGAGCTGTTTCAGTATTTAAATATCATTTGTATGTAAAGGTAATGGGCGCTGCAGTGGTGAGATGTCAACTACCTCGCCTAGTACACCGGAGGTCGTGGGTTTGATACCGACTCTGACACCTGTATATTTGGAGTATGCATGTTCTCCCCGTGGTTACGTGGATTTTTCTCCAGGTCCTCCGGTTTTTCCCTTCATATTTAGAAGCATGCGTTTAGAGTATCTGGCTGCGATACCGTTCCACGTGGTAAGCCACTTCGTTGAGCGATCATTTGCGACCAGGCTGCGTCTGAACAAAACCTGTATAGCTCAAGAGGCGTTACCTGGTAAAATACAAAATAGGTTAGTTTATAGTTTTATTTAATAGTTTTCAAATCTGTCTGTGCATTTTCATTAAAATTGTACCTTGAACTGGCATGACATCACTACTCAAGTTTGTATGTTTTTTTTCACAACTGCACATTGCTTGAAAAGCTATGAGTTCGCATTAATTGTTCAATCTATTCATGCACAAAGACAAGTGAGTGTTAAGGATGACGCTGGAATTCGGTGACAACTGTCATTAGATTTAAGAAACAAATTCATACATATTAAAGGAGCAAATATTAGCCATCTCAGATTTTTCGACTTCATCGTCATTACAACAGCCAGTGGAAATGAATTACGGGACACGTTATAAGAACTTAATCAAGAAGACTGAAACGTTGCGTATGAGATAGATATGAGCAAAACAGAGTTAATGGACAAGTTCACTTAACAATCAGACATTGATTAGATAATGTATGCAAGTTAGAGATGTCATACCGACTGTTTAAATAATAAAAAAAGCAAGTGGACTTTGGCAGGAAGCACCATTGGAATGGTTGATGGTCGTGGTTGAGACAAACAACAAAGTGGCAGCCAGAGGATGGAACACGGCCAAGAGGAGGACGTCCATTGTCGAGATGGAGGAATTCGTGTGAAGAAGCTTGATTGATTTCTGCATTGCAAAATCATGAGAGATGGTGGTGGTTTGGGGTGGCCTCCACCTAGCAGTGCATAATGAGGAAAATACCATTGTTACAATGACAATTTCACCCTTTATCTGAGCCACATGCTAGCTTTAAACCAGAATCTTATTATATTATTAGCTCTTTCGGTAAAGTCACGTTGAAGGGAAACAATAAAATAACAATATATATACCGAAAGAGCTAAGAATATGAATTACTGCAGTCACGAAAGCTTTAAATCAAAACAGAATCTTATTTTTCTTCTTTTGGCTGATGTTGTTGTAGAACAACAACTATAATTTACCATTGAGGTGGTTGAGCCGGATCATTGCGTCAAAGTAGCGGATTAGTGTATTGCTGTGTTGATGCCTCCTTCGTGTTTGTGAATTTGGGACTGAGTCGTGATACGTTCCATGGGCTGTTCTGGGTGACAACACTAAAACATCGGAGATGCTTTAATTTACCCTTCGTGCATCAAGTATTCGCATCAGCTACCATGGTCAATGCAGATGCGGTTGTGACTGTAAGGAAAACAGATGAGGGTAAATGCTTGCGATGTTTTCCTTCATGGCCAGAGTGTACATGCGCCATGGTGACATCACCACCACTTAGTGGCGAATGTTGTTGTTGTTTCCCTTCAGACGGCCGCTCTTTGTGAAACCCTGCAGGAGCCTCCCCGTCCGGTGAGTGTTTCCTGAGCCCTGGTTACTCGTACAGCAACTTGCACCTCTCAGGCATTCACGTTGTCAGCCCCAGTTAGACAGTGCACATGGTAGTGGTGGAGCAGCCAGCGACAAGAGGCGTGGACACAACCTCAATTGGGTCCTGTTGGTTGAGACAGGGATTACCCACGCTACATTTTACTATTCGAGTCACAACATTACAACTTTCAAAGAAGCTGAGGTATTACTTTTATTGTTATATGCGCTAAACTTATCACTTAGTGTAGTGTTGATAATATTGTGAATTGAGGGTGTAAAATGATCCAAATGTTTTGTGATTCAGAATTTGCGTCGTTATATATGATATAATTTCGCATCAAACTAAGACCCTTACCGTAAAGAGAAGGCCCTTGCCTGTAAGATCGGCAGTTCATCAGAATTGATTCAAGCAAGCCTGACTATGCTGATTAGACATTTTGTTGTTGAAACCGGACCAGAGTTTGCTTTTCTTGAAGCTATGCTGCTGAAATTACACATTCCCAGAAGGCCTTTGGCGTGATGAGTTGTGTAAGAATTTTTTTATATTTTTTACGTGGAGTGATGGATATGTGAAGCAGACATGTCTGCTTATTTATGTTGTTAAATATTTCGTGGTTTAACTGTGACACTCGCTACATTGTGTTCATCAGTGTGACTAAGTTACGACATTGTTACTTGTCTCTTTTTGGTAGACACAAGATCCTGCAGTACAAGCAGAGGTAAGCGCATTTGCACCACAGGGAAGGACAGATAAGCATGGCATGCAAGAGCAGGCCTGCACAGCGTGCATGAGCAAACATGTGAACCAACACGCATAAACAATCTACCCCCAAAACCGACATTAGTTATTAATTATTTGTGTGTAACTTGTGCAGACATCAGCGTATTTCTTCCCATGTTGTGAGTGTATACGTAGATTGCAGAGCATTCATTGCCCAGTTATGTCTGCACAGCTCATTGAGAACTCATCTAGCATCGGGGAATTTGGGTGACAGGATCATCGACAAGAGGAGTTCCCTTGGGTTAACGACGACCATTTATGCTGCAGCCATCCATATTTACTGGGAGCTTGACCTTTCCCACTGGTTGCCCAAGTTTATTGCCACTTCCTGACCATAATATTTAATTGTGGCCAGGAGGCGGCATTGTAACATATGGATGGTGATGTTATCTGTGTGGAACTTTGCGTGTTATTTCGTTGTATATGTGAGTTTTCTCTGGATACGTTTCCTCCAACATGAAGCCAAACATTCCATTGCAAAAGAATGACAAAACTCAGTGAGGCTTTTATTGAAAAATAGATGCTATTAATACGTCTTTGACATATTTGTATCATCCCAATTATGGCATGATTTACTTTGACTGTGACGAGTAAAAAGTAATTATAAAATCAGAAAGGGTTTTATTCGCCATGTAAGTTCACACCGACACGGAATTTACTTTGGCAGGATGGTGCATACATTCAACATATAGGAATCTAAAATCTTAAATAAGTTTTAAACAAGTCTTACTATAATAAGGGTTAAAAGTCTAACACTAAGGGGCTGAAGTATATAAAATTAAATAAATATCGAATATAAAATAGCTTTAAGATATAATTAAAAAATACAAATAGGGAAACATAGTTAATATCAGCAACGTGTCGTTATGTAGATCAAATGTTAAAAACAGTGTTAGCCCTTGGCCTTGTTTAACAGGCCAGCAGCAGATGGGAAGAAACTGTTTTTATGGCGTGAGGTTTTGGTCCTGATGGACCGAAGCCTTCTGCCGGAGGGGAGTAGCTGAAACAGAGAGTGTCCAGGGTGGGAGAAATCGGCCATAATCTTCCTCGCTCGCCTCATAGACCTTGTCGTGTGCAGGTCCTCGAGGGTCGGTAGATTGCAGGCAATTACCTTCTCAGCAGTGTGGATGATACGCTGCAGTCTGCTCTTGTCCTTGGCAGTGGCAGCAGCGTACCAGACGGTTATGGAGGAGGTGAGGATGGATTCAATGATCGCTGTATAGAATTGCACCATCATTGTCTTTGGCAGGTTGAATTTCTTCAGCTGCCGTAGAAAGTACATCCTCTGTTGAGCTTTCTTGGTGAGGGAGCTGATGTTCAATTCCCACTTGAGGTCCCGGGAGAGAATAGTGCCCAGGAAGCGGAAGGACTCTACAATTTTTACTGGGGAGTCTAACAGGGTGATGGGGGTGAGTGGTGCTGTATTCTTCCTGAAGTCCACAACCATCTCAACTGTCTTTAGAGCATTTAGCTCTAAGTTGTTCTGGCTACACCAGGTCACCAGATTGTCAGCTTCCCACCTATAGTCAGACTCATCCCCACCAGAGATCAGCCCAATGAGGGTGGTGTCATCCGCAAACTTCAATAGTTTGACGGACAGATGATTGGAGGTGCAGCTGTTGGTATACAGGGAGAAGAGCAGAGGGGAAAGGACGCAGCCCTGAGGAGTTCCGGTGCTGATGGACCTGGAGCCAGAGACTTGTGTTCCCAGCTTAACGCACTGCTTCCTGTCAGACAGGAAGTCTGTGATCCATTTACAGGTGGTGTATGGCACGTTCAGCTGGAAGAGCTTGTCCTGAAGCAGGGCAGGGATGATGGTGTTGAAGGCAGAGCTGAAGTCCACAAACAGGATCCTGGCGTAGGATGCTGGGGCGTCCAGATGCTGTAGGGTGAAGTGGAGGGCCATGTTAACTGCATCGTCCACAGACCTGTTGGCTCTGTAGGCAAACTGAAGGGGGTCCAGGAGAGGGTCTGTGATGGCTTTGAGGTGTGCCAGGACCAGGCGCTCAAAAGACTTCATTACCACAGATGTAAGGGCGACCGGTCTGTAATCATTTAGTCCTGTTGGCCTTAGCTTTTTGGGCACAGGGATGATGGTGGAGGACTTGAGACAGGCTGGTACATGGCATGTCTCCAGGGAGGTGTTAAAGATGTTGGTGAACACCGGAGACAGCTGGTCAGCGCAGTGCCTGAGGGTGGCTGGAGAGACAGAGTCCGGCCCGGCTGCTTTGCGTGGATTCTGCCTCTTGAAAAGTCTATTAACTTCTCCCTCCTGAAAGGAGATAGTCGTCTCTGTAGTATTGGTGGGGGATGGGGCCTCTTGGGTTGGAAGGGGTGGTTCAGGACAGTCCAATTGTCTTTCAAATCTACAGTAGAACTCGTTCAGGTCGTTGGCTAGGCGGGAGTCGTTAGTGGTGTGGGGGGCTCTGGGTTTGTAGTTGGTGATCTGCCTGAGCCCTCTCCAGACAGAAGCAGCGTCGTTTGTAGAGAACTGGTGTTTTAGTCTCTCTGAGTACAGTCGTTTAGCCTCTCTCACCGCTTTGCTAAACCTGTTCTTCGACTCCTTGAATCTGTCTCTATCTCCACTCCTAAACGCTTCCTCCTTCTCCAACCTCAACCTTCTGAGCTTTGCTGAGAACCAGGGCTTATTGTTGTTAAAGTTCACACTGGTACGTGTTGGGATACAGCAGTCCTCACAGAAGCTGATGTAGGACGTCACAGCCTCTGTGAGTTCATCCAGACTATTGGTAGCAGTCGTGAACATATCCCAGTCAGTACAGTCTAAGCACGCCCGCAAATCTTCCACAGCCTCACTGGTCCACTGTTTAGATGTCCTCACAGCAGGTTTACAGAGTTTTAGTTTCTGCCTGTATGCAGGAATCAGGTGGACCATGGCATGGTCAGAGTGTCCTAGTGCTGCTCGGGGGACGGCGTGGTAGGCTCTACTGACTGTAGTGTAACAGTGATCCAGAGTGTTCCCTTCTCTGGTTGGGCATTTAATGAATTGTATGTATTTGGGGAGTTCGTGGCTGAGATTACCTTTGTTAAAGTCGCCAAGTACGATAACCAACGAATCTGGATTTGCTCGCTCCACACTCAGAATCTGATCGGCGAGCATGCGTTGGGCCTCTTTAACCTGAGGACAAGGCGGCAAATAAACTCCGACCAAAATGAGCGACGCGAACTCGCGAGGCGAGTAAAACGGTTTACAGGTTATAAAAATTGATTCAAGGAGTGGAGAACAATGTTGCAGAATCACTGTGACATCTACACACCAGCCACTGTTAATGTAAAAACAAATACCACCGCCTTTCGTCTTGCCGGAGAGTGCTATGTCACGATCCGATCTTACAAGATGGAATCCTGCTAGTTGTAGCGAAGTGTCCGGAATCAAATCACACAGCCATGTTTCCGTGAAGCACAATGCAGAAGCTGAAAGAAAGTCTTTGTTTTTTACCATCAGTAGCTGAAGTTCATCCATTTTGTTGTACAGTGAACGTACGTTGGAGAGGAAAAAGCTCGGAAGCACTGTTCGGATCCCGCGTCTGCGTAGCCGTACTAGAGCCCCCGACCGTTTACCCCTTGGGCGGCGTTTCGTTGCTTGAGCAAAGCCTAGCGCGGCATTGACTAGAATGCCTACTAATTCTGCCGCTGGAAGCAGAAAAGTAGGAATTAAATCCACAGGAGTTGTTTCCCTGATATTTAAAAGTTCGTCTCTTGTTAGAGAACTCCGAAAATCTTGGCAAAACACTGAATTGACAGACAAAACAAGACAAAACAGGGCGCACCGACCGGCTGAGGCTACCATCATCAGCGCCATCTTCGCACCAGCACGGGTGTGCTGAACAGCAGGACTCTCTCACCAGCACTGGTGTGTTGAACAGTAGGCCCCTCTCACCAGCATGGGATTGGTGAACAGCAGGCCCCTCTCACCAACACGGGTGTGATGAACAGTAGGCCTCTCTCACCAGCATGGGAGTGAACAGCAGGCCCCTCTCACCAACACGGGGGTGATGAACAGCACGCCCCTCACACCAGCACGGGTGTGATGAATAGTAGGCCTCTCTCACCAGCACGGGTGTGATGAACAGCAGGCCCCTCTCACCAGCACGGGTGTGTTGAACAGCAGGCCCCTCTCACCAGCACGGGTGTGTTGAACAGCAGGCCCCTCTCACCAGCACGGGTGTGTTGAACAGCAGGCCCCTCTCACCAGCACGGGTGTGCTGAACAGTAGGCCCCTCTCACCAGCACGGGTCTGTTGAACAGCAGGCCCCTCTCACCAGCACGGGTGTGCTGAACAGTAGGCCCCTCAACACGGGTGTGCTGAACAGCAGGCCTCTCTCACCAACACGGGTGTGCTGAACAGTAGGCCCCTCAACAGCAGGCCCCTCTCACCAGCACGGGTGTGCTGAACAGCAGGCCCCTCAACACGGGTGTGCTGAACAGCAGGCCTCTCTCACCAGCACCGGTGTGCTGAACAGCAGGCCCCTCTCACCAACACGGATGTGATGAACAGCAGGCCCCTCTCACCAGCACGGGTGTGCTGAACAGCAGGCCCCTCAACACGTGTGAGCTGAACAGCAGGCCTCTCTCACCAGCACGGGTGTGCTGAACAGCAGGCCCCTCTCACCAGCACGGGTGTGCTGAAAAGCAGGCCCCTCTCACCAGCACGGGTGTGTTGAACAGCAGGCCTCTCTCACCAGCACGGGTGTGCTGAAAAGCAGGCCCCTCTCACCAGCACGGGTGTGTTGAACAGCAGGCCTCTCTCACCAGCAAGGGTGTGCTGAAAAGCAGGCCCCTCTCACCAGCACGGGTGTGTTGAACAGCAGGCCTCTCTCACCAGCAAGGGTGTGCTGAACAGCAGGCCCCTCAACACGGGTGTACTGAACAGCAGGCCTCTCTCACCAGCACAGGTGTGATGAACAGCAGGCCCCAAAACAGCAGGCCTCTCTCACCAGCACGGGTGTGATGAACAGCAGGCCTCTCTCGCCAGCACGAGTGTGTTGAACAGCAAGCCCCTCTCAAGACAAAACAAGACAAAACTGGACAAAACAGGGCGCACCAACCGGCCGAGGCTGCCATCATCGGCGCCATCTTGCCACAGCTTGGGAAAAGCTTGGGAAAAGTCACGGAGCATTTTTCGGATGTGTGAAAACGTTTAGATTGCAAAGTTGTCACAATGGGAACCTGTGGATGTAAAAACACAGTTACACTGTTTATTGTCCATCTTAACAATACGACGCACCTCTACTCTAAAGTTATTTCTACTTCTCAAAATAAATGCACATCCAAAAAAATACACTTCACTCGATTTTGTGGACTCTCCATCGACATGTGTTGTTGCTGTTGCGTTTTCTTTCCAATAGATGATTGAGCAGATACTGACGCATCACTGGCATGGTCTCCAACTGGAACAAATGGAGGCGATGAAGAAAAATAAGGAAGCGCAAGAAAGACAAGGTGTTGTGTTTGTCTCCACACCTGTTGACCGCAAAATAAAGGAAGCCTTAGAAGCTCCTCCTATTTCCTCTTAAATATCCCTATGTTTGATTAGGGCTGTGGAAAAAATGCTTTTTCAGTGGCTGCTCCCTCATTATGGAATAATCGGCAGGGAAACGTGAGCACCAATCTGTATGGATCATACTTAAAGTTCTCGATTACTGATTGTTTGCTTGGCTAAATGAACTTTTTTTGCTTCCTTTATTTTTGTCCATAGAAAATGTAGTTATATTTGTATTTTAATTTTCAACCAGTTCCCTATCCCTGTAACATGTAAAGCACGTAATGATACTCGCTGTTTGTTTTGCGACCTAAGTCAACATGATTGTAATTAAGACTTGTACCGTATAGTATCTGCCCCGTCGCGCGATGCCCATGAAATAGAGCCGAACAGCTCATTAGGCTCTTCCTGCTGAAATTGAATAAAATGTATGTATCTGTCTATAATGAAGCACATGTCGATAGTACCTCCATTGCCACTGTTGTATACGGTTGCCTGGTGAGTATTGCATTCAATTTAAGTCCGTATCAAACACATGAAAAGCTGTCGAGATTCAAAAACTAAAATTAAAAATACTTCTGTAAATCTGTCTTTCCGGTAAATGTGTAATACAAATATTCAGTAGTATGATTATTTTAATACTCACGGTACATTTAAGAATATTTTAGACATGTTTTTAGAACATTTATTAAACACAAGTTTTAAACAGTTTATTTTCTTGTATTGCATTATCAGTGGTACATAAGCACAAATAACAAGAATTCAAAGAATTCGTCAATAACGCTGCCCTAAAAGGAAAACATATTATAGTTGACATTTAGAGCAATGGCTCTTCTTCATAGCATAGAGATGAATCACTATTATAGATTTTGAAAGTCAAATCCCTCTCACAGCTTTACCGATTATCTATTACAATCCATGGGCAGCAAAGGCATCGCAAAGCTTGAGACTCTACCCTCGCTGCATAATCCCAGCTGTTATTAGTTTCAAGATTCAGGCTCCTTTTGTGCAACTTTGACTTCAGCCACATCATTACACACTTGTTTTCTGGACATCTCTAAGCCAGGTACCCAGCACTGCCCAAAGCAGCTGCCTCACTGGCCTACAGTCCACACACTGTGATCACTCCAACCACCTCCTGTCCCTATTGAGTGGCTGGGACGCACTTCACCATGAAGAGTAGGGAGCGGCGGTGCTACGAACACAGAAGCTTGGATATATTTCAGGCCAAGGCTGCTGTCTGTCGTGGATCGTACTCTAGATTGACTCAGGAATAAATCAGGACTAAATGTGTAAAAATATAAATGCACACAGACACACACTACAAATAAATTATAAACTACATTTGATCAAATATATTATTACATATTTAGTAAATAATGAATGCCTCAACATCCAAAGAAAATAACAAGTGCCATCTTGATCCAGAAAATCGTATTGGAATGCTTCTGCTGTGATGAATGCAAGTGCCCTTGATGTGTGGCAACTGTGTTGTGATTGCTTATTTTCCTATTTTTTTTCAACTCTTGAAGAGTAGCTGCTCCATTTGGTGGCTTTACACAAATGAGCATCGGCGAACTGCTCATTTCCACTGCTGATTATAAAAAATGGAACACCTCCACTTTGTTATACTCTCTCCAAAAGTTATACGTTTAAAGTTGTGTTACTACAACCTCACCAATGAACACTTGCCACAAGACGGCAGTACAACAAAAGTATGGACTCCACGTGTTCTGTCTTTACAATATTCCCTCGTTCTTCACGAACTTTCTATTCGCGAGTTTGGTTATCCACGAATCGCATCGGGTAACTCTAGACGACTGCATCGAGAGAGAGAGAATGTGATGAGATAAAGTGATGAGAGAGAATGGAATGATATGTATTATCTCTATTTAAGGTAATTCGTTCAAACAATAGGTTTTCGTAGGCCAATATTATCCGCAAATTTTGCTATTCACAAGCATGTCTGGAACATATCCTTCGCGAATAACGAGGAAAACTGCATGATTCCTCGAATGCGCATGTAAACGCTCATTAATTGGCTGAAAACGTCTTAATATATAGGGAACCACACAGCTTTGGCAGTTGTTGACGCCAGCTCACCGCCTGGCTGTCTTTCTGCTTCTCTTTGAGAGTGAGCATATACTGTGGCGTGTTACAAGTTGAAATTCATATTATTTCATAAGCACTAATTTATCTACACTGTAAATGTTGGAAATGTTTTTTTTTCAATAAGCTAACTTGACCCCAGCTTGTGTTTTGAAATAATACAAGTTATGGAATTTCACAAGTGCACATATTGGTGACCACAGGACCATATTACATTATGTTTGTATGCTAAAGTGTACTGTTGCCTATGAAGACTTGGTAATCTAGTCTGGTAAATGACAAGTCATATCCATCTGTGTGCAGGTTCACTTTATGATTCCATTCCTTGCTAGGAGTGTTTTAGCTTTAAACAAAAGTACAGCATAATTACTGTTTACTGATTAATCATGTTTGAGATCAGGTTTTTTTTACATCTATATTTGGCAAATGCATTTTTTACCTTCCTGGGAATATGGAATATTTTTACAATTGATTGAAAGGGAACTCTATAGAGTAAGAGACGACACAGGCCTTACCCGTAGAGTTCTACTTTGCGTTTATTACCAGTTCTGAATTTCAGAATTTATCAGCAGCAAGGAGTACACTGAGCTGCATAGGTAAATATATGCTGGCTGGTCTAGTAGTGTGTGATACGAGGTGACTATACTTTACTGATGAGTTCTGATAACGATGTAACAAGTCTATAGTTGTCTTCCACCTGTTGGAAAAATTTGCTGAAGTAAATTTTGTGATCTAAAACAAGAAAACCACATTGATTAGGCGCTTTCGTGACTGCAGGAATTACTCTTTGTTTTTTTCGGTGAAGTCACGTAGAAATAATACAAATAAAATAAAATTATATAATAGCATACGACGTTTCGATCGCAACACAAGCAATCATCATCAGGCAGAGGAAACACATAACCGCAGATATATATACAGACCTTAAGTAGGGGGAATTAACACAGATATACCAGGGAACACAGAGAGACGGAACATCACACTAAATCAAACAGAGTTTAGCAAAATTTGGAAACTATATAAAACACCATTGTGTTTTAACCGATCGGAACGTCGTATGCTATTATATAATTTTATTTTATTTTTATTATTTCTACGTGACTTTACCGAAAAAAACAAAGAGTAAGAAAACCACAATGCAGTTCTTCAGGAACTGTTGATGGTTTTTGCATAATGCACAAAGGCTGAGTCTTTTTTTACACGTTTTTGCCTGTTTGTGTGGCGCTGGGAGGAAGGTAGAGCTCAGGCAGAGAATGGAGCGGCTGAATTGGTCTAGCGGAGTGTGACATTGGGAGCGAGGTTAGAGCTCCAGAAACACCTGGGACAGGAGTGCGGTGTCGTGCACACTGCACTGCCGATTCTACTGGAACGGCTCACTGGTACAGGGGGCTTGAGATTTATGTTGCTGTTTATCTCGTCGGTCTTCATTCAAGCGTCTTGTCTAGCTTAGTGAAAACAGTAATAATAAACAAAGACATATAATGGTTCATATATGCTTTCATAACTCCCCTCTGTCTCTTGGTCTCTGTCACATTGGTACATAATTGGCAACAACCTAAATTCGAGCCGATTTAGACCGTTAATGTTTGCAAAAATATGCCAAACATTGACCATATTTCATTTTTGGTGTTGGTTTGTCTTTTAAAGTAAATGTGAACAGGTACTTAACGTGCATATATTACTAGTTAACTTATTCATTATAATGTAATGCTCAGCTCATGTTAACTGTATAATCTGTAAACCCTTAGAAAAGTGTAGCATATTGAGATTCCAAGTAACTCTTGTGTATAAGCCTGTCACAATGAAAAATAAACTATTGTCTGAATGTTGCCGATGAAATCCTGTCTGTGAACCCAAGTGTTGTGGAATGGACGTGATCTCTTTCGCAGGTCGACTCTGCTATTTCGGGGTTGCATGACCAGACCGTTCATAAGCCCAGCGTTCTCCCAATTTCATTCCTCTCTTACTTCCACAGTGAAAATGTTCCTGCTTATGACTAATCAGGTGTGCGCATTGTGTGTTGATAGAATAATGCAATTTTATAATGAGCACAAAATTTCACAAATGATTGTGACTTTTAAAGCGTGGGGCCAAGCTCAGTGTCGCTCGAAAGCCAGTCGAGATTTGGACCCTTAAGAAATAGGTGGGTATTTAAGAAACAGGTGGGCCTTCAAAAAAAGAGTTGGCACTTTAAGTCTGTCTTAAAAGTCCGTGTAGATTGAAAGCTGCTGCAATTGTGCAGCGGGATGACGTTCGAAACGGCGGGGGCTGCTGTCAAGCGACACGAGCATGGTAGGGTAATTGGGGGTGGGGGGGCAGCGCCACCCAAGGCCTTGCTGGTGAACATGCAAACAAAGACACTGGTAATATTTGCATTGTCTTTGAAGCTGATTGGTCCACACCATAGACAGCTTTCTTTAGAGCCATAGTCTTAAACAGTGTTGATAATGGTTTCTCTCTGTGTATTTTCCCTACAGGAATCGCGGATCAATTATTTTATTCAACTGTAATTAAATACAAAAAAAAATCAATATTAAAACACTTATTCGTGTTAACATCCCCGATTGTAAATCTTGTTTTTGGCCAATCAACTGGACGGAAAGAAACAGCGTTACATTTTGGAGGTGAGTACCGCGTTTGGAACGCCGTGAGTGCGCGGACGTGCGTGTTGTGGAGTGAGGAGTGCTCGTAGGGGCGCACGCGTCATTATCCCAGGGTGGTGCTGAGCCAGCCAGTGAGCGATGTCCCTCAGAGAGGGCACTGGCGCGGGGCGGGGGGGCCTGGCGAGAAGCGGCCGAGGAGGAGGGGGGAGTGGAGGAGGTGGACGTCGCGCCCCGCCCGCTCACGGGGAGCGGGGAGGTGGGCGTCAGCCCCCACACAGACGCATACACAGAGAGGGAGACAGATAAACAGAAACAATCACTGGACAATGCAGGCAGAGGCATAAAGAAGGGTGATAGACACAGCCAACGAGGGACAGACGCAGATACAAGAAGAGAAATCAAAGACACGCAGAGATACGGAGACAGACAACCAAAACACCTCTGGTTCCGAGAGACACGGTTCAAGAGGAACGGAGCCACACACCTAAGTTGAAGTCCACCCCCCTGCCCATGGTGAAGTATGGGGTCGTCCATAAATGACGTCACGCGATTTTGGACGATTTTTTACCCCCCCCCCCCTCGTCACACGGCGTCACAAAAAGTCAGATCCCCCCTCCTCATATATGACGTCACAAAGCTCTGCCCCCCCCCAAATAATAATAAAACATGCTTCAAATCGCTAAAACTATTGTCATCGTAGTGCGTATTTAATGTGGCACTGCACTGATGTTGGAGGAGAAAACATTAAAAAGTCTATTTTATTAAGTAGAACGTGTTGTCTATATTTAAAGTTGCGCATTTTGATGTGACGTCACATTTCTCAAACCCCCCCCCCCTCGTCACACATCGTCACAAATGTCTGATCCCCCCCCCCCCCAGGTGCATGTCGTCATTTATGGACGGCCCCTATGGTCAAGCAACCCCTATGACCGACACTAAGCGAGGGGAGGTTTTTTTTATCCAGCAGTGGATTGGCAAAGGGCTTTATGTACGTGAATGTTGAACTTCTTTCGAGGCGTATAGAGCCAACCGTGAAATCGGGGGTGCGGGAAAGGACAAGAAACTAAACACAAAACATTGCTATAACCATTATTATTGTCGTTGTTGGCTTGCATTCATTGTTAAACTTACCAGCACCATCATCCCACCCCTTGCCAATGTAGCTCAGAAGCAAACCACTCGCAACGCTACCGTGAAATGACGAATTCGTAACGCGTCACATTCCGCAGGTGATGTGGTGGGTGGGTGTGGTTTGGGGAGCGGTTAGCTGCATCTTTTTCTTTGGTGTTGACGTGGTAGGCCGCTGGGGTACCTCCCTGCTAGGAAATCCCTGTGACGTCCAAGCACTGCCCGGCGATGTAAACTCGTGCGCTGTTCTTAGCCAACAACAGCAGTAGGCGTAGCGACACGCCTCGAGACATTCGCTCGTGCGCTCGCGTGGACCATTGCTTTGTATAAATATTTTTTTTAGCCCCACGTGGAAGGCTTGTAGTAACTCGGGTCAAGGAAGCGGTGCTGTTGCATACGTTCTGGCACCATGTCCGGCCGGCGAGATGCGAGGGGGATGCACATGGGAGCCGAGGATGGGGATGATGAGAAGGAGGAGGAGATCGGGAGGCCACAGGACGTCGGCATGGCCGGGCGCGGGGCAACTCAGTCCGCGAGCGGAGCAACCCCCGGCAACCCGGGGGGCGATTGCCCTCAGGAGGGGACCCAAAGGTGAGTTCCCCTGAATGAGTATTTTCTGGAGGGTTCCAAAGGTGAGTTCCCCTTAATGAGTATTTTCCGGAGGGCTCCATAGGTGGGTTCCCCTGAATGAGTATTTTCTGGAGGACAACAGTCAGTGTACCCAGGTCACGCTTGCAAGTGAGACTCTCCTGGTCTCTTGAGCTCTCACCTGGTTAAACAAAATAATCTTGACACGCATGGGGAATCAGACAGGGTTCCTGCGTGAGTGTTTCGTGATGATCAGACAGGATCGCTGAATGAGGGAGTGTTTTGTGGAGACCAGACAGGGTTCCTGAAGAAGTGTTTTGTATGAAATAGACAAGGGTCATTATAATGGTGAACCCAAGCTGAATTCATTGATTATGGTCATGGCCATCATCAATGGCGAATGGTATTTAGGGCGTCACGGTGGCGAGATGTTACTACCTCGCCTGGTATACAGGAGGTCGTGGGTTCGATCTCCGACCCTGACGCCTGCTGTATATTTGGAGCTTGGATGTCTTTCTCCCCGTGGCCGCGTGGATTTTTCTCCATCCCCGGGTTTTACCTCCACTTTTAGAAACATGCATTCAGAGTATTTGGCTACTCTCTCTTTCCACACCATAAGCCACTTCAATAGGCTATGCTTTTTGGCCAGGTCGCTTCTGAAAAAGATATATTTAGCTCGGTGGACCTTACCTGGTAAAATAAAAAAAATGTTTCAATAGTTTATATCTGAATCGGTTCCCTCTCGTCCATTCACGAACCCGTACTGACAAGTGTGGTGAAATATGGTCAAATGATCATCAAAGCTAACGTGACGTGGAGGTTGCTTCATCCAGTAATGGATTGACAAGGCCATGTACATTTACAGTAATTTTGATTAATGAAGTCTGGAGGGGCAGTGAGGGACTCAGATTCTGTGCGGTAATTGGGCAAGTGAGCGGCGAGCGTGACGGTGAGAGTTGGTACAACTGGGTCTGTCCCGTGGCCTCTCAGTGATTCTTCTGTCACTTCACGTGGCCTCAAGGTGCACCCAGCCTGGCACAAGCGCTGCGCTTTTTGTGAAGCTGTGATGATCTCGTGTCCCTGTCATGATTGAGCGCCTCTCCGTCTGTCTCTGCGTTTGTTTCTTTGACCTTCCGTAGCCATCTCGGTCTCTTAGTGACTTTGTGTCTATTTGTTTCATTGTGTCACCGAGCCTCTCAGTACATCTCTCCGAGTCCTCGTGTGTCTCTGAATGTCCGTGCATGTACGTGTCTTTGTGTCTCCATCTGTGTCTCTTAAGTATGTATTGTACGTGTGATACGATTCCCGCTCACGCCCAGCACCAGTGACGATTATCTGAACCGGTCCTGACCTTCCTCTGGGTCGATTCAGTCTCAAATGTACCTGGTGCGGCGTGTAAACATCGCCGCTAGGGAGACAAAGGCGGCCGGGCGGGGTGCTAGCCACCCAGTCTCTCGCGTGCTCGCTGACAGCATTTAGCCCAAAAGTCTGATAAGGTTATAGGGGGATCTTTGTCTCTTTGTATCTCCATGTATGTCTCGATTTGTCTGTCTCACTCTCTGCGTGCCTACATATCTTCGTCTCGCTCTGCGAGTAAACACTCGTCCGCTACCGTGAAATGACGAGTCCGTGACGCGGTACAAACCCCGCACTGTCCGGTAGGCGTGTCTCGTACGTAGCTGAGCTGGGGTTCAAGTTGCCCTCAGGTGAGGTGGTGGTGGTGGGTGGGTGGTGTTGGGGAGCGGTAGCTGCACTACGAACCCGACGACCAGAGTTCGATTCCCGCTCACGGCTAACACCATTGACGATTATCTGAACAGGTCCTGGGCTTCCCCTGGGCTGACTCAGCCTCAAATCAGGACGGGGTGCGGTGTGTGATAGCATCACCACTGGGGAGAACAAAGTCGGTCGGACGTGGTGTTGGCCACCCACCCCCTCGTGTTCCGTGCCGGCCTTCATAGGTGCTTAATAACAGCACTTTCCCCAACAGCCTGTTAAGGCTATAAGGTAGATCTTTGTCTTTGGAGGGGTGGGTGGTGGTGACGTCGACTCAGCCTCAAATGAGTACCTGGTGTCGTGTGTAAACATCGCCACAAGGGAGACAAAGGTGGCCGGGCGTGGTGCTGACCAACCACCTCGTATGCCGTGGCTGCCTTTATAGGTATTCACTAACAGCTCTTGCCCCAACAGTATCTTCAGGCTATACGGGGGATGTTTCTTTATTTTTGTCGCGGCAGACAAGGAGTGTACACTATGCTGACGCCTAATGCAGAGAAGTACCAGCGTCTGAAGACACGTAAGTTGTTTTGCCATCACTGTTTTTTTAAATCATAGATATTAAGCAAGGGCTCAAAAGACCTCGAACACAACGTGGCCAGCAACAGAAGGTGTGAATGACAATAGGGCATTTAAACATGTGTAATAAACGACTTGCACGACGAGTCTTGAATGGTGTCTTTTTATTAACTGAATTACTACACAGCTCCGCTCCTTCTCTTATTTCCCCTTATCACTGCCATGGACGAGGCGTTCTCTTTGTCCCACCTATGAGGTCCGCCACCCTCTTTCTCCGATCCCGCCACCGACTGGCGGCGTGTCCGGGGTCCGCCACGTGGTTGATGGTGAGGAGAGGATGAGCAGCGACGCAGTCTGAACTCGAGGCTTCCCACACCGACCAAGAGTCCTCCCCTGCCTCTGCTTATATTCCTCCCGGTGGAGCTAAGCCCCGCCTCTAGCCACGCCCCCTCGTGGAACCTTCCCGATGGTTCCCGAACATTCTCTCTGACTCTGCCCGTTACCTTTGGCCCAGATATAATCCCCGCTCAGGATTGGATACCGGTTACCCGATAGTGCCCGTGCAGTTACCCCTTGGCGCCCACTAGATGGCGCTCTCTCATTACACATGCAAATCATTATTCTTATATAATAAGTCAGTCGATTTAACGCGTAGGCTTTCGATTTAAACAAAAACAACGTAATCGTAAATTTATAGTCGATTCGCAGATTGTGCGTGGCAGGTTATAGTGTGGGTACTCCCACCTATGATCAGCACAGTTGGATACGTTGATTTCGATAGAAAAAACAAAATGCAGTGCATTTATATGTATACCTGCACACATACTGATTCATATGGAAACAAGTTAATTAATTCACCACACAGTTATGGCGATGTGATCACATCCACGGTGCCAGGTTTGGTGCACTGTTGGTGAAATAAAAAATAATGCACAATTTTAATGTTTTTTTTACATGTGGTGTCTATGCATCGAGATTTGTTTCAGTCCATCAAACCCATTTTAGAACTTATCTTATATCAAGAGCAACTGAGGTTAGTTAGCTTCAGAATCTGAATCATTTGATATATGTAACAAAAATACCCTCTAGAAGAGGGTCTGTCCCTCTAGTGGAAGCCTAGTGGAGGCAACTTCCTCCGTCCATCGCATTACGAAGTATTTTCAGCCCTGCACCTATAACTGCAGATAATTCCCCCCGAATGCATTATCTGGAGTTACATTGGTGTGAAATAACAACAACAAACAAGATGGCATGGTACTGTGAGCTAGCCAACTCTCCCCGCACGCGTGTTATAAAGGTGCGGCGGAGGAGGAGGCAGCGTTGGACCGGTTGCGGAGCGAGAGGAGGGCTGTGGGAGTACGCATCACCCCATCACACGTCGGTGAGTTTTGTTAAAATCCAACGCTTGCTACTCCCGAGGGTGTGCACATTGGACTCCATGGATTTGGAGCAATGTATCCATCACTACAACACAAATAATTAACCACACTGTGGCTACAGCTCCCAACAGTGGAGGCATAGGGAATCTAAGCAAAAAGGTCGGGACCCAAAATAGGTCACGAATCCGCAGATTCATGAAAGGAGATGGTTCACTAAAAATAGAACTCAGATCTATATATAAAATGTATTAACTCTCATCTTTTATAATATGCGCCTAAAATAGTTGCAATTAGTAAATGAAAGTACACGTGTTATATTTTATCTTCCGTAGCATTTGCGGCATATTTTTATTTATTTAATTCCAGCTCATAGCCCCCAATAGGCTGGCACCACCACCGACTCATTACATTGTACAATGGATGCAGGATCGTATTGCACACTGACGCACTCTAAACACTTCCTTCTATCTCCGTTTCCCTCACACTCTGCCATAATAAAGCCCTGCACGTTCCCCTTTAATTCAAATCATTTGGATGCAGTGGGACATGCCTGTGATCAAGCGATTTGAAGGCAAGAAGGGTTGTTTGATCACATAGGGATTTGGGAACCGTGGACTAACCACTGTGCTACCGCTCCACCCTATAAATAGCTATACTCAGCATTCTTTACATATTGGTGGTAGGTACACTGATGCGTGGTATAAAAAAAGCAATATTTTCGCAATAATAATTTATTTTCCTGCGATTCGCAATCCTGGTCATAACATCTTGCAGGGTGTGTCAAAATCAGTTCTCATGATGTCGAAGCAGTTGGAAGGTGAATGTCAGTTAAAATTTAGATTTTAGACTGTTTAATGAGGACTGGTGTGTTATGCTGCACCAGTGTACCGCCAATACGTCCATTTATTCAGGAAACCCTCAATGACTGTCAAGACTGTTTTTCCAGAGGGTCCTGCCCTCTGATCTTTGGCCGATTCCATTCATGCCTGTTTTGTGTGTTGGAGGAAACTGAATCACCCACAGAAGACCCACACAGTGAGGGAATACCATTTAAAGATCTGCGTAGATGGATCCAATAACGCACTCTGGGTACTGCCATCACTTGGAAACCTAGAAGCCCAGCCTGTTTGCGAGTTTCACATGTCTGCGTGGTGATAAAAGTGATCATAATACGTTTTTTATAGAGCATTACTCATGAAAACTGAATCTCACAATGCTGCACAATCCACAACCCACGAAATAGCATATACATACTATGATGTTTTCAGCCAATTAATGAGTTTGTATACACCCGGAGAAAACCTGCACGTGCAAGGCGGCAACACTCTAGCAGTCTGTACCATAAAGATGGGAAAGATTACTTTAGGTTGCACTTTGCTGTACTGCATTCTCCTTGCAAGCCAGAATATGGCACCTCGACAACCATGGGAAGGGAGTTTTGCAACATTTGTGTGATCCACCAACCCTTGCCTACTAAGAGACTGGATTAAAGGCGTGCACCACCATCGCCTGGCTGAATAAGATACAGTGAATATTTCCACTGAGTTTTTGGTTGCAAATAATAGTGGAGCAGATAAATGAAACGATTAAACTATAAACGAAACTAAACAGGTTTTATTTTACCAGGTAAGGTTCTCTGAGCTATATAGATCTTTTTTAGAAGCGACCTAGCCACAAATGAGAGTGCAACATAGTGGCTCATAACGTTCAAATGTATAACAGCTAAATACTCGAAACACATGTTTGTAAATGTGGAGGAAAAATACCAGAGAACTCCAAATATACAGGTATCGGTCGGGATCAAACCCACGACCTTCTCTATACCAGGCGAGGGAGTTAACATCACACCACAGCAGCTGTGTCAAAGCTCGTTCACAGCATGCTATCAGTTACTTCACAAACCCGTGGTTTCCACCGACCTTTGCTTCTGAAGTGGTGGATCACAGATGTGACTCAACACGAACTCGGCATGCTGTTTGTTTACATGGTCGGTGAAGTGGACTAGCGGGAGCACATTTGTCGCTTGTTACAGAGGTCCAAAGGTCGAATCGAGTGGTCACCCTGATTTTGACGGCGGGTGTATTAACCATTTGAATACTGAATGCCATCTTCACAGAGGATATTAGAGACGCCGTGATGTCATTCCCAAGAGTAGGCACTGTGTGCTGGAGTCGGGGCCTAAATTTTCCAAATGTGAGACTTACCGCAACTTTCTCAATTGGGATCATACCTTGCAATAATCACACCCACTGGCAGACTAATGCCCAACGCCACTCTTACAAATGAGCCTATCATTTAATTCTCACCTGGTTAAACAAAATGTTTTTAGAAATGAACTAAACATGCTGACAGTGGAACGTGGCATATTGCTGTGTGAGTGAAAACTTCGCTGGAGAGGGCCCCAAGGTAACAGTTTCACGGTCCACATCCATGATTGCTGAAAATAGTGCCCCCTTTGCTTGTCATTGACTGGCGCGGTCATGGTCACAGGCGGATCCCTATCGGAGGGGGAGGTGCGAAAGAATCAGCAGCTGACGACGAGCCGAGCCAAGATCCAAGCCAGGGTGAGAGGTTCCTGCAGCACACTGCTCGTTCACACACACCCTCAGTGGGGATATCATACCCATGCGACCTCCACCCTTTGTGAAAAGGCCCAATCGGCTACTTATTGCCGTGTACACGCACATGTACGGCTCTTTTTCAATCCACTGCTGGATGAAGGCTCACCCACATTGTACGGGCCATAGGCGGTGTTTTTCCACTACGCTTCACCATGCTGGTCAGTGCTGGTTGGTGAATGTGGGCAGCGTAGGCGTAGGGGCATTGAAGTAAAGTACAGCAGTGGATTTATTCCTGCACTGCCCTCTGCTGCCCACAACATAACTTGCACAGCACCTGTAATTATCATACTAATATTATGCGCTGTCTGCTTCACAGTGGATGTCAAAGATCCCGTGACGTCATCCGCAAAAGAGTAGTCCACTGTGTGCTGGCTTCATGGTCCAAATTTAACCTGAAAATTACTTGATGGCTACCTCTCTCTTGATGGCTACTTATTTTCCGCCTTTAAATGCATAGCACTTTGAGATCTGTTCTTTAAGGGCACCTTATGAAGTAAATAATAATTATTATTACTGTGAAAACTTGTGGAACCAGTGTGGTTATGTTACTATTAAATGGCGCATATATTCACACTATCGTGTTAGAGAGGGTGTAATTAGTGGGGTTTAAACGTTGTGTATGTTGCGGAGTTACGATTCGCTTAGGATAGATGAGCGGTATGTTAGGCCATGCTCTTCGTAAAATGAACGTTAGGCAGGCACGTAACTCAATTGTCAGAGTCATGTGACCACTGGATAAGGTTAGTTGGCATATAAATTTAGCTTAACTATTACAATTTAACAGTAGCCATCCTTCATAATATAAATAATCATGAACCCATTTATGCTTTGTAATACAGTAGATATTAGTGAACTTGAAAAATTAGTTAATTCTTGAATTTTTATATTTTAACATAAATTAAAATCTGTAAAATTAATAGGGTAAGATATAATCTCTTGGGATCTTGAAGAGAGGGAGGCCCGTATTGAGGACCAATCGTGACGCTAGCACATTAAGTTTACAGAAAGTGCTTGTGTGCACGTGGCCGGTGTTGGGAGTGAGAGCAGGTCATTTCGCAGTTTACGAAAAAGAAGATCTGGCAGTGGAACCAAGGAAAAAAATGCGGGAGTGCTACCAAAACTTTTATTTAATCATTTATTGATGACCACCCGGTGTCGTCTAACAGTCAAGGCCAGTAAAGATCGAGGTGCAGTGGGCACGGGTCACACTTGGAAGGACCCTCCTGAAAAAAGCCACGAGATTGAATGAGGCTTTCCTGGGCAAATGAGCATAACATATAAATATGCCTATCCACGCTTTCACCAACCCGCAGTGATCAGCCTGGGGGTTATCATTCATCACTGGATTAACAAAGGGCTGTACATTTATCCTAAATGCAATTTTTAAGCATATAATTTGCCTATAATTTCCATTCATCGTAAAAAAAATATTCACATATTTGATGTATGGCTTGATAAAAGTGTGGAACATTTTTTTTTGTTCCTGGGTAGTAAGTGTTATTTCCTAATTGCTTATACCTCAGAAGTACAGAAAATGGCTATTAGTCCCTATAGAGTATGGAGTCCCCACAAACTTTGCTTTTGTGACCAGGACAGTGATATTTTGAAATTGACCTATTTTCAATGAGAAAACGGGCGAATTTGTGTCTTTTTGTTCACATAAAGTCAGAAAAAAGCAACATGAATCCCGCCTAGGGTAGTGCGCATTGGTGTCTAAATCTTTCGTAGTAATTTTTGTATTACTCTAGTATAAATACACATTAATTTAGATTCATGTTGTTTTTTTCTGACTTTATGTGAGCAAAAAGTCACAAATTCGCCCGTTTTCTCATTGAAAATAGATCAATTTCAAAATATCACTGTCGGAGTCACAAAAGCAAGGTTTGTGGGGAATAATAGCCATTTTCTATACTTTTTAGGCATAAGCAATTACGAAATAACACTTACTACCCTGGAACAAAAATAGTGTTAAATAGTGTAATAAGACGTGTAATAAACAATTTCATGTGACGAGTCGAAGCATCGTTATTCGCCAAGAGGCTTCTCGGCCTCCTGAATGTGTCTGTCTCGCCGCTCGGTAACAGATGGATCGCGAGGAGCGTGAGCGTTGCCGCAGAGCCCAGGATGAGGCCGAGTTCCAGAAGAAGAAGGACATTCAGAGGCAGAAGGTGAGACCAGAGCAAAATCCTGGAGTCTTATTTCGGTGTCAGCCACCTCTGTGTTTAAACCAGGTTCTCAAGTGTATTGAGGCTGCTGGTCTCAGTCTGGTGAACAATGACTGCACAAAAACCCATTATATAACATTTGGTTTTCACTTATTTTGCATAATTCTACAGCTCTGAAGCCTACATTTTGGATGCATGTACTGTATATTGAACTTATTTCACAACGTACATAGCCAACTGTGCTAATTGGAGGTGAGGGGAGACAACAAACTAAACACAAACATTTATAAAGAAATGAGTTTTCAATCTAGATTTACAGTGCATAACTCCAGTGGCTTATCGGAAAGAACAGCATTCCGAATGGCTGCACCATGCCATGCGGTCACCATCTTTGTTCAAAGGCTAGCCAAAAACTGCTGCGAGCAAGACTGGAGTTTGTGTGATGGTTTTTGCTCCTTGACAAGATTAGCAAGGTATTGTAGATTGACTGCCATTTGACAGATATAACTAAAGCACTTCACATGATAAAATTCAGGGCTCTATCTCCCCCACCCTGCTGCCAGTCCCCCAAAGGATAACAGGTAAGTCAATAAATCTTCAAACTAGTTCCATGATGTCTCCTTGCACACACCATTTTCTAACATAGACCAATACACTGATTTTCAGGAGTTCGATATTGACATTTCTTTATCTCCTAGCATGTTATTGTTAAGCAAAATTTCAACCAAATGGAAATTATTTTCTCATTTATAAAAAAAAACTTGTCATAAACGTGTATGTATAACATTTGTTATTTCATTATTTATTTCAAAGTACCAATGTCCATTGTCATGTGTGTGTGTGTGCTCATTTATTAGGCTATAGAAGCAGAAATTCGACATAAGCAGAGAGATGCCCAAAGGAGGAGATCATTCGCAATGGATCACTCCCGGTACAATCACTCGCAATAAAACTTCACCGACGAGTCCTTAAGAGACCTTTTTCTAGCTGTACAGAAGATGTAAAGAAGCTGGTATGAGTTCTATCAACCATGAATTTATATTTACGCGATGTAACCCAAAAAAACTTTATCATGGATAATATTGGTCGTGAAAGCCTACGTGTTAAACTGAGTTCCATCAATGGTTCTGGGCCTCCCCGAGATCAACCCTGCCTTAAATGAGTACCTTCTGCGATTTTTAACATCAGTACTGGAGAGACAAACGTGGATTTGTAGTGACAATTTACACCATTGGTGAGTGATAGCTGAACTGGCCCCAGACCCTTCATCCCACAAACACGCACTGACCAGCGCGATGAAGTATGGTCAAACAATCCCAATGACTTATGTGTTATCTGGAGGCCTTCATCCAACAGTGGCCTGACAAAAGCCTATAAAGTTATATTATTTTTGTACTCAAATATTAAGTACTGAAGTCGCAAGTTTGATCTGTCGGCACGACAGTTGCAACAGTGGGGTGTCCACTCAGCTGTACAGTTGAGTTCACCACAGTTAATCGATTGGCAGGCCATCATTGACGAATAGGGCAAGATATCTTATCCAGGGACTCTCTGTAGCTCCCTCTAGTACAGGGGTCAGCAACTTTTCAAAGAAGAAGAGCCATTTTTTGTTATCTTTGACAAAAATATTTCAAGAGCCGCACCACACGAGCTAACACAGCAGGTGCCAATTTTTTTGACGAAAATGAACAAATATGTTATGGAATAAACTGCATCTATTTAGTTTTTCCCCCCTTCGTTATTGTTTAAGAACACCGTTTAACTGTATATTTTGTCGTCACCAGAGCATTCCATCGCGTCCCATTCCATGCCATATTTAATAAATGATCTCTGCTAAATTTTGCTTAAGATTTAAGTGAAAAAATGGCTGCCTGCAAAGGGGGCAGTCAAAGAGCCACAAGGGAGAAACCAAAGAGCCACAAGGGTGAAGCCAAACAGCCATAAGGGTGATGCCAAACAGCCATAAGGGGGAAGCCAAAGAGCCACAAGGGGGCAGCCAAACAGCCACTAGGAGGCAGCCAAAGAGCCACAAGGGTGAAGCCAAACAACCACAAGGGGGCAGCCAAAGAGTCACAATGGGGAAGCCAAAGAACCACATGAGGCTCCGGAGCCGCAGGTTGCCGACCCCTGCTCTAGTCGAAGCTCTTCCCCCCAACAGTGGCATGAGCAAATCATTACTGTCCTGCGAGCTTCAGGTGTGAGAGAAGGTTTGATGAACAACTCATATTTGTCCTCACTTTTTTCCCCAGGACCAATGAGCACTTCTTGAACAAAGTTGAGTGGAGCAGCCAAAAAGACACTGCTAAAGGGCCTCAAGCAGACACAGCCATGGTAAGGCACTATATTTGATTCTCAGTGCAAAATCCAGTGCAGTCATTTGTGTTTCATAACAGTATTGTGAAAGGTATACAGCCCTTTTGACCATCGACTGCAGGATGAGGACATTAATTAACATCACAACAATAATTTTACTGACCATCTCTCCTCACATTTTACTTCCTTCAGTGCACCCTCATAAGAAGAATGTCAGTAAAAATGAATAGGCTTGACCCTATCTGGCAATAACACAAGAGATTTTAAAACATCAAATAGACACCTATTGTAAGGCATGAAGTCTGCATTAACCAACAGAGCATGTTTGTTTGCATATTTTACAAGCATCTGTGGTTAATGCAGACTTCATGCCTTGTAATAGGTGTCTAGTTGGTGTTTGAGCATCTTAACACTTGTGTTATTGCCACAACATGAAGCCTATTGTTTTTCATAGTTTTGATGTTGGAAAAAAGGTCCCATAGATAAATGTCAGTAAGTTTTAAGGCAATGCTAGTGATGGGGTTTGTTTATCGATTCTTCACCACATTAGTCAGTGTGAGTTGGTGAAGGGCAGGAGCACAGAGAAGTATAGAACAATGGATGCTGTTGCAATGTCCTCTGCTGTTTACCACTTAGCCTTACAGCTGCCTCTGACTAGAAAAAATGATTCCAAATAAGTATTGTAAGTACATTTTAAGTTTTGTGGTTTCTTTTTATTGGAATTTAAATGAATGGTGATTGAATGTGTTATTTGCTCAGGCTAGGAGTAAATTCAGGGACTACAGAGATTCCCAGCGGAAGGAGGAAGAGGAGGCACACAGACTGAAAAAGGAGACACAGAGAAGAAAGGTATGGATTTATAAATTACCCTCCAGCTCCCAGCAAAGCAGCCTTTTCTCAACAACACAGTCCTCTCTCACTAACCACTCAAGTGTAACCATCACAGCCAATGGTGGTGATGCCAACATACCTGACCATTTCGTCCTTCCTTCTCAATCCAATAGTTAAACCTTATGGCGGGACCCCGGGGTCCCCAATAAACAGAAGTAAAAATCGTAATAAATGTATTTCTTTTTGGCGACTCCATCCCACCGTGCACATAAACGCCATGACCCACCAGAAATAAATCCTCTCGTTCTTCACCAAGCACCCGTCGTTGCCAAAATTGCCGTAGTCATAAACAAAACTTTGAAACTTTGATTAGTACATCATGTAGAGCTCGTCGAGAGGAATAGATTGCCATATCGTTTGCCTTCAGACATAAAATGACATCGCAACGCAGTTCATGCAAGAGCCGGGGGGCTTATGGGACCCTGGGGTCCCGCCATAAGGTTCAGTTGTTGTACAGCAGCAGTGGCCAACACGCCAAGCACTCTGATCCATGTTAGTGGATCCAAATGGGAACTGCCATCCACCAGAAAACTATGACCAACAATTATCCATCATTAATTTAACCCTGTAATACTGTATACAATACAGTAGACAAAATATTGGCGCCATCTATTGGTAGATCTTATATTATCTTTAATATACAGGTATCCCTCGATTTAAGAACATTTGGTTTACACATTTTTTGCGTTAACACAATTGACAAATTATGGCCACTTTTCATTTAAAGAAATCGGATTTCCGTGTTCACAAAATTTAACACGGCACGCGCCATGAGATAACATAGCATAAACTGCAGTCACTCACCTCACAATGCGCCGCACGAAACAGCTGCCTGCTGAGTAGTGCATATAGTAGTACATACAATGTTGTCCCACGTCTGACTGCATAGCCGCATGTGAGTGAATTCAAACAGCATACTGTATATCAAAATTTGGGTAGAAATAGATGAGCCGCATATATGCAAAATCAGAAAAACTGAACCTGCATTCAGCGAGGGAAACCTGTACAAATAATTCTTAGTGATTTGTTTTCCATGATCCGTAACTAAATTTGTTGTACGCTTATGCCAACATTTGTTGACATTTGTCCTGAGAGCCACAATAAAAATTCCGATCCATCCATAAATCGTGATTCACATTTTGGGCACCACTGTTGTACAGTCAATGGCTCACCTTCAAGGTCTATTCTTATGATCAAAATGAATCAATATTAATTTATAAATACCGTCCAACTAGGATGAACACCACATGAGGATGAACACCACTGGAATAAAGTGCACACTGCAGTACTCCCTCTACCATAGGCCAACTGGCTTTTGTTTCTTCCCTTGTTCACTGACCCCTTCCAATGCCTCTCTCAGTAACCTGACATTCTATCCTGTACACACGTCGCACCCATCACACGCACCTTTATATCCCAATTATCTACACAACACTTTGTAGCGACGTTTTATTCAGAGCTTCCAAGTTCTCCTTCTTGGTTCTTTCAGCAAAGTCACGTAGAATGGAAATAAAATAATAAAAATAAAACATAATAAAAAATAAAATTCTCACGACGTTTCGGCCACAACACAAGTAGCCTTCTTCAAGTGAAGGAACAGAACTGTCGGGACGAAGGTTTTGGCGAAGTCATTACATGCGGTGATAAATAGGCATGGAAATTGCTTTTTTCCCTATGCTATATCTACTGTCGGTGAGCTATTGGGATGAGTGTGATCACATTTTTTTTTAATTCTCATTTCCAGGCAGAATATTTGGAGGAAAAGAAGAAAGCCGAAGAGAATGAGAGAGCTCGGCAAATGCAGATGGATCACAGGAGGTGCGAGAGAGAGTGATCTTACTTACACGGTATTTATGCAAAAACGGATTGAATAAAATGAACGAATTTAAAAACAGACAAGGGCCTGTTTCACTTTGCAAATATGAAATAAAATTGATCCATCAGCTGATGGGTATTTTTGGGCCGAATGTTTCCCAGTAATTTCTATGAAAGATGCAATATTTTCAATCAAAACTAAATTTACTCGGTGTCGAGCAAAAGAGATTATGACTCGCCCTCTGATTGCACCTTCATAATACAAGGTTAAATAAGGTAAAGGTGCAGCCATGCATTGATTATTCACAACGCTGTTGGTGGAAGGGCCTAGAGGTAGCTCATGAAAGCCTCTTGTGCACATTTTGTCCTTCTCAGCAAACCCGGCCAGACAACTTGTTATCTTCCTTTGTCTGGCATACAGGTCATGGATTTAATCCCAACCATGACACCTGTATATTTGGAGTTTGCATGTTCTCTCCATGGGACACGTGGATTTTTTCTGGGTCCTCCAGTTTTCCACTCTACATTTGTAAACATGCAATTGATTCTATAGTTGCTCGAAATTTCTACGTGATAAGCCACATTGTTGAACGATCATTTGTGGTCAGATCACTTAATAGATCTGGAATCAAAGCGGCAACCTATGGGGGGCTAACCATTACACTATGGCGGCGTCCCGAATAAATACTGAAGACTGATTTGGTTATTTGATCATCAGAGCGAATCAGGCGTTCCTGGACAGGCTGGAAGGCCGACGCAGTGGAGAAACGGCCGACATACCACAGTGCGAAGGCACCTGGCATGAAGAGAGCAGCACTCCCCCTTTTAAAGACGGAGACAAAATAGGTATTTGTCATCATTTTCATTTCTATCATGCACTGTATTTATCAAAACTGGTGTCATTATTGGGTGCAACAGTGCAGTGATTTGTGTTCTGCACGATGAACCAGGCAATATATTTTGAAGTGATGTTTACCTTTCTATACTTTGAATTCCTATCATGTTTTCGGATTGTTGGGTGTTGTAACGTTCTGACTTGCTCCTAGGCATTTTGAAAAATACCTTTATAGCTCATATTCCCCCAGTATAAATAACTATTCTGATTGTAATCCTAGTAACATTCCCAGCCACGGGTAATGTCAGCATCGAGTGTTATCTGATTTGGTTATGAGTTATCTGTGCAGAGTTTGCTCTTTTCTCACATGTGTGGGTTATTTTCTTGGCTCTCTGGTGTTATCTCACTCGTAATGAAAAAATAGAGAATTGGTTGAGCATCCAGGAGCAGAACACTGGGAAGTGGTGGTGTGGTTAACCTGGATAATACGTGCCAAAGCATGGAGGCAGGTTATGTGTTTGAATACAGGTTTCAGCCACCTGGGATTAAATCAAAATCTCAAATATAACGAGTTTACCGTCTCGGTCTACAAATGACAGTAAAGGTCACGCTAAGTTTGGTTTGTCACTCCAGCATATTCGGCTTTGGCTTGATTGAAGACCTTGCATTACCAACAACGTTGAATACACACCTTCAGGCTGTGGTGAAGCTGAGCTGCCCATGCCCATATGAATGTTCCTGTGAATATTTGCATAACTGCGCAGGAGTGTGGAGGAGCAGTGGTGCTGATTCCAGGCCCTTGGACAGCTTCAGCAGCAGAAAGTAAGTTAATATGAGGAGGAGGGAGTGCGTGAGTGAATGAGCCGTGGGCTCTGTGATGTAGAGCTCATGTATGGGTGTTTTGTCAATCCATTTCAAGATGAGGGCTCGCCACGCCATGTTCATAGGTTGTGGGTTTTTTTTATACTATACATCACCACACTAGTCAAGTGTGGATTTGTAGAGGTGGGAGCTTGGATTTTGCTCTGCCATCCACCTCATGGCCCCGCAGCCACTTATGACAACGTATTTGTGCATTGTGGTTATCCATCTAAACACAAACCAGGCTCAATCCTCATTGGCTTCTGACAGCCATTGAGATCGGGTGCATTGCCGGTGGTCTGGTTTTAAGGAAATATGTCGCTCCTTTGTGAAAATAATTCAATACAGTATTTCCTTGTTATTTGGACGAGGGATACATTTCAGAGATGCTCGTAAATAGCATTTTTTTGCGGATAATGACATTGGCATACGAAAACCTTTATTTTTAGTGAATTACCTTAAATAAATACTTAAATAAGATATTAAAAACACGAAAATTATCATAACAAAAAATTAGGTCTAATAAACATAAAGTAAATATAACATTAACTTGTGAAATAATAGTTTATGAGACCTCCTTTGCCAGAAACAAGATATAGGAATAGGTTTTACCCTTTTAACTGGCACAAAAACTGACACTTTTATTCAAGGCATCATGTTTGCAATAATCACAACACAAGCAGTTAAAATGCAAACAAAAAAGACAACTCTGATAATAATATGCACTGTCCTTGAATTTGATTGGTCCACACCCGAGACAGCTTTTCTTAGAGCCTAGTCTCAATTGGTGTTGGACCAGAAGACGCCTTTATTGACACCTTTATTCAAGGCATCATGCAAACATGATGCCTTGAATAAAGGTGTCAGTTTTTGTGCCAGTTAAAAGGGTAAAACCTATTCCTAAATAATAATTTGTAAATGAAATTACCTTAAATGATGATGATGCTGCGCAGTAGCTCCTCCATAATACAGGTTTTTTGGGTTAGAGCACGTAAATATAAAGTGTCGTTAAACCCACCACCACCCGATAAAGCCAATTAGTAAGGTTTGTCACGTAAACAGAACATGCCGATTCGTTACTAGTACAGCACACCGGTGTTGGAGCGTAAATCCACAACATTTACAATCTGAGTACAAAGTTTCGCCAGTAATTACAGCTAGCATCATCAGGTGACAGCCATATTTGTGGAGAAATCCTCCTGTTTCGTTCCTTAAATAGAGGGATCGATGTGATTTGCGTCACTTGAGAGCCCTTCACGTACGAAGGCCAGAGCGGGGGAGTTAATGAATGCATATAAATTACAATGGGTATCCATTACTGGTTGGGTTATTCATATGTTAATCAACATACATTCCCAAGTGCTGTTTTATTTTTCCCCAGTGATGTGGCAAGCTCCGACATAACCCAGCTGCGGGATAAATTTCCATGGTACAACGAACAAGCCCTGCAACAAATTCTTGATGAATGCTCTGGAGACATATCTCGCGTCTGCAGCCTTCTGTCTGAATGATGGGAGATTGTGGATAACAGGAAAATGGATCAATGAGACACAAATGAAGCTTTCGGCTTTCTCTTTTTCCTAAAAAAACAAGACTATCGACCGATTTAACTATTATGGGTTGGACCTAGTGGCGTAGCTATCGAGTGTGCAGGAAGTAAAACTTTATTGGAGTCCATGGGCTGAACGTTCCCATGCAACGGGCCACAAAGAGGATAGAAATTAGATGGCGGGCCCCAATAATTTTCTAGCACCTGGGCCTTTGCCACTGATGCTTACGTCATTGGATGGACAGCTATTGTGTGGTTGCTGGTATAATGGTGGCCTTTTAGAGAATAATTTTATTGTATCTTAAGGGGTGTAATGATGAATTGATTCAACGATTAATGTTGATTTTTAAGTTACATTTTGAAGTATCAAATTGTGTCAGAACCTGTATTTTTTGTTGTTGCATATTTTGGATGTAATGGCTTCAGATGACTCCTCCAGTCTCTATAGGGCGTTTTATTCACAATGTAAAAAAGTAATTGATTTCTGGATATAAAACGCACATCTGGATTACGGCAAGTCAACGCCTATGACCAAATATCACTCGAAATGTGCCTAATCTCATCAAATCTCAGAAGTTAAGTCGGAATTAGCTTGGTAAGTATTTTAATGAGTGAACACCTGGGGTTTCCAGGTGTTGTAGGCATGGGGCTACAAAGTAGGTTGGTGATGGCTGTCAACTCCTCGTATGCATGGTGGGGGTTTTCCCAGTTATCCTCCTGGATTAAACCATTAATGGAATCAACCAAACATCCCAATGGAGTACTTTCCTAAATATGGGTCTTTACACCCAATGAGGCTTTCCTTGGTAAATATTCGACATTTTGAATATTAATATATAATTGCAAAGATGGTGATATGTTATACTCCTCATATTTCCTTAAGAAAATGCAGAATCACGACTGTGGGCCAAAGAAACTCGTGCATTTCTAATAAGGGGCTTATTATGGCTTATTTCAACTTGTGGTTATTTTTAGTGTGAAACTGTTGATGTAATGCTGCTACTTTTTATTGTAACTTTTAAAAAAATGTACCTTGCCTTTGAACTGCACTTAGTTTATTTTACCAATTACTGCAAAATAAAGTACATTCATGAACCAATAAACTTTAAAAATATATATTTGCGCATTTGTTTACGTGGCAACTTTATTTATTTTGATGTATCAGGTGTATGGCACGCAATGAAATTGTAACTTTAAAAATAGGTGTTAAACCTATTTATTAAATGTGCTATCACAGACCTTAAAATAGTTATTGTTGGGGAGGCTGACCCCCGTCTCCTCGCTCAGGTGGGATCCACTGCTCCCCTCTTCCGTGTCCTGGGGGGGGTTACTGCTCACCGACCCCCCTTCGCTGCGGCCCCTCAGGGCATGATTCGTGGCTGGCGCTTAGCCACCTGAGATCAATTCACACAATCTCCGCGCACACTCACTCACACCTACTCACTCGAAATCCGACCTCGCTCCTCTCCCGTGCCACGCACCAATCGCGCGCGCGGGACTCGGGGTCGGGGGTCAGAGGGCAGGGACGTCACTCGCACACGCGCAGCCGATTGGGGGGTTGTCTCGGAGATTTATTTAAAGGGCTGTATGAACAAACTCACAGGTACGCCGCCCGTTCACCCCACGCACACGCTAAAGAAAAGGCTGCACGAATAATCTCGCGTGTACGCCGCCCGTTAGCCTCACGCACACATTTAAACGAAAGGGCGTATGAGTAATCTCACGTGCCCTGTACGAGTCCGCACCACACGCACACGCTAACCACGAGCTACACGCATGGGCGAGCGCAAACACGTGGGTAAATACATCCTTGCACACAAACAGGGTACAACGATGCACGCCAACATGCATCCGTTCCACCCTCGCAGAAACCACACGACAAGGTTTATTGATCCCCAGCAGTTTATTCTCAGCGAGTCCGAGGTTAAATTACCTGAGTCAGTTTGAGTCAGCAGGGCAGGTCTAACCTATCTCCCGATGGTCTAATACCCGATCCGTATCGCCTCTTTCAAATCACTCTCCTAAGACAATCTCCCAATGGCCTCAATGTCTCACTCTTGGGTACTCACGGTTCGACTCGTACGGAGCTGCTGGGTCGGATCCTCGCCGCACTTCGACTCGTCACACAGACGTTCGAGTGGCTGGGAAGTCGACCGCCCCGAGCGCTGGCTTGAGTAGAACACGAACTAACTCTCCCTACCTTCTCTACCCTTTTTATTGTCCTCTACATCAAAAATAAATCGGCGCTGATCCGCTGGCCTCCCGTCCAATCAGGTGGCTCAGTTTTCCCGCCACTCTCCCCGGATCGGTGCTCTCTCAGACGTCCGCTTTTCACCCTCTAAACAAGCTCATCTGTCCTACCAATCAGAGGACTGGCCCTGTCTTCTTTCCCGCCGTTCGTGACTCCGTCCCCCCTACCTGCCTGCTGACCTGTGTGTGTTGTGGGTGTTTTCTATCCGCGGTGGCTCAGCAGCCCCGTCGTGACCATGTAATTACAACCCAAGTCACGGCGCCGCGGTGCACGTTAGCCTCGGGGGAGGTCGCCCAATTCCCTGGTCGCAGGAAACCATGAAGTTTGGTCCCATGAGAGGGCTTTTGGGTGAAAACCTGTCGGCCAGGTGACCTCCCTTCGGGGCTCTATGTGGAGGTGTGTGTGTGTTCATGTGGGGGGTGGTGAGGGAAGAGCAGCGTCGGCCCCGTCGCTCGGAGGTGGCGGCGTCGCGGCCACAGCGTCGGCAGGACGGCTTCGCTGCTGCGGCATCACAGTTGCAGGCACGGCTCCGACGGAGCGAATTTCGGTGCTGTGGCACCACATTATCAATGCCATTGTTACGAACGCGATTTTAACGTCTTTGCAGTGTATTAATCCTTGATAGCTTCATGTATGTAAACATTCAATTAATAATTTATGAATTAAAATAGATGTTTTACCCATTATACGTAAACTAAACTTTTAATTTTACCAGGTAAGACCCACTGAGCTATATAGCTCTTTTTCAGAAGCGACCTGGCTACAAATGATATCATGTGGGGATTTATAGCAGCCAAATACTCTCCAATGTATGTTTCTAAATGGGAAGAACATGCAAACTAGAAATATACAGGCGTGAGGGTCAGGATCGAACCCATACATGTGAAGTGACATAGAATTAGCTATGTAGCAGCATAGTGCTGGCTGCTGGCAGGGAAGGGGATATACAGCATACAGCAGCCCTGACAGCGGCAGGCCAGGTGATACACCAGAGGGGGATCTAGGGGAAAGGTCGCGGAAGGGGCACACTGGAAACCCGCGGGTAGCTTCTATAAAGGGGGCGTGGCCTGGGCGGGGCCAGGCCATGCATTTGGAATGGGATCCCTTTTATGCTGCTGGAGTCTCCGTCTTCACCATCTCGGCGTCGCCAGTCAGGCAGTCTACCAACTATCCTGACTGGGAACCGTAGTCGACTATAGACAGATTTATTGGAAGTGTTAACCCGTTGGTTGCGTGTTAATAAACAGAGTGCCTCCAACTCTTAGTGTCTCCGATTCAGTCACTACACATGTGTAATGAGACGACTTCCGAGACACGAATTGTAGAGGGTTCTTATTTATTTATTGATACTTTACGGATAGGGTCACGAATAACATAAGCGCTGAGTTACTTATAACTTAGCCACCCATACAGCGACATCGGCGACATACAACTATATAGCTGACTGGCTATATAGGATGACAACGATGAAGACTATACTTGGCTGGTTATAGAGCGACAATGACAACCAAGAGATGGCAGCGATGACAGCGACGACAGCCAGGACCCGAACCCCCACAACAGCCCCCTAACCCCCACTTGCCTCTCCCTTATATCCACCCAGCGTGATAAAGCCCCGCCCTTGGCCACGCCCCTCTTCTGGAACTCTCTCGCTGGTTGCAGGAGCTTCCAGTTAGATCCCCTCATTCACCCTTGTCCCAGTTACGCCCCCCTTGTGGTCGCCTACATGTGTCGATTTACAATGCACCCATACCTGTAGTTATTCCCCCATGGCCACCAGATGGCATCCCATCACTACACATGCATCAAATCGTGTGCGTGTGAATCGTACAATTTATGTAAATACAGTCATACCTCGGTAAACAACCGCTTTGGAATGCGTCGAATTTGGTATACGTCATGTTTTGACGAGAAAAAACATGTCTTGGGATACTGCTGTATATGTTGGTATTGCAATTTTGAATGAAAATAATAAGAATTAAATGAAATTTGGAAAAATGCATAATTATCCGAAATTATGTTAATTTGTGTAATTATGTACATAAATTATGCTGATTAGAGAGATAATCGTATTACTTTATGCGAACGTGTGCGATTATGCTAATGCGAGCCGTTATGATAATTAGGCCCTGCCTCGCTGAAGAGGGTCGTATCATCAATCGGGATAAGACAATTAATCGTATGAAGTTATGCAGGTGTGCTGTAAGTATGTCAGATTAAACTCGGCTTCATTGTCTAGGTTCGTATTATCAATCGATCTAATACTCTTATTCTCGCTTTAACATTTACTGATTATGTATTAGTGTTCATGTCAGGTCTCCAAATTCAAATGTCAACGCAGGATACAGTTCTTATAAATAAGATTATTATGCATGAACTCAGGAAAGAAACACTCAAACACTTCTCTGGTAAGCAATTTAAATTTCTAAACAAAACCTTAACACTATAATATGCAAATTATTATGCTTGGAATAATCAACCTCAGTGATCCATACATTTAACCCACAATGGTCACGTTGTTAATTGGGTAACAGATCAATTGATTACTTCAGAGTATCACGAGCATACACGGCAAATAGAAACAAAAAGTCCTTAAAATTAATCCGACGATATTCATGCGAAAGGCGATTAAAGCAATTATTATACCCCAAAGGCAAAATATCCGTCAATAGATTAATCGGCAAGATTATGCAATAAAAAAACCGAACGACTAAGATGCTTCTAAATGACCTTATCCACGTAACTCAATGGGCAGCAATGTTCTTCACGATCAGTTGATATTTAATGCACTTTTATAATTAGTCTTAATATTGTGTGGGTGCGGTGGATTGTCTCTTTGGTAAATTATTGTGTGATTAGACGCCGGGAGCGTCATGGGTTTATGAGGGTGGGGGAGGGGCATACGAACAACGGCTGGTTCCCTCTATCGCTCGGCGTCGAACGTTGGCTGAAGGTTCTCTCCGCCGCTGGATGATGAGCTGTGTCGGCACGATGCCCTCTCCTTGAAGATGCGCGATCGCGCTCGTGCGCTGGCAGCTGACACCCTTGCTCACGGGCGGCTGGGCAGGCTCTTTCCCCTGCTGGATGAGCCGAGTCGGCACAATGCTTGGTCGCTGGCAGCTGGCACCCTTGTTTGGTTGCTCTCTGGTTGCGCGCTCTCTCCTGCTGGACGATTGCTTTCGCAGCTCGTCTGCTGCGGTTGGTCCTCTGCGATGCTCGCTTGGCCGATGCTTGGCGCTTTCCGCCCTTTCTCGAGGTGGATTGCTTGACGCTGAGAATACTTTCAGCGATACTCTGTTTGCCCCTGCCGAACTCAGCACAGAGCATCACCTCGCCCCTCTTCTCTGCGATGCTCCACACGCATTGTTGATCTCGATGCCATGCCCCGGGGCTGGCTTGCTGTCCTCTTCCGATCTGATGGTCGCCGTCTTCTGCGGCTGGTCGCTGTTGTCGAGCTGAATTGACGAGCTGATAGTCGCTGTTTATATATATAAAAAAAAACATCTCCCCTCTGCGCGTCTCTTGCGAGAGGAAAAAAACAGATGCTCACTCCGTCATGTTCTTTCACTCGCTCTGCGTTGTGGGGGGGGGGGGGGTCCATGTGTCCGTGTGTGTGTGTCATTTATTGAGGTAATCTGTTTCTCTTCCTGCCTGATCACCGTCGCCCTCAAGCCATCCCTTCATCCGTGGGACACAGATGGCTCCCCCTGCAACAACAGAGTAATTTCCCTCACTCTGGTGTTACATTCTTGCTATCCCAGCTGCGGGAAGACAAAAACGGCCCGGAGTATCTATTTCTCTCTGGCTGGCCCTCGGTTTAACACTGCACAAATATTATTTGGTTTTATGTTTCCCAAGATTTGTGATTTAGCACCGTCATCACGACGCACTTTCCAGGGTTTATTAACCTCGTCCCCCCGTCTGTATCCAGGGATCCGTGCTGTTATGCTTGAGTTATTATTTATTTTATTTTTGATGTCCTGAGTTTAAGAGTTAAGTTTCTTGGCTGTTGGAATTCATATTCCTTGGTTTTTGCAAGGTCATGTAACGGCAAGATGTAATGTAATTTAAGGTGAATAACGTTAGTGCTAATATTATGTATGTGAAGTAATAACCCACTATGTAGATTGTAGTTTGGTTTTTCTTAGTGAGTGTGTGGATTCTTTATGATGTCGACTCATTTGTTGCTAAGTTCTGAACTTAAACCGTTGCATTAATAGCAATGAAGGAGAAAATTGTTTTAGACCTCGCGTGTGCGTGGCGTCCGATTGTCTGCGAGCTCCCAGAGGGGGGGTCCCTGAAGCCTGGAATTCCCCCTCGGGCTTCATTAGTAATTCCCCCTCCCCTTTCCCTCTTTGATTTGGTTTATTACTCTTTATGGTTTATTTCCTGGCGGCCTGTGGTGTGTGAGGGGATGGGGGAGTCTGTATCCCCCCTTTTGCCCCGGAGTTTATTATTTAATGGCTTTTTACGATCTCCAGCTGCTTATTCTGGGTGTCGGTTCTTGTCGGTTTGAGGGTGTTTATTTATTTATAGATTATTCTTAACAATATCGGTAAATATGATTATTAATATCAATTGTGGAAAAAGGCCCATATACAACATTACGACGTCTTGCTTGGGATACGACGCGCTTGCAAGAACTTGTATGGGTCGGGATGAGTCACCGCATATCTGCATCTACCCCTTTCACGACTAAAACAAAGCACCACTCCTCAGTCTGCCTGTAGATCTCGTTCAGTGCACAACCCTTGCTATAACTCTGTGAATTTTCACGTGTTTTTTGTCATTTTAATTTATGTATGCATTTTAATAAGTAGTGTCTAAATTCATCTTCTTTGGTTCTTTCGGTAAAGTCACGTAGAATGAGAATAAAAGAATAAATTGATAAAATAAAATAACACAATAATATTCTCACGACGCTTCGGCCACAACACAAGCGGCCTTCATCAGGTGAAGGGGACGAGACTGTCTGGAGGACAGCGCTGGAGTGAGAAAGCCACGTTGAGATCACGACCTTTAAGCTGTGTGAGAAGAAACAAAGCGCCTTGACAAAGGAATTAGCATATAATCTAGCATTGAAATGGCTGAGTGATTAGCTTGTGACTGGTCACAGAAAAGGCTATGTTAAAGTTAAAGCATACACATCCGCAAAGACACCCCTTGACAAAGGAATTAGCATAGAATTTAGCATTGAAATAGCTGAGTGATTAGCTTGTAACTGGTCACAGAAATAGCTATGTTAAAGTGTCTAAATTATTTTTTACAACCCCATTAATGTATAATATGCCATATAAAATATAATTTATTATACTCTGGAACGGATTATTTCCTTTCCCTGTATTTCTTATGGGAAAAATTCGTTTGGTATTCGTCATTTTCGGTATAAGTCCTCCTACCTTCTGGAACAAATTAACTATGTATACCGAGGTACCACTGTATATGCTGGTAGATTTAGGTCAATGCAGCAAGCTAGCCTTTCCAAACAAAACAGAATCAATGAGATTTCAACCGAGATAATACATATGCGGCAAAAAATAATCTTACATTAAATCGTGAATTGTTACAGGATGTTCGCAAGCCAGAGTTCATTGGTTTTCATAATAGTTTTTTTGGGTTAAATCGCATGAATATGAATGTATCGTTAAACCCGCCACCAACCGACACAGCTACTTATTAAACATTGTCACATAAGCAAAAAAATGTACTCTCCAGTATGCGACTGTGATCATCCAGAACAGACCATACAACATATAATGACACAATGCCCGATCCACAAATACAAATGAGACATCAAAGCAATATACTCCACAACTCCTGATGTGGTTATCTGGCTTGACCACCTCAATGTGAAATTGTAGTTGTTGCTCTGCATCTCCATCAGCCATACGAAAGAAGTGCAACGTTATTCATGTGTATGACCTTGGCAAGCTGAACGTGGGGTCAACAGTCTGCAGTTCATCTTCTTTGGTTCTTTCAGTAAAGTCATGTAGAATGAGAATAAAATAATAAATTGATAAAATAAAATAACACAATAATATTCTCACGACGTTTCGGCCACAACACAAGCGGCCTTCATCAGGTGAAGGGACGAGACTGTCTGGTAGGACAGCGCTGGAGTGAAAGAGCCACGTTCAGATCACGGCCTTTAAGCTGTGTGAGAGGAACAAAGCGCCTTGACAAAGGAATTAGCATATAATTTAGCATTGAAATGGCTGAATGATTAGCTTGTGACTGGTCACAGAAATAGTTATGTTAAAAGTTAAAGCATACACATCCGCAGAGGCACCCCTTGATAAAGGAATTAGCATAGAATTTAGCATTGAAATAGCTAAGTTAAAGCATACACATCCGCAGAGGCACCCCTTGACAATGGAATTAGCATAGAATTTAGCATTGAAATAGCTGAGTGATTAGCTTGTAACTGCTCACAGAAATAGCTACGTTAAAGTTAGAGCATACACATTCACCGAGGCACTTAGTACAAATCAAACAGGAGAATTTAGCATTGAAATAACTAGGCGAATTTAGCATTGAAATAAAAATAAATAAATAAAATTGAAACTGACGCCATCCAGACTGCCACTCTACGCCCGACCTTATGGAAGAGGTACGTTGATGACACCTTTGTCATCTGGCCACATGGCCAGCCTGCTCTAGACCAATTCCGCGACCACATCAATTCCATACACCCAGCCATCAGATTTACCATGGGGGTCGAAAAAGATGGCAAACTACCCTTTTTGGATGTCTTAATTAAAAGGAGACATGATGGTTCAATGAGCCACTGTGTCTACAGGAAAGCTACCCATACAGATGCTTACTTGAAACCGGATTCCCACCACCATCCATCCCAGAAGAACTCCCTCATCAAGACTCTATACCATAGAGCCCAATGCATTTCCGACCAGGAACACATTACCAGTGAACTCAAGCACGTACACCAGGCTCTCAGGGCTAATGGCTACTCCGACTACACAATCCGCAAAGCCATCACTCCAGTCATGAAGAAGGATCCCCTTGTGGAGCCACTCAAAACCATCACCTTACCCTACATTGCAGGGGTCACTAAAAAGATCTCCAAAATCCTGAATAAACACAAGATCCAGGTCCGATTCAACACAGTACATAAAATCCGTGATTTAGTTCCATCTGTAAAAGATGCTGTTCCAGACATACAGTACCCGGGCGTTTACAAACTAAAGTGCCTCTGTGGTAGTAGCTACATTGGAGAAACCAAAAGACATATCTCGGACCGCATCCGCGAACATAAAGCAGACTTGAAACACGGTAGGACGAACTCCTCTGCCGTGGCAGATCACTGTTATAATTCAGTGGGCTCACATGACATTGACTTCTCCAAGACGGAGGTTCTTTGCAAACCAACCGGCTACCATGAGAGATTCGTTCATGAGGCCATTCACATATACAAGCACAGAGACAATTTCAACCGAGAAGATGGATTCTGGCTTAGTAACCACTGGAAAGATGTTTTAAATCATTTCTGTTCTTAATTAATTGTATTTTTACGATGACCTTCAGACCGCAGCTCTTTCGCCAGCATTGACTCTTAATACCTCTCACACCACGGTTAATGGTATGGTTTTACAACATGGAGTATAATAGCGCCTCGCAGCTGTCTCTCTCCCCCTCCTCTGTTCCGACCATGGACGAACTCGTCCGTCTGATCGGGGCCCGTAGCTATCCGTGGTGCTAAAGTTGAGGGTAAGAATCCACCCATTTTTTTGCCATATAGCATTGTGATATATAACGACTTATTGTTGGTAGCTTAGCTGATTGGAGAATATAGAGTTTATTGATAACATTAAGGTAATTTATATTTTATTTTTTTATTGGTTCACTATATAGTACTGTGAATAGCTCAGATGTGTAGGCCTTGACTTCAACATAGTCATTTCTGTGACCAGTCACTAGCTAATCACTCAGTTATTTCAATGCTAAATTCGCCTAGTTATTTCAATGCTAAATTCTCCTGTTTGATTTGTACTAAGTGCCTCGGTGAATGTGTATGCTCTGACTTTAACGTAGCTATTTCTGTGAGCAGTTACAAGCTAATCACTCAGCTATTTCAATGCTAAATTCTATGCTAATTCCATTGTCAAGGGGTGCCTCTGCGGATGTGTATGCTTTAACTTAGCTATTTCAATGCTAAATTCTATGCTAATTCCTTTATCAAGGGGTGCCTCTGCGGATGTGTATGCTTTAACTTTTAACATAACTATTTCTGTGACCAGTCACAAGCTAATCATTCAGCCATTTCAATGCTAAATTATATGCTAATTCCTTTGTCAAGGCGCTTTGTTCCTCTCACACAGCTTAAAGGCCGTGATCTGAACGTGGCTCTTTCACTCCAGCGCTGTCCTACCAGACAGTCTCGTCCCTTCACCTGATGAAGGCCGCTTGTGTTGTGGCCGAAACGTCGTGAGAATATTATTGTGTTATTTTATTTTATCAATTTATTATTTTATTCTCATTCTACGTGACTTTACCGAAAGAACCAAAGAAGATGAATCATTGCAGTCACGGAAGCTTTAAATCGAAACTCTGCAGTTCCTCCTGCAGAGGTGATGTCAGGTTATCAGTGGTTTCTGAGGTCGACTTAGAATGTTTACTTTTTAACATGATCGAACGCAAAAAAAACGTATTAATAATATTGATCGCGACAGCCTACATCTTAAATTTGTGATGAGAATGTAAACTAGCTTTGATATTAAGCTAAACTAAAATCAGAAATTGATCCAACCGGTCGACCTGAATGATGTCCAAAATAAAAATTGGGATTTGTGCTGAAAAGAATGTCCAGTGTATGTCCAGTTCTATGGGTTCGGCCATTGACAACTTCAATATAGTCTAGACCAGTGGTCAGCAACAAAAATAACAAGAGTCATTATGTTTGAATACGGTAAAAACCCTCCACATATTTAAGAGCCGCAATGCACATGAATACGATATGGTCTTAATAACTAATGTCACGAAGCAGTGCTTAAAGCAGGTTGCCGACCCCTGATCTAGACTAAGCATATTATCTATGAACTGGCAGACTAACTGGAGAGTCTGCCCGGACATTGGTTGTTAAAGAACATAGGACTTGAGCCAACATGTTGGGACATTATCTTACAGCTACCTTACCCGTGAGAAATCATACAATCATACTGCTTAATCCTAATTAGCTATGCATAACCACATTCAAGGGAAGTACAGGGTTCTTAAATTTTGTTTAACTTATATGGGACTAAATTTAGATTTAATGCTTTCGTGACTACAGGGAATCATATTCTTGGTTCTTTCGGTAAAGTCATGTAGAAGGGAAACAATAAAATAATACAAATATAAAACAATAAAACTCTCACGATGTTTCGACTGCAACACAAGCAATCATCATTAGGTGTGAAAACCACAGCAAGAAAATTTGAAAAAAGCCACTTTTTTCAAATTTGATGACAATTTCCCATTCTCCCCGCATACGCTATCACTATCAACATATCGCATGGACAGACGTTCCATTACGTTGGTAAGCGCACAACTTTATCTATCTTTCTATGATAAATAATACAAGATAAAACTTCTAAACGGAGAATCGGGTGCTTGCAGGAATCAAACGTTCGTGTGCAAATTTTGTGACTTTTCTGGCCATAGGCCGGAAATGTTTTTTGTGAACAACTAGTATTCCATATGTTGGCTCAAACCTGCCATAAATTTGAAAAAAGCCACTTTTTTCAAATTTTCTTGCTGTGGTTTTCACACCTGATGATGATTACTTTGAAAAAAAGCCACTTTTTTCTAATTTTCTTGCTGTGGTTTTCACACCTGATGATGATTGCTTGTTTTGCAGTCGAAACGTTGTGAGAATTGTATTGTTTATTTTTATTATTTTATTGTTTCCCTTATAAGGGACTATCGTTTATAATGGACAAAGAACGTATACTACACTGTAACCTGATAACAATAGAGTCTCCGCTTGTTCGCCATAATTGTCAACACATGCCTGGAATCTTCTTCAGGTGGTCTCCAGAGCCCGGAGACACATTTCTTGTGACGTTGTTGCAAATTCTCAGAAGTGTTCACATTTTTCTAAGCACCCTGTATTATGTTCACCATCCTCTCCTGCATGCGTGTGTTGCTTTCTCTGAACTGGTTGTTCGGGTTTGTTTGCATTATAACATTTTGATCTGGATTGCTGATTGATATTACGATTTCCTTATCTAGATATAAACGCCTAACTTTATCTGTGATGAATGCTGCACTTCCCGTCGTTTTCATGCAGGGGGCGAGTAAGTTTGAACGACGGAGGCGCACGGACAGACGTTCGATTACGTTGGAATCGGATCTGCAGAACGAGGCGCTTCGGTGTCGATTCCCAGAATCGACTTAACCCCCACCGACACGACTTTGCCATTTGTTTTGCAATGATGACGACAATTTCCCATTCTCCCCGCATACACTGTCACAATCAACACATCGCAGGGACAGACGTTCCATTACGTTGGTAAGCGCACAACTTTATCTATCTTTCTATGATGAATAATACAAGATAAAACTTCTAAAGGGAGCATCGGGTGCTTGCAGGAATCAAACGTTCGTGTGCAAATTTTGTGACTTTCCTGGCCATAGGCCGGAAATGTTTTTTGTGAACATCTAGTATTCCATATGTTGGCTCAAACCTGCCATAAATATTTTGCGTGTGGTCACACCTACTCACAATCCGTTCCCTCTCCCTCTGTTTAAACAAACATACGCGGCTCCTCTTCTTTTCCTCTCTTCCCTTATGACATTTTGGCTCGGGCGCATTTCTGATTAGCACTGTTGGCTACGTACGGTGCGAGAGAATAATAATAATGGTTTTTCCCCTTTTTTTTGGCAACAAAACTGAAACCTTTTTACGAGGATTCATGTCTACATTAACCACAATACCTGCAGTCAAAATGCAAACAAAAAAACATACTATGATAATATGATGATGCATTGTCCTTGAAACTGATTGGTCCACATCAAGCCGTCCCTTGTATGTTTTTTTGTTTGAATTTTGACTGCGGGTATTGTGGTTAATGCAGACATGAATCCTCGTAAAAAGGTTTCAGTTTTGTTGCCAAAAAAAGGGGGAAAACCCTATTATTACATTTTGGTACTGGCAGAGGAAGTCTAATGAGGTGCGAGAGAAGTTAAACGTACGTACTCCATCTGTTTTATTGCGACTCATCTTGAGCAGTGCCTTTTTTGTCTTGGGGACTTCTATCCTGGCATCCCTTCACTTTCTTGGTAATCTTGCCCTCTCTTTCCTTGAACGTAACTGACTCTGCTTCCCTTCCCGTGGTGTGCCACGGGTAAAATGTTTTACAATAAAATACACGATATAGATGGGAAATGTCCTCTATATATCTGAGTATGGTGTTGGTTTACATATTTATACAATAGCTCACTTGGCAACAAGAATAAATAACTAATTATCAATTAAATAGTCGGACCTCTTCAAAAAACGCCCCCCCCACAATTTCATTCTGGAATTAATTTATAGTGTGCATTTTCCATAAATATGCAGGGTTTACATGAATAAATTATGTGGTAACATAAGGATATGTATGAATAGGTCAATGTATCAATGTCTACAGCACTGCTTGACCTACTCGCTCTTGTAATGTAATCAGCTTTACTCAGGAAATCAGCTTCTGATACCGATTCTATTCCACTCGTACAATGTGTAAAATCTCTTTGTGATATGTGTGGGGATTATGAGAATTGTGTTTTTTGGGTTGTAACGCGTGTTCAGTATGATGTCTGACGTTTCACTCCACGTGCTGGGAGCTTCGTCAGGAACTCAGGTCAGATCCTTAAGGAACTCAGTTCTGATGTTGACACATCTCCTAGAATGTGGAGTGATATGTTGGACAACACAACATCAGAGTGATATACTGCACAAAACTGTAAAAAAACCCACGCAGTAGTGTTTGTGGGTAATTGCCAAAATTTGGTTTCTCTTATAAAGTGGACATTCAAGACCCTGTGAGTAATTTTGTCTCAATATCGCAACTACATTTTAACATATGAGTGCAGGCAGCCGGCATATTCTTGCCATTGAGTATAATCATGCGCATGCATTCACGATACCAAAATGCACCTTTAGCATTTTAAGGTATTTATGTAATCAAGTGCGCATGTTTGTCCGAAGGGAAAAGCACTTGACTGCTAAAATCACAACCTGCAGACAAGCCCTTCTCTCAAGATCGTGACGGTGGGTGATGCAGACAAGACCAGTTTCATAGCAATCGGGCATGCTGCCAGTGCAACTGCATCAGGGACCCCTTTGAATTCCTTGCACCAGAGCCCATATACCAACCACGCTTAGCCAGGGCAGATCATCTCTTTATTGAATCTGAATATATAGTAATATAATAAAAAAACACATGAAAATTACACGTTAAATAAGGAACAGTCGAGTTGTGATTCCCATCTCAACAAAATTCAATATTCTTCAGATTTAAAAAAAAAACATCAATATTGTTTCAGATTAACGTTTTAAAGATAATTGTGCCTGATGTTGATGTAGCACTTTCAGAATTGGAGAACCTATGTCCAGGTCGGCGGTTGCACATTTATTATTTTAAAGATAGTGTGCCAGTAGTGTTGGTATAAACGCAATGATGGACGTGGATTCTTCCTCCAGGTAGACTCATGTACAATATTCTCAAATTCCAACTCGAAACCTGCACGCAAGAAGTGTAACACTAGGTCTCGCAGTTCACAATGCAGAAGCATGCCTTAATCGTCCAATGCTCTCCACTGGTATTGACTGGTTCTAGCAAGATCAAAGGCAAGACTGCAAGACACACATGCGTGGATGGGCGGAGCCTCAGTCGTACACTGCTTGTTTTTGTAAACACCTTCAGTATTCTCCCTTTTCACACCATCAATAGGTAAACTCCCCCCTCCCCTCTTTCCCCCCCCCCCGTGCCAAACTGCGAGTCCACCGGCACGTACACCACCTCTTTCCTAAAATCCGCCAATCAAATGCTAATTTTTATGCTAATTTCTTTGTCAGAACACCTTGTTTGCTCGCACACAGGTCCGATGTCTGAGCGTGGTTGTGTTTCGCTAAATTCTCCTGTTTGATGAGTACTAGGTGCCTCGGTGAATGTATATGCTCTAACTTTAACATAGCTATTTCTGTGGCCAGTTACAAGCTAATCACTCAGCTATTTCAATGCTAAATTCGATGCTAATTCCTTTGTCAAGGGGTACCTCTGCGGATGTGTATACTTTAACTTAGCTATTTCAATGAGCCATTTCAATGCTAAATTATATGCTAATTCCTTTGTCAAGGCACTTTGTTTCTTCTCACACAGCTTAAAGGTCGTGATCTAAGCGTGGCTTCTTCCACTCCAGCGCTAATTCCTTTGTCAAGGGGTACCTCTGCGGATGTGTATACTTTAACTTAGCTATTTCAATGAGCCATTTCAATGCTAAATTATATGCTAATTCCTTTGCCAAGGCACGTGGTCTTTTTCTTCTCACACAGCTTAAAGGTCGTGATCTAAGCGTGGCTTCTTCCACTCCAGCGCTGTCCTCCAGACAGTCTCGTCCCTTCACCTGATGAAGGCCGCTTGTGTTGTGGCCGAAACGTCGTGATTTTTTGTTGTTTTATTTTCACCTACGTGACTTTACCCAATAGAACCAAAGAGTATGTAGTATTTATATCGCGTCATATGATACTTTTTTGTTGTGTCCTCAGCGTTCAGGAATCCAGTTGTAACTTTAGTTTTTATGAATGCATTATTGATTGCTACACTCCTCGACTATTTTTTGTAGGAGTTGAAAAGCACTTGAACAAATGGGTCTTAGCCTCAGCTTAGTTGGCCTGAATGGATACTTTAATACATTGCAACTACTTTTACTAGTGCAACACTGGACATCTTTAACATCTTGGCATGTAGTGATAGCACAGTCGTCAGTGCACTGCATTATGAACCCATATATCTAAGTTTCATTTCCTTCACATACCAGCACGGTCACGAATGCCCAAAACGTCAGACAGACACGGCGTGAGGAGGCCGTCATTGAGTTATACATTTGACAAAGGGATTCCAATCATAACATTCTTACCGTTTTACGTATTCAGGCTAGGACGTTGTAGTTGGATCACCTAATTCACAATGAGAAGGCTGTGAATTCAAATCCTATTTTATTCTGGCATATGGCAATACTGGATGTTCAGGAGATAAATATCGAGGTATGCTAGCCACAAGAGTACGTCAGGAGTGATTTGCATATTTTTTTTACTCCTCTATCGTCCATAGTTTGGGTTGCATGGCCAAAGTCGCAGTGAAAGGCAAGTCTTTAGTTTTCCATTTTTGAAAGAGATGTGCACAGTGGCCTGTTGATGTTCTGATGGTTATGTTGCAGTTGATTGTTAACTATCAATGGGTTCCAATTATGCTTATGGCCGGGAAAGGGACATTATATTATCATATTGGGGTTGTACTGTGTCTTGACAACACCCGAGGATAGGTTTCCTCGCCTGGGTGGGGGTGGGGTTATGTAATGGTCCTCCATAGTGGTCCCCACAATATCAGCATTCCCTGACGGCATTTCCTGCACCGAGTTAACCAGGAGTAACCCTGCAGTATGAAGAAAGGGTGGCAGGAGATGACGAGACATGGTCTGAGACATGACGATATGAGTTTTGTGGCTGGGAATGAGGTGCCAGGGATGAGGGGAGGGAATGAAAATGGGATCGTGGGGTTATGAGGGCACGTTTGAGGAGGGACGGGATGAGAGAGTGGTTCATGAAGGAGGGAGCTGTGTGATGGAGGTGGAATACATGGATTAGAGACCTTAATTGTCTCTTTTGGTGAGAAGAGTGTCCACCGCAGGTACATCAGTGTCTTTGAGGAATATCGAAGCCAGGAGGTGCGATGTTTGGGTCTGGAATGAGGTGTTTAGTCTAGATGTCCAAGTTCCACTCTATTCGCCAATATTCTTCCAGCCCTGGGCAAGATTCTAGAATGGTGACAGTACCATCCTAGAACGGGAATCGGGACTAGAGTCAGCAGCAAGGAGGATTGTTTTGGTCTTGGTTGAATTGGAGGTTGTTGTTGGAAAGAAAACATTTAAACTCCATGGCAATTTGACTGTATCTGCGGATATTTGATTGCATAATTTTAGCAACAGCATGGAGCCAGGGGATTGGTGTTAGTTTCAGTCTTCCTGCTATGATGTGAATTGAGTTATTTAATTGTGCACCTAACAGTTTTGAGTTTGCCCAGGCCACTAAGTAGATCAGTGAGACGGCATCATTTCGTAAAAATATTATCTGAGGTATTCCGGTCAATCCTGCAAGTGTCTATAGCAGAGCGATTCTTGATTTGGTCTCTTTACAGATATTCTGTCCATCATAACCTCTAGATATATTTCGAATGGGGGTCAGAGCGATGGCTCTTTTTGTCCAGAATCCTGATCTGCAATTTGAAACGTCCATATAAGTATTCTTAGAAGTGTCCATAACGAACTCGTGTCTTCCTTTCAAAAGAGATAATACATCGCTTCTTGGCCTTTTGGCTAATATTATGTATGTTGAACTTCTTTCGCACCCACCGTGCTCATCGGAGGAGCAGATCAAGTGTAGTATATTTTCTTATCAGTTTAAAAGAGATACTTAAGTAATGTTTAACCCCTAGACACATTATACCACGATGCAGTTCTACATTTAAATTCGGTAACTTTACTCTTAACTTAATTTAGTTTATATGCAATTTTGTTTTACGTGCGAAGAGTTTGTTAGATGCGCAATGTCTACTTACGACTGTGCAGGTTTTTGTGGGAGTGTTGGACAGATCTTTGACGTTTCCTGGATATTTCCTTATTCTTTAACTGTGTACTGGGAACTTGTCTTTCTATCGAAAACTACTCTTTTCAATTCAAAGCTGCTAATTTGTCCATTATCCCAAAGATTGTTGCCTGAAATGTAAAATTACTACTGTATATATACTTTTCGTACAAATTAAAGCTATTGATTAACGTGGTGGGTGTTTTTAATCTGTCTGCACCCAACGCACTACTGGCAATGCGGTTCCTTATTTTAAAAAAATCTAATTTCGAACAAAATAATTTCTAATTGTGACGTGCAATACGTTATTCACTCACTCGATAAAACAGATAATGACTCAGAGGGCAATTAACCACAGATAATTCAAGTTTTCAAGTTTCATTCATTAGGTATAGCCCTGTGAGCCATGCGGCTCTTGAGTCGGGTGCAACCGCAACAAACAAACTATGAACAGAGAACATCTTAAAGCGATGACGCGCAACAGAAACATCCTGGATAAACCATAAAATCTTCCAGAAAAAAACCCACTGTATTACAACGCTGTGTGCAAAAATCCCAGTGTGATGCAAGTCAAACAATGAGGCAATTTAAATTCAAGTTATCAGGCCAACTCTGCACTTCCGCAAGAAACATGGCTTAACCATATATTTTGGAAATCACCAAAATAAAGCTATAAAATACAATGTAACAACAGTAATCATAGGAACTTTAATTTAAATTTAACAATAAACGATATACATAACATGTACGACCAAACTTGCAGCCATATCTGGCAGCATGACACTCCCAGTGTATGATGTGTGAGTTAGTGGTAGTGTGAGTGAGTGTATGATGTGAGTGAGTCAGCGTATTATGAGTGAGTGTATGATGAGTGAATCAGTGTATGATGAGTGAATGGGTCAGTGGTTGTGTGAGCGTATGATGGGTGAGTCAGTGTAAGATGAGTGAGTGTATCACGGCATCCTCCCCGCCATCGCAGCCTCCTCCACGCCATGATGGCGTTGAATAAGGCAGCTAACAAGGTGAGCCGTCGCCAACAATTTCCTTAAGCTCTGCAGTGTTTATATATTAAGGTGTTATAGGCCAATTAATTAGTGTTTACATGTGACATGAAACTGAAGCACACTGGGCTACGAACTTGGATACACGAGGTCAGTTCCTGGCCATGGCGAACGTCGGAGACGATTTATATCCATGCACGGCCCTGAGCTGCCTCCTTCAAGCTTTAGCAACATAAGCTGACCAACGTGATGAAGAATTGTGGTCATGTTATTCCCACGTCCGACACAGTGTGAAGAGCTCTTCGTCCCACAGTGGATTAGATTGACAAAGAGCTGCATATTATTATCATTGTGGTCATCAACATACGTAACATGTACTGTATTTTATCTGCTCTCCACCTTCAACACACCACACTGACCAGTTTGGTTATTAATTGTCCTACTAAAGCCCGTAACGGCCTGAGGAGTCCGTCACTCATAGAGCAGTATATTGACCAACGGGTTGTACATATACACAGGAGAAAAAATGAATAACAGTGGATCAATGTTTTGGATAACGTGCCTACTTCGGAGCAGAGGAGAGAGTATTGCGACAAAGAGAGGGGATTTTGTTGTGTTCGTGATTGTGCACCAATGTCTACACTGTCTCTTTCATGTTTTATCTGTATGTGATTTTACAGCTGTAGCGCTAACAGGTAATTAAACGTCGCATGTTTTAAGTACTTTAACAGATGTTATATATTAATAGTACAGTACTGTAGTATAACATCCACTGGCCTTTGTCAGCCCACCCATATATATTTATCACAAAATAAAGCATTACTGTTGATCATCTGTTGTTCAATTTTCGCCTCTTTATTATTGTCTGTTTCACTCTTCATCTGGTATATCCAGTTTAAAATACCAACCCACATCACAACTATATATATTTATTTGTTGCAAGACCATGGCGCTTCAGCGATATGCGTGTCAGATAACAAGTAAACATTCCCATTGTCTCCTTTAAGATAAACTGAATGAAAACACACTTTGAGTAAGCACAGCAATGACTGAGCCAAAAATGTTCATTTTAGTTAGTAAGGTTACTTGGTTAATAGCAAATATAAAACAAATTCTGATGCTGAAATAAAATAATGTATTTTTATCTTACAGCTGATGAGTGTAGGAATAATGAAATCATGAAGCAAGTTCGAAAAAAACTGTTTAGTAGTAGCACAATAATGTCCATGGACAATGTGTTACCAGGTTTAAAGACTTAAAATATGAAGGCATATTTCAATTGTACATGCATTAATTGCGCATTATGTTCGCACTACATTTTGTCATGACAGGAGAAAACAAAAGTGGTTTGTACAAGAACCGAAATCTAGTTATGTGATAAAGTAAGCTCCCTTCATTAAACACATTTTTTGGACATTACAGGTTCAATTGATGTGATCCATCATCAAAACAAAATGGTTCACAGTGCTTGGTGTATTGGCCAAAACTGACCTTTGCGAGTATGTGCAGATGCAATCCAGATCACTACGACACGTATTCAAATGCTATGAGTTTAAATTATGAATTATTATAACATTCAATATTTTGATTAAAAGCTTTCGTGACTGCAGGGATTCATATTCTTGGTTCTTTCGGTAAAGTCACGTAGAAGGGAAACAATAAAATAATCAAAAGAGACCTAATGGTTCAATGAGCCACTCTGTCAACAGGAAAGCTACCCATACGGATGTTTACCTGAAACCGGATTCCCACCACCATCCATCCCAAAAGAATTCCCTCATCAAAACTCTGCACCATAGAGCCCAATGCATATCCGACCAGGAACACATTGGCAGTGAACTCAAGCACGTACACCAAGCTCTTAAGGCTAATGGTTACTCCGACTATACAATCTGCAAAGCTATCACTCAAACCATGAAGAAGGGCCCTCTTGAGGAGCCTTTCAAAACCATCACTTTACCCTACATTGTGGGGATCACAAGATCTCCAAAATCTTGAATAAACACAAGATCCAGGTCTGTTTCAACACATGACATAAAATCCGTGATCTGGTTCCGTCTGTAAAAGATGTGATTCCGGACATACAGTACCCTGGTGTCTACAAACTAAGTTGCCTCTGTGGTAGTTACATTGGAGAAACCAAACGACATGTCTCGGACCGCATTCGTGAACACAAAGCAGACCTTAAACACGGTAGGACCAACACCTCGGCCGTGGCAGATCACTTATAATTCAGTAGGCTCACATGACATTGACTTCTCCAAGACAGAGGTTCTTTGCAAGCCATCTGGCAGCCATGAGAGATTCGTTCATGAGGCTATCCACATATACAAACACAGAGACAATTTCAACCGAGAAGATGGATTCTGGCTTATCAATCATTGGAAGGATTTGATAAACCATTTCGGGTCTTAATTGATTGTTCACGCTTACGGTGGCTTTCAGACAGCATACATTCATTTTTCGTCTCCCCCCTCCTCTTTTCTAAACATAGATGGACTCGTCCATCTGAACAAACTGTCAAATCTCTCTCCGTGGTGCTAACGTTAAAAATAACCGCCACTTTTTTCAAATTTTCTTGTTGTGGTTTTCACACCTGATGATGATTGCTTGTGTTGCAGTCGAAACGTCGTGATAATTTTATTGTTTTATATATTTATTATTATTTAATTGTTTCCCTTCTACGTGACTTTACCGAAAGAACCAAGAATATAACATTCAATATATTGACTTGTCCTGACAGCGTTTTGTTTCGCTAAAGTGAATAAATCAGTCAAGACGCACAGTTACACGGATGAATAACTTTATCAAATGCCAACGAGATAATACTTACAATGCATGCCAGGAAGTTTTGGTTCCCCAAAATCGAGGTGACACATTGACCTTGTAAGAATGCAGTTTTGTTCCAGATGCAAACATGGGTGTGAGTGGGGCTGATTCAATATAAATACTCCACCTTCAACATGCCACACTGACCAGTTTGGTTAATAATTGTCCTACTAAAGCCATTGAAAATTTAAAAAGTCTCGATTTTCTTCACTCATTACTACGAAGACACTTCACACACACACATGACCAACGTAATTCCTTAGTGCTACCGTGTGCATATATTTTAACACCTACATAAGTAAATTACACAAGTCGTTATTTTCAACATCAAGGCTTGGCAAGGTCAAGGTCGCTGAAGCAGAGCAAACTGTAAGTGACAATGTAAGTATATTCACACTGATAATGTTTGCCGTACGGTGATCGGTCAGGCGATGGCTCTTTTTGTCCAGACTCCCAAACAGCTATTTGAAAGGTCCATATAAGTATTCTTAGAAGTGTCCATAACGAACTCATGTTTTAATTTTAAAAGAGATAAATCGCTTCTTGGCCTTTTGGCAAATATGTATGTATGTTGAACTTCTTTCACACCCACCGTGCTCATTGGAGGTCCAGATCTAGTATAGTATCTGTTCTTATTAGTTTAAAGGAGATACTCAAATGATGTTTAACCCCGAAAAACAATTTACCACGTTGCAGTTCTCTATTTAAATTCAGTAACTTTACTCTTAACTTAAGTTAGTTCATATGCAATTTATTTTTACCTCCGAAGTGTTTGTGAGATACTCAATGTCTATTTACGACTGTGTTGCTTTTTGTCGCAGTGTTGTATAGTTCTTAGATATATTTTCTGGATGTATTCCTTATTGATTAGCATGATGTCTGACGTTTCGCTCTGTGTACTGGGAACTTCTTGTCTTTCTATAGAAAACTACTCTTGTCAATTCAAAGCTGTTAATTTGTCCACTATCCCAAACGTTATTGCCTGCAATGTAAAATTACTACCGTGTATATATTTTTTGTACAAAGTTAAAGCTATTGATTAACGTTGAGTGTTTTTGATTTGTCAGCACCCTACGCACTACTGGCAACGCGGTTCCTTATTTTTTTAAAATCTAATTTCGAACAAATTAATTTCTAGTTGTAATTTGCGACACGGTATTCGCTCACTCGATGCAACAGATAATGACCCAGAGGGCGATGAACCACAGATAATTGGGTAAGGCAGCTAAGGAGGTGAGCCATCGCCAACAATTTCCTAAGCTCTGCAGTACTTTACATATTAAGGTGTTATCGGCCAATTAGTGTTTACATGTGAGATGAAACTTGTCTCGGCCTCGCTGTGCACTGCGTTGCACCGCTATCCGAGTAGTTAACCTCACATTCAATAAACCTTCAGAGCCAGGGTGAACATCTGACTCCAATCTATTTAATGACTAGAACGAGGGAAAACTGATGGAAAAACACAGCACAAATACAGCATCTGTTAATCTTGCAATATAGACACAATGATTGAACACATGGAGCATCATAACATTGTTTTAGATAACATGCGTTTCAACAATATGTCCTGGATGGACCATGCACCTACATTAGCACTGAATAGCTATACAATAAGAGAATAAGCTACTATGTTAAATAAGGTCACTTTGTGTAATCACCATACTGCAGCCTAAATGTACATTCGAACCTCTAAAATATTTTTTTTGTCGAGGGATTTGCCTCGCAAACCGTCGGGTTTACCTTTAAAAAAAACTACCCAGGTAGCACGGCATAAGCCCCGTGGTGAGCAAGCGCTATTCTGATTTAGCGTCGGTCGCCTTTAAAGTACAGTGGTACCTCGGAGATCGAACTTAATTCGTTCCAAAACCGTGTTCGAACACCGAATTGTTCGAACACCGAATCAATTTTCCCCATAAGAATCAATGGAAATAGTATTAATTGATTCCCCACCAAAGAATGCTCCTATTATGGGCCATTTTTACACAAAGTTTACAATATTAAAAAACAGTACAGTACATAAAAGCATACAAAAAGCAAGAAACAATTCTAATTAATAGAATAAATGAACATTGAACTTCACTTTACCTGTAGTAAGGAGAGTGGATGACTTGAGTGGAAGGTGGTGAGGAGGGGAGGAGGAGGTGTCAGTGTTGCTTGGAAGGGGAGTCCCCCTCCATAAAAACGTTGGGTAACTGCCCTTCTGGGGTTCTTTCTTTCCTTTGCCTTTTTTTGAGCACTAACTTTGATTCACTTGAGGGCCTTTTTACTAAAAACTGATCAAGAGAGGATTGTTTCTGCCTCCGTTTTAAGATGTTTCTGAAATTACTCAATGCATTATACTTATAAAAATCGCCTGCTCTTCTGGCTACTGCCTTATCTGGATATTTTTCTCCAAAATTGTGTAACTCAGCCCATTTTGCCACCTTTGAAAAAGGGCTTTCGTGTAGAGTTTTTTTAAAGTTGGAAATTACCTGTTGGTCCATGGGCTGGATGAGAGGAGTCGTATTGGGGGGCAGGAACTTTGCAGTGATAAAGGACGAGAGCTACGCGTAAACTGGGTCATTCACCTTTGTCTCGGTCGCCCTGGCTATGCGTCTCAGCCCAAACAGGTTTTTCCAGTTGTTCGACCTCCGAATTTTTGTTCGATATCCGGGGCAAAAAATGGTCGAAAATTTTGTTCGATCACCGAATTGTTCGAGTTCTGGGGCGTTCGATCTCCGAGGTACCACTGTACTTTAATTAGTTATTCGTGCTCTTTTTGTTGTTTATTAAAATTGCACCTCGCAGCACGCGCCAAAGCATGTGTCTGCTCATGCTCGCCCCTACCAAGTCACACGCGTTCGGTGGGGGTGAGGGGGGATTCTCTTTCATATGGACACTGTGCTAGGTAACACACAGGTTTACAGCTCCCTTCAAACATTTATTACCATAACTGTATACTCCTTAAAATTGCCTTTTATAGGTTAGATTTAATGACAGGGAAAAGCAATGTTTTATGACAGTTACCCTAAGTAACACGATTTTTTCTCCCTGACTACTAAGTGCTACTTTTCAATTATTATATACAAAATGCCTATTATTCCCCACTATCTTTGCTTTAACGACCACGTCTTTATGTGAGGGCATGACACTTATGCACACGTTTTCTCTTTGAAAATAGGTTCATTTCTAATATCACTGTCCTGCTCACAAAATAACAGGTTTGAGGGGAAGAATAGCCTTCTTCTGTACTCTTGAGGCATAAGCAGCCACGAAATATAACTTACTGCACAGGGGCTAATCAATACATATGTAGAATATAACTTCTGGACACCCCGGGTATTTTAGAATCACACGAATACCAGCTTTTTGCTAAGGGCTGTTCGCCGTTTATTCACTCTTCTCCACTACACTCGCATTCCTTCCCTCTCTCCACACTTCCACCCGTGGCGGGCACTCGCTACACCCCCGTCCCTTTCTCCCTCCTCCCTCTCTCCCGAGATTACCCCGCACGTCTCCACTCGTAGCCCCCCTTTTCCCGCGCTTCTCCGGGACGTCTTCCTCCAACTCCCCTCTCTCTCTCTCTCGGTCCCCCTTTTTATTCCCCTTTTTCGGGGTTCCTCCCTTTCCGCCCCTCTTCCCGTGCTCGCTCCTCGTTGGGTACTCGCAGTACTCCTCTACACATATACTCATTGCTATTACGTCTTCATTCTATCCTATTTACACTTACCCCCTCAGTATGGGGGTTGAGCAGTGACGTTATGTCAATTACGTTTCATTGGTGCGCATCTGCTCATAGTTACAGGTAGGTTAGGTTACTTTTGTATTTGTTGACTTTAATTTATTTACCGCTCTTGCTCATGGCAAATGTTTTCAACAAAATGGCGGAACACCCTCGTAATCGTTCCTAATTACTTATTATACATGCGTACATTTCCCCTCTCCCTTGTTTCTTTCGCTAAAGTCACGTACATAGAAAACTATTATTTACAAACTTATTTAGTCTATATACACGTTAGAGTGTGCGTGTGTACGTCCATGTGTGCGTGGGAGTCCATATATGTGTGTGCGATGTGTCTGTGTGAGTCCATGTGTGTGTGCATCGATGTGTGTGTGAGTCAATGTGTGTGTGTGCGTGTAAGTCCATATGTGTGTGTGTAGTTTGATGGTTGTGTGAGTTCATGTATGAGTGTGTTTAATTTGATGTGTTTGTGTGTGGGTCGATGTGTGTCAGTCGATATGTGTGTGTGTACGTCGATATGTGTGTGAGTCTATGTGTATGTGTGTTAGTTCGGGTAAAACAACCCCCTACCTCCTTGGTGTGCCGGACGGGCAACGCTGCCGTGGACAGTGCTGTGGGGGGGAGGGCCAATTCCAATTGGCCTTTCCCCTCATGGCGTCTGTGACCACCACAGCGGCTAAATGGGGGCTCTGGATAGGTGCGAGGGGCTGGTAACCCCTCCACCTTCAATTAACTACCACTAAACTATTACCGAAAATGTTATTAACAAGCTTGTGTCGGAGGCCCCGGAGGGACAGGCGTCTATGACGTCTCCTGGCCAAACCCCATTTGGCGACGCCAGGAGATTGAATCTTTACCCTTAGGGCTCCTCCAGAAACAACAAAAAGCCACTACGGATGGCCACGTGGAATGTTCGAATGCTCACTGCGGAGGAGAGGCTCTCACTCCTCTGTCGGGAGCTGGACCGGTAACGCCAGGATCTCTGTGGCATTCAGGAGGTCCGGTGGACCGGCTCTGACCCCTGACACCATGAGGGGTGGACAGTCCTCTATTCAGGGCAGGAGACTGCCAAACAACAGGGTGTGGCTCTTCTTCTGAACAAAATAATGAAGGGGACGTGGGAGCGTGGCGGTGAGGTTTGGGAAGCTGTAAGCTCCAGGCTAGTTTGGGCTCGCCTTCCCATCAACCAGAGGCGAGGAGTGGTGGTCGTGGTTACTTATGCCCCCACCGAAGACGAACATCCGTGGAGGGATGCAGGCAAGGCCGATGAGTCAGATGCCTTCTATGACTTCCTGTCACAGGTGCTGGCTAAAGTGGCCCCTCGGGATAGAGTCATCTTGTTGGGTGACTTCAATGCCCGAGTTGGTCATGATGCTGGCACCTGGTCTGGAGGGATTGGAAGGCATGGAACAGATCAGCTCAATAACAACGGTAGGAGGCTGCTAGATTTTTGTGCAGCCCATGGGCTTGTAATTACCAACATGCTGTTCTGGTATCGGCACATCCACACAACATCATGGATGCATGCCGGGTCCAAGCAAGAACATCTGCTGGACTACATAGTGATGGACCAGCGGATGCGAGCCCATGTCCTTGACACCAGACCTACCGTGGAGTTGATCTACCCTCTGACCATCGACTAGTCATCTGTGAGATGTGCCTGCCATTCTTCCACTCTGGTGGTGGGTACATACCCAGGACCCCATTCAAACCTAAGGTGGCTTGATCTCAGCTAGCTGATGAAAGTTGCAAGTGAGAATTTCATCATCGCTTATGGCTGGGGTTGGCATCGTCCCCCACTCCTCCAGATGTCGAAGGCAAATGGGTGAGGTTTAGGACTGTGACTCAGGCAGCTGCAATGGCTGCTTTGGGTATGCCGTCCAGACCTCCCCAGAGACCCTGGCTGACATAGGAGGTGTTCAGGCTGGCTGAGAAAAAGCAATAGGCTCACTCTCATCGGCTACAGCATCCCACGTTGGAGAATGAGGAGGCTTACCGCAGCCTTCGCTCGTAGGTTTGGAGAGCCGTGAGGCGCTGCAAGGATGAGTGGTGGTCGCGGGTTGCTGAGGAGATGGAGTCTGACTCAATGGCCCGCGATCACAAATCCCTATTTAATTCCATTTAAAAAGTAACCTGCAGTGCCACACCTATTACCATCATTAGGGGAAAAAACGGTGATCCAATCTCCGACCCCCAGAAACAGGTTTGTAGATTTGCTTAGCATTTCTGTGAAGTCGTGGGGGAGGGGAAATCCCTCCACATGGAAAACATCGTGGGACAAAGTGGGATGACCCTGCTGAGGCTGCGGTGCCTCAAATATTGGAAGAGACAGTCACCCCCTGTGAGTGGCTGTCTGAGGTGCCATCTGTTGAGGAATTACTGAAGGTGATCCAGAGTCTGACACCAGGAAAGGCACCGGGCAGAGATGATCTCCCAAGCAAAATACTGAGGGAGGGTGGCGTTTGTGCTCCCTATTGGTCAACCATGTTATGTATGCCGATCACCTGGTAATTGCGGCTCACTCCCAGGAGGAGTTAGAGGCACTGCTGCTGAAACTGGAGTGTGCCACTAAGAGGTGGGGCCTTATAATCAGCCCCACCAAAAGGAAGCACCTGCCTGGGTATTTTGTACCATTGGGCACTCCACCCCCACAACTCCCAATCGGTGATGGGGCAGTTCTGGAGAGAGTGGAGAGTTTCCCATACCTAGGCAGTGTGCTCATGACTGGCTCTGGGTTAACAGCAAAGGTCTCACTCTGAATCAGTCGAGTGGCATTATCTTTTCATCGGTTGCGTAACGCTGTGTGGAAGCTACCTGGTCTATTCCTCCGCACGAAGCTTCAGGTCTTCTCGGCAATGGTCATTCCCTCCATTCTCTACGCTTGTGAAACGTGGACACCCCTAATGGAACATCTTCGCCGGTTAAAAAAATTTAGGCTGCCATGCCTACGATCCATTCTGGGTTTAACCAGGCTGGATTGTGTGAGGAGCTCACAAATCCTAGAAAGATGTGGACAAAGTCCCATCGGTGATCTCCTCCGGCAGGCAAGGCTGCGTTGGCTGGGTCATGTAGCCCGCACCACATGCCTAAACAGCTTTTGTTCGGCTGGATCGAGGGGGCTAAATTGAGCATGGCACGGGCTAGAGAAGAGATGGAGTGATGTGGTACAGGAGGACGTGGAGCTGAGTGGACTTGCCGATGACTGGTACCAGCGGTGTCAAGATCGGCTAGTGCTGCATATAACACTGAACTGTGGATGAGATACTTCTTCATCCTTGCTCTCAAGATCACAGTAAAGTTACATGGGCACAAGTCTGGCTCGACTTATCCAACTACAAATAACATTCAGGATAATGCAAGTGGCAGGCTTCGTTGTAATGATTTCAATTTAACAGCATTATATAGGCATTTACAGCATTATAACGGCAAGCCCAACATTATAACAGCATTCCCAGTATTATAAGAACATAAACGAACTTACAGACAATGCTTCTTAAAGTCCCACAATGAACAGATGCACCTGTCTTCACTGAGACGCTAATTGTGCCTCCATTTTTGTACTCTGTGTAATGGCTGACACCCCTTCCTCGTGGCTTAGAGAACCTTAAATCATAACTTCCCGGTCACGTGACCAAACTCAACACCATATCAGGAAATTCCTGTGTAAGCATTTCACTCTTCATCTGGAATATCCAGTTTAAAATACCAACACACATCACCAAAAACATTTATTTGTTTCAAGACCATGACGTTTCAGCGATACGCGTCAGATAAGTACACATTTCCATTGTTTCCTTTAAGATAAGCAGAATGAAAACACACTTGAGTAAGCACAGCAATGACTGAGCCAAACATTTTCATTTTAAATTTTGACTTAACTTTCGTGACTGCAGGAATTCATATTCTTTGGTAGACTAGTTCTTAACCAGAATAAAATAACATTTTCAGGTTAAGAAGGTTAAGAAACAGGCTACAGTCTATATTATAGACTGCCAGTACGCTCACTGAGGTTAAGAACCAGGCTACAGTCTACATTATAGACTGCCAGTACACTCACCCAGTTTAATAACCATTGCTACAGCCTACATTATAGACTGCCAGTACACTCACCAAACTTAACAACCAGTCTACAGTCTACATTATAGACTGCCAGTACACTCACTCCGATTTTTAACCAGGCTAAAGTCTACATTAGTGTTTTTTTATATTATTTTTATTCATTTTATTTTTTTATTATTTTTCTATCGACGTGACTTTACCGAAAGAACCAAAGAATATAAATTCCGGCAGTCACGAAAGTTTTAAGTCAAGATTTAACCAGAATCTAGTTATGCGATAAAGTAGCTCCCCTCATTAAACACGTTCTTTTGGACATTCCAGGTTCAATTGAGGTGATTCATCATCGAAACAAAATGGTTCACAGTGCTTGGTGTTTTGGCCACAACTGACATTTGCGATTATGTGCAGATGCAATCCAGATTATTAGGACACGTATTCAAATGCTGTGAGTTGAAATTATGAATTATTATAACATTCAATATATTTACTTGTCCTGACAACGTTTTGTTTAGCAAAAGTGAATGTAAATCAGTCACGATGCACAGTTACACGGATTAATAACGCTAACAAATGAACGTTATAGCGGGATCCCAGGGCCCCCAATAAACGGAAGGAAAAAAATAATAATAATAATTTCTTGGCGACTGTCCCACCGTGCACATAAACTCCGCGATCCACCTGGCGTGAATCATTCTCTTGTCATGTCGTCCAAGCGCAGTGAGGACGAATGCGCAGAAGAGCTGTACAAGTGAATGTACTCGATGCTCGGGTATGGGAAGGATCATGAGTCTTATTCAAAACTGCTCAAACGCTCTACTTAAGTCCTTTATTTGTCATAACAGTATGCATAATACAGTGAAACTGCTCTCTTATCTTCATTATTATTTGTGACCTATCAATGTTTGCAGCCAGGATCAACCGATGACAATCCTATTACATGCAGATATTTAACAGATGAGATGTGTTACACCGTTAATTCCTTCTGGTTAATAATACTTCTGTAGTGACGGTTAATGGTATCACCATAGTGTTAGCACCAGCCACTATCACAGGAGTGCTGCTGGGTGCCTGGAACCTCCCTAGGAGGCTCGAGGGACACGTGACGGTGAGCTGAGAGCTCCTGACATGATACAGAAGGGGGCGTGGCCAAGGCCACAGCCGGGGGGGATAAAGGGGAAGCCCCGAGAGGGATCGGGGCTTGTCTGTGGAATCATCCTGGGGTCCCACATCTCGTCGTCTCCGGGTCTGTGGTCTTCGCTCGGCATCGTGGGTCAGGCAGTGTATTAAGCTGACTGACCCATTTGTGTAGTTAACCCGCTATTCACATAGTTAACAGTGTAGCTACACCTAACTATAGAACCAGTATACTATCCTGCCCACGAAGTGTCGCTCCTTATATCCGATTAAGGTCCCATGCTTCGCTGCTAACGGGGGATCACTCGGCATAATTGGCCAGATACATGCCCAAATCAGTATTGGCGATATTAAATTGACTGCTCCCATTTTTGTCTCCTCATCCCTCGCCATTCCGTGGCTGCTGGGGACGGATTTCTTGGCGAAAATGCCAATCAAAATTCCCATAGATCAGGGATGCATCGAGCTTCCCACAGGCTGGCGTATGGCATTCCTACCCTCCCCCACGCAGTTGCGCACGGCCTGCGCTTCCGTGCGGGCATTAGTGACCCAGATGGTGCTATATCCCGCCGAGCGCACAGATGTTAGTGCCCCTTCGACTGCGGAAACCCTTCGACTCGGGGACGACGGCGAACGGTGTTTTGTTGGGTTCGTCCAACCCCATAGTTAGGGAATTGGAGCTTGTAGCCGCACAAACTCTAGTAGCTGGTGATAGGGACCCTTTCATACAGGTCCTGAATGCCAGGTTGCGACCGACCGTCGTTCCACAGGAGACCGTGCTCGCTCACGCGACGCTGGCGCTCTAGGGAAACTCGATTGTTGGCCATGTGGATACCGTAACTCAGTCGCAGCTGCATTCTGACCTTGATGAACCTTGGTTGGATCTGATCTGCTCGGGGGCTGGCGATCTGTCCGATTCGCATTGAACCATATTGCGCGCGCTCTTATGAAAATTCTCCGATGTCTTTAGTAAAAATAAATTTGATATTGGCTGTGCTAAATTACTGCGTCATAATATTGACACGGGTGACGCTGCTCTCATCCGGAAAAATCTATTTCGGCTCAGCCCGGCCGAAAAGGAACATGTCAAGTTGGCCGTCAATGACATGTTGGCCGCGGATATAATCTCTCCTTAAACCAGCCCGTGGGGAGCTCCTATTGTGCTCGTGAAGAAACATGATGGCAGTTTAAGGTTCTGCGTCGACTTTCACCGTCTGAATACAATTTCAGTAGCCGACGCATACCCGCTTCCCTGTATGGACGAGTAGCTGGACGCCTTAGCGAGGGCATGTTATTTCTCGACATTGGCCCTTTTGTCAGGATTCTGGCAACTCCCCCAGGATGTGTCAAAACCCAAGACTGCAACAGGTTGCCCATGGGCCTCCACTCGGCTCCAGCGACGTTCCAGTCGTTAATGGAGCTGGTCCTCGCTGGGCTCCAGTGGGACTCATGTTTGATTTACTTAGATGATGTTATCATCTTTAGTTGCACGTTTGAAGAACATCTAGAGCATTTGAGGGCTGTATTCGTGAAAACGCATGCTGTGAACCTTAAATTTAAGCCGCAAAAGTGCTACCTTTTGCGAGAGTCTATGCGGTACCTGGGGCACATTGTCAGCCGGTTGGGCATTTCTACTGACCCGGAGAAAACCAAGTGTGTTAGCTCGTGGCCGACTCCTACTTCTGTGGGAGAGGTGCGTAGCTTTATTGGGTTTACTTCGTATTACCGTCGCTTTGTGGCTGACTTCGCATCCATCGCTAAACCCCTCCATGCCCTGACGGCCAAGGGTGTAAAATTCCACTGGGGGGAGGAGGAAGAGATCGCATTCAAATCGTTGCGTGATGCCCTGGTGAATGCCCCGCCTCTGAGTTACCTCAACTTTTCCGAGCCAATTGTGCTTGACACGGATGCTAGCAACACCGGCATTGGGGGGGGTACTTTCACAGGTTATTGGCGGGGTCGAACGTGTAATCGCTTATGGCAGCAGGGTGTTGTCTCCGGTGGAGCAACGCTACTGCGTTACTCGCCGTGAGTTATTGGCTATTGTGTTTTTCATCCAACAATATCGGCCATACTTGTACGGCAGGCATTTTACCATTTGATCGGACCACGCGGCCTTGCAATACGCCTTGTGTGTTGACCAACCATACGATCAACTCTCCAGATGGTTTGAAGTCCTTCAGAACTATACTTTCACGGTAAGCTACTGCAAAGGTACCCGTCATACTAACGCCGACGCTTTGTAGTGTCTACCGTCAAGAGAGATGTGCGCTTTCTTCCTCGGTTCGGGCCATTGCAAGCCACCAGGGGTTAGCCCGGTTCCGCCCCTCGCCACAGCGGCTGATGTGCTCCCCTCTAGGATGAGTCCCTCAGGGGATCCTGTCGAGATGGCCGATCAACACGACATGCTTGGCCTGACCCTCGCAGAATGGAGTCGCCTCCAAATAGAGGATGCATCCCTGCTTAAATTACGTCGCCATGCCGGACAGTCGGCTGATGGTCGCGGGGGCTTCGTATTGTTTGTCTTGCGCGACGGCCTCCTTTTGAAATGGGACGGTAGCTCCCGCCGTCACAAAATTGTGGTGCCCACGGCCCTGCGGGGTAAGACCGTTTTGGCGGCGCACAAGCGTCTTGCATCTAGGGGCACACAAAACCCTCGCCATGTTCCAGCTGTATTTCTTCTGGCCAAGCATGGCGCGGGATGTGGCCGACCTACTGATGGGCTGCTCCGGGTGTGCATGGTGGAAGCCACCAGCCAGGCCATCTTGCCCACCCTTACAGTGTATCACCTTGGGGTAACAAGTACCTACTGGTTGGGGTGGAGTATTTTACACGCTGGCCCATGGCCTGGCCACTCCCCAACCAGTCGGCAGCAGCCATCACTGAAGCCTTTGTCCAGGGCTATGTTCTGGACAAGGGTGTTCCTGAATGGCTGATGACCGACCAAGTGAAACATTTCTCGAGCACCCTGCTACGCGATGTGTGTAACCTTCTAGGCACGAAAAAGGTCCACACCTCATCATACCACCCACAAACTGACAGTATGGTGGAGTGTCTGCATAGGACACTCACTTCTATGTTGTGCCACCAAGTGAGTGATTCCCAACTTGACTGGGATCTGCAGATCCCTGGGGTCCTGGCCGCACACATGATGGAACCTCACGCAGCGACGGGATTCTCTCTCTTCATTTTTGGGCCGGTCACATCCGCACCACTGCCAATACCCCCTGTCCCATACGATGGGCTGGCTACGCGTACGTGCGAAAGAACTATGCGCTTCTCATGACTTTTTTTTCGCCCCCACGCACCGACACACGCACCGCACTGACCACTTACCTTTGTGCCTGCCAGTTCGCCCCGACGGTGAACGTCACCTGCTTTGTTGCCTTGGGTCGAATTCATCGTCTTCGCCGTAGTCGGTGCGTGTGTTGTGGTGGGGATCAGTGTGTGGCCTCTCGCGATCTTTTGTACACATGTCCATATTGTATATTTGTGTAATGAGTGGCTCTGACACGGTAAGAACTTCAAGTTATTTATTAATAAATCTTTCGGTACAGCTTCGGTTCTCTCTCTCTCCCTCTCTGCGGATGTTGAACCGCTCGGGTGGCTGCGCTGCCCCGTACCATGTGGCGCTCACCCACTCACCAACACGCCGCTGGCTGACGGTGCGCTAGGCAGCGGCTGAGCGGGTGGAGGTCGAGCCGCCACGTGGCAGGTGGAGATGGTGGGGCAGCGGCGACGGGGAGCTCCTCTTGATCTTCCCACACCGACCCCGACCTTGCTGCGCCCCAGCTTATATTCGGTCCCCGGCGACTAAGCCCCGCCTCTGGCCACGCCTCTCCTGGAACCTTCGGGAATGTTCCTGAGGCTTCCCTGGTGAATCCGCCCCATCACCTTTACCCCAGATATAATCCCTACTAAAGATAAACCGTAACTGTATAAAACAATGTACGCCCCACAATAATACAGGAGATGGCACTCTTATTACATTTGTACAGGTGGGCTGGGGTATTTATGGTGGGTTGTTTGTTGTTCTTGTTATTGGGGAGGCACACGCGTTTTCACTTTGCCGTTACTAAAATGTTTTTTAAGGGAATAGTTAACAGCTGGGTCGGCTGGGTGCTATGAAGGGGAGGGGGGGGGGTGATGTAGGGGTATTGTTGGGTACAATGCGCCACCTCCAATATATTCAGCCGGTAGTATTGGCCATGTGCCAATAGGGGGCAGAAGAAGGGCTGAGCCCCAGTGTTAAGGGACGATGGCCCACGGGGCCCAACGGAAACCCCAACGGAACGGCAATCCTAGTGGTGTAGACCCCAGACCCCAAGCGGGGGCTGGGGGATGACATCACCCCAGGTCGTGTTGGAAGGTTCGAGGGGAAAAGTGTGGCTGCGGCGGAGTAAGCCACAGCTCAGTATAAAAGCCGGACCTCTGAACGGTCCCGGCAGTCGTCGTTTGCTTGAAGTTGAAGAAGCCTCCTGAAGAGAAGAGCCGAAAGGGCAGAGCCGAACCCCTGGCTAGGGTCGGATCAAGCTAACCAGTGAAGACTCGAAGAGAAGAGCCCAAGGGCAGAGCCGAACCCCTGGCTAGGAACGGCTCGAGCTTAAACCAGTGAAGACTCAAGCTTCACCCGTGGAAGAGTTGAATGTAGCCAGTGAGAGGCATATTAGTCTGGAGGGGCTACCTCCTTAGATTATCGGGTGTAAGGGGCCGTTACCCCTTTGTGTTACGTAGTTTATTATTGTTATAATAATAAACGTGTTGCCTCAAGTAAAGTCTCCTCCCGTTCATACCCACTACACATACATTGAACATATGTATAATACAATTATGTTTTGAACTCCTCACTTTTAACATTCTGTGTCTTTGTGTATAGATGCGAGTGAAGGGAGTGGTGGGGCTGCTGCTGGCTCTCTCCTTGTTGGCCGGACATGCCCACGGATTCTTCCCAAAAAAATGGATGGCCTCCTTGGCATCATTTTTCACAAAAGAACGCACCATCAGCCACGTGCAAATGACCGCTACAGCTATTGAGGTGGTGGTTGAAGAAATGGCGAAGGTAATAGATGAATAATATTTGTTTTGTATGCGTTATTAATATTCGGCCTTATGCCCATCGCTTCACCTACCAGGTAAACGGGGCGGGTCCAGGCTATTCCGTCACAGGGTGATGCAGTGGTAATACTCACACATTCACAGCAAGGGGTTCTGGGTTTGATTTTCAGACTCGGGCGCCTTTTTGAGTGGAGTTTATATGTTCTCTACCTGTTTTGCATGAGTTTCCTCCAAGGTTTTATTCCATTCAAGGCTGGATTATGACATGCCGGGACCCTCAGCTGTGTCAAGCTTAAGAAGCCCCATAGCATTACCAAAAAGTGTATCATTCTAATAGAAAGGTCAATGAAAATACTATATTATTTTTATTTTACCAGGTAAGGCCCACTGAGCTATATAGCTCTTTTTCAGAAGAGACCTGGCCACAATAGCTCAATTAAGTGGCTTATCACGTGGAAATTTATAGCAGCCAAATACTCTAAATACCTGTTGTCTAAATATAAATATTAAAGTTTTATTTTTGCATATATACATTGGCGAATATGCAACGAAAAACGAATAATCTAACTAAAACATATCTTGCAAAAAGCCTATTTGTATTACCAAAATACATTCAATTAGCTTATATGAAAACTTTTATCTACAGCAACACAAGTGCTCTTACAGAGATTAGCACTTACTAAATGGAAGCAGCAATACAACCTGTACTATGTACATAACATTAAATAAAAAAGCAATTTTCGTGATTTTTGGACAGCATAGTCATTGATGTCCTCAAGTGACAAGCTACCAAGTTTATTTCTAAGCACATCATGCAAAGTGCAGACAGATTTTGTTGTTCGCAGTTAAATAAAAAATATTTTTCAACCGCGAAAATTACCTTTCTCCGGAGCAGTTTGTTACCGTTAGACTCAAAGAGCTGAAATATTCCTTCTATATTCGGGAAGACCAACTGAATCTTACTTTGGATGTTGACTTGATACAGATCTTGGTTGCATACATGTTCATCTGAATTATTTTTATTGATGGATGTGCTTAATTTCTCCAACGAGGTTAATATCAACATCAACACGATATTTTTTCATCAGAAGCTTTACACTTTCACACAGAAGTTTTCCGAGGCATCTAAATCGATAAAAAAAAATTGCGCAAAGCTGCCATTATAGATATATAACTGCTCTGTTCTTCAAATTGGTTTCAAATGTATCCATCATAGGAATACATGTGTAGTGGTTTCAACTCAGTCGCAGACGTACTCTTTGGAGGCAACACATTTATTGATACCAACACAAAGGGGTAACTGCCCCTTCACCAGATAACAACCTATGGTGGTTGACCACCAGGCTAACTAATTACACTGGGAGTAGCTACAATGGACAGGACCCCAGCTTGGGTCCAGATCCACGTGTTTGTGCCCCGCTAGAGCTGGCATTACCCAGTGACATCCAAGATGTCGCTACATACGTGATGTCCATGATGTAAGTACATCGCACGCCGTGCCTCTCTAGGGCTGGCACCACTCAGTGACATCCGCGATGTCACTACTCATGATTACACTCGAAACTTGTCTCTTGGAGAAAGTACCTTATCAGCATTATGTTCCTCACAATCAATAACTTTTATTCACGCACTTGTTGTCTACATCAGGCAGAATTGATTTTATCCATCATCTATCAAATTCACTATGGAAGTGGAAAATGATGGCAAGCTACCATTCCTGGATGTGTTGATCAAGAAGAGACCTGATGGCTCGTTGGGACACTGTCTATAGGAAAGCCACCCACACGGATTCGTATCTAAAGGCTGACTCCCACCACCATCCAGCCCAGAAGAATTTCCTCCTCAAAACACAACACCATAGGGCCCGTTGCATCTCCGACCAGTACCACCTAGCAGGTGAGCTTTATCACGTATGCCAGGCTCTCAGGAGGAATGGATATTCTGACCGCACAATCCGCAAAGCTGTATCCTCAACCATGGGTAGAGAACCATCTGAGGATCCAATCAAAACCATCACCTTACCATACATAGCAGGGGTCACCAAAAGGATTGCCAAAATCTTAAACAAACTCAAGATCCCAGTTTGGTTCGATACAGTACACAAAATCCGTGATTTGATCCCATTGGTGAAGGATGCGATTCCGGACATGCAATGTCCTGGTGTCTATAAGCTGAGTTGTGTCTGCGGCAGCAGTTGCATTGGTGAAACGAAGCGACGTGTCTCAGACTGGGTTCGCCAACACAAAGCGGATTTGAAACACGGCCGAACCAACTCCTCGGCGGTGGAGGATCATTGTTTCAACGCTGTGGGCACACATGCCATTGTTTTTTCCGAGACCAAAGTGCTCTGCAACCCTCGGGCCACCTTCAGAGACGTGTTCATGAATCTATCCAGATATACAAACACAGACAAAACGTTAATCGAGAAGATGGATTCAGATTGAGCAATCATTGGAAGGATGTGATAAACCATGTTAAGTTCTAACTTCTATGATTTTCACTCACCCACCCGGTTGTCGTCGTCCTCACTCGCCCACTCGGTTGTCGTCGTCCGATTGCTAATTGTACTACAAGTCCATTTACTTGCTAATTTATCTAGCCCCTCCCATCCTTGCACGCCACAAACCCTCCCCCCCACTCCCCTGTGAACTCCTACAGCCAAACTTCCCCCTTCTCTCCCCTCCCGTGCCTATATAAAGCAACAACAGCAGATCATTTTTCTCACCTGAAGACGGACGCTTGTATTGCGACCGAAACGTCGTGTTTTCTTATAATTGTTTCTATCTACGTGACTTTACCGAAAGAACCAGAGAGTATTATGCATCCGTATTTCAGGTTAATCTTCCAAACGGATAATCCAACGTTTAACTGTAAATTGCTTTATTCAGTTGTTGTCTTCTGTTAATTTAAATATGTATTTTATTGCAGGTGAAAGAATCCACAACCGGGTACAAAGTGAACTACAAAAGCACTCCGAGCTACAATCATGCAAAGGATGAGATCCTCACAACGAATGCAAACACGGACTCGGAAAAAATCACCAAAGACGACCCAAGATACCATTTTGATGCAGAGATGTTCGTAGCGGCTCAGCAGAAACTAGTGTCACAACGAAATGGTTTAATTCGATTGCTTAAAAAAAAGGACGTGACGACTTCAGATTACAGCATGGCACGAAAACTGACCGGAATACTACTCCACACCTTGCAGGTACATGCTCATGCAGTTGAACTGGGGTTGGCTAAACACCCCATCAAAACAATTGTAGTATGAGTCACAGTTACATATGTGAGATTGTATAAATATGAAGGTGCAGCCCTGCAATTTATGGGGAATGCCAATGCTGACAGAAGGCCTGCAACTACAGGGAACTCCAGAGTGCCTCTTGGGTATTTTAACCTAATCTTCCACACTGGGTCAAATATCTGGGAAGAGGTGAGAGTTTCCCCACTTCATGCCCCCACATGCGACCTGCGATGGACAATGGTGTTTCCAGGTGTAGTCACGCTGACACACGTTATGACTTTTTCAGAGCCAATATTCAGCCACAGCACTGATGTCCAGGGCTGGTTCTTGAGGCTTGAGCTCCGTTACCTCTCGAACATCCCCTCTGATTTATACCTCCCAAGCCCCCTCTCTGGAAGCTTTTCTCACGCCATTCCCTTTGGCTAACCCTAAGCCTTTCCCAACAACGATTCTCAACCGTCCTCTACAATCCACGCTTGCTTCCTGCCTTTCAAATCTTTCCTCCAATCGCTTTCAATCTTGCCTCCCAACCAATCATTGTGGATGCCTCTCTGCACCAATGGGAGCCCTTGGCCTACTTCCTGTTTGTCTGACTGTATACTTGTGTCAGATAAGCGGTCTGTTATCTCGGTCATTACACCAGTATATCGTATTTACATAAACTTGCCCAATGCTATGGCGGAGCCAACTTTATTTATCCATGGCTTTAACCTTGTACAACTGTTCTCATCCAATAGCCCTACACCCTTATCTGCATTCACGTTATACAGGTTTCCCTCGCTTCATATGGTAAATGCATTCCAACAAAAGTGTGCGCAAAGCTAAACCGCATGAGACAGCTGCCTGCCGAGTAGCGCATATCGCGAATATTTGGAGGAAATAGGTTAGCCATATATACAAAAAATTGCATGAACCGAAACCGCATGAAGCGAGGGAAACCTGTGTAGAACTTTTCTGAAAGATCTAGCCCAACCACTCCCCCAGAAATCCTCCCTTTCGCTCCTCCCTTCATCTCACGCCTCCTGTTCCCATTTGGCTAATCCGGTGAGCGCTCAGCTTTGGCAAATAACGTGACCCTCTCCAACCACAGCCCCGTTTGACAGCCACTGCCGGCTGACAGCTAGTTTGAGGAGGGTACCTCATACACACGATGAATTGAACAATTGTTTCATGATTGTAGATCAGGTGTAGAATATGATTCCACATACGAGCAATGCGTGTAAATACTTCACAACCTGAATGCACTGTGATAGTAATAACGAATAACCCAATTCTCTTTTCAGGAAAAAAAAAGTTTTTCAATCTACACATTAACTATTTTGAAAAATAACTTTACATATTTGTCACTAAAAATGTATTGTGAAGTATAGTGTATATGTTCCATTTTCTAACAAAAGTGTTCTGCTTACTGCCAATACATTTTTTGACAAGTTTAGAAGGAAGTGCCCAGGTTAAAATAAAAAAAAGTAAAATCATAGTGTGGAGACATGTGGCTGTTATCAATACATCCAGCCACCTTTATCAGACCACACACTATCAACAATACTGCCTTTAAAGGAAAAAATAAGCAAACGAGGTTTGGGGCAGTGGTCCTTTATAGCGCATACATGTTATTAACTACAGTACTGTATTGTCTCTTTTAGGACTTCTACAGTCATTCAAACTGGATCGAAATGGGAAATACAGAGCCAAAAAATGACATATTTGATTTTTCAGCTGCGGAGGTTGCTGGTAATATGCATGTCACTAAAGTAGATAATTTACTTTTTCAGTGATTTTAAATTTACAAACTATGTATGTGTATATTGCACTTCTTTCACACCGTATGTAGCCAACTGTCTTATTTTACTACTGTAATTATTTTCCATATACAACACATGGGAGAAGTGGTGGTACAAAAAAAAGATACTTTCATAATGTATGCATTGTCTTGGAAACTGATTGGCCTCCAACAAAAACAGCCTCCTTTATGGCCTTATCGCACCAGTTAGACGAAATAACTTCAAAAGGCGAACAGAAAAATGACATTGTAAAAATAAAAACTTTAATAGCGCAGTCTGGATTTGAAGCATTCGTGACTTTCGGTAACGTCACGTAGATAGAACATAATAGATCACGACGTTTCCATCGCAACACAAGCGACCGTCATCAGGTGAGAAAATCGGCAAATAACGCGCCCCTCTCCAACCGCAACCCCGTTTGACAGCCACTGCCGGCTGACAGCTGGTTTGAGGAGGGTACCTTGTACACACGATTAATTAAACAATTGCTTCATGATTGTAGATCAGGTGTAGAATATGATTACACATACGAGCAGGGAAATTGCTGTTTCAGCAGTTTCCCTGATGTGATGGTCTCACCTGATGATAGTAGCTTGTGTTGCGATCAAAACGTTGTGATCTATTATTTTCTACCTACGTGACTTTAATACAGGGGTCGGGAACCTTTTTGACTAAGAGAGCCATGAAAGCAAAAAATTTGGAAATTTATTTCAGTGAGAGCCATATAATATATTTTAAAAGTGAATTCAACTAAATGTCAGTATAATAAGCCTCTGAATTTATTCTTTTAAATAATGTTGTTATAACACTCACCATTAATGCGACTTCTGGTGCTGCATGGATTTGCTGATGTCTTTGTAGTCGGGTTGGTACTTTGTAGTCGGGTTGGTACTTGGTGAGGTTAAGCTTCATGCAAGCGTTGAGGCTTTCATCCGTTAAACGTGATCGTAGGTTGGACTTGATGTTTTTAAGATGTGAGAATGACTGCTCACATGCATACGTAGATCCAAACATGGTCAATACAGCAATACTCACACGCTGCAGTGTGTGGTATGTGACAGGAAGCGCGTTCCAAGTTTTGAGAATCAGCTGGTCTTCGGGTTGGAGTTTTTTCATTTCTGTCCACATGTGCTTGCTCGCCAACTCCGCTTTCTGTCGTGATTCTTTCCAAATCTTCATTCAGTGACTTGAACTTATTCACCCACATGTCTGAGGCCTTCAGGTCAGCCACTTCTGCTTCAAAATCTCTGACGGAGACACCAGGGATGTAATTCAGGTCGGCTGTGTTCAGTGAACACTCGTTTGGATGGGTGATGAACTTAAAAAGACGAGTGTGCTCACGAAATTCTCCAAAGCGTGCTTTGAAGGACTGTAGGAGACTGGATGTGCAGCCAGCTAGCTGGTGGAGATCAAGGTTTTGAATGGGCTCACTTGCTGTGCATGCATCTTTAAATTGGCTCAGTTTTTCAAAATGTAGTAAACGACCTGTTTCAAGATCCGTGATGAAAAGCTCCAGCTTGTTTTCAAAAGCAAATACAGCTTGTTGAAGGGATAACACTGTATTTCCAATGCCTTGCATTTTCACGTTGAGCTGGTTCAGATGTTCAGTCAGATCTACGAGATAGTAAAACTTGAGGAGCCACTCGGTGTCGGCTAGCTCAGGATGCCCGACGCCTTTCATTTCAAGGAAAGTCCGGATTTCGTTCAGGCAAGCCGCAAAACGGCTAAGCACCTTCCCTCTTGACAACCAACGCACATTGCTGTGCAAAAGCAGACCAGGATAGTTATTTACAACTTCATCCAGCAGTGTTTTAAACTGGCGATCATTTAAGGCTCGGGCAACAATAAAGTTGATCACACGAATGACCAGCGACATCACTTCGCCAAACTGCCTGTCACACATCTGAGCACAAAGTGCCTCCTGGTGTATAATGCAATGGAAACTTAGGATGGGTCTATTTTCATGTTCACGGAGAAGCGCCACAAATCCTTTGTTTTTCCCCACCATACACGGAGCACCATCAGTACACACTGAGAGAAGTTTATCCATAGGTAGACTTTTTTCTTGAGCAAACTCCATGAAAGACTTGAATAAATCCTCACCTCTTGTGGACCCTTTTAATGGCAGAACAGCAAGACTTTCTTCGCGTAGTGTGTCACCAACAGCATATCTTGCAATCATGCTGAACTGCGACAAATGGCTCACGTCTGTTGACTCATCCAAAGCCAGAGAAAAGAACGGCGCTGCATTTATGTCCTTCACTTGCGTTTCCTCCACTTTGTTTGCCATCACGATGGTACGATCATGAACAGTTCTTGCCGACAGAGGCATGTCTTGTATCCGTTTGATTATCTTGTCTTTGTTCGGAAGATCATCAAAAAGTTCATTGGCTACATCCAGCATGAACGTTTTAGCATACTCGCCATCTGTGAATGGTTTTCCGTTCCTCACTATTGCTAAAGAACCAGCAAAGCTAGCCGAATTATAGTCACCTTGCCGGGTCCATACGCGGAGTTGCTGCTGGCTAGCTTGCACCCTGCTCAGCTCTTGGCACGCTTTCTTTCTGCTGTCTCCCGCAGGGTATTTTGATGCAAAGTTAGCGTGGCGCGTGTCGAAGTGCCGCTTTACATTCGACCGTTTCAACGATGTAATTTTGTCATTGCAAATTAGACACACCGCAGAACCCGCTCTCTCCACAAAGGCGAATTCTTCGGTCCATTCGTCCTGAAATGTACGATACTCGTCGTCTTTTTTTCTTTTCGCCATCTTCTTCGTCGAAGGGTTAGCTTTGAGCTAATGACCGAGCAGACGCAGTCTCAGACTGATTCAAAAGGGGGCGTTTACCTGTTTTACCCAGCAACGGCAAACGTAGGCCAGTATCATCCAATTAAAATAATGGACAATTGCTCCTGCAGCCCTGAACAGGACATGCGCAGTGAAAAATCGATGGATGGATTAAAACAAGTGAGAATATTTTGTTTTATCTGCGAGCCATATGCAATCATCAAAAGAGCCACATCTGGCTCGCGAGCCATAGGTTCCCGACCCCTGCTTTAATAGCTCAGGTTGAGCAGTCATATATATGTAGTGGTTCAACTCGAAGGCAGTAATTCTTGGAGGCACTTATTTTATGATACTCACAATCTCCCTTCACACACCCTGCAGTCGTCTAGGGTACACACATCCTAGCCTATACACAACACTAGCCATCTAACACCGATGGCACTGACCAGGGGCGGAGCCAGGGGGGGTGACAGGGGTGACATTCTGCATATAAGTGTACGACACTCGGTCTGGTGGACTCCGTGCAACTCCATTGTCAGAGTGTGTCGCCAACTGATGGCATCTAGTTCAACAGCCTGACTCTCTAATCATTCTTGAAATTAAAATTTGTTGAATGTCACCCCGGCCTGAAATCCTGGCTCCACCTCTGGCACTGACCAATAGAGCCAACAACCGTATAGCAGTGCAATATCAAGCGACGACTGCGGTGACTAAGAGAATAATGGTGAAGACGACGACGATGGACTTGACGACGGGGATCCCACTTACAATAAACAGCACCGAGGTCCCCTACAGGGGCCCTTCTTATACTGTCAGCATGGCCTGGCTCCGCCCCCGGCCACGCCCCCTTTCTAGAACCTACCAGCGGGTTCTTGGTGTGCCCCTTCTGTGACCTTTCCCCGAGATCCCCCTCTGATGTATGACCTGGCCTGCTGATGTCTGGGCTGCCATAAGCCACAGATCCCCTTCCCTGCCAGCTGCCAGCGCTATGCTGCAACATTACTATTCTATGCCACTACATCTATAAGGGACCTTTTTGTCAGGATCAAGATGACACTCATTGACTTATATTTCTGCATTACAGTGCAAAATTATATTCTATTCTTGTGCATGGTAAATATTCAGGCATTCAAAGCTACTATTGAGGTCTGCTAGCCGAGAGAGAGCTTAAGTAGATAGCTTGTGTAGTTTTGCTATTACTCCACTGAAGGAGCATAGGCTAGAGTGGTTTACTATACAGTCCATAGTTTTGGTTGCATAGCAACAGTTTCACTATTGTGGCTTGCGTCTTTAAGTTTACATTAATGAAGTTATGCACATCGGTCTATTGAAGTCCAGCATTACAAACTACCCACAACTAAGCACTGCAACATTTCATTGCCACCTCAATCACTCTATCAGCAGGGGGGGGACTCGATTCAAATGTTTACAATGGAAACTTGAGAAATAGTTAATAAGGACATTTATTACTTTTGTTATCTAAATAGTTGTTTTACTTGTTAAAGTTCCAACATAGATACCAATTTTTTTCTTTAAATAATCGTTTCAATCTTGGAGGCTTTAAAGGATGTCGTACATTTAGAGGGAGTGTTCTTGCCAATATTATTATTTAACAACCCAGCAGTATATGTTAGGCCAGACTTTCCTGACAAGACCCATAATTGTTTAAATCGATCCAGAATTTGGATGTAAAGACAAACGTTACTACTTAACATTAGTCTGGATGGCCAATTTGCAGATATACTTACAAATATATATTTTTTATAGAGATACTAAATGGAGGGCGATTAACTAATTAACCACTGTATTGCATAATGCCGTTTCCACTAAAGTTTCTGCTTTTATCCCCGAGTTGTACCTCTGTTAAAAGGCATCTCTTTAATTTGTAATATCTCGCATTTCTCTGCTCTTCTGCCAGTAGTCACATGGCAGCTGACAATGAGGCTGGATAAATTACTTATTCTACTCTTCCTTTCATCTGGTCATGGCAGTCGCTTCCTGTAGTATGCCTGTCAACCCATACAGTTTACCCATATTCTTGTCGAGGAAAATTGAGTTTTCAGGTCCATACGGCATACAGCCGTTTCAATACGGGCAAAATATATATTTTTGTCCATTTGTTTGTGTTTCTCCCTTGTGATGGGACTTTGTAGGATGAACGTTGAGATTCATAAGGGTATGGGGTGACCAATAAGGTCTGAATTGGTCTGTAATATGGTAGGCAGGGATAAGGGGTTGACAGGTATGCTGTAGGCCTACGTTTATCTATATTAAGCCCTACATTAAGCAAACCTCCCCATTATACCGTGAATCCATATCTCTGTTGTTGACCAATCAGTTTCAAGGACAATGCATATATTATCAGTGTGTTTTTTTCTTTGCATTTTGACTGCAAGTATTGTGGTTAATGCAGACATTAATCCTTCTAAAAATGTTTCAGTTTTGTTGCCAGAAAAAAGGGAAAAAACTCTATTATTATATTTTGGTACTGGCAAAGGAGGTCCAATGATGTAGATGCTTAACCTTTGCAAAAACACCTCTCCTGCTCAGCTCATAAGCTGAATGTTAAAATTAAGCCATTAAGCTCTACGTAAGCCAATTAACAGCGCAATGAAACATAATAATACCAAATGTTCTAAACTCTTACAAAAATAATTTTTATTTTCATCACCAAAACACTCTAATCACCTTACAACTCCGTTAAATCTTTTGATTCGAGTTTTATTGACCAAAATGAAGAATTAATACTCGTAATAATAATGAAATAATTCGTCACGAGGTGCTACGCCATCTTATTATTAGATTTAAAATACAAAAAAAGTGCACATCTCGAATCTGGAATAGTGATCAGAGACACCCTCCACGTCACAACACCACAGCTAAATTCCTCTGTTGACGGAACTGAGCGCCAAAGTTTATATTTTAGACCCAAAATGTTATAAGTATGTTCAGTGGTATCACTCGGGTTGGTGTAACCCAGTGCAGTAATTCATGATGTCACCCCCCATGGACCTCCTCCCGTACCAGACCATACAGAATCCTTAATGTTTTTGTACTGTTATTCGTAAATCGTAATTCCCGTATATCACTGAATGTAATGGTAATAGTAGTGACATAAACAACTAGCTAAATTAAAATTATACCTTTAAATTACAATGTCACATGTACGGCCTAAATGTACGTTCACATAGTTTCATGTGGTTGAAGTGAAAATTTGGTAAGAAAACAATAGAATTCTAAGTTTAAAAAAACGTCAACACATTTAGGAACTACATTAAAACAGATATATATTTGCAAGACAATGATGTTTCTAAAGAAAATTTCAAAAAGACTAAAATAAACTGAATTTAAGATTTAAGTTATATTTATAAACATGTATCAAGAACCATAGCATTTCCCCCACTTCATGTTTTAAATTGTCAATATCTCTATTTAGTTATCAAAGAGTTATATAATCAATCAGTTCTACATGTAGGTTTATTATCAATTTTAACCATATAATATGTGATACAGTTGTAAATTGCTTAAATGTAATATTTATTAGATTATAGGAATACTAACAACAAAATTGTTTTGTAAAATATTTCTACATTGAATTACAACATTATAAGTTACAACATTGTGTATTTGTAACTGAGCGGAAGCCTTTAAAAATGTTCTCCTTTTCCTTTAATTACTACTTAATTCTCCAAAAAGTTATTGATATAGGTTCACAAATACTAATTACCACAATATTGTAGCTAAAACACGAGAAAATTTGACAAAATCAGCGACAATAAAAACACCAGCAGCAACGAAAACAACAGCGCGAGCTTGTAGCGCGTGCAGACGAAACCACGTGATTCGAAGCGTCATTGTAATTGGGTAATAATGACAGCTCTGACCGGAGCGCATTAGAAGGTTCAAAAAGTAAATGAGCATAGAGTTTTAGCCTTGTATGTATATTGATACAGTACATGTAAGCTGTGCTTACGAAACATGTTTTTATTGTTATAACTACAGGGATATGTTTATATAAAAAATAATAAATGTCTGCTGAAACACTGCACAAAAATGTTATAGACAGTCATTTTGGTGCCACCCCCTCTGATGGTGTCACCCAGTGCGGTCCGCACCCCCCGCACCCTCCTTGTGACGCCACTGAGTATGTTCTATATTGAAATACATTTTTGTAGTTAATCTAGCACGCAGCCTACCTGTCCAGAAATCAGCCCAAATCTAAATTTGGGGCGTGCCTCGTAGCCTACTGTGCACATGGAGGCTCGCGATCCAATCCCTGATCAATTGCCTTCTCTTAAATTATAATAAAACAAACCTGGCCCTCCGTAAGTTATGCAAAATGGTTTATTATGTTCCCATATGAACCTTATGGCGGGACCCCGGGGTCCCGAATAAACGGAAGTAAAAATGGCAATTAATTTTTTTATGTTTGGCGACTCTGTCCCACCGCGCACATAACGCCGCGACACACTTGGTGTAGATCATTCTGTTGTCATGTCGTCCAAGCACAGCGAGGACGAATGCGCAAAAGAAACAAAACTTTGATTAGCGCATCGCGTAGAGCTCGTCGAGAGGAATAGATTGCCGTATCGTTCACTATCAACAGACATAAAATTACGTCACAACGCAGTTTATGCGAGAGCCGGGGGCTTATTGGACCCCGGAGTCCTGCCATAAGGTTAATGTTACAGAGTGCACAATTATACATGCGATTCATTACAGGTAAGCCTACACCGGCGACATTTGCATAACAGTGTGTGCGAATTTGCTCACCTTTTGCACGTGATTTAGAAAAAATCTAGCTCGTGTTTGTGTGTTTACTTTAGGTCCAGATGTGCCCACGTGCACAAACTGCGGCTCAACATGCTCAGGCAATATTCGGCCTGAAATAAATGTGAATCGCCTTCTTACAAGTGGATATTATTCATCTCAAAATACCGACAGTACACCGATCACAAAGCCTGATGGAAAATGTAAGTGTTATGTGCACAGTATGAGTGTTTTTTTTAATGTAATCACGTCGATGAATAAAGTGATATGCAGTAGAGAAGAGCAAATAAACCATACCTGTTAAAATACCCATGGAAGTAGACATCACAGAGCTGCTTCTGAGATCCCTTCAAGTGACCTCTATCTAGTACAGTACATGTATTTGGGAAGTACCACTTTCCCACTAGATATGTCACTGGGAGTAAGGAATGTTATTGCACGAAAGTCAATTGAGAGCTGAAAAAGTAGCCAACTTAAGTGCAAAAACAAAGTAATATAACATTGCAGTCATTACTCTTTGGTTCTTTCAGTAAAGTCACTTAGGTAGAAAATAAAATAAAAAGAATATATCACGACGTTTCGATCGCAACGCAAGAGTTCGTCATCAGGAAGAAAAAAGAGGGGGACAGCTGCTGAGGCAGACTGTTTAAATGGTTTAAAATTGGTGTAGCCCAAGGGTCAAACGAAGTGGGCGGGGCTAGCGATGTTAATGTGACAAATTAGCATGTAAGATCGGAGGGCGACCTCCACGATGAGAGCATGGAGGTGACTATGTTAAAGAGATAGATTAGCATGTTAATGTAAGATCAGAGAGCGGTCTCCACGAGGCGAGAACGTCAACGCAAGAGAACCACCGCAACAGTGGCCATGCCAGTGAGACACACAGCCCATAAACAGTAAGAACCATCGATACATTGAGGCTAAGGGAGCATAGGTGGCCATGTTAGTGAGACCTCAGCCCGTTAATGCAAAGACATCCCACAGGGCAATGCAATTCAGAGAGTCGGAGATAACAGCCAAACGACGGGAAGGATGGAAGCATCACAGCGTGTTATGACTTTACCTGGTTAATAACGTCCTTCCAATCATTGCTCAGCTTATACCCATCTTCTCAGTTGAAATGGTATCAGTGTTTATATATCTGGATGGTTTCATGAACAAATCTTTGATTGCAGTCATTGCTTGATGCAGTCATTGTTGATTGTGCTGAGACCAACATTTCACTCTACATGAGAACCATGTGTAATTGTGCTTATATTTCCTGTAGTTTGTACTCCTGTTTTTGGATTGTTGGTTGTAACGTTCTGACCTGTGCCAACTGGGTATCTGTGAAAAATAGATTTAAAGTTAATCCGATTCCTTCAATATGAATAAATGTTCTAAATTATTGCAATGAAGTTTTATTTAACATGTGCAGACCATTACAAACAGATGCTCATTTCTTTCAGGGAAGTGCAGCCATGGAGGGCTATTTGATTCCACAAGATGGGACAATGCTAAAGGGGGCATTAACAAGGATGGCTCCCTTGAACTATTTTCACCACACTACAATCTGCATGGAAAGGCGGTCGATGTAGCAACAAAAGCCACTATCAACTTCTTCAGAGACCTCAGGGGTGAAGTGGATAATGACCTTGTTTTTGGGAGGTAATTACGATATACTGAGCAATATAATCATTAGAAGGCCTTGTGAATACATTACAGGATGCAGACATCTCCACACCACAAGAGTCATGTGACTTGTTTGAACGTACTTCACCACGGTTGGTAAAGCGACATTATGTAAGAAAAAAGAACAGCAAACCCATCTGTGTGTGCCTCCACACATATGCATTTCTGTAAGATGCACTATAAATAAACGAACGGATGATCGGATGAGGGGGAGTGACTGGTAGAAATGGTGGCATTGTGCTTTTATCTAAGTTATTATAATTCCCTTAATTTTCTGAAGACCAACTTACACTAAATACCTACTCTTTGGTTCTCTTAATAAAGTCACGTAGATAGAAAATTAATAGATCACGACGATTCAATCGCAACATGAGCAACCGTCATCAGGTGAAAAAAACACAGCAGGAAAACTGCTGACATAGGAGAAAGAGCTGCTGCAACAAGAGTTTATATAGGATTTTGGTGGTGCCAACCCAAGGGTAAGTGGGCGGAGCTAGAGAAGGAATTTGTATGTTAATGTTAGAGATTAGCATGTCAATGTGAGACGGTCCAGCCATCGTAGGTGTGCCAATGAGAAGATTAACATGTCAATGTCAGAGAGCCAGACAACAGGAACAAAACAAACCCCTAAGAAATAACAGCTGACATAGGCTGGTAGGATGGAAACCTCACAGTCTGTTAAGAGTGTATTTGGTTAATAACATCCTTCCAATGATTGCTTAGTTTGAACCCATCTTCTCGGTTGAAGTTGTCTCTGTGTTTATATATCAGGATGGCTTCATGAACAAATATCTGATAATAGCCAGTGGGTTTGCAGAGTACCTTCGTCTTGGTAAAATCAATTTCGTGTTAACCCACAGCATTAAAGCAATAATCAGCAATGGCTGATAGCATTCATGAGTATTGGCTTAATGTGGGAGGAAACAGGTTTACCCAGAGATAATGCACATCGATGTATTAGTGGGTGGTGCTCTACATTACCATCTCATTGGCAGCTCACAGCCCAAAAAAAATCGAAAACGCCTCTCAAACCCTGACGGCCACCCATTAGCATGTCTCACATTGACATGCTAATCTCTCACATTTACATACAAATTCCTTCTCTAGCTCCGCCCACTTACCCTTGGGTTGGGCCAACCAAAATCCTCTGTAAACTCTTGTTGCAGCAGCTCTTTCTCCTACGTCAGCAGTTATCCTGCTGTGTTTGTTTCACCTGATGACGGTTGCTCGTGTTGCGATTGAAACGTCGTGATCTATTAATTTTCTATCTACGTGACTTCACCGAAAGAACCAAAGAGTATGGGTTCCTGCAGTCACGAAAGCTTCAGATCAAGATTACACTAAATACCATTAATCTCATCAGATCTCAGAAGCTAATTGAGGTTAATTGTCGTTGCTATATGGATGGGTGGCCGTCAGGGTTTGAGAGGCGTTTTCCATTTTTTTGGGTTGTGAGCTGCCAATGAGATGGTAATGTTGAGCACCACCCACTAATACATCGATGTGCATTATCTCTGGGTAAACCCGTTTCCTCCCACATTAAGCCAATACTCGTTAATGGTATCAGCCATACAACCCCATGCAGGATTCTGTTTGAATAGTCTTAAGACTCAGTGAGGATTTCCATGATATACAATACTCTATCCACTCTCTACATGCAGCAGGTCTTCACAACTGAATTAATCGTTTATATGAACACAAAGACCCCCACCCCTGGTTTCGCGTCTTTAGAGTGCTGGGGTAAGTACTGTTATCGAGCTGTTACCAAGCTGTAATGGCACGATGGGGTAGGTCACAAAGTACCATATTTATATACATATATCTAAAGCAACAAACATCATCTGCCATTTGCCACGAAGTGGTGGTGACATCACCACGGCGCTAGTGCCATGCTAGGTACACTCTGAGGCCACATGAAGTGTTGAAGGCTCGCTGGCAAGTCACGGGACAGAACCAAGTGCCACGTGTTGAATGAGATGACTGACAGATGTACCTACTGTGCTCCCCACTGTGCCAACTTGTGTTTTAGCCACCCGGCGTTCCGTTCGTTGTTGTGAGCGTCGCTTCTCCACCCTCTGCTGTTGTTGAAGGGCAACTTCCTCTAAATGCGCAGTAGTGTCCTTCATGAGCCACCTCCACAAAAGCTGATATTTACACCGCTGGTACCAGTCAGCACACCCACAAATTGTATCTAATTGCTGTTTGTTTCTTGTTTTATAGGTATATGGGATATGAGCAAACAACATCAATCGGGTTTGTAATTGACAGCACTGGCAGCATGGGGCCCTACATTGATAGTGTTCGCATGGAAGTCTTTAGGATCATTGATGAACGTGCCAAAAACGGGGAGCTGCCTGCCATGTTTATGCTTGTACCTTTTAATGACCCGGGTAAGCATGAAATTACATGAGTATTTAATTATACTTTAAAATATATGTATATTTTCGCTCATTGTCTTCAGGAAAATTGAACTGGAATGCTCCTGTATTTATTGTGAAAAATGGAAAATGGATAAACATGTTATAAACATTTTCAGTTCGTCAGCTCAGCGCCAACAGTAACACCTTACATTCTTTACTGCATGAATATATATTGAACGAGCCAGAAAATCAGTCCATTAAGGGAACCTCAATTTTGTTCGGGGACTTGATTATTGATGCTTCTCTAGATTTTAAGCTTTCGTGACTGCAAGGATCCATACTCTTTGGTTCTATTCGGTAAAGTCACGTAGGTAAAAAAATAAAACAACAAAAATCACGACGTTTCGGCCACAACACAAGCGGCCTTCATCAGGTGAAGGGACCAGACTGTCTCGAAGACTGCGCTGGAGTGAAACAGAGCCAAGCTCAGACCACGACCTTTAAGCTGTGTGAGAGGGATTAGGGTGCCTTGACAAAGAAATTAGCATAAAAAATAGCATTTGATTGGCGGACTTAGCATGATGAAAGGTGCAGCTCAGTGATCAGCGACGGCAATGCAACCGCCTGTGCTGCGAAAGTTTGGGGTACCATTAATTGAAAAAATATTTTGTACCAATGACAATTAGTTTAATGTTTGGTTCGATTTAGAACATTTTTCCAATGGTTGCTTAATTTGAAACCATCTTCTCGGTTGAAATTGTGTCTATGTTTGTATATCTGAATTGCTTCGTGAACAAATCTCTGATAAAAACCTGTGGGTTTGCAAAGAACCTTGGTATCGGAGAAAATTATATCGTGATTACCCACAGCGTCGTAACAGGGATCAGCCACGGCAGAAGAATTCGTTCTGCCGTGTTTCAAATCTGATTTGTGCTCGCGAATTCGGTCAGAGACATGTCGCTTCGTCTCCCTGATATAGCAATCACCACAGGTACAACTCAATTTGCAAACCCCGGGGTACTGTAAGTCAAGAATGACATCCTTCACGGATGGGATCAGATCACGAATTTTGTGTACTGTATTGAACCGGACCTGGATCTTGTGTTTGTTTAGAAGCTGACAAGGATATCGTCAGGGGACAGTACAACGTCTTTGACCATATAAACCAATGACCATAGAAACCAAAGGAGACCACAGCTTCGATGTGGTCTCCTTGTTCACCAAGGTCCCGGTACCTGATACCATTGATATAATTGAAAATTTGGTACAACATGGACTAAACCCCGAGGTACCTACGCTGGTCAGGCACTGCCTCACCAACACCTACTTTACTTGGAATGGCTCCTTCTACAAACAAAATGAGGGTACCCCCATGGGATCCCCCTTGTCACCAGTGATAGCCAATAGTTTTCATGGAGAAATTTGAATCGGACGCCATCCAGACTTCCACCCTCAGACCTTCCCTGTGGAAGAGATATGTGGATGACACTTTCGTCATTTGGCCACATAGCCTCCCAGCGCTGAACCTTTGCCTACACCACATCAATTCCAGACATCCCGCCATCAAATTCACCATGGAAGTGGAGAAAAATGGCAAGCTACCATTCTTGGATGTTCTATTTGAGAGGAGACCTGATGGCTCATTGGGGCATTCTGTCTACAGGAAACCCAACCACACAGATTCCTACTTGAAGCCTGATTCCCACCACCACCCAGCCCAAAAGAATTATCTCATCAAAACTTTATACCATAGGGCTCATTGCATTTCAGACCAACACCACCTGACCAGTGAATTAAAACATGTACACCTGGCCCTCAAAAGGAATGGATACTCTGACCGTACCATTCGCCAAGCTGTTTCTCCCTCCATACAGAAACAACCACTTGACACTCCGGTCAAAACCATCACACTACCATATATAGCAGGCGTTATTAAAAATACTTCCAAAATTCTAAACAAACACAAGATCCTGGTCCGGTTCAATACAGTACACAAAATTCGTGATCTGATCCCATCCATGAAGGATGTCATTCCTGACTTACAGTACCCCGGGGTTTACAAATTGAGTTGTACCTGTGGTGATTGCTATATCGGGGAGACGAAGCGACATGTCTCTGACCGAATTCGCGTGCACAAATAAGATTTGAAACACGGCAGAACGAATTCTTCTGCCGTGGCTGATCACTGTTACAACGCTGTGGGTGATCACGATATAATTTTCTCCGATACCAAGGTTCTTTGCAAACCCACAGGTTTTTATCAGAGATTTGTTCACGAGGAAATTCAGATCTACAAACATAGACACAATTTCAACTGAGAAGATGGTTTCAAATTAAGCAACCATTGGAAAGATGTTTTAAATCGAACCAAACATTAAACTAATTTTCATTGGTACAGTATATTTTTTCAAGTAATGATACCCCAAACTTTCGCAGCACAGGCGGTTGCATTGCCGTTGCCGATCACTAAGCTGCACCTTTCATCATGCTAAGTCCGCCAATCAAATGCTATTTTTTTATGCTAATTCCTTTGTCAAGGCACCCTAATCCCTTTCACACAGCTTAAAGGTCGTGGTCTGAGCTTGGCTCTGTTTCACTCCAGCGCAGTCTTCGAGACAGTCTGGTCCCTTCACCTGATGAAGGCCGCTTGTGTTGTGGCTGAAACGTCGTGATTTTTGTTGTTTTATTTTTTTACCTACGTGACTTTACCGAATAGAACCAAAGAGTATTGATGCTTCCATTGTGTAATGGGTAGTACACTGGACTTTAACATTAAGGGGTGGCTGCTTCAATCTCTTGATGCGGCAGGTGTCTGAAATCCCCTGGCCTCTGTTCAGCCAGCAGTATGTATGGATGTAATCTGAGTTATTCCATATTAAGATCACGGAGCAGAGCAGAACATAAAAAAAATTGCGTTTACAAATAAAACTCTGAAACATCCCTGTCATTCATCAAAACTCTAGCTTACACGCGATTCAATTCAGGAAAATCATTTGAAATGCTTCAAAATGCTCTGGGACAGCTAAAAAAAACTCTGATTCATGGCCTAAAACACCATTGGCACTATACCTGAAAGTTGCATGCAGACTGCCTGAAATTTCGAGATGAGTACCTAAACATTTGAATTGTCGTTCGACTGCCCACTAAATATGTTGCATAGCAGTTAACGCAATGCGTTGTGATCCTGGCAACCCAATATAATTTGATTCTTCTACAAGATTTGACTGGTAAACCTTAAAAGTTGACTGGCAAACAGCACCTGTCCCTCCAGTCTGTAAAGTTAAATGAAAATATTTTGTTTGTGCGTTGTAATTAATCAGTCTTTTTAATATGTTTTTGTTTACTTTTAGATTTCGGTCCAGTTTTTGTCTCTAAAAATGTAAGCCAGTTCAAAAGCTGGATTTCAGAAATAAATCCCAGCGATGGAGGAGATGAGCCAGAGATGTTTTTTTCTGGTTTAATGGTAAATATCAAATATTTTATGCAACATAGGTGGTTGCTTCCGGAGAAGTTTTAGTGGGGTGCAAAATTTTAATTCCAGAGATGCCTCTTTTTGTCCACTTCCCCCACCCCAACAATTATTTCCCTAACCCTAATTTATTTGTCTCCATCTCATGCATAGTTATGCTGCTTAAAATGCCCATTAACTTTCCCCATGGGCCCCAACACCAATTGGGATTGATAGTGACAGCACTGTATTTTTCACTATTTCGACATTGAGGGAGGAGGTTAACTAGACTTTGTGGGATTTGGTTGAGAGGGAAATATTGAAGAGAGAGAAGTGCAGTTATTGTGGTGTCACTTCTGGGATTTTTCACCAAGGTTACAGGTGCTTTGTTGCTTTTATAGGCCACCGTAATTCCATGGTAATTGTCACTGACAACAATTTCTGCACAATGTTCTATTGTAAAAAAAAAATCTAGATGCCCATAACTGGACAAATCCAAACACTGCTGCCTCACATGGGCAACTGGGATAGCAACTTCTAATCAGATCACACACAGGGGTCACATGACTGCAGGGCTGTGTGCGATGTAAACCAATCATTGTTCACTTTCTAACAATCTTTTCTTTATTGGATATACACCACTCTTGCATTTTATATCAAGTTACCATAGTGGCTTATAGTAAAAGCGTTGCAGGTGAATAATGTCCCAAAACTGCCAAAATGTGTAGTGCTGCATGGTGTTTCTTCCGAGGTGGTTGGTTGGCTCAGACGTTGAGCAAAAGGACCAAGCTGGCACCACACCACTGAGACCCTGGGTCCCAATCAGGGCAACAGTCTGTGATTACTCTAAATTCTCAAGTGTAGACTGTTTTTGGTCTCATCCAAATCAACAAGAATCGCATAAAAACCTCGTTAAATTAAACTTGGTTCTGCACTTAATTTGACAAAATTCAAGCTTCATGAATTTGCAGGGTGAATGACAAAGTGTTGCCCCCTAGTGTGGACCAGCTGTCACTTGATGAAAGGACCACTTCAGTAAGACATTTTCGAATATGAAGGCATGCACTGCTCTGCGCACTGTCGGAATGGTTGCTTCATCCCCTGAATTAATATCAATAGTAAAATAAGGATAACACTGGGGAAGTTGATAACTTTTTTAAAGGAGTTTCAACATAGACGACTATTCCTTTATTTGTGACAAAAGTTTGATCATGTAAATTTGTCAAACATCCTCAAAGATTGTGTAGAAGTTGAGCACATTTGTAATACAGTATAGCATATGTAATGCCTTGGTGTTGTGTTTTATTAAGCTATGCCTGAGCGCCATTGAGCCACAGTCAGAGATATTCATCTTCACGGATGCATCTGCAAAAGATGCGGATCTGCAGCCACAAGCAGCTGCAATTGCAGAGAAAAATAAATGTAAAGTAAGAACCTTCACTGCACTGGACTTGCTTCATATAAAACATATACGATTGTGACTAAGTAAGTGACTGCTATAAATTATAATTCTAGAATCTAGAAGGTCTCGAAAGTTGAAATTTACTCAACTTTAGTCCAGACCACATATATCATTAGAAATGTAAAAAAATCCACAATTTTCTTATTTGGGTGCTTCAAACGTAGTATTTTGTTTTTAAATCTATGCATACAAATGTTGACATTAAGGTTTTAACGATATTTCATCTAGATAGGACATCTGATTGGCATGCCATAAACATTCTCATATAGCGCAGCAAGTGGGAAAGTGCTATCCTGTCTTGTGTGGACCAGGTCATCTGGAGGTATCTAAGAGGTAACTGCTCCTTTGAAATAGTCTCTGACACTTTTCCAGGTGTCTAAGATATCTGAATAAGTAATATGACAAAAACAGCACAATTGGTGTAAAATTGGGCAAACATGACAAAACATTTAAATCAAAGAGCAATACAAACTATAAATTAAGTGTAAACAAAAAACAAAATCACAGGAAAAAAAAATCCATAATTACAATAAGCGTAGTTCTATTCAAGTGCCATTACATTTCAAGAATTTGTTCCACATGCATGTGCGATCCTGATTCAGCCTTTATGTCTTTATCTACAAAGCAGAGAGTACTTTATTTTAACAACTGTATATTTTCTCAATATTTACAGGTGAACGTTGTGGTAGTGAGAACTCCAGGTTACAGACGCTTCTTTGACAATCAGGGAAACTTCCCGCGCAAACGAAGAAGCATAAATGCACTTTCCTATTACGACGAAATCGCATTTAGCTCTGGGGGTTTGGCTTTGCATCCCACGAGTTCTGAATTTCAATCTCTGATGGTCGTAATCGGCGACCTAACCAAGACGCAGCAGGTGAGTAACTACATTTATTACAGTGATAAATTACAAATATAAATGATGTAACTTCATTCACAGCAATGATCAATCCACAGTTGGATGAAGGCGTCTCCAACCTGCACCACATCTCACAATTCCATGACGCAACGATCCACCTTGTACCGACACATGCAATACCCCGGTGTATACAAACTAAGCTCTGTCTGCGGCAGTAGTTATAATGGGGAAACTAAGTGACATGTCTCGGACTGTGTTCGTGAACATAAGGCAGGTCTGAAACACGGTAGGACCAACACCTCAGCCGTGGCTGATCATTGTTTTAATGTGGTGGGCTCACGTGAAATTTATTTTTCCAAGCTGAAGGGACTTTGCAAACCCACTGGCTATCAACAAAGATTAGTTCATGAAGCCATACATATTTATAGACACAGACACAATTTCAACCGTGAAGATGGGTACAAACTGATCAATCATTGAAAGGACACTATTAACCAGTTAAAGTCATAACTGGCTGTGATCTTTCCATCCTACCTTCCAATGTTAGTTGATATTTGAGGCTCTCTGATTTTACATTAACAGGTTAAATTTCTCAGCCACCTCGTGCGCCGACGTGGCTGCGGCTCTGCGATCTTACATTAACATGCCAATTTCTCTCACGTTAACATAGCCACCTCTGCGCGCTCGTCATGGAGGTCGTCCTCGGATCTGCCATTAACATGCTAATTTCCCTCACATCAACACCAATAGCCCCACCCACTTCGTTAATGACCCTTGGGCTACGCCCATTTCAAACCTTTAATACAGTCTCCCTCAGCAGCTCTCCTCTCTTTTATCCTCCTAATGACGACCACTTGCGTTGCGATTGAAACGTCGTAGTTTTTTGTTATTTTCTTTGAACGTATCTACGTGACTTTACCGAAAGACCCAAATAATACCTGTTTTATTGCCAGAAAGGGGAAACCCTATTGTCATGTTAAGTTACAGTTTTATAAAACAGTGGTAATGATAATTTACGTTCTATTGCCAACGCACTGCTGGATGAAGTGGGGTGATGTGGTTGTTTGAGCATGCTTCACCACGCTGGTCATTGCAGGCTGCTAAAGGGGTGGGGCGAATCCAGGACCATTTCAAATATGAATCATCATTATTTGCCATGGCCAGGAATTGAACTAGGTATCGCTGGGTTAATAGTGAATTGCTCCTCCACTCCACCTGAGTTTGTACAATATAACCAAATGAGTGCTTAACTAATTTCTGTTTCGCCATTTCAGGTTAACATTTTAAATGTCCGTGATGTTGATACAACCAAGAGCACCGTCTTCAGATTTCCAGTTGACAGTTCCACGAGCAACATTGTCATTTTCTATACTGGGGCCCTCTACACTTTGACCAACATTACAATTTCAGATCCATCAGGTACGTCCATCAATGCTTACTTTATTGTAATAATTGATTGCAGTAGTTTGCATAAGTTTCCTTGAATTATACAAGCTGGTAAACAGCCCTTCAAATGGACAGGGTGTTCATACTCTTTGGTTCTATTCGGTAAAGTCACGTAAAAAACAACAAAAAATAAAAAAAATTCACGACGTTTCGGCCACAACACAAGTGGCCTTCATTAGGTGAAGGAACCAGACTGTCTAGAGGACAGCGCTGGAGTGAGCACAGCCAAGCTCAGACCGCGACCTTTAAGCTGTGTGAGAGGAAGCAGAGCGCCTTGACAAAGGAATTAGCATAAAAATTAGCATTTAATTGGCGGACTCAGCATGATGAACGATGTAGAGGGGGGGAGCATGTGCAGACCGGCGAGGGGGGGAGGGGGGAGTTTACATATTGATGGTGTGAAAAGGGAATTTAAGCAGCTACGAAAGTTTGGGATACCACTACTTGAAAAAATATACTGTACCATTGAAAATTAGTTTAATGTTTGCTTTGATTCAGAACATCTTTCCAATGGTTGCTTAATTTGAAACCATCCTCTTGGTTGAAATTATGTCTGTGTTTGTAAATCTGAATTGCCCAGTGAACAAATCTCTGATAAAAACCCGTGGGTTTGCAAAGAACCTTGGTATCGGAGAAAATTATATCGTGATCACCCACAGTGTTGTAACAGTGATCAGCTACGACAGAAGAATTTGTTCTGCCGTGTTTCAAATCTGATTTGTGCTTGCAAATTCGGTCAGAGACATGTGGTTTCGTCTCCCCGATATAGCAGTTACCACAGGTGCAGATCAATTTGTAAACTCTGTGAATTTTTTTTATTTTTTGTTGTTTTTTACGTGACTTTACCGAATAGAACCAGAGAGTATGGATCATTGCAGTCACGAAAGCTTCAAATCTAGAAAGGACAGGGTGTTGATTATTTTAAAATACAATCCTTGATAAAAGTGCATTGCATTAGTGACCTGAGGCATTCCTAGGCTTAGCTATGCACCATCCAGTCACTTTTACCCTCATTAAGTTTACCCGATGAATGAAAACCAAATTATATGAGAGCAGGGCTGTATTTAGGTATATTTTCCTTACGCCTAAGAACACCTGAGCAAAAAAGACCCCGGGACGGCCCCTCCCAGTCTCCGTATAGATATACAGTGAGGGAAAAAAGTATTTGATCCCCTGCTGATTTTGTACGTTTGCCCACTGACAAATAAATGATCAGTCTATAATTTTAATGGTAGGTTTATTTGAACAATGAGAGACAGAATAACAACAACAAAAATCCAGAAAAACGCATGTCAAAAATGTTATAAGTTGATTTGCATTTTAATGAGGGAAATAAGTATTTGACCCCCTCTCAATCAGAAAGATTTCTGGCTCCCAGGTGTCTTTTATACAGGTAACGAGCTGAGATTCAGGATACAATTGTATGAAAATAATATTTAACCTAGAGACTTATGAAGTGTACATCCCGATTGTCATCCCATGCATGGCAGAATACTTAACTCATAATTCGAAGGCTAACTTGGCCCATCAACCTTCTCTGTCGATAAATTGTTATTTTGGGAAATTCAACAATGGTTGAACATTGGTGAGATATGTGTATGTGTTGTATATCATCTTTGAGACTAAGGATACCTATGATTTTTGCCTCCACTAACTTAAACGCTTCAAGGAAGGCACAACCCAAAAACAAGCAGCTCTTGTAGTAGACAACACCTCAGCTTGATATCCCATGCTGTCCTACATACGTTCAAAGGTTTGGTAATGCAGTTAAACCGTAAACATTATAATCATTGGCGTCATAGTTTCCTGATGATTCAACTTTCATTGGTGTATTAAAACGTATGGGAGTGCTCTACTGTATGACTTATAAGTTAACTCATTTACAAGATTGCAAATTCATCCCAGACAGTTTAGAGCAAACAATGTAGGTATGCTGGGCACAGGCCTCAGGCCTACAATGCCAATAGATTAGCAAGAGAGTAGTACATGAGATAGACATTATCATGCTTCTTGAATGGATTAAGGTTATAGAAATATGTGGGAAGATATGATGTGAGTTGAGCAAGCAGGATGAGGATAGAAGGAGAAACATAAATGTTGAGTCCTTCATTATGGTGATTGAATGCAATGTGGATAAGGATAAAGTCAATCTGCAGCGACAGAGAAACGTCTGAACTGCATTTGAATCAAAATCAGAATGTTTATTTAGACTGGAGCAATCCGATGAGCTATGAAGCTCTTTTTCACATATGTCCAGTAGAGGCAGGTCAGAATGTGAAAAAAAAACACAATACAAAAACCGATAAGCTGCAAAATAAAGGAAAGGTGTGTAAATCAGTGAAAATAAATATATAAAGATTAAACAAAGTACATAACAACAAATTGCTAGAATTGAGTGACTGTGAAACAGTGAGTGTAGACTGATCAATCAATGCCTTTGGCATTTAGAGTGAATGAGGAAAATTATCACTCATCCTAAAGGTAGTTAGAAAAACAACCCAAGCCATTCTTAATAGCTGCCTTGCCTGGGTTGCATCTTCTTTAAAATGTGCCATACCCCAATAATCTAATCAATCCTTGTGTGGTGCGTGTGAATGTCTTCATATACTTGTTCCATCAGGTACAAGGGATGATGCTGTTGCAGGAAATACTACCCTTTTATCGACGCGAATATCTGGAAACATCTTCATCATGCAATTGAGGGAGCCAAAAGTGACTGGAATTTGGCAAATTCAAATCACGTCAGCGGGACTTTCTAGTTTACGCATCATCGGTAACAAAAAAAAATGTTTTTTGACGTGTGTGGTTGTGCGTGGAAATATTTGCATACACCCACATACGTGCATGACATTGTCATGAATACAATGGTCCAATTAATGATTCACATTTACGATGTTTATATGGTACCACGGACCAATTAACAACACAGAAACTTGATTTACAAAGTATATTCCAACATGACTCTAAACACATATGAACAGAGTCAATCTGTAATAATAGGTTTTTTCCCCTTTTTTCTGGCAAAAAAACTGAAACTTTTTTACAAGGAATCATGTTTGCATTAACCACAATATCTGCGGTCAGAATGAAAACAAAAAACACACTCTAATCATGTATGCATTGTCCTTGAAATTGATTTGGTCCACACCAGAGACAGCTTTTCTTAGAGCCGAGTTTCATATGGTGTTCGACCAGATGACGCCAAAAGGCGCACAACTCAAAGACAATGCACTATCAGAGTAATGAGGGCTCGGGGTAAGCATTTACATCATGAGGCCTCCTTTGCCAATTGCAAAATATAAGAATAGGTTTTTCCCCCCTTTTTTTCTGGCAACAAAACTAAAACTGGTTTGTGATGTTAATTGGCCCAGAGCTTTGGCTATTCTCAAGTGTTTTTGTGGCTGTTGACCTTTAAAACCCTGTTAAAAATGGCTTATGAAAGTAAAAACACACTGATTATACTGTCAATTGGAAAATAGAGTTCGATTTATGAGCACATTGTGTCGTAAATTCGTGGACTGCCTGTACTTGGGTGAACTCACATCTTGGAGTGAGCACCCGGGATAAATTAGATATAGATTCACCTGCGTGGCTTAGGGCATGGGACACTGACAGTATGCCCAACAGTGAGGACACAAACTGGGATAGCAGACACTTTTAAAGGTTTGAGTGATTTATTCCCACTCTCGCCATCATCTAAGGGATATTATTATGTAATGCTACATGTATCACACATTTAGTAAAAACACCCAATAGCAATGAAAAACAATACCACCTTGTCTAAATATGACCGAGTCTAAACAATGTGACGAGGCCAATAAAACAATATTTATGTCTCCGCAATGTTTCATCACTACGTCAAACCTATAAATAGTAGGGTCAGTGCTCCTGACACCAACTCATTTAATGTATTTGCACATAACCTTCTGTGTCAGTGGTCACACAACACACAGCAACAAACAACATCAAGGACATTTGTATTGTTCCTATGCTCTCACAGCCATACTGCACTTCATTTACTCTTAATAAGTTGGCAGTATTATCTACAGTGCCATATCATTTACAGTATGGCACTGTGCTTCAGACACTGCTGATACCCAGTCACCCTCAATGGCCCTCTGCCCTTGTCTCTGTGAGACTCCCGATCAGTTAACTTGCACACTCCTCACTACCACGTATGGATATGGACAGTCCGTGTCATGGAATTACACACCAAACTCACCATACAGTTAACCTCATTTGGCACACAGTACTATAGGTTTTACAGCGTCATACTCTATGTCACCACCATAGTTAAAAGCTCCATGGTGGGACCAATTAGCATGTGACCTGCCACTGGTTTTGGAATTATGGGAAGTGTGCAAGTCTGATTTGTGACCCGTTCCGCCTCCTGTGTTCACTACTACCAAGAGCTCTGTCCCCTAACTTGCAAAGCTGAACATAAATTAGACAATGAACAACCCCAGTCAACTATCACTCTCTCAATGTGCCATATTACATGAGTTTACCACGACCAAGAGAAAATTGGGCAGACTCATGGCTTGGGATGGAAGGTCCCCTTGTTTGCTGAAGCGCTGCTCTGCTTGGTCTTGCTGGTAAGCTGGAACCGTGCCCACAGTTGCCAGTCGGAGAGGAGCAGCCATACTGCCTCCGAGCTTAACTCTCCTGATACAGGTTTCCCTTGCATTATGTGGAAGATGCATTCCAAAAAAATGGCGCACAATGCAAAACCACACGAGACAGCTACCTGCGAAGCAGCGCATAAAGTACACAATGTCGCACGTACGACTGCATAGACGCATGAGTAAATAAAAAAACACATACTGTAAAGCGAATTTTGGCTAGACATAGGTTAGCCGCATATCGGCGAAATTACACACCGAACCCGGTGTGTAATTTGTACACCCAATAAGCCATGCCCATTGCCTGCTCACCCAAATCTAAATCAAATCTGTCCGGTTTTACCTCTCCTCCAGATCCATGCACGTGCTAATCCAGCTGTAAACCATTCTGACTCATAAACTATATGCCACCAATTCAGGGCCGTATTATCCAATTGGGACAGAAGGCACTGTGCTGTGGGCCTACGAAAGCTAAAGGGCCTTCAAAAAATGTTTACGTTTTTTTGTTTGTCTGATAAAAAATGTAACCAAGATATCTTCTTCAATAAATATATTTATATAGCAAGGATAGGCACATTGTATATCTAAAGAGGCAGAGTCATGTCAATGTTAATCTTTTTCTTTTAAAAAGATGAGAGAAATTAACACAGATTAACTTGTTGAGATTTTTTCATGGCAAAATTAGCAATACCATCTTCAAATTGGTTTTCGAACAATCCCATCGGCAAATTATTTCCTCTTTCGTGCATAGATAAAAATATACAAAATTATCGAAAATTTCGCTACATTTCATTGTAAGAAATTACACAGCAGTCAATTATTTTAATACACAAAGCAAGAAGCCAATAACAATCTCTGAACAGCTTGACCAAACAGGAATACAAGACAGAGACTACTAAGAAAGGAAAACATTCAATTATAATATAATTATATTAAGTATAGACCTAAGGGTTAAGTGCAATTTATTTTTTCTAATTTAGCCTAAGATAACAGCCACTTCTGCAATGATAATATATAAGGTAAACTGGGGGGATTTGGGAATTTATTTTTCAATGTAGTCATTTTGACAAAATTTGGTATTCTTGAAAAAAAACTCATATTTTTTTCAATCTTTTTGCTATTTAATTTGTTGGCTGCTGGTTGAAATTTTATGGCAGTTGTAACAAGTCGTTGACTCATTGTGAGGCATATTACACCTAAAATAAGTCAAATCTTTAAGCAAAAAGAAAAGCAATTATAGCGTTCGCCATGCGGTCGTCCTGTCAAAACATTGAATATGTTATCGATTAAAATGAACGGCATCATTTTAAAGTTGTGTCATCCGATATGATAATTAATACATTTTCCCTTCTAATATTTTTAACCTTACCATGTTTTTTATTCAATTATTTCAAATTAAATATGCTTATCTGCGGCACACCGTGCACTCCCATTGAAGTAGGGCACAGACTAAATAATAAACTTATCAGTAACGACATCTGTCCAGTGGCTGGAAGAAGTATGCATGAAATAATTGAGTCACAGTGACGGTAGTAACATAGGCAGTACCAATTCTAGAAAGTTATCACTAAGGGCCTACGAAACAGCAGTGCCTATTGCCTACAAGAACCTTAATCCGGCCCTGCACCAGTTATCTTTATATCGTATATACAACTGCCTGGTTAAAATAGTGCATTGGGCTCCTGACACATACATCTATATATCACTACAAATCAACTTGTAAGGTGGTACTGTGATCAGTACGATGTTAATATCCCAGCAACCTGAGCTCAATTGCCAGCCATGGCTAATATCGGCAGTGATTACTATCAGAAGCCGGTCTTGGGCATTCACAAATTTTAGCTTTAAATTAATACCTGGTGTGATGTGTGAACGTCAGCACTGGGGAGACAAAGGTGGCCATGCATGGGACAGCTATATTATCAATGTCAATAGGCCTACAATTCTAATTATGTTCTGCTCATGCTTTCAGGACAAAGCTCCTTGAATTTCATGTACAAATTTGGAGTTGAAGATGATGTTGGACCGCACCCCGGCATAAGGGTTATCACGAATAGACCATCAGCAGGTTAGTTGTCACAACTCATAAAAAAGCACTAAACGATTCTTTCCTGATACTTCCGGCTCGAGTCTCCACTTCATGGGCTGCCTGTAGTCCATATCAGGGTGATGTTCTTAACTGTGATTCTTGATAGATTGGTGGGGAGATGTAAACTGCCTCGCCTAATATGCAGGAGGTTCGTGGGTTCGATCCCAACACTGATGTCTGTATATTTGGAGTTTGCATGTTCTCCTTGTAGGTGCGTAGATTTTTCTCCAGGTCCTCCAGTTTTTCCCTCCACATTTAGAATCGACACGCGTTTAGATAATTTGGCTGCTCTAAATTTCCACGTGATAAGCCACTTCGATTAGCTGTTATTTGTGGCCTGTTCGCTTCTGAAAAATAGCTTTTTAAGTAAGTAGGCCTTGGCAAAATAACAAAGATATATTTTTTAGTGGTGATGGACATGCTCTACCTCGTCAATTTATTGTCTTAAGAAGCGGCCCTAAACCTAAATGCGCCCGGTAGTGGTGCGTGCAGGCACTTGTAAAGTATACCTAAATACCTAAACCTTCGAGATGGCACTACTCCATCGTGCACTCTATTTGTGTGCAAGTGATTATGGGCGCTGTGGCGCGATGTAAATAGACCACTAATTAAGGGCGTGTATCATGCATGTTTAGTGACACAGTACCAATTGCTTTCCAGCAGTAGCAACTGTGGTAGATAGTTAGCGCACACGCTGTTGAGCATATACATGGGTGTGCCGGCAGGGTGGAGGAACTGGGGCAAGGGTCATGGTAGACCTCATAGGGAGGTGCCTGGAATCCTCTGGTGGGTTCGAGAAGGGAGGCCCGGCTAGGGAGGAGCCAAGCCGCATTGAGTAGAATATAAGCGGAGAGCGAGAGCTCCGGGCTGCCGGTTCGGGGAGTGGACTCGCCTCGTTGTCGCTGTCGTCGCCGCCTTCATCACTGCCACCTTTGCCCGATCATTGCGCGGCCAAACAGTAGTTGGCTGTCTTGGTCGACGCCGTCGGTGCAAAGCGGGCAGGGTCTTGTCTGGGGCGGGTTGTACGGCAGCATGGTCGTGAGAGAGGAGGCCGGAGTTGGTGGTGTGAACGAGATAGAGATAATAGAGAGAGATGGTGCCTCCTGCAACTACCTCGTCTCCGACTGAGTGTGTGCGCCGCACACCACACGCCGAGAGGAAGGAGGACACTACACATGCAAATGGCAAATCTAGTCTACGAAAACTATTTCCTGGAAATTAGCAACCAATAGAGAGTGGTGATTCCTCAATCGCCGCATACAAATCGTTATATCGATTACTAAGGAGCACAACACCTCAAACCCACAAACCCGGTTACGATAAAGGTTAAGGTTACGGTAACGGTTGGGATTAGGAGCATGTGCTCCAGCACGGGCCACAGGACGGGTTGATGTACGGCTTAATCAATGGGTTCGAGCATGGGTTCATCATTAGCATCGATTGTAATTGCTTAATTGCTTCTGTATACGCTATCGCTATTATTAGTCTCGATTCCTGTTCCATAACTGCTCCTGGAAGACTCACGCCCAAGGATGTCGTTGTTTGGCCATGACACATTTCTGCATCATAATGCTTCCCTCCATATATTGTGAGTTATTTTGTTTAGCTTGACAGTGCTGTGCACCTGTCCCAAATTCTGACCGTCATTAAAGGTGAGCCAATCCCGGCTCTATCACATAGGCTACTTACTGCTCGTCTCTTAGCAACTCGACAGGCCCTTACACCACTACTCCTACAGCACAACAGTGAGTAGCCTGCATCATTTGAGTCCATTGAGAAGTGAATACAATGGATCCAATGAGTATGGTGAGTTGAATTGCCTTACAAGTTAATAATGTGGGGATGTTACTGTGTTGAGAGAACATCGCAGAGTATTTTCCAACTGAGTACTTACTGATAAAAACATTCTCAATACCCCCATTATTCTAGCTGTTTAAAAAAAACTAACCCCTTGTAAAAAAATATCCAAAACATTAATTGTAATTTTTTTAAGTATACGGTAAATAAAACGATGGTGGTGCGGTAATGGTTGGTGTGCTGGTCCTCAGCAATGAGTGGTGAATGTTGGTTGGTGATGGTTAGTGATTATGATTGATGATGGTGGTTTGTAGTTGAATGATGTATGTATGTGAACTTATTTTGCACCATACAAAGCCAAGCGTGATAATCGAAGGTGTGGGGAATGGACAGCAAACTAAACAAAGAGCAGTTCTAAAACAAATAGTTTTCAATTTAGATTTAAAAGTGGATAGCTCCAGTGGCTTCCTAGTATCGGAAGGAAGAGCATTCCAGACAGTAGCAGAAGTGCATCTGAAAACGCGCTATGCTTGACCATCATGATGTGCAGCAGTTGATGAGCAATGGTAAGTAATTGTGAGTATTGGTTCGTGATCGTGAGTGATGAATAGTCTCGAGTTGAATAATGAGTGGTGGTTGGCACGTGATGGATTTTGGTGAGTAATGGTGAGTGTTGATGGTGAGTGATGATGGTGTGGTCGTGGTGATGTCGAGTTGAATAATGAGTGTTAGTTGCTATGTGATGGGTGAAGGTGAGGGTTGGTGATGGTGAGTGATAATGGGAATGGTGTAGTAGTTGTGGTGTAGTATATCTGAGTGATAAACATACGTTTGTGAGTGATGGGTGATGGTGGGTCTTCTTATTTCTTAAGGCAGTTTTGGGGATTGCAACAGATTACAAATTGATGTTTATATTTGATATCCATTCGGCTGCTTCAGGAGTAGCTGCGTATATTTGTTTCAGGTCGCACTTGAATTATCTGATTGGGCAGTCGTTCACGATATGTTGAACGGTCTGAGATGTTGCACCACAGTCACAAAATGTATTTTCTTTAATTTTCCATTCATGGAGAAAGTGTGCACATCTTCCATGGAGTGTCCCGATCCGATTCAAAGAGGACCAGATCTTCCTCATTAGGTCAGATCCAGGTTGGAGGATGCTGACAGTGGATTTTTGCAGCAGGTTGGTGTTCGCCCAGTCTTCCCTTCATCGTGCTTTGGTGGTTTTGTCATCGTCATAGAGGTTCTTTGCATATTGACAGAAAGGTTTTCTGGATTTGAGCCTGTGCAGTGGTGGCACTAAAAATGCCCTTGTTTATTGGGAGGTTTGGATTTACAATGGCCTCACGGTACTCCCTCACGCACGCAGCATCGCGACAGAGCTGCGGAGGAGCGATGTTTGCGAGGACCACAACCAACAGCAGTGGTGTGCTAATTAGCGTCCCTGAGATGATCCTCATGGCTGCATTTCGCTGTGTATTCATCAGCTATGGGTGCATGCTTTTGTTCCAGACTGGGGCGCAATATTCTGCCGCAGTGAAGACTAGTGCTGTCGTGGCCGTCCGGAGCATTGTTGCGTTTGCTCCCCATGTCGTTCTGGCCAGTTTATGCACGAGATTAACTCGTGATTTTTTTACAGCAATATTCTGCAGGTGTTCACAGAAGGTGACATTCCTGTCGAGAGTTGCACTTCTCGTGGTGGACCTCTTCGGCACAGAAAGTGATGGCCAGTTTCTGGTCAGTGGCTAATGGTGAGTCGTGATGTTTGATGATGATCATGATGGGTTTGCAGGTGTACCACTCTTGGTGGAAGTCACCATTACAGGTGAAGACGCCAGCAGTGCTGTTGCTGAGACGCTGACACTGCTATCACCTGACGGTCGACCTCTCCAAACAATCCTGCTGAACGACACCAGCCCAGGAGACTATATTGGAAAGATTGACTCCCTCCCAGAGGAGCAGTTCTCTGTGTATGTCAGCGGGAAGGACTCGAGAAATGACACCTTTGGTCGAGTATTTCCAACAGTTTCTCAAGTCACCACAATAACACTGCAGGTATTTTCCCATCGTTGGCTACTCTCTTGATTTCTTGACTCATTTATTTATGTTTGCTCTTTCATTTCAATGCACTGTCCATTACTACAACAAAATACGCAGGCAGACAATATCGTATTTCTATATCTCTCTCTCCACATAAAATGTAAAATATATCTTGCACAAACCAATCAGGCACATGGTCTTCTTCGAGTGTATAATTACAGCAGGATTTATTCAAATACTATACAAGCAAACTCTGCACCAGTTTCTACATACAGAGTCTTAACAGCAGTCAGGCTTGCTTGAATCATCTCATGAGTTGTGTAAGAAAGTGTTATTTTGGTTGTGGAGAGACAAATATAGAGAGACATTTATGTATATTCTCCACAACGACGCTGCTTATTATTTTGAGTTATGTATTATATTATATTTCGTCGAACTTGGACCCATATCATGAAGATAGCCTATACGATCGGAAGTTCACCAGCATTGATTCCAGCAAGCCTGACTATTGATGAGAAGCTGCATGTCGAAACAAATAAAGAGTTTGCTTTACTTAAAGCAATTCTCCTGAAATTATGCACTCCCAGAAACCTGCGTGGCTGATGGGTTGTGTAAGATATTAATGATACATTATCTGCTTATTTATTGTTATTTATAATCTCCACAGTGATGCTTTGATTATTTTAAGTTACCCATTACTATGCTACTTTTATATTGAAATATATATGTGTATAAAATAAGTAATAAAAAAAAATGCGACCCCTGGTTTTATGGAACCATACAAAATCGTTGATTTGTTATGGAATTGCCTTCCACAGATTGTTTCACAAGCGCTCTACCCTAAGCTTATCAATGGCACTCCAGCCTATCTCAACATCTCCGTCACGAACTCTGGTGATGCCGACACATTCGAAGCTACAGCCAGTGCAGACCCTGGCTTTATTGTAACCATTTTCCCTTCGAACAGGTATCCAACATTTTCTCACACACCTATATCAATTGTTAAAAGAAGAAATAACAGCATCTCATAGATGCACACCTCATATACATATATTATTTCTGGTATAAGACATTGCTTATGACAAAATGGTCTATAACGCAACAGGATGGTCAAGAAAATCACCCAGAATTTAGGGTTGACCTTGGATAGTGCTTGTATGGGTGACCACTGTGCACAAACAGATTTGTCATAACACTCGTGGACATATGTATGGGCAGTAGAGGAAAGTGCAGGAAATCCATTGTCATACTTTGATTCTATGCTTCCACGTCAATCATCATCATCATCATGATAGATGGGCAGATAGCCCATAGGTGTCCACTGCACATTTCGTCAGTTGTTTGCGCTTTCTTCTGTCTTATGCTAATATGTTACGGCACCAATCTCTTATGTCGTCCAGCCATTCTCTGTTAGGTCTTCCTCTCTTTCCAGTTCCTGGCATTTTCCAAACAACACACTTTACATTTTCCTGTTGTCCATCCTACGTATGTGTCCAAATAGTGGCAGTTTCCTTCTCATAACTACCGGCATCAGGTCTTCTCCTATCTGCAATCTTTTTCTTACTTCTACAAGTAAGGGTCCAGCTTAGATACAGTATCTTTCTGTAGCAATATATTTTGAGTGCCAATATCTTATCTCTGTCAGTATTTTTTAATGTCGAAGTCTCGCAGACATACAAAACTGTACTGAACATGCATGTTCTTAAGATGTTCAGTTTGGTCTTGCAGCTGAATTGCTTGCTTCTCTAGATGTTACTGAATCCTTCCATTACTCCTTTTGCCTTTGCGATCGTGGCTCTTATTTATTTCGTGCAGGTATCCCATCGCAGTAGACTATACAAATTCCTTAACATTCACAATACTGTTGCTTTTTATTATTCCTTCTTTCTTAATGTCCTCCCTTCTGAACAGCATCATCTGTCTTTTCCACATTAACCCTCAGTCCTACATATTTTCCTGATTGATTTAGCCTATGAACACTTTCCATCAATACAACACGTCTTTCTTCCATCATATCTATGTTATCCGCGAATCTCAGGTTATTTATTATTTCTCCTTGCACAAATATTGATGTGCCGTTCTCCTGAATGGCATCCATCACTCTTTCCAAGTATGTGACGAAGTTGTTTGGTGATAGTGCATCTCTCTCTTACATACCTATTGTTGTTGGGAACCATTTCCCTGTTTCCTGTCCAAACTTTACTGCTGACTTTGACCTTTCACCTATATCCTGCAGAATCTGTAGCAGTCTTTTCCCTACTCCATATGATGTTAATGTTGCCCACGTTATATCTTCCTTTGTTGAATCAAATGCATTATGGAAATCCACGTCAATACACGCCACTTATTAACTTCCAGTGGATTTGAAAAGGGATGTAAAGTATTATTATGATGAGTAATCTTTGTGTAACTGTTTTTCCAATATGTTTAACTTTGTTACTGTGTAAAAATATATATTTTGTTGTATTTATAAACTTGGATTGGTTGGTGCTTGTGCAGATTCAACATCAGCAAGAACAGCTCCGTGATTTTAACGCTGAAGTTGGAAGCCAATTCCACATTGGGAATCGGAATGTTTGGTACAATTTCACTGGTAGTGCAGGGAGCAAACTCGACGTCCAACTTCATAGTCACTCAAGCAGAAATTATAAAGGTAATAATACTGGACAGAAAAATCGTGGCTCACCCGACCTGGCCGAGCTGCATTTTGCATTTATAGAGAACTATTCGAAATAAGTTATCAAATAAATCAACAAAGCCTCCCTCTGCAATTCTAGATTTAAAGCTTTCGTGACTGCTAGGATCCATACTCTTTGGTTCTATTGAGTAAAGTCACGTAGGTAAAAAATAAAATAACAAAAATCACGACGTTTCGGCCACAACACAAGCGGCCTTCATCAGGTGAAGGGACGAGACTGTCTGGAGGACAGCGCTGGAGTGAAAAAAGCCACGCTCAGATCACGACTTAAAGGTCGGTCACGACTTAAAGGTCGTGATCTGAGCGTGGCTTTTTTCACTCCAGCGCTGTCCTCCAGACAGTCTCGTCCCTTCACCTGATGAAGGCCGCTTGTGTTGTGGCCGAAACGTCGTGATTTTTGTTATTTTATTTTTTACCTACGTGACTTTACCCAATAGAACCAAAGAGTATACCTCCCTCTGCAATTACAGAAGCACGTGGACTACGTGGCTGTGGTGTTAGAGCACATGGTTATATTGTACTCACTGCAGAATGTAAAGCTCCATGTTTTATTATCACTCCTACCCAGTGCTTTATTTTATTCAGTCTTTTGTCAGTTGGTTTAATTCCCTCAACAGCTGTTTCTTGATACATTTTACTGTGTTTAGTTTTTTATTGCTTTCATTCCCTCAATTTTAATGCTTCTAGATTAATTCCTATTGACCAAACTTAATTTTATTACCAGGCATTGCCAATAGATCCCCTCAAGGCAAGTATGTTTGCCACCTGTCATGGTTTTCTCATTATCATCCTCTTTGAGGTAGATGCCCCGATAAATATGCAAGTCTTCCCAAGACATGTAAAGTCCCGCATTTTTGTCAGTTGCACAATAATACCGTGCTCAAGAGTGCAAACTGTATTGGCAAGATGTGATTCATGCCTTTAAAATACTGTAACGAGAATGAGATACGCCAATAATACTATGAATGGGAGGTTAGTCAAAGTGATTTAAGTTTAGTGTTCCATACTTGTAGGTCCAGTGAAAGTCATGCAACCTCTATTTGCCATTTGACAAGAGAGCTAGATGGTAAATAATAAAGTGTTTCAATGGCCAAGAAGGGTAATCATAAAAATATGAACCAGGGGTTTTACACATCACCTGAAATGCTTACGGCAGTTATACAATTTCAAACTCAAACAATTCAAAACGCCACTGCCTGACATGTTAAACCATATTATTAGTACACCAAACCCTTGTCAATCGCGAATTACGTTTTCAAAATAGCCGCAATTGGCAAATCCGCAAACTCAAAGACAAATGCGAAAACTAGGGTTTGGTTCACGCTTTGTAATACGACACTCCCTAATTTTGTTTTATATTTTTCATGTAAAATATGATTAATACTTTGTAAAGTGTTAAATATAACTTTTACAGTAAATGTATAGAATAGGAAAAAAATAATGTAAGATAAATATTAGGCGGCTGAACTTTACTGGCATCTCACTGGACGCTGGGAGCAACATGTGAACTTTGATACACTATGGGCTGTGTGGGAGACGATATGGAGAAAAGACGGCATGTGTATTCTTCCGCGGTAGCATGATTGCGAGCAGTGTACAGTAAGAATACCTGTACAAAACTTATTTACAATGTGTACAGGAATACCAGGGTCAACCGCGAATAATTGTGCCTTAGCGGTGCGATTGGCGAACTATGCATGACCTCAATAAATATGGTGCAAATGGTCAAATCAACGATGGGTGACATTTGGTGTTATATGATTGTATATATACTATGATGAGAGCAACATTTTCCACATGCCAAATATTAATTTATTGTTGCCCAGGTTCAAATCATAACATTCACATTTGTTTTTGTATCAACACAGTACAATGATGATGCCTGGCCTCTATGCGAAACTTTGGTGAAAAACAAATGCAGCAATACGACTGAATATGCCAAGTGCCGATCCAATTTATGGAACATAACCATCGGTTTTTATGACACGGGATCAGGAATTAAAGCGATTGATCCTCCTGGCCTCATGAATGGCACCATTGGTGTAAATGTGTCGAATGAAACCTATTCCGGCGACTGCTGCAACACAACTCTAAGCGTCAGCGTCACGGACATGGCAGGGAACACGCATATATGCTCCTATGACATGAAGGTACCGTGGAAACTGCACTCAGAGATATTAACGTACGATTTTTCCTCACATCATACATATGTGACAATCTTATTTTTTTGTTTTATACTGCCTAGTTGTTTTACAAGAATGTATATTTTTAAATCCTCCATATTGGAAAGTGATTCGATATTAACTGCTTTTTGATGCGTGCTCAAGTTCTTAACTTTCTTCTGTGACATTGCTGCCCTATGTTAATTATAGTTCAATAAATTATAGTAAGTCCAACATAATCATATGCTAAGTGTAAACTAAATTCACTATTGTTACATATATAGTGTGGGCTGGTTAGTTTAAACTCGGCATATAATTTTATTGACTCACTCTAATTATTCAACTGTAATTAACATAGGGCAGCAGTGTCACATTGGTTGGTGTATCTCACTACAAAACGGGCTTCTGTGTTTAATTCCTGGCCACTGCTGACATCATTGGAGGGATATCTGAAACTGACCCATCTTCCCTCAACACCCTCACTCCCACACGTTGCCAAAAGTAACGAATTATGCTCAAACAACCTCCCATGAATTAAACGATGAGCAGAGGCCCTCATTCAGCATTGTATTGACTGGATAAATGCACTATTGTTTGCATCCATTATGTTTTCAAGCATGCAAACAAGTTTATTTTCGATTTCACATATGTATTTTTTATTTTGGTATGGGCACAGTATGATGATGCATCTCTTCCGACCTGCGAAACATTGACTGAAACAAAATGTCTCAACAAGTTTGAGGACGCGAAGTGCAAATCCAGCACGTGGAACGCGACTATCCGATTCAATGACACTGGGTCAGGAATCAAAATGATTAATCCACCGGGTGACATGAGCAACATTGGCGAAAGAACCTTGACCAAGAGCTATTCAGGAGACTGCTGTAACACAAGTCTAAACATCAGCATCACAGACATCGCAGGGAACACACGTGTCTGTTCTTATGATATGAAGGTACCGTTGAAACTACACTCACAGATCTATTTTATTTACAAATTATATGTTATATTGGATTGGGCTAAAGGTTTTAAGAAAAATGACGAGTCAATTGTCAGTGGACAGATCATCTTTGCTGTAGGTAAAACCTCGCCAAACGGAGGGTTACATTCCTGGGAAATTCCATATTGGCCAAAACCAAGTGTGACAAATAATAGACGTTATGGGAAAAATAAGGCTGTGGTCCTGGGTCCGAAAAGATCACCCCTCCCTCTTTGTTGAACTAATTCTACATTATTTCCACCTTGTTATTGTAATCAAGGATTCTGAGCTGCTCTCCATTTCTGGTATGTGTACACTATTTTTCAATTTCACCTCAACACAAAACCCCCATCTTCATTACTCGACTTTTCGCAACGTGGCACTCATGCCCAACGCTCCCCACTGACACTAAATTACCAGCTCGACATTCGCTCCTCACACTGTTACTAATGATTAACCATTTACAGTGAGGGATACAAGTATTTGATCCCCTGCTGATTTTGTACGTTTGCCCACTGACAAAGAAATGATGAGTCTATAATTTTAATGGTAGGTTTATTTGAACAGTGAGAGACAGAATAACAACAAAAAAATCCGGAAAAACGCATGAAAAAATTGTTATAAATTGATTTGGATTTTAATGAGGGAAATAAGTATTTGACCCCCGATCAATCAGAAAGATTTCTGGCTCCCAGGTGTCTTTTATACAGGTAACGAGCTGAGATTAGGAGCACACTCTTAAAGGGAGTGCTCCTAATCTCAGCTTGTTACCTGTGTAAAAGGCACCTGTCCACAGAAGCAATCAATCAATCAGATTCCAAACTCTCCACCATGGCCAAGACCAAAGAGCTCTCCAAGGATATCAGGGACAAGATTGTAGACCTACACAAGGCTGGAATGGGCTACAAGACCATTTCCAAGCAGCTTGGTGAGAAGGTGACAACAGTTGGTGCGATTATTCGCAAATGGAAGAAACACAAAATAACTGTCAATCTCCCTCGGCCTGGGGCTCCATGTAAGATCTCACCTCGTGGAGTTGCAATGATCATGAGAACGGTGAGGAATCAGCCCAGAACTATACGGGAGGATCTTGTCAATTATCTCAAGGCAGCTGGGACCATAGTCACCAAGAAAACAATTGGTAACACACTACGCCGTGAAGGGCTGAAATCCTGCATCGCCCGCAAGGTCCCCCTGCTCAAGAAAGCACATATACATGCCTGTCTGAAGTTTGCCAATGAACATCTGAATGATTCAGAGGACAACTGGGTGAAAGTGTTGTGGTCAGATGAGACCAAAATAGAGCTCTTTGGCATCAACTCAACTCGCCATGTTTGGAGGAGGAGGAATGCTGCCTATGACCCCAAGAACACCATCCCCACCGTCAAACACGGAGGTGGAAACATTATGCTTTGGGGGTGTTTTTCTGCTAAGGGGACAGGACAACTTCACCGCATCAAAGGGACGATGGACGGGGCCATGTACCGTCAAAGTCTTGGGTGAGAACCTCCTTCCCTCAGCCAGGGCATTGAAAATGGGTCGTGGATGGGTATTCCAGCATTTCTTTGTCAGTGGGCAAACGTACAAAATCAGCAGGGGATCAAATACTCTTTTCCCTCACTGGAGGAGTCTATATCTGTCTACGTCCTCAATGAGTTCATGGCTAGACGCATGCAGCATTGTGTGAACATTTGCGTTGTGTGTGAGCATGTTGAGTATGTGTTACATTCTTACACAAAAACAAACACAAAACATACATGGCAAATAAGTCGTTCACACAGTCGATTAACAGCATAGTATCTTCCAACGGATCAAACATTCACCTCTTGCAAGCCTGTCTAACAACTGCACTTTTTGCACTAGAGTCATCACTTTTCTCAGCTTTTTCTCACTACAATCACTACAACTCAACTCACGTAAGAGGCCACGATTAAAAAGTGAGATCGCACGAGAGTCTTTGGGAGGGAAGGTGGCGACAATATATGAAATCTCAGCATATACGTACAGTATAGTAGAAGGGGATCGTGTGCTACTTGTTGACATGGAGATGAGAATATGAGTAGCATCAAACTGCGTATAGCCAAAACATCACCCCCGTGTTCCAGAAAACAGACCTCTTTAAGTAATTAATGCGCAGAGTAGTGAATCACGTGGTGCACAGCGTTAACGGAGGGCAACTGAGGGTAAACAGGTGTGCGTGAGGTTTGCACGGACAAACCAACAGTTGTAAGGGGCAAACGGGGTCGACCGGTTGTGCACGTTGAGACCGGAGATGTTGCCAGATAGACGGGAAATAAGGGTTGATTTATGGGCCAATAGGCGCCAGCCTGGCGAGAGCTTAAAGCAGGGGTGGGCAAATCTTTTGACTCGCGGGCCACAATGGGTTCTAAAATTTGACAGAGGGACCGGGCCAGGAACAGATGGATGGAGTGTTTGTGTGAACTAATATAGATGACATGTAAATATCATTACATGAAAGGATTTGGCCTTTAACAGGTAGCAAAGCATTTATTTGCAAGGCAATTTAACAAACTGCACGAACATGACCAATACAAAAACATGTCGTAACGTGACTGATCAAACATCATGAAAACATCTGAGGCCTGCGCCCAAACCAATTACCTCACTTGAATTTCTTTATTATCTACATTAACAGGTTAGAGCAACCACGCAGGTTGTGTGTCGGAGATTTGGCTTCAACCTCGCTGCAGCAACACATCACTTTCAGTTTCAGTGGGAACAGTGTTGTTGATCTCCCATTTTTGCCGGTGCATCCAAGTCTGGAGTTATTTTGGTTGTGGCAATTCTCAGGATAGATCTGAGGTGCTGATCCGTTAACTTTGATCTGTGACGGGCTTTGTTGGCGTTCATGACGCTGAATGTCTGCTCACACACATAAGTCGAGCCAAACAAAGTCAGCATCTTCTGTGCAGTCCTCCAGTGGTTTGGAAACGTGGCTCTGTTAAGTGAAGCATAAAAGTCATTCAGTTGAACAGAGTTAAACTTCTCCTTTAGGACGGAGTCAGACTGAAGATCTATCAGTTCCAACTGCAGCTCCTGTGGTGCTGTTTCAGAGTCTTGTGACAGGGGACAGGACACCAGCTGAAGTGACTGTTCAATGTTTTCGAAATCAGAGAACCTACGGCAGAATTCTCCGTGCAGGTCCTCAAGAGATTTGCTGTATTTTTTTGCGTTTCGCGGTGCCTCTTCCTGCATGGCAAGTGTGGGGAAATGAGCGAAAGATTTGTTGGCAATTTGTCTGGAGAACAAAGTGAGCTTGGATTTGAAGGCTTTCACATGTTTGTACATGTCGTGAACAGACTGATCTTTCCCCTGCAGTTTCACATTCAGCGCATTCATGTGTGAAAATATGTCCACTGCAAACACAAAGTCACTAAGCCAGTTCTTGTTGCTTAGCTCAGGGAATTCGTCAGATTTCCCCATCAACTCCAAAAATGCGATGATGTCCTCTTTCAGCTCCCATACACGTTGTAACACTTTCCCCAAACTTAACCAGCGGACACGAGAGTGGTACAGCAAGTCCTGATGATCCGCATCAGTTTCCTCCAGGAATGTGATAAACTGACGGTGCTGAAGTCCCCTTGCTCGTATAAAGTTAACAAGTTTTACGGCTGGATTCACGACATGATTAAGCTGCAATACAGACTTACACAGGGATTCCTGATGGATGATGCAGTGAAGGAAAATAAGATCATGGTCATGGTTTTCCTCTTTCACTTTATTCTGGATTATTTTCAGCAGCCCAACATTTTTCCAGTTAAATTTGGCGACCCATCCGTTGTGACATTGACAAGTTTACTCCAAGGTAGCTTCATTCTTTCGATGACAGCAGACACCTGGTTATACAAGTCCTTTCCCCGCTTTGTTTCTTTCAGGGACTCCATGGTCATAAACTCCTCTGTTATCGCAAAACTGTCGTCAATGCCTCGGATAAAAATGAGGAGCTGTTTACGTCCCTACTTTCATCCAGTGCTAGTGAATATAACTCAAAGGAATCAGACTTTTTGTTAATTGGCTGGCTATATTTTCATCAATCAGTTCCACACGGCGAGTCACAGTCCTGCATGATAAACTGACTTTTTCAAATTTGCTTTTGATCTCCGGACACAAGATGTCTGGTGTCTGTACCATGCATTCTTTTACAAACTTGCCTTCAGAGAAAGGCTTGCTAGCCTTTGCTATTTCGAATGCCACCAAAAAACTTGCCTTGGTAGTTCACTATTGAATCGCAGTTTGTCGGTGAAAAAATGTTGCTGAGTCTGTAAATTAGCCGCCAACCTCTGAGCCGTAGCCGCCCATTCTTGCGTTGACTGCTTGCTAGCGTAGTTAGCATGCTTCGTAGCAAAGTAACAGCTGATGTTGTACCCCTTGAAAACTGCGACAGTTTCTCGGCATATAAGGCATACAGCCTTCGATTGGACTTCAGTGAAAAAGTATTTTGTTGTCCAATCCGTGTTAAACACTCGGCACTCATTGTCCACTTTTCGTTTCCTTGATCCGCTCATTTTACAGAAGGGCTCACAGGGCAAAGAGAAAAAGTGAAGGGAGCACCGTATCTAACTCAGCAATGTAAACAAACCCTGAAAATGGCGCTGACGGCCCACAATACATTGCGAGATCATGTGCCCTTTCGAGCCCTATACACCACACTCCCGGTCAAAGTGCGCCATCTAATGGGGAAATGGGGGCATTACAGGAGAAAGGTAAAATTTTATTTAATAATAATAATATTTGGACAAGTTTGGCGGGCCGGATTAAAAAGCCCAACGGGCCGTATATGGCCCGGGGGCCGTACTTTGCCCATGTCTGGTTTAAAGAGACGCACGAGAAGTCTCGGATAATTGGCAGGGGAATATAAGGGCATGTGCGTGAGCGGAGCGGGGAGTTGTTGCCGGGGACCAAGTGTAAAGACATCTCACCGCTGCCGCTCCAGCCGTCAAAGGGACCTCAACCCTCACGCCGTCGCCGGGCGGGTGTTGGCTGATCCCCCCGCCCGGGACAGACGGGTGAGTGGGTCTGAGGGAGCATAGGTGAGGGCAGCGGCAGGGAAGTAAAGATGCTGTGTGCGAAGATGCTGCGTGCGGAGATGCTGTGTGTGGAGATGCTGTGTGCGAAGACGCTGTGTGCGGAGACGCTGTGTGCGGAGACGCTGTGTGCGAAGTTGCTGAGAGCAGAGCTGCTGAGTGCTGGATAAGGGAGGCGAAAGGTAGATAAGAGTAGGGAGAAATTAACCATAAGTGACCGTACAGATAGTTACAGGAGTGCCTACAACTGGTGCAAGAATAGGTGAATAAAGTGTAAGCAGGTGATTTGTTATAACGTGTCGGTGTGAGTAATTTTTAAAGACACTACACATGTATAGCTGAAACACGCATTTGATGAAACCACATTTGGCAATATTTTCCTGTAGTTCCTCATGACGACAACATGAAATTTAAGTCATTGCTCAGCCACGAATTATTCCAGCAGATGTTCTTGCTTGAATCTGGCATTCACCTGTTTTTGTAGATATGCTAGTGTTGTTATTGAACTGTTTGGTCTTTGTGTAACAACTCTGACGACGATGTAGTAAGGGACCCTAGGCTTTGTGCTTGTCTTCCAGCTTGTAACTTCCTCCGAACGTCCCCACTCCTCGTGCTCTCCCCTTTTATATTTGTAGAGTAGGAGTGAGTGACGTCATGTCACGCTCGCCCTCTGGTACGATGACGTCACGGATGGTGAGTCATCGCACAGAGGGCGGGACGGGGACGTCATGTCCCCCTGGGAGATTTAAGCTTGAACCCGTCACAGGTTCAGGGTCGTCTGGAGAGTCCGGGAACGTGTACTGCACAGTCGGGACCCAGGGTAGGGGGAAATTGGCACCAGGCTAGGGTAGCCTGTGGGTGTGCTAGAGACCTCCCCAGTACCCTTCCCCTGGGGTAGCGATGGGACCCCAGGGTAGGGGTAAATTGGCACCAGGCTAGGGTAGCCTGTGGGTGTGCTAGGGAATCCCCAGTACCTTTCCCCTGGGGTGTGGAGTGTAGGCAGTGAGTGTGCAGTATACAGAGTCGTGTGCGAAGAGAGGTCTTTAATAAAACAACTGGCGTAAGCCCTTAATAAACGTGGCGTGAGCCCCTACACGAAGATCTGCCTCCGAGTCATCATTTACGCCTCAATATATTCTTCGGGCTCCCTTTCTGGAACCTTCTTGTCCTTGTTTTCCCCTTAGCTAATCTCTGTCCTTCCCCTATAATGGATACTCTCTGTTTTCTGATTGTTCTCGTACAAACTTTATTCCTCCAATGCCCTTAAATGTCTGCCTCCCGACCAATCACCGTGAAGGCCTCTTTCTACCATTTGGAGACCTTTGTTTATTTACAAATAACCGTTAGGCTGCATATTGGCTTGGGGTAATTTTCGGTCATTACACATGTATTCCAATCAGTGCTGTGCAAGTATTTATGTCATGACATTAAATGTGCAAAAGCATTTTTAATATTTAAAAAATATATATGCTTGCAATGTATGATGCAGATTTATCTCAGTATTTATCTCCAAATTAATGCAATATCTATATCTCTTCCCCCACCCCATCCATGGGCACAGTATGATGATGCGTCTCTTCCGACCTGTGAAACGTTGACCGAAACAAAATGCTCCAACAAGCTTGAGGATGTCAAGTGCAAATCCAGCACGTGGAGTTCAACCATCCGGTTCAATGACACTGGGTCGGGAATCAAAATAATAAATCCACCTGGTAACATGAGCAGCAACGTTGGCGAGAAGACGTTGACCAAGAGCTATTCCGGAGACTGCTGCAACACAATGTTTAGCGTTAACATCACAGATGTGGCTGGGAACTTGCGTGTGTGCTCCTATGACATGAAGGAATCCACGACATCGGCAGGGTTTACTGTTTTCCATATTGGCATCTGGGAAATGGTCATATTGGCATTTGGCCTGGCCTTAAGTGGAATCACTATTGTCATGTAATTTCAAATGCTTTGACATGTGTAATGAAATTAGTTTGTTTCGTGGGAGAAAATGCAGTCGTTTTCTGCATGTTTTGTGCTATTAATATGCCAACACAAGACCTGGCAATATATTCACACTAACTCAGCCAAGTATGGTGTGAGTAATAAATAAAACAGAGGGCAGATAACGTGGTCTCCTCACGCGTAAATACTGGTAGTGGGATCATTTTATTGGCTTGCTTTAAAATATATATTTTTGAATTATACTCTGCCCTCTTTTCATATTTCTGGTATATATATAATGAATATGGATAGACGTGTGAATGTCGGTGGATGTCTCAGGAGACTCGTGCCTATGAACCTGTATACAGCTCATGAAAATCATGTTGCACTATAAGGGGTCATCCATTTAGTACGTACGCAAAAATCTGTCAAAACTTGACCCCTCTCCCCCTCCCTGTACGCACGCGTACTTTTTACACCCCCCCCCCACCTGCGTACGTACGATTGACGCACTCCCCCACCCTCCTATAGAACGGACGATATTCAATCCACGCAGAAACGATCAAGGTTGAATAATATTCACGTGTTTAAGCAAACAGATAGTCCACCGCCGAACTATCTAATTAATTTGAAGGCCAATGTAGACAAATTGTTATCGAGGTTTCTCCCCGCCCCCCACGTTTCCTATGCGTACATTGTCAGTAGACCCCATATGCAAGCGTACGCATTTGGGTTAACCCCCCCTCCATGCGTACGTACTAAATGCATGGCCCCTAAGTGGTGGTTTACACGTTGCTTTTAGAGGTGATTGTGTTATGCTGTGGTCACTTACCTACATTTATTTGATGATTTGTAAATATTACCTTTTACGTTTTGGTGTAAGGTTTTACATTCGGTTGTAAAATATTTCTATAAAAAGGGGTGGGGGCAGCTCATAGCCATGCTAGGGAGGCATGTTCCATGAGCCAGGAAGATCCAATAAACATTTTAAGGGACTGTTGTTGTATCCCTTTTTTAATGAGACACGTGAGACATTGTCGCATTTGCAAGGGCGATATGGATTATATCAAGAAACAAGGTACAATATATTGTTTTAGATATTGAAAGTTAACTAAATGGAAACTGCATTTAAGAATGAATGAAATGAATACACTGAAATGTGAAAAAGACTAAGTAAAATGCTACATTGCACTTAAAATATATATAAAACATAATTATAATATATAACTACAAGGAGACAAATGTGACTAGATTAGGAAAGTCGAGGTAATGGATATAATTGCATAACGTCATACGAAATACGATAGAAGCGTTTTGCTGGTTGGCTGTCTGGCTCGCGTGGGGGCAGGAAAATTGTGCGTGCGCGGTGTTGATTTCACAGCTCAGAGCTGCGTGATGACGTCACTCGTATCCTATCGCGTTGAACTGGGTTGGTGCGTGTTGACGTCACACTCCACAGCCACCTTCCACCCCTCCAACGTAAATGCGTGGGCAGTGCTAGTATTATTTTTAAAAGTTTACAAAATAGCTTAGGGGCCGTCCATAAATGACGTCACGCGATTTTGGACAATTTTCACCACCCCCTCGTCACACGGCGTCACAAAAAGTCAGACCCCCACCTCAAATATGACGTCACAAAGCTCTGCCCCCCCCCAAAAAAAAAACCATGCTTCAAATCGCATTAAACTATTGTCATTGTAGTGCGTATTTAATGTGGCGCTGCACTCTGATGTTCTAGGACAAAACATTAAAAAGTCTATTTAATTAAGTAGAACGTTTTGTCTCTATTTAAAGTTGCGAATTTTGATGTGACGTCACATTTCTCAACCCCCCCCCTCGGCCCCTTAGGTAGTCGCAAAAACAGTCGATACAAATATTTACGAAAGTTTACTTCAAGCCTGTTATATTTTTGTTCAAACTCAGATATGGAATTGAATTTATATGCAATTTGAAGGCCAATTGCTTCCCGAATCGAGGGGCGTCAACCAAAAATAATGCCAGACTAAACCAATTTTTTTTTCACGAGGTACGATGCATTTAAAAAGGGTAGCACGCCTTAGATCGTGAGGAATTGTATCTGGATATCAGCAACAAATATGTGGCATTAACTTACGTGTAAATTAACTGAAGACATTTTCCCTAATGCATTTCACTCCTGTTTTAGAGAGGCCTAACACCAGACGTTGAATAACATATCACAGTGATGGGTTGAGTAATTGGCATCAAGGGTGAACAGTAAAGTGGAATGAAAAGTGTTGCTTTACTGAGTCCAATACTGAGTTTAAAGCAGTACGTACGTATTTGTCTGACCTGGCAATAGTTTAGAAGGCGAGGTGCCTCCATGTTCTGTTGTGTGGCATTTGGTCTACTTTTCCACGCTAACCAGACGTTTTGGCCGAGGTATGGGCGTACACACACCACATGCGACCTTCCTATCAATTACCTCTGGTGTACCCATTTATACTGACAGGAGATGAAACAGAACCAGCGACCTCTGGATTGCAAGTCTGGTGTGGTAACCATAACTCCATGACTGCGATCTCCGTTTCTCAGTTAAAAAGGTAAAATATTTTAATGGTTACCAGGCATTTCTATATGTGTGGGAACCCCATTAACGAGGTTAAACCCACTGTTTCCATTCGGTTATTGGTATTGCAAAAAAGATTTAACAACCCTAGTTCAGAGTGCGTTGCATGAATGACTGCAACACCACTGCCCCAAACCCCCTCTCCAGCACACGCACACATGGCATGACTGTAGGTTATTGGCCGGTTGTCATAACATTCCTACTTGTAAACATGAGGTGGTGATGCACACCTGTAAACTGGCACTGTAGGCAAATAGTGGATTTACATAAAAGTTGCGAAACTACCTTCCCGTGGGTGTTGAGGTACTTATACCCTGCCTTTCCAGAAGGGTGGTACAGCAAAGTGTGGTCTAATCTCTATTTGTTCCATCTGTATGGAATAGTGTTTCACCATTGCATGTATGGCATTTCTCTGATTTACTCCCGCATCTATGAACACTCAGTGATTGGCTGAAACTACATAACCATAGGAATGTATTAGCGGTACACTGGTACACGGTATAAAAAAAACATTTTTCGCAATCATTATTTTCCCGCGATTCGCAACCCCGGTCAAAAAATCTCGTGGGGCGAGTCAAAATCGGTTCTCATGTCGAAGCAGTCGGAAGACTAATGTTATGAGCGGCTGAACACGAAGCTTCACAGTCTGTTGCCGTATAGCACCCAGCCTGATGGCTATTGGCTCCATGTTGCAAAGGCAGATTTCACTCGTGCCCTAGACTTGGTCGAACGGATCTTCGATTCAACGGACCCAAATCAACGGTCAATATTGACATTTTCTAGCAAGTCTCAATAGACTGAATAAACCTTAAAATCGTGTCAAACTTGGCAACAGGGTCAACTAAAGACTGATACACAGATTTGCGTATTAAAATTATAGATTTTAGACTGTTTTATGAGGACCGGTGTGTTATGCTGCGCTGGTGTGCCACTAACACGTCCATATAGAATACGGCAGGCCTTGAACAATTGCTGGCGCCGGCTCACTGCGTGACGCCTTCCCACTTGTCTGTGGTTCCTAATGCCTCTGAGTCATAGTCTCTCTTCGTGAGTGAGCGAATTTTGTGTGCCCAACAAGCCGGATTAATATACTGTATTTAATGATGTTTTAACTGCCAATCTACCTTTTTTAATTTAAAACAAAATTTGAAAACAAATTATCTTGTGGTTTTCACACCTGATGATGATTGCTTGTGTTGCAGTCGAAACGTCGTGAGAATTGTGTTTTATAATTGTATTATTTTATTGTTTTCCTTCTACGTGACTTTACCGAAATAACTAAGGATATGCCAATATACCTGTTTAGTGCCAAAAATGAACTTCAAAAAATACAAACTTAAGTCAAAGTACGGCTGCAATCATGAATAGATCGACCCTTCTCCACATTTCTAAGCAGTAACCCTCACACTGCAACATACAAGTTTGCAAGTTTGAATCTGCGATAATGCTTTCACGATAGAGGTGACATTTTCTCATGTACAGTCTCAAAGTTTATATTGTCTCACATATGCGTGGAAAAATAAATGTGATGCAAATTAGAAGGGGAGTCAGAGAGGATGACATGCACTCACCAAGATTATTCACAGTGACATCCGACGATGTTTTCTGAAAGTGTGACTGGAGACATAAAAGCAGGCAAGAGACAATAATGGGCAGGGCTAATATTAGGCATCTCAGATATGCAAACACCATCATCAAAATAACGTCCGATGGGAATGAACGACTGAAAATTATATAAAAATAAAATTTGCAAACAACGGTCATATGTAACAAGATCCCTAGAGAATTGTAAATATTGGGATACAAATGGAAAACACAACATAATATGTATACCTACGAGACTTATCGAAGGTGGACCCAAATTAACTAAGTTGACCCCTTCACCCACCAATGTAATGGAGTGCAGTGTTTCAATTACAACACAACTGCAATAAAGCGCCAACCGGTAAACTGGTAATAGTTTTCAGAATAGATTACTGGCTGCAAAGGCCCAGAACGGGTAACGGTTTGCAGATGAATGTTAGTAATGAATGCACCGATTGGCAAGCGCAAATGTACACACCGGATTACGGACAAAATAACATTTCCCTCGTTTCTTATTTAAAAGTAAAGATGCAATCCTGCAATTTCTTGCTTGCTTGCTCAGGCCACTCCTGGTAGAACAGCCCCCACTAAAAGCGAGCTATAGGTAGAATTCAGTTTGCTCTTTTTCGCTAACCAGACATCTTGGAATAGATGGGCGTAGCCAACACATTTCCCCACCACACGTGCCCTGGCAATCGACTGTGGAACACCCATTTATATTTCTGGTTGGGCAGAGGCAGCGAATTTGAGAAACGTTCCGCATTGTTACAACTGCCACCCCGAGGGATTGAATCAGCGATCATGTTGAATGTGCATACCATTACACCAGCACCAAATTCTCATCCTGTCTAAAAACAGAATCTGCAGCCAGAAGCTGGAAATTTGATGTATAAACATTCACATGGGCTGTGATTGGACACACTGTCAATGTCTGCACCACAAGCATGTTCCATATTTTCCTGCATTGACGCTCACAAGGCTGTGAGTGTGGCCATGCACGTTCATAAAGTGTTGAGGGTGAATTGGTAAATCACGTAGAGATAATGTGCTACAATGCATTTCTGAATGCTCTTATCATCCCAATAAAATACATATAAAACACTTTTTTATTCTGTAATGTATATTCCTACAACCATTTATATTATTAATATTGTATTGAAACCTATCGAAGCTTCCATTTAACACGCAGGCTTTTGCGACCAATATCATTCATAACACAGTTTTTTGGGGGTTAGATCGCGTAAATATATAAAAGTGTCGTTACGTGACAAAGCTTCCTAACATAAAGGGTTAACGGGATCTTCCACCCTATACACTACGGAGGTATCTCCTCCAGAATATCGTGCCCTCACATTGGTTAAGCTCAGCCGTAACACTGGTTAAGCTTTAGCCAGACCCTAACCAGGGGTTCGGGTTCTGCCCTCCGAGCTCTTCCTTAGGGCGAGTCTTCGGGTCTTCAGTGGCAGCTCCAGGTCTTCGAGTGTTCAACAGCAGCCGGACCCGTTCAGCGGTCCGGCTTTTATAGTCAGTCCCGCTCTCTCCGCCCCTGGCCACGCCTCCCTTCTCGAACCTTTTTGAGGCATCTGGAACAGGTCCCGGGGTCCCCCAGTCCCCTTCTTTGGGGGGCCCACCCCCGGTACCTCCGGCCACTAGCCCTCCGGGTTCATCCGGAGTGCCATGGCCTCCTGTCACTCCTGTGCCGCTCCAAGCGCTCTCGCCCCCTAGCCTTCAGGTGCTGGCACTGCACCCGGAGTGCAAAGTCGCACAACAGCCGTGCTGTTGGTGGTGTGAGCAGCGTGTCCCCTGCTTCACACACAGGCCGGCTTTATGCGACGTGCAGTGGCATCCCCTGATGCCACGACACATACATTAAATTTGCGTGTTTATTATTTTAAAACGTGTCTCTCTTGAAAATAAATGACGCAAAAATGAACAACACATTTTCTTTTTTACAGCTACCGTTATAGCTGTCACAAAATACATTATCTTTTTAAAGGACCGAATACATGTATATAGTACAGGCAATATAAGATAGAGGAACATAGCATTTCAGCAAGGCAAGGATATAACAGTGACTAACGCACAATGCATGGTATTTTTATGTTACACACACTTGGTTTGGCATGCAACATTTACCTAAAATAGGGTGGGACCAGTAGAATAAAAACCCTTGCTGTTAGTAGCTCACTCATTCTTCATAATAAAGGTTTTTGGGTTAGATCGCGTTTATTTATAAATGTGTCGTAACCCTCCACCACCCGACACGGCCAATCAGCAAAAAAAAGTGTCACGTTGACAAAAGACAAATAATTCACTACTTCAGCCCACCGGTGTGTTGAAGAGTTAATCCACATTTACAGTTTGAGTACGACGTTTCGCTGGTAAATACTTCCAGCATCATCGGGCAATTCGCCAGAATGGTAAAGCCCTCGCTTGCTCCCGGTTTTATATAGAGCAGCAGGGTGACGTCATCACTTAACTCATCAGGTGCAGTGATTAGAGGCGGAGGGGGGGGGTAATGTAATTATATAATCGATTAGTAATCAGTCATTGGTTATGATTAGTAATGAGTTGTAGATTAGTAATTCTTTAAATCAAAATGTAATGTGTATTATTTAATAATACGCTTCCAGGCCGCACTAAGCCGGTAGCTGTCAGAGCGATTAAAGTTATTCTTGTTCCTCTCAATTTCAATGGATTCTCTAATTAGTCTTTGCCAGTAATAATTAGTTTTACACACCACTGCAACATTGTCAAAATCAATTGAGTGTCCTTGTTGACAAGCATGTTCTGCCACTGCCGACAGTTGTGTTTGAGATAATTTAATATTTCTCTGATGTTCTTTTAGTCTTACGCTGATGTTACGTCCCGTCTGCCCAATGAGAGAGATTAAACACGTTAAAGACGCACTACGACAGAATGGCTACAATAATGCTCAAATTAACAGAGCACTGAATGCCAAATCACGATCGCAAAGCAATACTACTGAAAGCGACCAGATTGTTAAAACAATAAAAAAATTCCATATATCTCAGGAGTAACTGACAAATTAGCCCGCGTTTTGCAAAAGCAAAACATTACAGTAAGATTTGGTACAGTACACAAAATTCAAAAACTAGTATCTTGCACTAAAGACGCATTACCTAAACTATCAACAGAAGGTGTATATCGGATTAATTGTTCATGTGGCAGCTGCTACATTGGGCAGACGGGACGTAACATCAGCGTAAGACTAAAAGAACATCAGAGAAATATTAAATTATCTCAAACACAACTGTCGGCAGTGGCAGAACATGCTTGTCAACAAGGACACTCAATTGATTTTGACAATGTTGCAGTGGTGTGTAAAACTAATTATTACTGGCAAAGACTAATTAGAGAATCCATTGAAATTGAGAGGAACAAGAATAACTTTAATTGCTCTGACAGCTACCGGCTTAGTGCGGCCTGGAAGCGTATTATTAAATAATACACATTACATTTTGATTTAAAGAATTACTAATCTACAACTCATTACTAATCATAACCAATGACTGATTACTAATCGATTATATAATTACATTACCCCCCCCTCCGCCTCTAATCACTGCACCTGATGAGTTAAGTGATGACGTCACCCTGCTGCTCTATATAAAACCGGGAGCAAGCGAGGGCTTTACCATTCTGGCGAATTGCCCGATGATGCTGGAAGTATTTACCAGCGAAACGTCGTACTCAAACTGTAAATGTGGATTAACTCTTCAACACACCGGTGGGCTGAAGTAGTGAATTATTTGTCTTTTGTCAACGTGACACTTTTTTTGCTGATTGGCCGTGTCGGGTGGTGGAGGGTTACGACACATTTATAAATAAACGCGATCTAACCCAAAAACCTTTATTATGAATAATATTGGTCGCGAAAGCCTACGTGTTAAACTCACTCATTCTTGTCTGTGTAGTTGCATGATATCAATTACATGGGAAAATAACTCAGCGGATAACGTTAGCTTTGATTTTTTTTCGTATTGTCTTCGTGCTATCGTGTGTGTCGTACTGTCAATTTGTTTTCTGCTTCCGCGTGTATCATTCATTTCAAGATAGGGCTTGTTGTCAACAACATCAAAAGGAGGACACACTGAGGAAAAAACGCAAGTATTCATCTAATTGGCAGTGCATATAAAAATTCACTGACACCTCGTATGGTAATAACGACGTTACAGGACTTGTGTCGTTTTCCGTGTGCCTTTCCTCTTCCGTGTCTTTATCCCCGTGTTATTTCCAAGGATCTCTCTCTTTCTACATCTCTCTCATTTTGTCTCCGTTCCATTTCTTATTTTCCTTGTATGTGTCTTTACGTGTGTCTCATCTCGTGTATTTTTCCCATCTCTTTCCTCCTGTGTTTATTTCCCTGTCTCTCAACTCGTTTCTTTAACTGGACTCATCGAGTTTCTCTCAGCCCCTCTCTTCCAATGTCTCGTCTCCTCGTTCTTCTCCTGTGTCCCTTCTCTTGTTAATCTCCTTGTGTCTTGACTGTGTGTGTAGAGACTGCAGAGTTAATTTATATAATCGTTACATATTTTGTTTAAATTAGTTAATCAAAGTATGGGAGGGGTTTTTGCTGAATATATATAATATTGATTTTACAATTATATTGATTTTACAATCCCAGCTATGAGATGGGGGTGGAGATACAGACTTTATCTCGTTATATATACTCACAGAAGCATGGGGAGAGAAAGGCATAGGTAGAGATAAACACACGGAGACACATGGAGAAAAACAGTGTTCATAGACACAGGACAGACATACTTCCTGCGACCCTCCCTGATTAGCTGTTCTGATCGCCTATTTAACAAATACCAGTATATGTGACGTTATGGATAAGACAATTGTTAATGACAATGTATATCACTTTGCATCTTAGTAAAACATCGGACAAGATGAACAACTTTTTTTAATTAGAGCATGGCCAATATGGAGATAACATTCAAAGCTGTATCTGACGACAAACCTGTTTAGTGTTTGAACATCTTTACACCTGTTTTATTACCAGAAAAGGTAAAGCCTATTCTTATTTTTTTCATAATGTTGACACTGGCCAAAAGGGGCCATAGATATACCTGCTTAACCCGAGCTATGAATACTTTGATACTTGCATTGCCTTTGTACGGTACGCCTTTTTGCGTTCGCTGGTCTAACACTGATGAAACAAGGCTATAAAGGAGGCTCTCTATGGTGTCGGCCTATCAATTTCAAAATCCATGCATATATTATCAAATATAATTAGAAAATGTGTACAATTATTGGAACATTTAACGTTTCTCAACTTTATATGAATACATTTTCATTGAATAAGCAGAGTTGGTTTTGATCATTCTTATTAGTAACTCAGTGAATGGTGACTGTGCTGCGACTATCAAATTAATACAGTAGCATCAAACGTGGCTGTCTCGTTGGAGCTTAGTATCTCAGTGGTGCCCGTTCAATTCTCTGATCTCTGAGCCACCCAGCCATCTCTGAGGCTTAGTGGAATTATAATTTACTCGCATTTTGGTTTTAAATGGACGGGTGTTTTTAATAATTGGGCAAAGGAAACAGGATTTAATCAACTTAACTCAAAATTCTGTATAACCAATTAGTTATATAAACACATATTTAGCAATTGTAGGCCTAAACCGTTGCTACCGACTAACCACATGTATTTTGTCATGCGACCCAACATGATGCTTACATGTAATATACGTAAGTATAATACAATCCTATTTTAACTGATCACGTTGAACACTGTGTCTCGGTGTATAGATGCGAGCGAAGGGAGTGGTGGGGCTGCTGCTGGCTCTCTCCTTGTTAGCCGGACGAGCAAATGGATTCTTCCCGAAAAAATGGCTGGCCTCCTTTGCATCGATTTTCGCAAAAGAACGCACTATTAGTCACGTGCAAATGACCACTACAGCTATCGAGGTGGTGGTGGAAGAAATGGCAAAGGTACCAATAGATGCTTGGTTAAACAAATATTTGTTAAGGTCTTGTAAAGCTAACTACAACTGTATCTTCCCCTATCCTGAGCTGTGCAAACTGTGATACCCCTTGATGAAGTTCAGACAAACCACTTTCCTGTTTTCATCTGCCTATACAGTAAGTGTAATGTCTAATTAATTAGCTTGATTATAACTGTTGTATTCTGCGATATGTTTTCCTTACACATTTGCAAATCACTCATTGCTTGCTTCCTACATTTCCTATACTTTCTACACCCCAGTCTTACACGAGACTTCCCCAAAGCATATCTTTCTCAATCTGATTGAAATATAAATTTTCGCTCATGTAAATCATCTTGTGGGTGTGTTTTAATTTGGTACACGTTAAAATTGATCTTCTCTCGAAAAGTCAAGCAGAGAGCAACAAACCGCCCTATTAACATATATTATAGTTAGCACACTTCTTGAATTAAGAAAGGTTTTAAAAGCTTGAAATAAGAGAGGAATGTATATTTAGTGATTACATGTTTTGTTTCAAACATGCACATCACATTGGAGGCGCTCTAAAATGTAATTACAATTTAATAAATCAAAACATAATGGAACATATATTTAGTAGCATTTTAAAGATAAAGATTCATATTAATCGGATGCCTTAATAGCATGGCATCTCAAAGTTCTTTACAAAATACAAAACGATGCAAATACACACATCAGAAAATGAGAACGTTAGCGGCCGAGCCAAAAATAAAAGAACAATTAATGAGGGAGGTCATCAAAAAAAGGGTCACTGTGCACCTTTTACCTAACTAATAACCAACGGGAACCGTTTGCTCGTAGGAAGCCTCCAACTTCTTAAATGTGGCTGGTACTGCAACAGAAGAGCACAAGTATTCAGTGGCAAGCGTTCTGAACGACGCTGTCTTCGCGAACGTGCAAATTATGATATTAAAGCACGCCAATAATGAAATAAAAATAGAATATATTCAATTGCAATATGTTATGCCCCCGTTGCCTTTACTGATTATCAAAAGTATGTGATACATTTGACCATATGATCTTAGCTTCTAGATTGTCAGCTTATTGCATAAGCATTAAGGTAGTGTGTCGGATTTTGGCTTACCAAGAGGGAATAACACTGTATAAAGTCACAATTCATCAGATATCTCTTCGATATGAGGTTCAATAGTTCTGGTATTTGCATGGTATATATAGGTATTACTATGGCATGATAATTGTTGCTATGTTTGATCTTTGTATATGTTCGGTTTTGGCAATATACTCTGCACATATTCTTTGGGTCTTTCGGGAAAGCCACGTAGATAAAAATATAATGAAAATATGACGATCTTTCGATCGCAACACAAGCAATCGTTATCAGGTGGAAAAAATTAGAGGGAGAGCTGCTTAGGCAGGATGTTATAAAGGTTTGAGATGGGTGTAGCCCAAGGGTTATAAGCGAAGTGGGCGGGGCTAGTGATGACATTTGCATGTAAATGGAAGATTGGAGAGCTATCTCCATGACGACGACCAGCAGAGGTGGCCACTGTATTGTGAGAGATTAGCATGTCAATGTAAGATAGTAGAGCCACCGCCACATCGAGGAAAACGAGCCACGGTGGCTGTGTTAGTGAGACATTTAACCTGTTAAATGTAAGATCGGAGAGCTACCTCAACAACCGCCATTCACCACTAAGTGGCGGTGATGTCACCACGACGCTTGTGCCAGGCTATGTGCACCTTGAGGCCACGTGAAGTGTCGAACGCCCGCTGGCAGGAGGTCACGGGGCAGACCCAGATGCCACGGGCCGACTGACTGAGACGACTGGCTGATGCACCACTTGTGCCCCCTACAGTGCCAACTTGCTGTGCTTTAGACACCCTGTGCTCTGCTCATTGTTGTGAGCGTCGCTCCTCCGCCCTCCGTTGTTGTTGGAGAGCGACTGCCTCCAACTGCCCAGTAGCGTCCTTCACGAGCCTCCTCCACAGAGGCCAATCTTGACACCGCTGGTACCAGTCATCGGCAAGTCCACTCAGCTCCATATCCGCCTGTACCAAATCACTCCATCTCTTCTCTAGCCCATGCCGTGCCCGTTTTTCCCCCTCGATCCAGCTGAACAAAATCTGTTTAGGCATGTGGTGGCTGGGCATGCGGGCTACATGACCCAGCTAACGCAGCATTGCCTGCCAGAGGATCTCGCCGATGGGACTTTGTCCAGATCTTTCAAGGATTTGTGAGCTCCTCACACAATCCAGCCTGGTTAAACCCAGGATGGATCGTAGGCAGGCCAGCCTAAATGTTTCTAACCGGCAAAGATGTTTCATTAGGGGGGTCCACGTTTCGCAAGCATAGATAAGGGAGGGAATGACCGTGGCCGAGAAGACCTGAAGCTTCGTGCGGAGGAATAGACCAGGTAGCTTCCACACAGCGTTAAGCAACCGATGAAAAGATAATGCCGTTCGACTGATTCAGAATGAGACCTCTGCTGTTAAACCAGAGCCGGTCATGAGCACACTGCCAAGGTATGGGAAACTCTCCACTCTCTCCACAACTGCCCTATCACCAATTGGGAGTTGTGGGGGTGGAGTGTCCGATGGTACAAAATACCCAGGCAGGTGCTTAGTTTTGGTGGGGCTGATGGTAAGGCCCCACCTCTTGGTGGCAAGCTCCAGGTTCAGCAGCAGTGTCTCCAACTCCTCCTCTGAGTGAGCAGCAATTACCAGATCATTGGCATACATAACGTGGTTGAGCAATAGCGAGCCATCCCTTGACCGCATCCGGGCATCGATTATCCTCCCTTTGCATCTGTACCAAATGGAAATTCCTCTGGTACAGCTATTGAAGGCTTCAAGAACTACGTGGTCAAAATAGATGTTAAATAATATGGGAGCCAGAGGACATCCCTGTCGCACCCCAAGGTGTACAGGGAATGGCTCTGACTCCCGGCCAGAGCCATTCCCTGTGATGTGGTGTGGATGCGCTGATGCCGGAACAGCGTGTTGGTAGTTACAAGCCCATGGGCTGCACAAAAATCTAGCAGCCTCTTGCCGTTGTTATTGAGCTGATCTGACCCATGCCTTCCAATTAATTTAGACCAGGTGCCAGCATCATGACCAACTCGGGCATTGAAGTCACCCAACAAGATTATTCTATCCTGAGGGGCCACTTTAGTTAGCACCTGTGACAGGAGGTCATAGAAGGCATCTGACTCATCGGCCTTGCCTGCATCCCTCCACGGATGTTCGTTTTCAGTGGGGGCATAAGTAATCACGACCACCACTTCTCGCCTCTGGTTGATAGGAAGGCGAGCCCAAATTAGCTTGGGGCTTACATCTTCCCACACCTCACCACCACTCTCCCATGCCCCCTTCATTCTTTTATTCAGAAGAAGAGCCACACCCTGTTGTTTGGCAGTCTTCTGCCCCGAGTAGAGGACTGTCCACCCCTCATGGTGGCAGGAGGCGGTGCTGGTCCAGCTCCCGACAAAGGAGTGGCAGCCTCTCCTCTGCAGTGAGCGTTCGAACATTCCACGTTGCCACACGTAGTGTGATTTCATTTTGTTTCTGGAGGAGCCCCGAGTTTAAAGATTCAGTCTTCTGCCTCCGCCAAATGGGGTTTGGCCAGGAGACGTCATAGACGCCTGTCCCCCCAGCGGCCTCCGGCACAAGTGTAATAAATGTTTTAGCTCGTAGTTTAGTGGTAGTTAATTGAAGGTGGAGGGGTTACCAGCCCCTCGCACCCATCCAGAGCCCCCATTTGGCTGCTGTGGTGGTTACAAACGCCATGAGAGGAGAGGCCAATCTGAATTGGTCTTCCCCCCATGACAATGGCCACAACAGCATTGCCCATCTGGCACCACGAGGAGGTAGGGGGTTGTTTTGCCAGACAAACACACACATACATAGACTCACACGCACATGGAACTACGCACACAATGACTTACACACACACATATGGACTTACACACACACATCGACTGACACACACACATCGACTTAAACACGCACCACACACACACACATAGACGTACACAAACAAACGCAGCGACTAAATTTCGATGTAAAGCTTTCGTGACTGTAAGGATTCATCTTCTTTGGTTCTTTCGGTAACGTCACGTAGAATGAGAATAAAATAATAAAATAAAACAATGAAATTCCCACGACGTTTCGGCCACAACACAAGTAGCCGTCCTCAGGTGAAGAAACAGGACTGTCCAGAAGACAGCGCTTGAGTGAACCCTGTCAAGCTTGACAGCGTCTTTTAAGCTGTGTGGGAGGAACAGAGAGCCTTGACAAACGAGCATTAACTGGGAGATTAGCATTACGGAGAGCGAACGAGCTGGGACTGGAGGAGGGAGGGGGAGTTTACATATAAATTAGCATGTAACTGGGGGATCAGCATGATGTTGGTGTGAGGGATTAGCACCACGGCGAACGACGAGCTCGGACCGGGGGACAGGGGGAGAGGAGTTTACATATAAATTAGCATGTAACTGGGGGATTAGCGTTGGTGTGAGGGAGAGAAGAGCACCAAGGAGAGAAAAAATGGCGGTTTTCCCATCTCCAAGGACAGCGACATTCAGGCGGACGGGTCAATCCATACTTGGAAGGGAGGAGGGGGGAGGGAGAAACAGTCACAATGCCAGCGAAAGAGCTGCGGTCTGACGGTCACTGCAAAATACAATTAATTAAGAACGGAAATGGTTTAAAACATCTTTCCAATGGTTACTAAGCCAGAATCCATCCTCTCGGTTGAAATTGTCTCTGTGTTTGTATATGTGGATGGCTTCATGAACGAATCTCTCATGGTAGCCGGTTGGCTTGCAAAGAACCTCCGTCTTGGAGAAGTCAATGTCATGTGAACCCACTGAATTATAACAGTACCCGGGCGTTTACAAACTAAAATGCCTCTGTGGTAGCAACTACATTGGGGAAACCAAACGACATATATCGGACCGCATACGCGAACATAAAGCAGACTTGAAACATGGCAGGACAAACTCTTCTGCCGTGGCAGATCACTGTTATAATTCCGACCTCCGGCCCTTGTCAGTGTCAGGTCCGAACGGCCCAGTGGCGGTACCCGTTAAGCAGAGTATAGTGTGAGGGCACACTAAGTATGAGGACGTATCCTCTAGGCCAGTGGTTCTTAACCTTGTTGGAGGTACCGAACCCCACCAGTTTCATATGCGCATTCACCGAACCCCTCTTTAGTGAAAAATAAAATGTGATTTTTTTCAAATTCAAGACATAGATATGTTTTTTACTGGTACACAAAATGAGCCGTGCATGAACATTACCTTGTTCAAAGAATAAAACCAACACAATGCATAAACTCACAACAAATTACATACCTGGAAATCAATGTGACTTCTGCTGTTGCCTTTGAGAGATCAGTTCAGATATGCGTGGCTTCACCTTGGCAAGTGCCACTCTCATGTCATTTTCACAGCAAAGTCTGTTCCTTTTCTTCGTTTTTATGTCCAGCATCCTCAAAGGATTGCTCACAAAGATATGTTGTAACAAATGGTATAAAAAAATCCAGGGCTTTCTTAGCAATAACTGGATACTTGTTCATTTGTCGACACCAAAACGTTGAGAGCGTTGTTGTTCTGAAGAGTTGCTGTTGAACCTGGCTCTGCTGAATTTCAATGATTTCGTCGAGGAATTCATCATTCACATCTGCTGTTTCAACAGCAAACGTGAACGGCTGTCTCACCCATGCTGGATATGACTCTCTTGTAGGGAAATATCCGTCGAGAGACTTTGCAAGCTCATCTAAGTGCGTGGCAATTGTTTGCTTCAGTTCCGTGGATACAGAAATATCTCCGATTCCAGACACATCTTTGATCTTACTTGCACAGTCGTCCAGAAGCGGGAAGTTTGCGAAGTTATTGTTCTCTGTTCGTCGTTTCCATAACGGTAGCTTTTTTTGAAAAGCCTTCAGGTGTTCTTCCGCTTCCATGATATTGACTCCACCACCCTGCATCTGCTGATTGAGATGATTGAGAGCTGCGAATATATCAGCCATGTACGCTAAAATGAGAATGAACTCAGGATTTTTGAAGCAATCTGCATGGCAGTGTTGGTGCTCTTGCAAAAACAGGGCTAATTCCACACGCATGGCAAAAACACGATTCAGCACCTGTCCCCAGGATAACCACCGAATATTAGAATGGAGCAGAAGTACCTCAAATTCAGAGCCCATTTCTTTACACAGCTCACTGAAGATGCGGTGCCTCAGAGCACTTTTTCGCACATAGTTCACACATTCCACCACAGTTTTTAATACTTCTGCCATTTTTGGAGGTAAGGTTTTTGTTGCCAACGCATGCCTGTGCAGAATACAATGCGTCACAATGATGTGTGGTGCATCGGCCTTTACTAGCGCACCAAAACCAGACTTTCTTCCCAGCATGACTGGAGCTCCGTCCGTACAAACTGCAGAAACCATATCCCATGAAAGATTGTTGTCTCTGAAGAAGTCATCCACAAGCTTCTTCACATCGGCTGCCTTCGTTGTTGTTGTAAGAGGCTTACAAAATAAAAACTCTTCTTTTATCATGTCGTCTTTCACATAGCGTACAAAAACGGCAAGCTGGCTTAGATCAGAAACGTCTGTGGTTTCGTCGAGTTGAAGGCTGAATTTTGCCGGGCTTGAAATCAGATCCGCGACTACTTGAGCCAAGATGTCTTTACTCATGTCTTCTATTCTGTCACTGACGGTGTCATTTGAAAGGGGAATTTGGGATAATTTACCTTCGGCCGCTGTTCCGAGTATCAGATTCGCCATCTTTAATGCAGCTGGTTTCACAAGTGTTTCACCAATGGTGTGTGGCTTGCCCTGCTTTGCGATCAGGTAAGCAACTTCGTACGATGCTGTCAGGATCGGTTTGTTAACAGGTACAAATCCAAGAGCAGGCAGAGTGGCCCTTTCATCGAATCTGGCTCTCTTCACCCTGAATTCAGCAAGTGTTGTGTTCTTGTATTCCCCGTCTCCATGCAGCTTCAAGAAGTGTTCCTTTAGTTTTGCCGGTGCAAGACTAGAGTTGCTCAACTTGGCGTTGCAAATCATGCAGATAGGACGCTCACTCCCATCACGTTCCGTGATACATGAGAATCCATGTTGTACATATTCGTCCGACCACTTTCTTCTTTTGCCCGACATAGTTAGTATGGATAAAATATTAAAGAAATCACACGACGTACGACAACAACAGTCACACGTTGACTACTGAGTACGCACTAAATTCCCCGCAGCGCTGATTGGCCAAGCAGTGTAGCATGATCATCTGCAGCCAGTGATGGCCAAGCGGGCCGTGTGTGTCATCACAAATTTACACAATAATTCAAGTGTGTCCGGACCTCCGTGGCGGGGGCTCTGCCGAACCCCTGAGATCGACTCGCCGAACCCCTGGGGTTCGATCAAACCCAGGTTAAGAACCACTGCTCTAGGCTATCGGTTGGGAGAGGCCGTTACCTCTCTGTGTTAGGGACATTCTCTGACGTTAGAGTAAATAAACAGTGTTGCCTACGAGAAGTATCTGCCTCCTTTGTCAACACTAAGAGGAACAGAGATTCCTTGGACTTAAATTGTTGCAGCCCGATATGTTTTAGCTGCCTGGCTGCTCCACACAGCAGACATGCAGCCTTCGACGGGAGACAATTATATTGCTCTTGCATAAAGAACGACGACTCACCAATGCAATTCGGGTTCAGTCTCTTCATAAGAGAACCATTGCTTGATATTTCTTAAAGTGGCCCTTATTTTGACCTGGAAAATGTACGTACTGAACCACCCCCTACTTGTATGTTTATTTGCAATGTTATGAATTAGTTCAACGCTCTTGTCATATTCCCACTAATGTAGATTTTAAAACATCTAGGTAGTAAGTTTTTAATTACTGCATATTTATTGTTGTCATTTTTACTTGCAGGCTAAAGAATCCATAACTGGCTACAAGGTAAACTACAAAGGTACCCCGAGCTATAATCTAGCGAAGGATGTCATTTTAACATCGAATGCAAACACAGATTCAGAAAAAAACACAAAAAATGATCCAAGATACCATTTTGATGCAGAGAAGTTCGTAGGTGCCCTCGAGATAATGATCAAGAATCGAAACAGATTAATTGCATTGCTCAGGAAAAATGAAATAACAACTGCGGACTACATCACAGCACGACAGCTGACGGGAACCATTCTCCACACATTGCAGGTATGTGCACTACACTTAAATTAAGATAGGGAAAAACTCTACACATTTGTAATGTAAATAACAAATACTAATTAGAATGCAGAAGCAAATTTCTATCAGTCATCACATTTGTCACTGCACACAAACATCCACAAATCTGAGCATTTTGTTTTTAAATGTTTTATTTAGCATGAGTATTCATCAACTGCGTCATTAGTAATCTGAATTTAACATGTTCTGTAATTATTTTAAACATGAGGGTATCAAACAAGGGTGTTAACCGTGAGTAGCAGGTTGCCACCAGAGGTATTGCCAGACCCCAGGCAAAATGACACGTTGTGGCAATGCTGCAAATAGGCCATTTGTAGGCCTTTTTGTGATGGCCGGGGCTAATGTGTCCTTTTGCCACCCTCTCTATGTGGCCATAGAGTAATGTAATACATAGCTACTAACAAATTACAAATGAGGAACATGGCGACAGGTTCTGGCCACAGTTTTCGGGATGTCATAGAACAATCTTGCTCCTCTCCACATATGCATCTAACAAATTTGGCTCCACGAAACATCTGTGTGCAACCTTTGTTGAGCAGATCCACAAAAATGTGATGTGATTTTGCGTGAAGTGCTGAGCCACGTGAGTGAGTGTGGATCAATCGTAAAGCAGGAGTGCCAACACAGTTTGCGCAATAACTCCACACCTTGGAACATTTTCACTAAAAAAATAAAAATCCACACTTCATAAGTAATCTGCACTGTACACAGACATGTGTATTTTCGTGTATTTTGTAAACATACACTGTATAGAGTGGAAGGTCAGAAGGTCGTGACGGTCGCTGCCAATAATGTCAACGCACTTCAGCAACTCTTGGTTTCTAACAACAGGTTTCACAACCTATGACTTGTGTGGCAATTAGCACCCACATTAAAGTATTGTCTTACCAGCCTAATGTCCTCTGTTTCCTGTTGCATTGTAATCGATGACAACCGCTCAGGCAGAAGAGTTATATTGGTTGGGTTTGTGGCCTATAATCGCTTAAAAGGCCAATCCATGGTGCAAAGCCGTGGCCACATACAGGGCATGTGAGGTCTGGAGTTAGTTGTTGAGGACAAGCACTTCAGAATTCCTTTGCACTCTTTTTTTAATCTCTGCTTCCACAACTCATTCGATTTCGAAGAACCTTATTCAGGTTGGATGGTGGTTCGTCAAAAGGCTATGTCCTGCGGATCAGGTGTCCTATCTATCTATGCCGATCCTTGATAAGTTATGCTTTAAGGTTGTTTTTGGCTCGTTGCAGAACTTCAATATTGGTCATTTGTCTTACTATGTATTTTGAAGGATTATTCTTAAGTGGTGCTGCCTGTTGAGTGTCAAGGTTTCACTGTCATATAGGGGCTCTGTCAGGATGACGGTTTAGTAGACTTTCAGCTTAGTTGATTTAGAAAGGGCATGACCGAAATTACAGCTGGTTTTGAGTATATGATTGATAGATAATTATCTCATTGTCTATCCACACTTCATTAGATGCGTTAGTACCGAGGAAGATTCGTTAGTACCGAGGAATGTGTGGTACCATTTAGAGCGACATTTGCTTTAGATGCAGGAATTTTGTCATTTTATGACCTTTGGTGCATCTAAGGTTTATTGAGAGACCAAAAGATGCTGCTGTTACTGAGAAGTGGTTGGATATGTTCCGGAGACAACTTTCAGCATGAGCAAATAAGGTACAGTTGTCAGTATAAGAAATATTGAAGCAGTGCCTCCTGAACCATGACATTCGCCTGTCGATAGCGAAAGTTTAATAGCTTGCTTGATGTGCAAACATTGATATAGATTCTGGTCTGAGTCTTTGACATGGCCTCCCCGGGCATGGTGACAGAGGATATAATGCATATGAGTGGTGCCAAAATACAGCCTTGCTTTATGCCGTTGGTGATCACAAAAGCGTGGTGCTAGAGTTTACCACTGGATGGTACTATTGCAAGTGTGCCATCGTAAAAAGGCTCTACTTACCATGAGGCCTCCTTTGCCAGTACCAGCTTATAATAATAGGCTTTTTCCCCTTTTTTTCTGGCAACAAAACTGAAACCTTTTACAAGGAATAATGTCTACATTAAGCACAACACATGCGGTCAGAATGCAAAAAAAAACACACACTGATAATACATGCATTGTCCTTGAAACTAATTGGTCCACACCAGAGACAGCTTTTTTTAGAGCCTCGTATCATATGGTGTTCAACCAGATGACGCCAAAAGGCGCTCAGCTCATCGACAATGCACTATCAGAGTATGAGGGCTCGGGGTAAGCATCTACATCATGAGGTTTCAAACGAGATGGGTGGCCGAAGCAACGGCGATGGCCCGCACGAATGCGCACACACTGTGGACGTTTAACCTTGACCACTTCAACAGGACTGTGCCATGGCCTACGCAATTTGAGAGAGGTGCCAACTGGCAAATGAGGGCAATGCAGCCAAGCCCAGTCGCCAACAGACCACGGCATGTCACGTGCGGACCTGCGCGCACAACGTTCGTTGCGCGTTTGCGTCTCAGATGTGTTAACTCTAGCCGCTTCCCGGGCCTCAGAAATCCGCCGTATGGAATCTTGGACATGGTCCGTCAGGGTAGATTTGGCACCACCAATAGGCGCTCCCAATTGGTTATCTCTGAATGGCACGTTTTCCCTCCCATGCATGAGAAAAAATTGCGAAAATCCCATGGAAGCGTGCGCGGCCATCCTGTTCGCAGCAAGCACGCTCGGCACATGCAAATCCCAATCAGCTTGTTTGGCATCCACAGTCTGACGGAGCATGGCGACCAAGGTCTGGTTTAGACTATCGACCATTCCATTGGTCTGAGGGTGGTATGGCGATGTTTTGATTTTCTTGGTGCCCAATGCGTTACAGACATCACGCAGCGACTTAGATGGAAAATTTCGACCCTGGTCCGTAAGCAGCTGTTCGGGAGCACCGTTATCCATAACATAACAGTTCAAAAACGCGTCAGCAATGGAGGCCGCCGACAGGTCTGGCAGCGGCCAAGCCATCGGCCATCTCTTTTGTTGTAATTGTTGTATTTACCTCCATGATGTTCTTTTTTTGAGCTGCCACTCTCTCTCTGGCCCCTCCCCCCCCCCCCCCAACCTTATTTCCTATTTAAGCTTCTGTTCATCCTCCCGGCCCCCCCATCTCTCTCTCCTTGCCTCTCTGTCCGTCTTTCCTCCCTCCTTACCTCTTGGTGGACTTGTATATGTATTTCTAATGACCTTGTACCTCGTATTTTTTCACTCGTTCTATGCTGGTATGTGCAATCCAGAGTTTGAACACGAAATTTAACACTCTTCTGAAATTCGTGGTCCGCCAGGAAGTGTCTAACTGTGTTGTTGGCCTGACTGGTTGTGCTTCACATAATGTTTTTAGGTTTGTTAAATTCTAGTCTCTCATCTCTTTTGTTGTATTTACCTCCATGATTTGTTCTTGACACCTGATGAAGATCGCATGTGTTGTGATCGAAACGTCGTGATTGTCTTCTTTTAATATAATATAATTGTATTGTATTTCTACATACGTGACTTTACAAAAAAAAACAATGAGTAAAAATATTCCACTTATACCAATAGATATTTATTACCTCTAGGAGGAAATGGAAAGTGGCCCAGGACATCGAGTGCCACCAGCTCATTAATATGCGAGACAGAAATATATTTCAGCAGTGGATGACATTTCCGCTGTGGTGGCTTCCGCCAAGCACACTCAGGGCATGACCGGATCAATTTGGAAACATTGGCAGTCATAACCGGCCAATAATAATCCTGCTGCAACGTCAACAACGATTTTTGGACACCAAGGTGTAAAAACCTCTCTCCGTGCAGCGTGCGAACCAAGCCGTCACAGAGAGCAACGAGAACCACAATCCGCCAGCGATCTAGGATCTCCTCTCTCCACATTAAAAGGCCGTCATGGAGAGTCAATCAGCCCCCCTCATCTCACGCAGAAGATACCTGTGCGTGCTCCGCACGACATCACAAACTCTCTAAGGAGTTGTCTAGTAGCTGTTCACGCACCCACACTGAGCGTGGGAGCTGCAACACACTGTCAGCCGGTACATTCGCATCCAGAGTAGTCAAATCATTCACCGCGGACATGACGGTTCGTGGTCGCGAGACAACGGCTCATCCTGGACACACACGAGCAACGAGGCGATTGTGGCAGTCATGACAGGGCATCTGCGTTGCAATGCCTGGAGCCCTTACGATACACCACACTGAAGGATAACTCTTGTAATATTTCTAGCCAACGAGAGAGTTGGCCAGCCGGCTGCTCGACTTTCCAGGAATATTGGAGAGTCACATGATCAGTGCAGACAACGAATTTCCTGCCATTAAGGTAAGGCCTGTACTGCCGCACGAAATGAACAATGGCCAAAAGTTTCCTCCGAGTGACACAATAGCGACTCTCCGCAGGCGAAAGGACATGGCTGCCATAAGCGACCACTTTCTCAATTGAAATTGGACGGCACTGATTCCCGTATCGCTGGCATCAGTGTCAAGAATAAATGGCAGAAAAAAATCCGGATATTCGAGCGTGGGCGCATCAGACAAACGTTCGCGGAGGGCCACGAACACGGCCTCCTCTTCCGAACCCCATCTAAACCTTACATTTTTAGCAGTCAATGCGTGCAAAGGTTTAGCAACCATAGTGAAATTTGGCACGAACATATGGTAATATGATGCAAATCCAACGAAACTGCGCACATCACCCACGTAGGTAGGAGTCGGCCAATCACGAACACATGCAGTTTTCGTGGGATCCGTAGCGATGCCATCAATGTGACCCAGATAATGCACCGAATTTTGCAGCAAGTGACATTTTCCCGGTTAAAATTTTAAGCTAGCGGAGCGCATCCTATTGAAGACGGAGCATAGACGCTGGAGATGTTCATCAAACGTGCGACTAAAAACAATAACATCGTCTAAGTAAAAGAGACAAGTGTCCCACTGTAGGCCAGCCAAAACGAGCTCCATCAAGTGTGGAAAAGTAGCCGGAGCCAAGTTCAAGCCCATCGAAGGCAGTTGAACTGGAAAAGTCCTTGAGGTGTACGGAAAGCGGTTTTCGGTTACAATGAATCATCTAGGGGCAATTGCCAAAACCCGGAAGACAAATTGAGAGTCGAGAATTATCGCGCACCGGACAAAGCGTCTAAGGAGTCATCTATGCATGGAAGCGGATACGCGTCGGCCACCACAACCTTGTTCAACTTGTGGAAATCAACGGAAAATGTAAGATTACCGTCTTTCTTTTAGACAAGCACGACAGGCGCACCCCAAGGGCTATTGGACGGAGAAATAATATAAGCGGCCAGCTTGTCGTTGACCGCCCGTTGTACGCATTCCTTCTCCACCGGACTCAACTGGTGAGGATTCTGGCAAATAGGGCTGGCTTCACCCGTATCAATATGGGGAGACAAAAGGGACGTATGGATGGCCTAGGTCGAAATCATCTTACTAAAAACGTCTGAAAACTCACACAGAAGCGAACGCAACTCATTCCGTTGCTCAGGAGATAAGGACGAGTTCTCCCTGCATAACTCAGTGACCCATCGATCGTCCGAAACAGAACAGGAATGAGCCACCACCACTAAATGTTGTGGCTCAACCTCGTTGTGTTTTGAAAAGGCGGAAGTGGCATGAGCCAGCACCGTACCAGTGGGAACAACAACCGCGTCCGATCCCCCATGAAGAACCTGCAAAAACAGGGCCTGCTCAGTACGAATAATTGTCTGTGCGCTGACAAGCACCAAACCCCGGGTCGCAGTATTAGACGGGGTCAGAAGGACTCCAGCCACCAAAGCAACACATCCGGATCCCTTACGATAACGCAATGGCACAAGGACTTGGGATTCCGGTGGAATCTCGACCGTGATATCAACTAGGGCTTACATGGCGGCATATGGAGGTGAACGCAACAGCAGCGAAGGCAAAAATAACAATTTGCGACCCGAGGGCAGTTCCAAACAGCCTTGATCCACCAGGATCTTGACAGGCATTCTTCTAAAAGAATCAGTGCCCAACAAGCAGGGCATGGCTAATGGCCTTGAAATCAAAACTGGTCCAGATACTGTAACATCCCCGATTGCAATACGGGTATCCACCTGATCCACGATGCCCATGCTACCACCATAAGCTGCAACACAAGCGCCAAGACCAGGATAGACTTGAGAAACAGGAATCGATAGTAATTGAAAGATCACATCAGAAATAATCATAGCGGAAGCCCCCATGTCCATTAAGACGTGAACGTCCACTCCCTGGATTGTACCAGGTACCTCAGAGGATCCTGCAGCAGCCGCGACTATATGACCCACCAACTTTTTGCATTGTATCACCGAATCAGGCCAACCTTTAGTGACTGAATTCGAACAGACATTATCAAAACTCAAATCGCGTGGTGAACGATTTCGCCCATGTCATAAGATGCCTGAGGTTGTGAATTGGGCCGGGTGTCCAACGTGTACCGACTCGCCTTTGGGGGAGGAGGTTGAGCCGTCAGAGAGGCAGTAGGAGTCGGAGCAGCAGCTGAAGTCAGGGAATGAGGGCGACCCCGGCAATCCCTCGCGAAGTGGCCCAGCCGGCCACACCTGAAGCAGGTCACGGGCAGTCGCTGAGCTCCCCAATCCTCATGCTGACGTGGTCTGTTAATTCCCGACGACGTGCCACGTCGCCCCGTCTCCGATCCCATCGAGGAACCACAGCAGCGAGATTGCCTTCCAAAGCCACGTCCTCAGGTGGAATGTGCACGACCTTAGTCGGCGACCAACTTATAGGCTCCCCATCCCGACTAGGATCCTCCATCCATGCAACCATCTGAGACCACCGCTGCAGGTTTTCGTGTGCGTGAAGGCATCTGGCGGCCCATCGAGACGACTGCACATCGTGGCCACATGCAGGCAGAACCACCCCCATGTCCCGTGCCAGAGCCAACATACGATCCATGGCCAACGAATAAAGGGCTTGTCATTTCACATCAGGGTAGGCGGCCATGGCCAATGCCATCAGAGCGCTACAGTAGGCGAGGGGTGACTCGGAACTCCCCTGCCTTCGTTGCATAAACTTCCTTCGAGTAGCAGAAGGTGGTTTGTAGACTTCAGCCATCTCGGCATATGCACCTTGTAATGTCTTCCTCCTCTCTGGAGGAATCGACCTGAACACAGCTAGAGCGTCATCATCTAACACGGTCGGTAGAGTGATCAACGCTCCATCCTCCGACCAATGAACTAAATGGAACGCCGCCTCGAACCGCCAAGTGAAGGCGCTCCAATCGCTGCTGGCAGCGATGAATTCTTTGATGTGCGGGAGTCATCGGGTGTGCCCGGCACCGTTTCGGCCGAAATTAGCGCCAGCTCATGCCGGCTGCGTACCACGTGGCTCCTCAAAAATGGCGGGCTCCGACCATGCCCTTGACGCGCCGTCCAAGATGGCGGTGTCGTGCTGCGTGGTCCCCGTAGCATGCGTAATGGTGGACGTCTCTCCAGCGCCCGCAATGGTGGACGTTGTTTCCGCAGGGGAACCCTCCGAGGCTCCGGTCCCGGACCTCTGCTCATAACCCCTCGGCAGCACCTCAAGTGGGCGCCCCACCACCACAGACGACGCGATGAGGAATACCAGCTGAAGAAGCACCGTCCTCAGCGAGTCCAGCTGCTCCACCACCATTCTTTAGCCGTCTTCAGCCCACTGTGGCGGAGAACCCATAGCCGCGCCGCTCATCTCTGGTATGGCGACCGAAGAAACCGTGGTTTCTGTTACCAGAACCACGGATCCCGGGATCGGCAGGTCCTGCCTCCCCGCCTCCTCGTCGTCGGAAGACACAACAGGTGGGTTCTTCTTTTTAAGGTGCTTAGACATATTTCACACTGGTAGAATAATTTTGTCTCTTGAAGGACCACTTCTGACTCCAAATGTAATAAACGACTTCCACGACGACTCTTGATGGTGTCTTTATTTAGCTTTATTACTGCATGGCTATGCTCCTTCCTTCTCTGGTAATTTCCTTTCTTTATCAAATGCCGTGGACGCGGCGCGCTCTCCGTTCCACCATCGAGAGTCGCGCCTCTCTCTCTCTCCGAGCTGCCGCTGGCTGACGGCATGCCGGGGAGGAGAGGTGAGCTCCGGTGGTGACTCCGCCACGTGGCCATTGGCGAGCAGCGACGCAGTCCAGACCCGGGGCTTCCACACCAACCGCGAGTCCTCCCCTGCCACTGCTTATATCACTCCTCTAGCCACACCCCCTCGTGGAACCTTCCCGATGGTTCCTGAACAGTATTTCTGACTCCGCCCGTTACCTTTGGCCCAGATGTTCTCCCCACTCATGATTGGATACCGGTTATCCGATAGTGCCCGTGCAGTTACGCCCTCACGTCCACGAGATGGCGCTCTCTCATTACAAATGAATAATAAGGCGTCATAAATCACCTGTTAAAACGTTCGTGGCCAGCTCTGCTCTTTCCGACCCACTTAACCTCATTCCACTAAGCAATGGCGGTAGACGTGAAATAATTTAGAAAATAAAATATATTCTTACATACGTTATGCATGAATTAATTTGCATATTCAAGAATTAATTACTTCCGAATGTCATAATGTATTTAAAAGAGTTTCAATAACTAAAGAGATTTAGAATAGTTCCGTAACATATCCATATACATCAATGCATATAAAATCAAATGTATTATCAAAGAACTGCTTTTTCTGTTTAGTTTGTTATTCTTCCCCCACACTTCTGATGAGCACGGTTGGCTATGTACGGTGTGAATTAAGTTTCACTGGTAACAACTCATTCTATTTATAACCATACGATATTGATTTGCAATTTCCATTGACGATTCTATCTGTTTTAGGATTTCTACAGCCATTCAAACTGGATTGAAATGGGAAACACAAAGCCAAAAGATAACATATTTAGCAATGATTTCTCAGAAAAAGAAGTTGCTGGTAAATTGCATATCACTAAATATTGCATTACATTTTTATAAATTATAAAACAAAAATATTTTTACTATGTCATTTTGTGTTAATGTATTTATTACCTACATAAACAGAAGCAAAATGTATGGTACAGGAGTAGCCAAAAACATTGAGAGGTGAGCTTACTCACTTCTGTGTCAGTTTAAACAATTACATTTATTTTCCTGGCCCTGGTTTACACAGTACGACTCCACTCCACTAATTTTGTTTCGTGTTCTTTTTTATTTGACACATATTAAAGGAGTGAATCAGCTCGTTTGCCATATTATCTGTATTTTTTGTGATTGAGGGAATGCAGATAAAAGGAATTGAAACTCGTTATTAATATGATGTCAATTTCTCCTATCCATAAACGTTACTTAATCAAGGGGTCTCCCAATTATTACAGATTTGAGTAATTTTATTGTAATTGATGGGTTTTAATGCGTCAAATTAACTCACATTATACTTCACAATACAGTGCGCATAATGTGTTTTCTTCCCTTCTCCCTCCATTTTGTTCGTGTTAAAAGACAGATGTTTTGATTTTGAAATGTTCTTTATGTGAATTGGCTCTCATTTGTTCATTGATTTGTATGTTGTGGGCCTTTATTTCTTCATTCGCTTAAGGACCAGATGTGCGCACGTGCACAAACTGTGGGACAAATTGTGTAAACAATATAAGACCGGAAATAAATTCGAAAAGCCTTCTTACCAGCGGATATTATTCATCTCAGAAGATCGGGACTATTACTGTCCCAAAGCCTAAAGGAAAATGTAAGTTGCATGGTACGGTTCATTTTCAGGTAAGGTAGTCAGCAATCCAGAGATTTGCCTTCAAGGTCAAGTTGGTGGATCATGTATTAATTTCAGCGATAGAGCATGTGAAACATTTGTCTCATTAGCAGTGATAGGATACTGACACCACCATTTCTGGAAATACTGGAAATTATAATGTTAAAAAAGCATGAGAGTACTATAGAGAGACAAGGATATATGGAGCTACACGAAGTTACAAAACTCCCAGCCACCTCTGGGCATTGTGTGCACTGCGAGCCACATGCTCGAGCTGGTGCTGGTGTTGAAGGCTGTACATTTATGTGTTTTAAACGTTAATCAAAAACGTGCAAGACTCTTTTTACGTTAAAATTCTCAACAATCATTTCTCCTCATACACAAAAAAAACAACAGCCACCATTCGTCACTAAGTGGTGGTTACATCTCCACAGCGCTTGTGCCAGGTTAGGTGCACTTTGAGGCCACATGAAGTGTCGAAGGCTCGTCAGCAGGAGGTCCCGGAATAGATCTAGGTGCCATGGGTTGACTGACTGAGATGACTAAAAGATGTACTAACTCTGCTGGTAGGCGTCGCTCCTCCGCTTTCTTTTTTTGCTGGAAGGCCACTGCCTCCAACTGCCCAGTAGCGTCTTTCACAGACCTCCTGCACAAAGACCAATCTTGACACTGCTGCCACCAGTCAGCGGCAAGTCCAATAAGCTCCACATATTTCTGTATCTCATCAGCTCATCTATTGTCTACCCCGTGCCACGCTCGTTTAGCCCCCAGTATCCAGCCAAACAGAAGCTGCTTGGGCATGCAGGCAACTTGACTCGGCCAACGCAGCCTCGCTTACTGGAGGAACTCACTGATGGAACTATGTTCAGATCTTTCAAGGAATTTATGAGCTCCTCACACAATACAGTCTGGTTAAATCCAGGATGGATCGTAGCCAGGCTCGTCTGAATGTCTCAAATCACCGCAGATGTACCTTTAGAGTACTCCACATTTCACAAGTATAGAGAAGGGAAGGCAAAGCTGTGTACAAGAAAACCCGGAGCTTCCTATGGCGTGATAGACCAGGTACCTTTCACACAGCGTTACACAGATGATGAAAAGATAATGCTGCTCCACTAATTCGGAGTGAGAACTCGGCTACCAAACCTTTTCATAAGCCCAATGCCCAGGTGCGGAAGTATTTCCACTCTCTCCACAACTGTCTCATCACTCATGGGTAGATGAAGAAGGGGAGCATTTGATGACATCAAATGCTAGGTTGTTGTGGGGCTGATGGTAAGGCTCCACCTCTTAGAATCATGCTCCAGGTTCAGCAGTAGTCTCCAACTCTTTGTCAGAATAGGCAGCAATTACCAAAATCATCTGCATACGTAACATAGTTGACCAATAGGGAGCCATCCCTTGACTGCACCCGGGCATCGAGCAACCTCCCATTGCATCTAAACCAGACAGTAATTCCATCAGTGCATCCATAGCAAGCTTCTCGAACGACATGGTCAAATAAGATGTTAAATAGTGTAGGAGTCAGAGGACATCCCTGTCGCACCCCAAGGTGAACAGAAATAGTTCCGACTCCTCGCCACGCAGATTTATCAGGGCCTGCCCACCAACATTGACTTTCTAAAGTCTATGGTCTGGCACCCAGTCCTGGCCTATTGATGGTATCATTGGCCTTGACCAGGTCAATTAAACAGAGATCTAATTCAATGTCATCTTAAATGCATACATACATACATACAACAGCTGACATTTGCTACGAACTCATAGTGATGTCACCACAGTGTTTGTGCTGGGCTAGGTTCACTTCGAGACTTTGTTACATGTTGCAAGCTCGCTGTCAGATATTAGACATGGGTCTGCCCTGTATAACATTTGGAAACTGCCTATTCTTTATATGAGAGTCAGTCATAATCATAGTAAAAATTTTTTTTATAAAATCTGCACAAAATAACTCCACTAATCACAACATTCTTTATTTATAATTAGTGATTGTTTCATATTTTACTGATACATCTACCATTTGTGCATTTCTGATCTCTTCCTTTTTGTTGCCTTCATTCGCATTTTTTATGTTTCGTGTTCTTTTTTTATCATTCCTTTCCGAATCGTTTGAAATAAGTGTGTTCAATCCTAAGCCTCGCATTGCCGTATCTTTTTACGTATGCTTCTGTTTCTCAACGTGACTTTGCGGTTTCAGACACATTTGTCACTGTTTCCTTTCTATCCTTTCCCCCAACTCCCAGTACACCATCTATTACGATGTATAGTCAATGCATTATTTAAGATGGTGACATTCATTTAATCAATTTGATTCGTTTGGAATTTGAATGTGTTGCTTCGAGTTAACGTTAAATCAGCTACCTGCTGCTATGGCTTTTTTTCATGTTAACTATCTTTGTTTGTCTACAATTACTTCGGTCTGCTCGTTGGATATTTTGAAGTGCAACTTGCATCGCTCAAGTCAGTGGTTTCTTCCTGTGTTGAACTTGTTGAGGACATATTTGAACTACAAAGGTATCCCCTTTCCTTCCTTACCTCACTAATACCTACTGTGTCCTCATTTTTGTAACCATACTACACCGCTCTGATCATTGCGTGTTGGTGAAAGATTATTTTACATCTATACAAAATGACAAATAACTGTTTATATGTTGCAGGGAAGTGCAGCCATGGAGGGCTTCTCGATTTCACAAGGTTGACCGAAGCTAAGGGGGGTATTAACAAAGACGGTTCCCTTAAACTCTTTTCACCACACTACTATCTGCATCAAACAGCTGTCGATGTGGCAACAAAAGCAACCATCAAGTTCTTCAGAGATCTCAGAAGTGAAGTAGACAATGACCTTGCTTTCGGAAGGTAAACGTCGGCAGAAATTGCTGCTTGTTGCAACAAATACGTTTCACACACAACGGTTAGAACACCTTTTGTATTGCTCCAAACTGTGTAAAAAGTAGCAGACTGTAAACAATCACACATATAAACGAAAGATGTAGAGGATAAAGAATATTCAGATGAGAATTATAATTGTAATGATAATAGCAATGGTAATGTATATGAGGTTATTGATTATGATGATGATGTGTATGATGATCATAATGATAATCAGGTTGATGTTACTGCGTTTGCTACTGCTGCTGATGTTGCTTTTGATGCTTATGACAATGATATGGATGTCAAAGAGATAGTGTTCCTATGAACGTCTGAATTTTAGGACTCTTATAAAGAGTGTTATACATGCAGGCAGAGAAATGCATAAATAGAAGGGATGGAATGTGTGCAGATATGTCCTTTTATTGTTCTCTCCTGGCCGTCGAGCATCTCAGCAGGTTTGGAATTTTAAAAAAAATTATATACGAGATCCACCATCTATTGCCTTCTTAATTATGGATTGCAGGAATCATGCGAAGAATGCACTGTGCATCTATTTGAGGACAAGTCAATCTAAGAAAGGCTCAATAGGTTCTGATACCACACACTACTGATGTGTGCCATGGGCATTTATACGATTTATGTGCATACATATGCATGCAACTTTACATACAAAGAACATACACACACGCACGTGCATATACACATTCACTTACGCGTGGGGGGGGGGCGGGTGACATAGGTCGGGGCAGAGAGGTCTTGGTGGAGAATTTAAAATCCGACAGTGGGGTGGGAATTGGGGTGCAGGTGAAGCACGGCTCGAGAAAGCAGAGATGGGCATAGAAGGAGGCAGCTTGGTCAGAGAATGTTGAATAAAATAGGATACTTAAGGTTTAGGATTTTTTTTAGATCATCCTAGAACACGAATTGATTCGAAATAGCTCTTAAATCTCACGAAGGTATTGTACTATCAGAAGGAAATTGCAAAAAAGGGTGCCAAAATCTAGCAATTTTATCTACATGATGTTTTAGAAATGGGATATACACCCATATTTGCTGGTGACGAACAATACATTGCAAAACCTTTTTTTATTATAGCTACAGGAAAAAAGTGCCAAAAATTAATAGAAGTATGTTGAACGCTTAAACCCATTCTAGGCTTAGTCTACTAGCAAATTTGACAAGTGACTTGTCCGTCATCACTGTTCACACAAGCACATACTTTTGTTCTTTGAAAAAAGATTGTTGCAGTTGACACACACATGCAATTAGTATCGTCATCTGATTCGCTGCAATCATCCACCTTAAACGGCATACCTCTATCCCATTGTAACCATTTACATTATGCTATGTTCCAACAGACACTTCTGCGCAACTTTCTAACGTTATTTATTCACTTGTTTGTAATCCCTGCACATTTTTTATCTAACTTATCTCAGAAACAGAATATGAATACTGGAGGAATCCGATGAGCTACAACGCTTTTGACAAATGTCCAGAAGTATATCTCACTATATATATTGACACAGCCACTACATATGCAGACCCATCTTTTTATAGTAGACCCAGAAAAAATCAAACAAACTCACCTCGTTTGCACGCAAAGTGTTTTGCAAGCTGGCCGAGGGGTGGCTTCATCATTGCACTCACTGACGACAGTTGGCTGCAGTTTGTAGAGAAGACAACGTTGGTTTCCTGTTTTATCTGAGTATTCCAATTTAGGCAACCTCCCCCTACTTTAACGATGAAATTAAAAAGTTGAGTAAAAATTTAGGGGTGTTCGATACATTCTTCGCTCCATTTTCAATATTGGTAGAGTGACCTCTGACCCATGAACCTCTCCTGCCTCTGCTGGAAGTGCCAACCTGTACTAAAATGTTATCTATGTGTGGACTTTCCATCTAAATGGGGTATGATTTATGATTTTCATAGCTGGGGCATAATTATCTCACAATCAACTTGCACTGACGTTCTGTGGGAGTGGAAGGGGAAATCCTGGTGGTCATGGTAGCATCATCCTATCAAATTAACCTTTGCTTGTGGGGGTAAATGGTTACATTATTTTTCACAGGTGGGACAATATCTCTCTAATCTACCATAAATATGGGGCTGGACTTCAATGCAGAGATACGTTGTGAAAGACATGCACACCTTGCTTCTCAATGTTATTTTTTTTGTTTTTATAGGTATTTGGGATTTGAGCAAACAACATCAATTGGATTTGTGATTGACACTACTGGCAGCATGGGACCCTTCATAAGTAATGTTCGCACCGAAGTCTTAAGGATCATTGATGAGCGTGCCCAAAACGGCGAGCTGCCTGCGATGTTTATGCTCGTGCCTTTTAATGACCCAGGTGAGAATATTTTTTCTCGATTATTCTGAATACTGTTATAAGCAACCAAAATACTCATGACAGCACAATAATCATGACAGACAGCCATGCATGGTGCTGATTATAATGTATGACTTTCTTGTGGCTCCTTCGAACTCCCTTAAGTACTAAGAACAATTGGTGAGTCATGTGTTTGTGTATTTGTTGCTAAATATATAGTGTTTCACGGTTATACTGTTTTTTTTTTAGGTTATGGTCCAGTTCTTGTCTCCAAAAACGTAACTGAATTCCGAAAATGGATTTCAGCACTCTTCCCCTATGATGGCGGTGATGAGCCAGAAATGTTTTTTTCTGGATTGATGGTAACTATTGCTCATATTTTTAAAATAGTTCTGTATTCTGGGTTCACTTAATAATCAACCCAAAAATGAATTGGTGCCAATTTATTACATTATCAAAGCAACATTTCCACGATACTGTGGTAGTTTATATTTTCTGTTAGAAGTGGTGACACCACTCCACAATTAGGGGAATGGAGTCTGACTGGTGCAATAGGGGTGGAAGAAGAGGGATGAAGTTTGCGAGGAGCTGTGTAAAGGAAACACTGAAAAAGAGCTGCATAGCTCATCGGATTTCTCCAGTCTAAATACAGTTTCTGATCTGACTAGGCATGGACATGTGAAGGATGCTGGTTCAATTCACATCTCAAATTTCTTTAAAGGGTTAACACGTATATTTTGCAACCACATCTATTATGAATGTTGTTTGCTGGGTTGGACTGCATGGTTAGCATTTCTTCTATCAAGCGTTTGCAACACACTACTGTGGAATTTTTATTTGCTTTGCCATCTGTTGACTTAGTGGAACAAATTGCAGCAACTTCTTTGGTTCTTTCGGTAAAGTCACATAGAATGAGAATAAAATAATAAATTAATAAAATAAAATAGCACAACAAAATTCTCACGACGTTTCGGCCACAACACAAGTGACCTTCTTCAGGTGAAAGGAACAGACCTGTTGGGACGACAGAGCTTCAATGAACGTTGTTAAGATTCGTAGCGTCTTTTAAGCTGGTTTAGAGAAGTGAGGCACCTTGACAAAGGGGTTTACATATCAAACAGGAGAATTTAGCATTGAAATAGCTGAATGATTAGCTTGTGACTGGTCATAGATTTGTACTAGGTGCCTCTGTGGATGTGTAGGCTTTGACTTTAACATAGCCATTTCTGTGACCAGTCACAAGCTAATCACTCAGCTATTTCAATGCTAAATTCTCCTGTTTGATTTGTACTAGGTGCCTCTGGATGTGTAGGCTTTGACTTTAACATAACTATTTCTATGACCAGTCACAAGCTAATCCCTCAGTTATTTCAATGCTAAATTCTCCTGTTTGATATGTAAACCCTTCTGTCAAGGTGCCTCACTTCTCTAAACCAGCTTAAAAGACGCTACGAATCTTAACAACGTTCATTGAAGCTCTGTCGTCCCAACAGGTCTGTTCCTTTCACCTGAAGAAGGCCACTTGTGTTGTGGCCGAAACGTCGTGAGAATTTTATTGTGTTATTTTATTTGATCGATTTATTATTTTATTCTCATTCTACGTGACTTTACCGAAAGAACCAAAGAAGATGAATCATTGCAGTCACGAAAGCTTTAAATCGAAAAATCGCAGCAATTCAGTGCCTGCAGATAATGATTGGTGGATTATAATTCTTCCACTCAAACAGGCACAGAGCAATACGTGTTTCGAGGGTAGTGACCACATTCCGCAGGCACGAATGCTTTATGTGTCCAACTTATTCAGCAGACTGCAAGGTGTAGCCAGTTCGCCCTCTCCCACTCCTCCTGTTGTGAGTCCTAACGAGGGGGACAGGTAGGCTAAATATACAACAGCAACAAGAATGCAAAGAATAAAGTTTGGAGACAATGAGCAGGTAAATCTTGACTTAAAGCTTTCGTGACTGCAGGAAATCATATTCTTTGGGTCTTTCGGTAAAACCACGTAGATAGAAAAAATGATGAAAATATCACGACGTTTCGATCGCAACACAAGCAATCGTCATCAGGTGAAAAAAATCGCTATTTTGATGACGATTGCTTGTGTTGCGATCAAAACGTCGTGATATTTTCTTTATTTTTTCTATCTACGTGGCTTTACCGAAAGACCCAAATAAAATGAGTAGGTACTTGGCTTTGTGGTCTGTCCTCCGGAAAAATAGTCGACTCCACAACAGATGAGCACCAGAGGTTTGTGGAACGGCTAAACTTTATTTTAAAGTGTTCTTCTGAAGGACAATTGCGTATCTGCAATATCGACCAGGTACACCCTCCATGTCACAACATCGCAGCTCAAACCCCCAGCACAAAGTCCGCCCAAATCTAAATTGGGGATGTGCCTGTACTCTATAGAGCACATGGGCCTCGGGGTCCAATCCCTGGCCACCACCGCATTCATTTAAAATAAAATAAAACGCACCTGGCTACCCAAAGCTATGAGCAGAGTGCACACTTATACGTGTAATTAATCATGGGTGAGCTCACACCGGCAACAAACGCAAACAATATTTAAGTGCGAACACTAGGTAAGATTACCCAATTATACTCCTAAAGATTCCAGCGGTAATACACGGAGAAATGTCGATAGAATAAATGCAAAACAAGCAACCAAACCTGGAAATCCTGATGTTAATGCAAACAAGGAGGTAAATCAACAGTTTTAGCATTTATTGCAAAATTAAGTTGATTAAATTTGTAGTGAGTTCAACTGAGTCGCAGACGTACTCTTTGGAGGCAACACATTTATTAACACCAACACACGGGGTAACTGCCCCTTAACAGAATAACAACCTATGGTGGTGACCACCAGGCTAACTACACCATAACTATCTACAACGGACCGGACCACAGCTTGGGTCCTGGTCCACGTGTTGGAGACTCTGTAGGACATAGAACGTAGACGAAAGATTATTCAGGATGAACAACAGTGCTGGTCCCTCTGGGGGACCCGGCTTATATCCTCTGTGGCATGGCTGGCTCCGCCCGTGGCCCCGACCACTTTCCAGAATCCTCGAGCAGCATTTCGACCCTGACACGTGACCACCTCTAGCCCCTACTTGGGGCCCCTGTGTAGACTTAATCAGTCACGTGTCCTATGGGGTCAACCAGAGTGCCACGGCCTATAGTAACCTCATTCCCATGGGCGGCACTCCCACACCCTATCCTGTACGGACCGGCACTGCACGCCAAGCATGGTGCTGTCCAGCGCTATCGATCAGCGCTCACCGAGCCCCTCTAGGGCCGGTACTGCACCAACATCCGAGAGGTGTCCGCGATGTCACTACACCGCACGCCATGACCCTCTAGGGCCGGCATTACCCAGTGACATCCCGCCATGTCACTACAAATTGATGTTACTTAACCATTTACCAAAGTCATATCTTTTGCATGCCATGCATCATGTGTATCTGTCAACTACAGCATCTGTTCATTAAGTGACGCTGTTTTATTTACGTACCATTACGTTTTGAGAATACCCATATATAGGGTTTTTTTATGAAAATGTATGTTACAGTATTATATTAATTATGCTATTTGCATTTATCCCATATTCTGAGCCACGACTCGACCTTGGCTTGGCTCCAGCATTGCTCAGCTCTGGCTTAACAATGAGAATAATTTTAATTTGTAACATGCACAGTATTGTAACGTGCACAGCAAATTACTCAGAGGTGAGAGCAACCACAGACAAGGACAGGCAGCCAGGTGGTGAACCATCACCAAATCCCCCCCCCCCGCTTCCCCCCAAGTTGGTAAGTATTGATAGGTGTGAGAGGAATCCCAAACAGATAGAACAGATGGCATTTATCTCACTTGCTCTACTGCAATCTCTTGACAATCCTGGGTATTGCAATCTCGATGCCCACAGGTAGTTTCAGGACATATTGTGATCCACCAAGCCTCACATCCACAGTCCTGCATTACAGGCGTGTTCTACCACCGACCAAAAACTCAATGTCGTGAGCCACTTCTGAGCTGGGATTTGGACCATGTTCATAACTGGTTCAAGCCAAACCAAGCATAGTGGTTGTGCTTCTTATGAAGATGGCCATGTTTATAAAAGAACAAATGATTATGATAACGATGGAACTAATTATTATGGGGAAAATAACGATGACAATAATAATAATCATGATTATGGAACTAATGAAGGACATGGGATGGGTAATGATATGGTTGTCAATGTTGACTCTCATAACAATAATGGACTAATAATGATAACGGGGCTGATTAATAATGATTGGACTAATTAAAATGTGGATAGTGATCCTAATTTTGTTGGGTTTTTTTTATTTTTGCATGAATGATAATTATTGGGCAAATAAAGATGCTATTGCGAGACTATAGATGACTATTGGTCTAATGACAACGGCACCAGTGATAATAATAATAATAATGGTTGAACTCGTAACAATGATACTATTCATGTACATAGCAATAGCAAAGGTAATATAAGTTATACATATGTAGTGGGTTCAATTCAGGCGCACACTGGAACTTTAGGAGGCAACACTATTTATTATTAACACAACTCTTAACATAGGGTGGTGCCCACCGACCTATCCTCGCTAACACACACCATCACTCGCTAACACTCGCTAACACTGACGCTCTCATACGACTAGCGTGGCCAAGCCAGGAGGGCTACTGGTTGGCCACGCTGACTTGAGGCTTGACTCTTCTTCTTCTTCTTCATGAAGCGTCTTCACGAGGCATCTTCACCCCGGACCCGAGCAGCCCCGCACCAGGTGCGGAGTCCACTTATATCCGCCTCGGCATACCTGGGCCACGCCCAGGCCACGCCCACCTTCTTGAATCCTCGAGAAGGCTCAGCCCCTGGCCAGGCGACCCCAAGGTCCCCCTGGGGTCCCCGGCCCCCACCTTCATCCGGTCACGTGTCCGGCCGGGTTCATACAGAGTGCCATGGCCTGACACAACCCCCGTGGCATTGACGACAGCCTCTCGGCTCCCCGACCCGGCCGTAACGTCATTCCAATATACCCGACGTAGTGACGTCATGTGTGTACAGGCTCACACAGTAGTGACAAGTCACTACACAGATAATATGGCACAGTGAGCCCTTAACGAAACTCCAACCTCGCCTAGTCAGAGCAGGATCACACTACAGTGCCACAATAACGTCACGATACATAGAACATGATCCTCAATCTTGGTCGATCTATTGCTGGATGAAGGCCTCCCCAGGTCACTACCTCTCACAATCTTAAAATTATGTAACAAGGCGCCTAGTTTGATAAAAAAAAGGCACAATCATAATTGCACATAAGTTGTGCATACCATCGTCAAACTGCTATTTTTTACCTTTGCTTTTGCCAGCTAATACTCTGTATCTCATTAAGCATGGTGGATGGAACACTTGTTATAGCTTCAGATTGTGATGAACATGGTTTTACATCTATGTAAATGGGATTGTACTATATCACCAAACGATTGGACGGGGTGTCACTTTTATGGATAATGAGCATAGCACTGATAATCGCATTGTTGTTATTTTTCATTAAGCTGTGCCTGAATGCCATTGAGCCACACTCGGAGATATTCATCTTCACGGATGCATCTGCAAAAGATGCGTATCTGGTGCCACAAGCGGTTGCCATTGGAGTGAGAAAGAAATGCAAAGTAAGACCCTTTACTACACCCGACTCGTATACTCTTTATATCAAACCCGAATGTTATAATTGCACGTGTGATTGACAGATTAAACACGTAAAAAAACCTGAACTACATTATTGTACACCTGCAGGAAATTAAGTAATTTTATTTTAATTACTAAAGTGTGAGAATTTTATTGTGTTATTTTATTTTATCAATTTATTATTTTATTCTCATTCTACGTGACTTTACCAAAAGAACCAAAGAAGATGTCATAAGAAACTTGTAGTAATCAGTGTGAGCTTTAATGATCGTATACTGCAAAACCACATTTGATGAATGAGAGTATGTGGGAGGTGAGCGTTTAAATATAGATACAGCAAAACTTTATATTTTTCATTATAAAATATATATGCAACAACATAGTTGCAAATGCAACAAAAAATATTACTCGAAAGTATAACGAATCAACAATATGCATATCCATAATTTTAACAAGCTTTAGACATTGTACTATTTATCATTTAAATATTGCACAACATATGCTTGATGTTTCCTGGTATTAGCTCGATTTATGTCTATAAACTATTTGAAGTATGATTGCAGATAACATAACTGTATATTGTATATGCATATATTTCCAGGTGAATGTTGTGCACGTGAGATGGCCAAGATATATGCGCTCTTTGGACAATCAGGGAAACTTCCAGCGAACACGCACACTTACATACCCTGAATATGACGAAATTGCTTTTAGTACTGGGGGTTTGATGTTGAATCCAACGAGTACGGAATTTCAAGAACTAATGGTAGTCATCGGAGACCTCACAAAGACGCAGCAGGTGAGTTACGATATTTATTCACATACAATGTTCTATCACATACATATGGAACAGATGGAGCACACATTTACTCTACCGCGTTATCCTGGAAAGCCATGGTATGGCACTTCAACGCCCACAGGAAGGGGAGATTCACCAACTCTTCTCCCCACAGTGCTGGATTACAGGCGTGCACAATTATCAATCCACTGCTGGATTATGGCCTGTAGAAAGCTGCTTCCATCTCTCTTGGTTTTGCAATATAGCAACAATAACAGCCACGGAACTTGTACCAGGCTAGGTACAATGTAAGGCGAAATGAAGTGCAGAAGGCTCGCAATAAGGTCACAGGACAAACCCAGTATGTTATAAGTTAACTGACAGCGATGACTGGCAGATGCACCATCTGTGCTCCTCACTGCATTTTAGCCACACGGTTGCTTTGCTTGTTGACGTGAGCATCACTCGTTTATCATTCATTTTTGTTAGAGGGTGGCTGCCTTAATCTACCCTGATAGCGCCTTCACGAGCCTTTTCCACAAAGGCCAATATTGCAACCTATGATACCAGTCATTGGCAATTCCAATTAGTTCCACATCCTCCTATATCACATCAATCCATCACCTCTTCAACTGTTCCATGTCAATTTCGCCCACTCTATCTGGCCAATCAGAAACTGTTTGAGCATGCAGTGGCTGGGCATATGCGCGACATAATCCAGCCAACACAGCCTCGCCAACTGGAGGAGCTCAGATATGCGACTACAGTCCAGATCTTTCAAGGATCAATGACTTCCTTTGACAATTCAGTCGAGTTAAACCCAGGATGAATTACAGGCAGGCCAGCCTAAATGTTTCAAATCGGTGCACATATTTATTTACCGGATTCTATGTTTTGCAAGCACAGATAAGGGATGGCATAACTGTAGCTAATAATAATCCGAAGCTTCATATGGAGTGATTAACCAGGTAGCTTCCACACAGCATTACACAGTTGATGATAATGTAATGACACTTGACTGATTCAGAGTGAGACCTCCAATGCTGAACCAGAGGTGGTCACAAGCACACTGCCCAGGTATTGAATATTCTCCACAACTGCCCCATTACTCAAGGGTAGTTGATGGGGTAGAGTATTTGATCATATAAAATACCCAGGCAAATGCTTTGTCTCGGCAGGACTGATGAAAAGGCCACATCAATCAGCCTCCCATTGTGTGTGCACCAGATGGAAATCCTCCAGTACAGCTATGGAAAGCGTCTCGAACTACATGGTCAAAATATGTGTTAAATAGTGTAGGGCCAGTGGACATTCCTGTCACACCCTAAGGTGACCCAGAAGTGCCTCTGATTCCTGGCAACGCAGCTTTACTCTGGCATGTCCATCATCATGAAGGTCCTTAATGATTATGAGAATAGGGCCAGGGACCCCAAAAGCATGCGGAATAATACAAAGCCCAGGCCTATTAATGGAAGCATAGGCCTTGACCAGGTCTATAAAGCAGACATATAGATCCTGTATAAAGTCCCTACATCTCTGCTGCAGCAGGGCGATAAGGAACATGGATTCTATATCTGAAAAATAAATTGGGGAACCACAAAATTCTTCTCAGAGTGCCTGGCAAGGCAATGTGGAACAATCATTGTCAGGACCTTTCCCAGCACAATGAGGAGAGAGATGCCCAAGTAGTTATTGTAATCCATGTGGCCTCCTTCTTAAAAAGGTGGACAATCAGGGCATCCTTCCATGTAATACTCTACCTACTACCTGAAGACGAGAAGAAGCTATCTCTTCATCGTCGCAGTGGATATTTTATTTTCTGTTCCAATCCTTTGCTACAAATCGGTAATTATTCACCATTGGCCATCGCCCTTTATAGTAATGAATTATATCCAAGCCGAATTTTCTTAACAGCTTGAATTATGTCAATGAACCTGCATGTGTCCGCTAAATATAGGTGTTCCTCTTTCTGTCTCTCAGTTCCAGCATACATCTTGCCATATTTATTTTCGCGCTTTTAAGCTTTTGTTCAATTTTATTCTATAAAGACCATGTTTTTGATTCTCATGTCATATCAGATAAACATGCAATTATATATAAAACATTTTTTTAGCACATTGATATTTAATTTTAAATGATCACGTTCAGCCTTCCAAAAACACTACTTTTGTGCACATCTTTATTTTATCGTTTTATCATTTTAATTTCAGTCTGCTCACAATTCGCCCAGGCAGCTAAATCTATACAAAATGGGACCTTTTAGCTAGCCAGTATCAAAGTATGAAAAAATTAAGACAAACAAAAATGTTTGTTTGCATGTTCACCACAAGTACGTGTGGTTAATTACAGGTTTGATTCCTTGCTGAAGGTTTGTATTTGGTGTTTAAACATCTCAACGTCTGTTTTATTGCCAGAAAGCATAACGTTTATTCAGATTTTTTTGCATATCTAATTGTCTGGTGGCAGGATTGCCATCTATCATTCACATGAATTAAGCTCCATTATTCAACAAAATTGTGACGCAATAATTTCCATGCGTACATTTTATTTCATGATGACACCCTGAGTACCATTATGGCGGGATAAAGTAACGACGTCAAAATGTTAAGGCATTTGTGATTTTGTATTAAAACTGTGACGCATTTATGCTTGCATTTACTTGTGCAAAATTCATTTTAACCAGTATGTATTTCACCTTTTCAGGTGAACCTTTTAAATGTCCGTCATGTTGATACAACGACCAGCAAAGTCCTTACATTTCCAGTTGACAATTCTGTGAGCGACATTGTCATTTTCTATACGGGGACAGTCTCTGCATCACCTATCATTACGATTTCTGATCCATCAGGTACGCAAATTATGTCTTACTTTTTTGTTGTAATGGGTTCTAGACGTTTGATTGCAATCATATGCATATGGGTGGGAAAATTGTATTCTAACCTACACTCTCTATTTAGAAACTATATTGTAGAAGTAAATTGATGTTTCCAGATTTAACCATTCACCAAGCAGTCACTTTTCATCTCACATTACCCTAAATAATGAAAACTACATTGCATGAGAGTGACGTGAGGGGTGAACATTGCAGTTGTCAAACAATTAACAATCTCGAATTAAAAACACAGTATTAGATTTAAAATACCCCATGAAGCAGTGGTTAACTTAAAATATTCGTAGATTTAAATTTAAAACAATAACACTTTCAGGATATACACATTCACCATTCACAATTTCATTGTACACACCATGTTTTCAGTCTACCACATTTTAAAAGAGCAAACGCTTAGCTTAAAAGCTGTCTTCATTCACATTCATCATCACATTTTTACGATTTTATTGAATTTAAGTTTATGATATAAACTTAAATTGCATGGATGATCCCATTTAGACAGTTGGCCAGCTATTTTACAAGGGATACCCATGGTGCATAAACAGAGCAAAGCAAAACAAAGGCAAAAACATTAATATTGTAGAGAACGAGTACAGGGTCCTAAAGGAATATTGTCCAATGAACAAACGAGGTATCTAATGGTTGTAAACAAAACACACGGGAATCAAAAAACGGTACAATATAAGCGACCAAAAGGTTCCAGAAAAAGTTAGGTACATGTGCAAGTATGCTCTGTGTTTTGGTTTAATAAATAAGTAATGAGGGAGAGTGAAAAGAGGAAACCGAGCTGCAGATGAGTGGTAAGGGTATTCCAGAAACATGGATAAGCAAGGCAGAAAAAAACTCTTTAGTAAACAAAGTTTAAGCAAATGTAATTGTTTGCAGGAATCAGGAAGCACTTCTGAGGCTTTGGGAGGGAGTTATATGAATTAAGTGTTGCACACTGTAAATGAAGGACGTAGGCAGTTGCTCCAAATCGAGGGCAAACACATTTATTGTGATAATCTGTAAAATGCAACAGCACGTGTGTTACACACATGTACAGTATGTCATTGTCCATGTTTCTGGTCTATGTGTCATAGACAGTATGCAACTATTGATTTACTGACCGGAGATGGGAGAATGCAATTTGGTTTACATGCAACAGTTCAAATCTATTGAGAAACTAAATGATGAACAAAATGGTATCACTCTAAATAATGAAATAACGATCAGTGCAATAAATAATACACTAAACATTCGGGGCAAAGTAAACAACCTATCTTAAACGACAAGAACACGATGACGTCTGCCTGGGACACACAACAAATGCATACATTTACACACAACATTGATACATTACAGACAGCTTGTGATAGGTATACATCTGCAAGATAATAAATATTAGATTTTTCGTTTTATTATACTCTTATCACTCACCCCATTACTCTAACCAATCTCCGTGGTGTGTATGTGTGTGAATGTGTGCATTTTTTTACCCCATAGGTACAATGAATAGTGCAGTTGCAGGAAATACAACACTTTTATCGACCCAAGTATCTGGAAGCACTTTTATCATTCGCTTAAAGGAGCCAAAAATTTGTGGAGTTTGGAAAATTCAGATCACATCACCGGGAACTTCAAGTTTACGTATCATCGGTAATGAAAGTCCTCGAACACCTCAATCTTCTGTCCTACCAGGAATTTTTATCCTACCAACATAGGAGCATAGACACTGTGTAACATCTAAGTTCGGACACTTTGAACTTCAATTGCGGACAATGTACTTACTTTTCGATTTAAAGCTTTCGTGACTGCAAGGATTCATCTTCTTTGGTTCTTTCGGTAAAGTCACGTAGAATGAGAATAAAATAATAAATTGATAAAATAAAATAACACAATAATATTCTCATTCTACGTGACTTTACCGAAAGAACCAAAGAAAATGTACTTACTGTATACTTACAGAGATGTTGTGATAGTTGGGCAAGTGTACAGGATGAAGGAGGGTGGGTTATTGACATAGGCACAGGGGTGGCACCCAGAGGTTGCCAGACAAAAGACCACATTGTAGTTGTGATGAGTTTTGTGTCAACTGCCATGGCCGTAATGTCGCACCTCCGACTAGCACGATTGGCTACCTATGGTGCATAAGAAGTTCAACATAATACATATATGTCACTGGGACCTTTACAATAACTGTGATGTGAACAACTTAATACTTATGTTGTTCATTCAGATTAGAACGCCATATTTAAATTCAGTGGACCTAATGCAATCGTGCACGAACAAAGGCAATACTGAAATGTATTACATAGACAGCATTGACATTAAACCCATGATAGCAGTTGGAGGTAATGACCACAATGGAAAGGACATTCCAAGTGGTGGTCACAACAAAGATGGAGCAACTTCCTATTGTTATAAATGCGATTGCATATGTAATATACAGCAAATAAACATGCATGGATTGCTTTAGTTATTTCATTTGATGCATTTTTGTTGTAATGTATATATTGGGGTTGCGAGGTGGTACAGTGGTTAGATCACTGCACTATGAACCCGGAGACCTAGGTTCGATTCTTGGCCATGGCTAATGTATGGTCAAAACCAGATGACTGACCTGGTATTGGAGTTTGTTTGACAAAGGGGTAATTTTGCCCATTATCCCCCAGGTACATCAACATGTGCTGCTTCTTGTGACTTGTTGAGGATGTTGCTGTGTTATAATCCTGGCGATCTGAGCTTCATTGCCCTAAAGAGTTAACATCGGCTGTGAGTGATATCTCAACCCAGCCTTTAATGTGTACCTGTTTCGATCTATGAACATCAACTCAGAGAAAAAAAATGTGGCCATGTTTGTATAATAATACCGTACAATTTCGTGTCTCGCCTTAATCAGGACTTAGTAACAATACTTCCCACAAATATTCCATGGTGCAAAATGTACGTTATGTCATTACGCCTATAATGGTTTGTTATATTTGTACACTTTCAGGACAAAGCTCTTTGAATTTCATCTACAAGTTTGGAGTTGAAGATGATGTCGGGCCGCACCCTGGTATAAGGGTTATCACGAATAAACCATCAACAGGTTAGAGCATAAATTCTCATATATACGCCTACATAAACACGGTGAGGCCTCTACCCACAAATATTACAAGTTTGGATGCAAACTAAATGCATAGCTTGTCACCCAACACGGATTTTATTGGAGGCTAAAGTCTATTGTGTCCCCCAAGTCTACCAAATGCAGGAGTGGAAGGCGGCCTTACCAGTATCTACCTATCCACTCCCTCATGTTTGCCTGTGTGGCAATCACTTTGAATACTGAGACAGAATGCAAGACTTTAATAGATGTGGCAGTAACAAAATACATTAAAATTACAATAAATTCAATTCTTACCAAATCTGATTTTGGTTCGTGTTGGTATGATAGTTTGGTGATGGTATGATTTCTACTTCCACTAGTCCCAGTTACAGTCTGTCTGTGATGTTATAGTGAGTAGTTGAGGCCAAAGACCAGAGACATCATTCATATTCCAATGTCAGGCCACATCCCCAGAACACAGAAGGCGAGGCTCAGTTTTATTTAGAACAATATAAACAACATAACATACTCCATACTAAGTCTGATTGCACACAAACGTTGCAGAATTACTTAATTACATATTCACATCATGTTAAATTATCCTCTCATGTTACATACATGTGTGGTGCCGCCGCAGCGGAGCCACTCCGTCGGGGGCCGTACCCACCACCGTGACACCACCACCGAGGGGGGATGACAACGCCGACGCGGCGTGCCCTCGCCGCCCCCCCCCCCCCCCGAACACACACACCCCACGTAGAGCCGGGAAGGAAGGTCGCCTGGCCGACGGGTTTTTTTCCAGAAGCCCCTAATGGGATTAAGCTTCATGGTCTCCTGCGGCCAGGGAATTGGACGACCTGCCACCAGGGCTAGTCGTCACCGCGGCGCCATGGCCTGATATTGTAATGGCATGGTCACAGCAGGGGCAGTAAAAGCCACCGCGGATGCAATCACACACACACGGCACAGGGCGTGGGAACAGCGGTACGCCTTGTTCATAGGTAAAATCAGGGACCCCAATAACAATAGGACCGGAGCATTCCGAAATCTGAATGGACAAGGCAGCACGGGGCGTGGGATCAGCGGAACGCTTTTGTTATAGGTAAACGTTACGGAGCAGAATGTGAAAGAGACGAGAATAACTCAGCCCCTGATTAGACAAAGGGCACGGGTGGAAGAAGGAAATCACCAGGAAAAGCCTTTGCGATCGGGTGGATAAAAGACGGAGGCTTAGCGTAGCCAAGGCAGTTCTTATTCATATCATCGCGGTCCACGGAGCAGGAGAGTCAGCCGTTCGAGACGTCCATGTGACGAGCTCCAGCGCTGCCAAGCTCAACCCTCTACGGAGACGTTGTTGTATCCTCAACTCTTGTAACTCCATTTTAACCCACTTCCCAATGTGGTATCGACTGCAAACTTGGTATACTTATGTCATACTGATGACAATACTATATTATATCATAAAAAAATCTATATTTTTAAACGTTCTTTGTTATATGTTATGTTTCGACTTGGGTCTAATTGTCCACGGTAAACTCACGTTGGCTGTAAATCACCACGGTCCCTTACGTTGTGGCAAGCTTAGGGGCCACTTCCTGGAGTCGTAGAGTTCTACCATTACTAGTACGGTACAGTCCATTAAAGCGTGTTTTTAAAATAGTATTTTAAATATTACTTATTGGTTGACAGACACTCTTTACACTGCACAACCAGGGTTAAGATCGTCATGGCTGTCTTAAACAATGTGACCCAGACGAGAGCCCAAATATATGTTTTTTTATTGAGACTGCCTTCCAGAACCTTCCCTGTCCTTCCTCCACCTCATGGTAACTCCTGCCAATCTTCTAACTCTGTTCTCCCTCATTTGTGAGGGTCGGCTCGGGCTTGGGGAAATATTGTCTTTAAAAAATAAAATTTTAGAAACTCTGAAAAGCCCAAACCCAAACTTCCTCAAACAGGAGCCAATGAGCATGAGACAGAGTCCAGTCAGAGCTTTGTTTTCTAAGTAATTTTCTCAACCTCACAGGAACAGTTTTACAAAGAAAGTTGCAGTTGCTTTATTTTCATGAACCGTGAACCTGCCAAATAAAAAGAAAAATGGGATGTGAAATTGATTTTGGGGGTCACAGGACAATAGACAAAGTCAACGTGAATGGAAATTCAATAGTACTTGGTTAGGTTTAACAAGATCAACACAGTCTGAATAGTTAATCATGAAAGTTGACTCCATTGCACAGCCATGGAAGTAGGGGAGTGATCCTTGGCTCGGGGCCACCAAAATTGCAAATTCGCAGGTAACAGACAGAGGTCGAGCAGGACTGCACGGGTCGTAGACTCGCAGGCCTTGGCACAAGCCAAACTTGGTGAACCTACTGGAATCTTCCCTTCTCCATTGTACCGCGTGACTCCCTTGTTATCTTGTCTGCCACCTTCTCTAACTCTACATACACTGCACTCAACCTGTCCTCTCTCCCTTCGTATGCTGCCTTGCTACAACTTTTCCTAGCCCCTACCCACTCAATACTTACCCTCAAAACCATAACAGGGCACATCGCTTCTCACCACAAATCTCAAGCTTCACCTCTCTCCATTAATTATGACATTTACGTGGTCATAACACTGGTGTTGGTGTCAATTGAGTAGATTGTGGTGGTGGTGGTGGTGGTTGTATCCGTTTTAAAGTTGAGGTCGCATGAAGTGACTTTGGCCAATGGTACCCAGGTCTAGTATGTGCTACATATGATTATGACGATGATGGTTGGTGATTGATGGGCGAAGGTGAATAATGGTGAGTCATGATGAGTTTTGGTTTGTCAGTTATGGGTAATGGGTGATAGTGTATAAAGGTGATTGTGTTAATGAGTGATGGTGGCTTTGCAGGCGTGCCGCTATTGGTGGAAGTCACCATTACAGGCGAAGACACCAGCAGTGCTGTTGCTGAGACGCTGGCGCTGCTAGCACCTGATGGTCGACCTCTTCAAATTATTTTGTTGAACGACACCAGCGCAGGAGACTATATTGGAAGGATTGACTCCCTCCCAGTGGACGAGTTCTCTGTGTACGTCAGCGGGAAGGACTCGAGAAATGACACCTTTGGTCGAGTATTTCCAACAGTTTCTCAAGTCACCACGATAACACTAGAGGTAATTTCCCATCAATGGCTTCCCTACTCTCTGGATTTCTCCACAGTGAAACAAACAATTATTATTTTAACCCATTATTTCTCATACCTGAGAAAATACTAATGAAATCAGAGAATACAATGCAAATAACACAAAAATGATTGCAGACGACATAGTCAACAGTGAGTACATCCGGTTATCACGCTTTTCTACGTACGGTGTGAAAGAAGTTCAACATATATACATACAAAATAAAGGAGGTTTATGATTGTTAATTCACGAATGGTTTGCTTAAGGAAAAAAGATGGGAGCATTATACACGATAGGGATAACATCTAAATTAGGAATGGAATTCTATGCAGATCACTGGCAAAAAGATAATATATTTCTTGCCTGATGACAGAGGCTTGTGTTGCCCCCGAAACGTCGTGATTTAGTTTATTTTATTTCTACCTACGTAACTTTACCGAAAGAACCGAAGACTATGATTCCTGTAGTCACGAATGCTTCAAATCAAGAGAGAATCTATATATATCCCTGAGATTTTTTTTCAGAAGGAAACTCCCAAAGTCAGAATTGAATACATAAACACCGCACTTCGCAGTATGAAAAATGTTGAGCTCATGGACTATTTGATTTCGCCATCAAAGAAATAGGAGTAGTTGTTGCAACAACATTCGCAGGTTCTAATCCGTTCACGATTTGAATCCTGGTGTATTAAGAAAAAATACTACATACCATCTGCTTCACAGTGACAGTGGTTGTGAAAGGTCCCTTGCCATCATTTAGCGAGTCGGCGATGTTATGCTGGAATGCAAGTCTTATACCAACTGCGAAAACTGAAAATTGTTATTTAGACTCATTGAGGCTTCGTGTGTAAACTAGCATAACAATATTGATCAATTAATTATTGCACATGATTGAATTGTTGACTGAGATCAATGGGAAAATAATCAACAGCACATTTTAAGGTCAACCAACCGCAGGAGCAAGATACATTGAGGATAGGTTTGCAGTGCCACGCTTTTGTGGAGAGCTGCTCGTCCCTTGGAGCAGCGAGGCTGGGTCCACAATCCCTAGAGTCCATCCTGTGCCAGCAATGTGCAGGACAACTGGATAGGTCATGCAGCATGAATGACAGCCCAAAATACCCACACAACTCACAGGGGATTAGTTCAATCTTAGTTGGCGCCACATCCAAACCTCTTCGCAATGTTTATTTTTATTTTATTCCAGCAGCCTAGCTTGTTATCTTGCCACGGTTTTACATTCGAGAAAGAGGAGGTGAAATTGGCTATGATAGAACGCTATCATCTGTTAGACTAATGCGAGCCCAGCGCCAAGCCATCTTCAGGAAATCCGAGTACGGTTATAATTACAATACATCAATCATAACGCAGTACTGTACGATGTAAAAATAAATATAATTGCATAACATCTTGAACCCATTTCAGCATTATAAAGTATAACATATGACCTTATAGAGCCACACAAATGGTCGGTTTGTCTCTGAATCTCTCACAGATTGTTTCACCAACGCCTTATCCAAAGATCGCCATTGACATCCCAACCTACCTTAATGTGTCCGTCACTAACTCTGGTGATGCTGACACATTCACAGCTACAGTCAGTGTGGGCCCTGGCTTCATTGTCAGTATTCTTCCTTCGTATAGGTAAATATGTTTTACTCACACCTATATACATTAAGTGTTTTTTTTTCAATTCCACTGCTATATGATGGCCTCTAAGCACCATGCAGGTCATAGAGGTTGTGTACCACGCTGGTCAGTACTGGTTGGTGAAGGCAGACAGCATAGACGTGGATGAGTAGACAGTACAGTGTAAGAATAGATGTTCTGCATTGTCCACTCAATAACTGTCTACGCTGATGTCTGCTTAGCTTCTGATATTAGGCACATTCTGGTCAATTGGTCATAGGCTATAGCTCTGAACCAATTGTAGATATATATATCTGAGAACTCCTCTTATCTATTTTAATGTGAGGTCCTATTATTCAAAGGGTCATCCGTGATTTAAACTACTTTATGCACGGATTAATCATAAATAATTGCAGATAGGGGAGTAATCTGTCACACAACTCCAATTATACACTAAAATGTCGCCCAAGCCCACAAGGGTAAAGTGTCTCCATGTTTTTTGTGTGTCTCTCTGTGTCTTTGTGGGTGTCTCTGTTTTGTCTGTGTTTATTCATGTCTTTGTGTGGCTCCAATTTTTTTGTGGATAACCCACGAGTGATTATGATATTGCAGGTAACTGGATGCCATTCCACATTAAATTCGAAGGTAATGGCAGATAATAGGAAGACTAGGGGCATGGATAATTGGGAGTTTTTGCCAATCCTATAGCTCCTTGAGAAAATATGAATTGTAAGGTAATAGTGTTGTAGATAAGAGGATTTCTGTAAATTTCGGTTATGAGACAATATTTACAATGGATAGATGTGCTTTATTCTTATCATTATTATTATTATTTAAGCTGCATATTCTGAGATTTCTGACATGTGTTGGAAGCTTATTAATTTAAGGGGGGGACTGTGAGGTGCACTCCAGCAACATCGTTGTGGCATCATTCCTATAATTTGTAATATATTATAAATACAGCTATGTCAAAAAAGTGCATGTGAAAGTATTATACAATTATTATTTTTCTCATTCATACATTTTCAAACTCTTGTCAGACAGCCTGGGATAAACAGCCGAGCGGTGTTTCTACAAAGTATAATATATTTCGTTTGTTGCATGATCCATTAAATTATGAAATAATATATAAATGATAAGGCTGACTTCATTCATAAACTTCAAATTGTTGGAGACGTCTCTTTTCTCAACAAGTTTGGCACAGGAAGCGATCCCAGGCTACTGTGATGAAATTTGCACTTCAATATCGGCAAATCCATCTAAATTTTGATTCAAATGCCTGACGGTCAAATGTATTAAATGTATGCCACTTCTTAAACTAATTCAGCTAGCATAGCAATTCATATGAGGAAAGGTTCGAAAATAAACAACTAATATTCTGAAACCACAAATGGCATTCTGAGGAAGAAGATTAATATGAAGGAAACGTGCTTAACTTAATATTGAATACACAGAACTCTTTAAAATTATGAAGAAAATAATGAGAATATAAATCAGAGATGACACACATTATTGGATGTGTCATAGCATGCAACGGGTGCATGAAAACAGCAATACGGAGGTTCATAATCGGCCATTCACAAATGAAACCCCTTTGAAAATCAAACTCGTGATCGAGATTAAACCCTCAATTTAGTAAATAAATATTATGAAGATTTCCATAGCAAAGCAACACAAATATATAGTTTTGGAAGCAGAACTCTTAAAGGATGAAGAAGAAGTTCCAGATTTCACACTTAAGCTCCACCCTTCACGGTCTGCAAAGTGGAAGACGCCTGGATCAGATGACATAACATCAAAAAGTGGGACCAATTCTTGGAACAATAATAGCAGCTTTCTTCACATTTTATAACACATGTCCAATAATGAAACAAAGAGGTTGATGAGAGTTTGGTGTGATCATTGAACTCAATTAGATCATGAAAATTCAGATACCAATTGGCCAAAATAAGAAAGTGTTTGATGATTGACATTTATGTCTGTCCTCTTAAAATTTTCAGGATATTACCTTAGTTTGGTCATATTTCCTTCATGTTTCCACTGAAATGTAATAAAACCCGGGTATTGTGCTGGCAGTCCTGACACTCTGGGTTCGAATCCGGGCAGCTGCCTGTGATTAAATTGGGTTCTCAAGTGTAATGTGTAGGTGTAAAGTAGTGATGCAGTGTTTGGGGCACTGCAATATGATATGATGCAGATGACTCGAGTTCAATTCCTAGCCAATTTTAACATCAGTGGCGTTACCTGATCAGCGTGGCAAGGTATGGTCAAATGACCCCTGTAACTGAGACATCATGGGGAGGCTATTATCCCACAGTGGATTGACAAAGGACTGTAAATCATCAATATTAATATTCATGTCTGTGTAACAAGTTTTAAAATGTGTTATTTTTTTTTTATTCCTGTGATGAAATCATTGTTTTTTTTGTAATTGTTATTAACTTGGATTGGTTGGTGCTTATGCAGATTCAACATCAACAGGAACAGCTCCGTAATTTTAACGCTGAAGCTAGAAACCAATTCTACAGTGGAAATCGGAACGATTGGCGCATTTTTACTGGTAGTTCACGGAGCAAACTCTACCTCCAACTTCATCGATTTTCAAGCTCAACTTCTAAAGGTAATGATATATAATATTGAAATGACAAAGCTGATCCCATTGACATATATTTTTAATAAATTGACTCTTGGCGATGAAATCAAATGCCATCTGGAGTGATTCTTTCTAAAAGTGATTCCTTGTAACGCCAGATACTATCAAAAACTAATATTTATAATGCGTGTGATCCTGATAATAAGCACTGTGCTTAAAGGTGTTCACGATCTTGCACCAGTTCTGTGTAGGCTTTTCAAGCTCTTATATAGTACGCACTCCGTATCAACAACTGGGAAATTAGCTCAGATCCATCCAGTCCCAAAAAGGGTGATTCATCTTGCATGTGTAATTATCGTCCAATCGCCTTAACACCATTAATATGAAACGTAGTAATAGTAAATGAGACTATCCTGGTCTCTTGAACTTGAAAGTGAGGAATATATAATCAATGATCATCTTCTCCATCACTTGGATTCATTATCATTTAGTGATCATCAGTTTGGGTTCCATCAAGCATGGTTTACGTGTATTCATTTAGCTTATTTTAACACGTAGGCTTTCGCGATCAATATAATCCTATTTACAGGTTTTGTTTTTTTTAGGTTAGATCGCGTAAATATAAAATTTTCGTTACTGTTGCCCAAGTGCTCTGTGCACACTTTTTGCTATGTATGAACCAGCACAACAAGTAAACATTCTCTCTATGTAAAACTTTGGTAGAAAACAAATGTAGCAATAACACTGAGTATGCAAAGTGCCAATTTCTGGAACGTAACTATAATCTTTGCGAAACATGTAATCAAGAATCAAAGCGATTGATTCTCCTGCCCTCATGAACGGCACCGTTGGAGTAAGCGTGTTGAATTAAACTAACACTTCAAGAGCTATCAACGTAAATATTTTTTTTCAATTAACAGTATGCGTCGGTTTATTGTTAGGCAAAGGGGAGCAACCGCACATCAATTAATTTATATACCATTACATTGATCCATAGAAGGGTCCAGTTTCACTTGCCCAATTATTATTTTTTGTGACTAATGGACGCTTTCCCTGCTCAAAGAGTTAAATTAAATATGTAGAACTAATCCGAATATTATTTGCCTCGCAATCATAGTACAGTAATAGAGCTAGTGTTACATTTTATGAGGGAGCGTTTTATTGTCACAGGTCACTGAGGAACTTAAATTTCCTCTGCAACCTAAAACACATTCATGCAGCATTGAATAGCTCCCAAAATCACTGAGCGAAGTTTGCTGTAGTCTTCTTGTATTGGATATGGGATGTTGTAGTCAGTGTAATTGGTCCTGCCACTTTCTGTCAGCTAGTTAACACACCTCCTTTATTATTCATGTTTTATGGGGAGGTCGGCACTCTCTACTTAACAATGTCATAGCATATTCTTGATTCTTTCGGTAAAGTCACGTAGAAGGGAAACAATAATTATCATTTTATAATTATTATTTTATCGTTTCCGTTCTACGTGACTTTACCGAAAGAACCAAGAATATGAATCCCTGCAGTCACGAAAGCTTTAAATCAAAATGTCATAGCAGCTGCATATTCCACAATCCCCTCACCATGATTGGGACGAGGGAGAAAATGATTGGGACGAGGGAGATAACTTCTGTTCCACCAACTGATATGTTTTATTTCTCTTCCTCGTTTTCCTTTGCTTGCTCCATGCAGAATCGATGTCATAAATTCTCCAGATCACGCTCTTATGATGTATCCCACATATGCTGTTCTTAGTCTCATTCGTTTCCAGAGTAACTCATGTATCCAATGTTCCCTCTCCATCCGAACTTTTTTACGTTCTAAATTACATTATTGTAAGACTTACATTGCGTGACTAGTCAAGCTGATTGTCCTGTGAGCTTTACATTCTAGGGTCGTGGGCTTTTGGGGAATTGGAAAGAACAGAAACTGCTCAATTTCCTCAATTCGATTGTTTCCTCATATATCTTATTTTTAAAAAATACTCACTAGTTCCCCCTTCCATTATCCTATTACTTCCAACATATCACTGGGTACCACATCCATATTGTTTCCTTTTTTAAACTTTTTAAATGTACATTTTAGGCTCGTGACACCTGGGTTATTATGCGTATTAACATAAGCCAGTATGGTCAACAAAGCATATCCACTGATGAAGGCAGCATATTAATAATCACGTATATTTGTTCTGCTCCAGCAAGGCAAAACAAAAGCCAACAGGACAAATCTATCTGCGTAAAACCTCATAAGTATGTATATTTAAATTAACGTGTATCTACCACGAATGTCCCCCCTCCCCTTTGCGCACAGTATGATGATGATTCATTTCCAACCTGTGAAATTATGGCTCAAAGAAAATGCCCGAAGATGCTCGAGGTCACGAAGTGCAAAACCAGCACGTGGAACGCGACCATCCAGTTCAATGACACTGGGTCGGGAATCAAAATAATAGATCCACCTGGTGACATGAGCAACATCACTGTCGGGAAGACGTTGACCAAGAGCTATTCCGGAGACTGCTGCAACACGGTGTTTAGCGTTAATGTCACAGATATGGCTGAGAACTTACGTGTGTGCTCCTACGACATGAAAGCATCAGCAGGGATTACGATGTTCCATATTGGCATTTGGCAAATAGTCATATTTACATTTGGCCTGGCACTAAGTGGAATTACTAATGTCATGTGATTTCAAATGTTTGACATGTGGATTACAAGCAAGACATGTGTCTATTTTGTGGGAGAAAATATTATTGTCCTCTTCATGTGTAGTGATATAAAATTTTCAACACAAGACCTGGCAATATATTTACACTAATTATGTGAGGTCTGATGCAAGTAATACATAAAATAGGGATCAGATAATGTTGTCTCCCCACACTTCAATACTGGTACAGGGATAATTTTACAGGGAACATTTAAAATGTCGATTTTTTTGTATTAATATTTTGAGGTGATCAATATTTAATATTGTGGGTATTGTAGCAAATGTGGATGGATGTGTTAAAAAAATATATAGACTACTGATCAAGCAGCTGTAATGAAGTAAAGTGCTATTGCCCCATGTCAGAAGTTAATGTGCTTGCATTGTTATCTCAGGAGAAACATGAACGAAGACCCGTGGGCGTGGCAAATTATGCTAAACTGTCAGAGAATATCTGGTCAATCACATATTGCTTTTATATATGATTATATGGGTTTAGTCCGATAAGTGGTTGATTTAATTGCCTTGAAAATAAGAAACACTGTGAATGTATCAGTTTTATGAATGGTTAGAATTTCTGTTGCAAATGGTGGAAGGGAGTGGTAAAAACCTACGCATTAGTGGCACAGCATGTGTTGGTCTGACTTGTCAAAACGTTGGGAGAACAGCTGTCTCTATTACCTCTATCTTCGCACAATCATGTGGTTTAATAACAAGAGCAAATACAATTTACTTTTGATTACTAGTACTTCATGCGGTGTTAAACAACATAGTGTGGCAGGTCAACATTAGGCAGTGCAATAAATCCATTCTTATCGTTTACTATGCTTCACGCCATTGCCAAGCAGCACTGGCCCGCATGCTGAAGCATGGTCATAAAATTCCCCCGACCCGCATGGCATGCATAGGGAGGCCCTCATTCACCATTGTTTTTAAAAAGGGCACATATTTGTGGTACTATGAAACAATCAAATACTCTTGAAGGTACAGAATTGCCCACACGTCTTATTCCCGACACAGTTTATTTGGGTAATTTAAAATGTGCCTGTATGGACTATTGCATGTTATTATAATGAGCAAAGTGAGACGATTGATATTGCCATCACCATCATTGCTGGATCAATTATTCCACACACCATGTTAAAATAAAGCAACAAAAACGTAGAAATGTAATGCAATAGTATTACACACGAGGTTCAGTATCCGATGTAATGCACCAAAATCATAGTTTTGCATGAGATTGTTTGGTTTCGTTTTTTTATAATAGAAAATAATGATTTTAACTTTGTAATGCGTTCACTCATTCTTCAAGAGAGAGACAGCTCAGAGGTGTGAGCAACCACAGACAAGCAGGAAAGGAAGCCGCAGCAAGCCGATTAAAAATTATCCCCCTTCAAGCTCTGCAGTCCTCTATATATGAAGGTGTTATCGGCCAAAATGTGGGTGGTGATTACATGGGGGAGAAAATCGGAGCACCCAGAGAAAATCTACACATGCGTGGGAGCAACACTCTATCCTATACAGATAGAAAAGGGGGAGTCCACAGTCTTGCCTACCACATTCTTCTGACAATCCAGGGTATGGCACCTCAACGTCCACGAGAAGGGAGTTTCATAGCATGTGTGATTCACCAACCTTCACTGCCTCGCTGACATACGAAAGAACAAGAAGAAGCTGCCTCCACAGTGCTGGAATAGAGGCGTGTGCCACCACCATCTGGCAAATTATGAAAGGCACTAATGGCCCCGGTGAAGAAAGGTAAACTTAAAATAAATTCACTAAATAATATGGTAACAAAGAAGAAGAGCATGCATATGCCTGGATTCGGTAACGCTTTCTAACATATGTTTGTTCTTAGAAGTACTTAATGTTATTCTATCAACTTTGATCAATTTGACTGGTTTTCAATCAGGTCCCAAATAGCAACACAACTATATACTTCGTGTGGTTGATGCATTCCAAAAAAGGGTGCACAAAGCGAAACTCGAAGGAAACCGCTGCCTGCTGAGTAAAGCATACATTACTGTACACTGTTGTTTTACAATGTGCAACCACATAGCCACATATGGGTGAGTTCAAACCGCAAATCGCGAATTTTGAGTAGAAATAAGTTAGCCACACGTACGCAAAATTGTAAAAACCAAAACCGCACAGAGATAGAAAACCCTAAACAAAAGATTCGTTCATATTGCATTACCTTCATGAGAGCGATCGTGATATCCGCCAATGCTCCTTCTCTACGCTGAAAGGCAGTGGAAAACAGTGTCACCATTTAGTCAAGCTGGATGCCTTGCTGCCGTTCTCTACTGGTCCGTGTGTCTTTTCTAAGCAAAGGTTTATCTAAAATAGACTTTCGATTCTTTAAATTTCTTCTGCAGAAAGTTGAATTCACCGACTGAGCAACCCTGTCTCTCCACCCACAATGGAACCTATCTTTAACTTGTGACTGGTTCTACAGCCCATACAACAACATGATGCTTCTACCTGGGCAACTCTGCAAAGTGTAAATGAAATCCGATTCGCCTCTTAAAAATACATACATCACGCTAAATGCAGTTATTTTACTTTGGGAAATATTTTTAAGGTATCCCCACGCCATGCAGGGGTGCAATTTTTTTTTACCATACTTGACCACGCTGGTCAGTGCAGGTTGAAGCCAATTGCAATGAAAGTGACCACAACAGCTAAGTAACACCGATGACAAGATCTGTTCATTTTCAGGGAAAGCATTCGGGCAATTGCACATTTGAAAAAAAAAACCACTTTGAAGCCACGGATAATATTCATGGCGAGTTATACCGGCTGCCCTCTTCCTCAACCTGCTTTGATCAGCGTGGTGAAGGATAGGCAAACATCTTCTTTGGTTCTTTCGGTAAAGTCACGTAGAATGAGAATAAAATAATAAATTGATAAAATAAAATAACGCAATAAAATTCTCACGATGTTTTGGCCACAACACAAGCGGCCTTCATCAGGTGAAGGGACGAGACTGTCTGGAGGACAGCGCTGGAGCGAATACAGCCAAGCTCAGACCGCGACCTTTAAGCTGTGTGAGAAGAAACAGAGTGCCTTGACAAAGGAATTAGCAGAGAATTTAGCATTGAAATAGCTGAGTGATTAGCTTGTGACTGGTCACAGAAATGGCTATGTTAAAGTCAAAGCCTACACATCTACAGAAGCACCTAGTACAAATCAAACAGGATAATTTAGCATTGAAATAGCTGAATGATTAGCTTGTGACTGGTCACAGAAATGGCTATGTTAAAGTCAAAGCCTACACATGTGAGCTATTAACAGTAACTGGGTATACACTACACTATATAATGATACTATATAGTAAACCAATAAAAAAACTAAAATATAAATTACCTCAATGTTATCAATAAACTCTATATATTCTCCAATCAGCTAAGCTACCAACAATAAGTCGTTATATATCACAATGCTATATGGCGAAAAAATGGGTGGATTCTTACCCTCAACTTTAGCACCACGGATAGCTACGAGCCCCGTTCAGACGGACGAGTTCATCCATGGTCGGAACGGAGGAGGGGGAGAGAGACAGCTGCGAGGCGCTGTTATACTCCATGCTGTAAACCATACCATCAACAGTGGTGTGAGAGGTATTAAGAGTCAATGCCAGCGAAAAGATAGACGTCAACAAAGTCGTAATTAATCGCAGTAACAGTTCCATTTCTGATGGTCTGAAATCCGTTTTAGCTAAAGGTCTAAACTTTGCTGTCACACCGAGACACATACCGGTTAATGATATCATTGCCCATGTCGACGTTGCACTCAAGGGCTTGAGTCACATCTCTGCAGACGTAGCAAGATCTGAAATCGCTGCAACCCTCAAAAACGCTAAGTTGCCACCTAGCAACATCAGCAAAGATGAACGCTTTGAATGATCTCAATTAAAAAAGAGAGATGATATTGTCATCCTCTCAGCCGACAAGGGCAATGCCACTGTCATCATGGACAAAACAGAATATAACAACAAAATTCAAGAACTACTCAACGATGGCAGCTATACAAAAATAAAAAGAGATCCCACCAACAGCCTGGTTACCAAAACGAACAAAATCATCTCTGATTCAACAGCATTAATTGATCAGACCAAACAGTTCTCGTTGAAACCCTCTGCTGCCAGACCACCAAGATTATATGGCCTTCCAAAGATACACAAAGAAGATACACCCCTTCGTCACATCGTCTCTACTGTCAACTCCCCCACCTATAAACTGGCACGTTTTCTTGCTGATATACTGCGACCTTTCACTGGAAAAAACACCTCTGCGGTACTAAATTCTACTCACCTGCTATCAACAATCAAAGGCATTTACCTGTCCCCAGATGACCTGCTTGCCAGTTTTGATGTGGTGTCCTTGTTCACCAAAGTCCCGGTACCTGACACCATCACTATCATTGAAGACCTGGTTCATCAAGGACTGCATACTGATGTACCCCCCCTGGTGAGACATTGCTTAACCAACACATACTTCACCTGGAATGGAACTTTCTACAAACAAACTGAGGGCACCCCAATGGGCTCCCCCCTATCTCCGGTTGTAGCCAACGTATTCATGGAAAAATTTGAAACTGACGCCATCCAGACTGCCACTCTACGCCCTACCTTATGGAAGAGGTACATGGATGACACTTTTGTCATCTGGCCACATGGCCAGCCTGCTCTAAACCAATTCCGCGACCACATCAATTCCATACACCCAGCCATCAGATTTACCATGGAGGTCGAAAAAGATGGCAAACTACCCTTTTTGGATGTTATAATTAAAAGAACACATGATGGTTCAATGAGCCACTCTGTCTACAGGAAAGCTACCCATACAGATGCATATTTGAAACCGAATTCCCACCACCATCCATCCCAGAAGAACTCCCTCATCAAGACTCTATACCATAGAGCCCAATGCATTTCCGACCAGGAACACATTACCAGTGAACTCAAGCACGTACATCAGGCTCTCAGGGCTAATGGTTACTCCGACTACACAATCCGCAAAGCCATCACTCCAGTCATGAAGAAGGATCCTCTTGTGGAGCCACTCAAAACCATCACCTTACCCTACATTGCAGGGGTCACTAAAAATATCTCAAAAATCCTGAATAAACACAAGATCCAGGTCCGATTCAACACAGTACTTAAAATCTGTGATCGGGTTCCATCTGTCAAAGATACTGTTCCAGACATACAGTACCCGGGCGTTTACAAACTAAAGTGCCTCTGTGGTAGTAGCTACACTGGAGAAACCAAACGACATATCTCGGACCGCATCAGCGAACATAAAGCAGACTTGAAACACGGTAAAACGAACTCCTCTGCCGTGGCAGATCACTGTTATAATTCAGTGGGCTCACATGACATTGACTTCTCCAAGACGGAGGTTCTTTGCAAACCAACCGGGTACCATGAGAGATTCGTTCATGAGGCCATTCACATATACAAGCACAGAGACAATTTCAACTAAGAAGATGGATTCTGGCTTAGTAACCATTGGAAAGATGTTTTAAACCATTTCCGTTCTTAATTAATTGTATTTTACGATGACCTTCAGACCGCAGCTCTTTCGCTGGCATTGACTCTTAATACCTCTCACACCACGGTTAATGGTATGGTTTACAACATGGAGTATAACAGCGCCTCGCAGCTGTCTCTCTCCCCCTCCTCCGTTCCGACCATGGAAGAACTCGTCCGTTTGAACGGGGCTCGTAGCTATCCGTGGTGCTAAAGTTGAGGGTAAGAATCCACCCATTTTTTCGCCATATAGCATTGTGATATATAACGACTTATTGTTGGTAGCTTAGCTGATTGGAGAATATATAGAGTATATTGATAACATTGAGGTAATTTATATTTTAGTTTTTTTATTGGTTTACTATATAGTATTCATTATATAGTGTAGTGGATACCCAGTTACTGTTAGCTCACATGTGTAGGCTTTGATTTTAACATAGCCACTTCTGTCACCAGTCACAAGCTAATCCCTCAGTTATTTCAATGCTAAATTCTCCTATTTGATTTGTACTAGGTGCCGCTGTGGATGTGTATGCTTTGACTTTAACATAGCCATTTCTGTGACCAGTCACAAGATAATCACTCAGCTATTTCAATGCTAAATTCTATGCTAATTCCTTTGTCAAGGGATGCCTCTGTGGATGTGTATGCTTTGACTTTAACCTAGCCATTTCTGTGACCAGTCACAAGCTAATCACTCAGCTATTTCAATGCTAAATTCTCTGCTAATTCCTTCGCTCCAGCGCTGTCCTCCAGACAGTCTGGTCCCTTCACCTGATGAAGGCCGCTTGTGTTGTGGCCGAATCGTCGTGATAATTTTATTGTGTTATTTTATTTTATCAATTTATTATTTTATTCTCATTCTACGTGACTTTACCGAAAGAACCAAAGAAGATTAATCCTTGCAGTCACGAAAGCTTTAAATCGAAATATAGTCAAACAGCCTCCATGACCGTGTCAGAAGGCCTTCATCCAACAGTGGGTTGATGTGCTGTTTCTCTTTTTGTACTTGCAACCCGCAAATTCATCCATCCTAGCCAGCCACCAACACTTTTTATCTGATATAGAGCTTTTGTCTCTCTCCACCTTTCTCTAGCCTTCTCTGTGCGGTATATTCAAATTTATCTCGATTTCTTGCTGTCTCAGTTTCTCTATTGCTCTTCCCTTTTCTATCTCTCACTCTATATCTCTCTATCCGTCTCCCCCTCCACGGTAGCAAACCCACTTCCCTCTACATATCACTCGCTCCCTGTTTCTCTCTCTCACCTCTCACCTTTGCTTTCCTTAACCCCACCTCTCCCTTTCCCATCTCAATCTCTCTTGCCTCTCTCATAATCCTCCCTCTCAGTGTTTGTCACTTTCACTTGCTCTTCTGATTGTCTATCTCCTCTCTATTTTATGAACTTTCACTCTCTCCCTGCTTAGATCCTCTCCGTCTCTTCCTCCCTCTATAGTCCTTCTTCACCTTCCTCTATCTTTCTCCTCTAGTGCCAGATACAGGGCCGGGGTCGTAGGTGGGTGGTTGGGGAGGCGTGATGTTTGCACGCATGAACCAGGCTCATTATCATGGTCCATGGACAGATAGCAGGTAGGTGCCTACTGCAAATTTCGTAATTTGTTTCAACTTTCCTCTGTCTTGTGCCAATATGCTCAAGTAGTGCACATCTTTATGGCACCAATCTCTTATGTCGTCAAGCCATTCTCTGTTAGGTTTTAGTCTCTTTCCAGTTCCTTACATTTTTCCAAATAATGCACTTTTAATCTTCCTGTTTTCCATCATATGTGTCCAAATAGTGCAACTTTCCTTCTCATCACTTCTTGCATAAGGTCTTCTATGTGCAAAATTTTTATTACTTCTACGTTGGTCGCTCTTTTGGTCCAGTTTATATGCAATATCCTTCTGTAGCAATACATTTTGAATGCCAATATCTTATCTTGTCAGTTTCTTTCAATGTCCAAGTCTCGCAGGTATACAAAGGTAATGACCAAAAAATTACCCCAAGCCAATGTGCAGCCTAACGGCTATTCGAAGATAAACCAAGGTCTGCGAGGCGGAAAGAGGCCTCCACAGGGATTGGATGGAAGGCAGGCATTTAAAGTTATGGGATAGAAGGGTTTGAATGAGAAGAGGCGGGAAACAAAGTGGAACCAAGAGGCAATGGTTGGGATCCGTTAGAGAGGAAGGAAAGGGATTGGCTAAGGAAAATACAGTGAGGGAATATTCTAGAAAGGGAACTGGAACGATATAAAAGGACAGAGCACAAGGGGAGGGGACGTTCGAGGGAAAGTACAGCTTCAACTTCAAGCACGAAGCCCGGACCTAGATTGTTCTGTGTTTATAAAGTGGTTGCTAGTTCTTCGTCGTCTGAGTCATTACGCAAGGCTGAACTTAATATGCATGTTCTTAAGATCTCAGTTTGGTTGCAGTAAAATGCAGCTTTCTTCAATAACATATTATGTCATCCGTGAATCTCAGCTTATTTATTATTCCTCCTTACGCAGATATTCCTGTGCCGTTGTCCTGAATGGCATCCATCAATCTTTTCAAGTATTGACGAAGGTGTTTGCTGATAGTAGATCCCCAGTCTCATACCTATTGTTGTTGGGAACCATTCCCTGATTTTCTATCCAAACTTCATTGCTGACTTTGGCTTTTCACTTATTTAGTGGTTAATTTGACGCGGACAACTTTCTTGTTTTCTCCGACACCACTTTTATTACAACTCTTCACATTACGTCTGTGACTCTGTCATTCCGCTTAGCCGCAGCTCGCTCGCCACGCTCCACCCGTCTCGCTCACTCCGCTTCCTCCCCTATCCCCCACTGTCTCTCTGCGTCGTCCCTGTCTCTCTCCGTCGCTCGCTGTCTCTGTCTCTCTCCAGCGCTCGCTGTCTCTGTCTCTCTCCGTCGCTCGATGTCTCTGTCTCTCTCCGGCGCTCGCTGTCTCTGTCTCTCCGTCACTCGATGTCTCTGTCTCTCTCAGTCACTCGATGTCTCTGTCTCTCTCCGTCGCTCGATGTCTCCGTCTCTCTCCGTCGCTCGATGTCTCTGTCTCTCTCCATCGCTCGATGTCTCTGTCTCTCTCCGTCGCTCGATGTCTCTGTCTCTCTTTGTCGCTCGCTGTCTCTGTCTCTCTCCGTCGCTCGATGTCCCTGTCTCTCTTCGTCACTCGCTGTCTCTGTCTCTCTCCGTCGCTCGATGTCTCTGTCTCTCTCCATCGCTCGATGTCTCTGTCTCTCTTTGTCGCTCGCTGTCTCTGTCTCTCTTTGTCGCTCGCTGTCTCTGTTTCTCTCCGTTGCTCGCTGTCTCTGTCTCACGCTGTATCTGTCTCTCTCCCGCTGTCTCTGTCTCTGTCTCACGCTATATCTGTCTCTCTCCAGCTGTCTCTGTCTCTCTCTCTCTGTCTCACGCCATATCTCTGTCTCTCTCCCGCTGTCTCTGTCTCACTCTCGCTCAGTCTCTGCCTTACTCCCTGTTGGTCTCTGCTCGTCTCTGCTGGTCTCTACTTGTCTCTGCTCTACTGCTAGCCTGTTGTGTCTCCTATGTCTTCGCTCCGGTTCTCCCCGACCTGCTTCGTTCCAGTCCCAGCGACAACTCTCCTCATTCTTCCCATCTCCCGAATATATCCCCGTTCAAATTACCAACCAATTAATTAGGCCGCGTGCCACCGACGCCCCGCGTCCCCCCGCACCTGTTACTTGCCCCCTCTATTGCCAGACATTCCGGCGCCACTCTGCCCTTGACAACAACCCCGGCCAATCACAGCCATACATCGCTTACCAACTTAATTGGCCCGTCATTAGTTCACAGTTTCCCACCGCCGCACCTGGCCCGCCCGACGTAACCCCACTGTCCATAACTCGCATGTCTTTACCATCCACCCTGTATGCGCGTGTTAATCCACTACACTTATATCCTTTAACGTTCTTTTCAGCCTTTCAGAGCATTCTTCAATATCCTCTTCTGTGCTATCTGATGTCGGTGCATATATTTGGATGACAGATATTTAGGGGTTGTCCATTAAATTTAGCTACAATCCCAATAATGATGCTTTGGCTTTTGCACTCAACAAGAACCCTTCTCCTGACCAGATAATTGCACCCCCATGTATCTCCCCCATTTCTGTCCAATTCATTTCTGCCAGTCCTAGAATGTTGTACCTGTATATTTCCTTTCTTAGCAGTTCTAACTGTCCTGTTGCTCATAATGTTCTCATATTCCATGTTTCTACTGTGATCTCCTCATTCGCCATTCTCAGCCTCTTTGTTGTTTCAGAATGTGGCTGATTTGTTTCTTGATCGTATCGTAGCTGCTGCTGCTGCTTTCAAGTAACTAATTTTTCAACCCAATTCCGGTTACTCATCCGAGCTTGTTTCCTTCTTCTGTGATCGTCATGTACATTGGATTCCTTTCATAATTTTCTTCACAATCGAAATATCAGCATCTTTTTGCCTGACCCTCCTTTTTATCCAGGCTTGTGACTGGCTTATAAATCCACTGGTTTGTGGACCTTCGAAGCGAAGTTAACCAGGCTGAGCTCTGTGGAATCCAGCAGACGTTATCATGCAGATGTGCGTGATGACATCACCGCTGTTCACGCAGTACCGCACTCATTATTAATCATATGCAACCTTTATCACATTGTTAGTACATTGGGTCACGGAAGGGGAGAGTATTCTGTAGAGTACGCGAGTACGTGCGGCGATCAGTAACGAAAGGTACTTTAAGATTATATGACGATATTCATACGAAAAGGTGTTCAAAACAGGTATTATTCCCAAAGGCACAAATATATCAACAGATCCATTGGACAGATTATATGATTACCAAAATGGCTTAGAGTGAGGGTGTGAGGTAGGGAGCGCTCTCTCCCCTGATATCCTTATCTTGGGCCAACGTTTAATTAATTATGGACCAGTTTGCCTGATAAGGAAGCCGGTTGGATAAGCTATTCCCCCACGTGAGCGTAGCTCCGTGGCGAAGGGGTCAAGGATTAATTCGTATTGATGGATCGGTTGGTAATTTATGCGATTAGAAGTACAGCCCAAAACAAAATATTAAGGAGGAAAATTATGAATATACTTATAAACGACAGACTGTTATCACCCGATCTGTAGCGATGCTTCCACGGCCACAGATGGTTCACGTTTTGGGATTGGCTTTTGGTTCCTGACTCGTGTATGGTGAGGGATATGAATTGTGTTGAATAGTCATTGTTCGGAGTTGATTCTTTGCGTCAAACAGACGCCTGGTTTGTTGTGTGGTGGGGGGCAGTGCGCGTCATACGTATCAGTCGATTCTTCTGTGACGGTGGTTGATTCAGTTCGGCTGACGTAGGTTGGCGAGCCGACATGCTGTTGTAGTTGCGATGGCCCGTCGGTAGATGGCGCACACAGCTCGCTCGTAGCGTGCGCAGTGGTTCCGTCGGCTTGTCGGCTTGCCCATGTTCCGCTCTTAGCGGGCACGGTTGTATGATGACAGTAGCAGTGTGTAAGTCTCATAATCGCAAGGTCGTGAATTCGATTCTCACATGGGACAAAGTAATTTTATTGTTGGAAAGCAATTTACATTTAGATAATAACCTCAAATTATGCGTGTGAAATTGATCCGCTTTTGTGCATGACATACGTGTCATCAACTACTTGTCCCTCTTTATACCGTCCCATTGAATCCCAATGTTTGAGATGTCCCAATTAGAACAAAACTATTATTATATCAGCCTCATTAGTGCAGTAGGTAGCGCGTCAGTCTCATAATCTGAAGTCGTGAGTCCGGTCCTCACATGGGGCAAAATTATTTTTTTCTTGGCATAATAGACACATTTATATAATACCAAAATCAAATTATGCATTAGGAATTGATCCGCTTTTTGTGCATGACATTTGTGTCATGAACTACTTTTCCTCTAATTCTTGTCCCTCTTTATAGCTTACAATTGAATCCCAATTTTTTAGATATGCCAATCACAACAAAGCTAATTGAATAGCAGCCTCATTAGCGCGGTAGGTACAGCGTCAGCCTCATAATCTGAAGGTCGTGAGTAAGATCCTCACATGGGGCAAAGTATCTTTTTTTCTTGGCATTATAGACACATTTATATAATATCAACTTCAAATTATGCTTAAGGAAGTCATCCGCTTTTTGTGCATAACATACGTTTCACCAATGACCTATCCTCGTATTGCTGTGCCTCTATATATCTTACAATTAAATCCCAATACTTGAGATATCCCAATTAGAACAAACCTGATACCCCAATGGCCTCATTAGCGCAGAAGGTAGTGTGTCAGTCTCATAATCTGAAGGGGGTGAGTTCGATACTCACATGGGGCAAAGTAATTTTATTCTTGGCATGCAATTCACATTTAGATAATAACTTCAAATTATGCGTGTGGAATTGAGCCGCTTTTTGTGCATGACATACATGTAATCAACTACTTTTGCACTGATTCCTGTACCTTTTTTACCTTCCAATTTGATCCCAATATTTGAGATGTCCGAATTAGTCTAAAAGTAATCAAATATCAGCCTCATTAGCGCAGTAGGTAGCGCGTCAGTCTCATAATCTGAAGGTCGTGAGTTCGATCCTCACATGGGGCAAAGTAATTTTATTCTTGGCATGCAATTCACATTTAGATAATAACTTCAAATTATGCGTGTGGAATTGATCCGCTTTTGTGCATGACATACATGTAATCAACTACTTTTCCTCTGATTCCTGTAACTTTTTTACCTTCCAATTTGATCCCAATATTTGAGATGTCCGAATTAGTCTAAAATTAGAAAAATATCAGCCTCATTAGCGCAGTAGGTAGCGCGTCAGTCTCATAATCTGAAGGTCGTGAGTTCGATCCTCACATGGGGCAAAGTAATTTGATTCTTGGCATGCAATTCACATTTAGATAATAACTTCAAATTATGCGTGTGGAATTGATCCGCTTTTGTGCATGACATACATGTAATCAACTACTTTTCCTCTGATTCCTGTAACTTTTTTACCTTCCAATTTGATCCCAATATTTGAGATGTCCGAATTGGCCTAAAATTAACCAAATTTCAGCCTCATTAGCACAGTAGGTAGCGCGTCAGTCTCATAATCTGAAGGTCGTGAGTTCAATCCTCACATGGGGCAAAGTAATTTTATTCGTGGCATGCAATTCACATTTAGATAATAACTTCAAATTATGCGTGTGGAATTGATCCGCTTTTTGTGCATGACATCCATGTAATCAACTACTTTTCCTCTGATTCTTGTAACTTTTTTACCTTCCAATTTGATCCTAATATTTGAGATGTCCGAATTAGTCTAAAAGTAATCAAATATCAGCCTCATTAGCGCAGTAGGTAGCGCGTCAGTCTCATAATCTGAAGGTCGTGAGTTCGATCCTCACATGGGGCAAAGTAATTTTATTCTTGGCATGCAATTCACATTTAGATAATAACTTCAAATTATGCGTGTGGAATTGATCCGCTTTTGTGCATGACATACATGTAATCAACTACTTTTCCTCTGATTCCTGTAACTTTTTTACCTTCCAATTTGATCCCACTATTTGAGATGTCCGAATTAGTCTAAAATTAGAAAAATATCAGCCTCATTAGCGCAGTAGGTAGCGCGTCAGTCTCATAATCTGAAGGTCGTGAGTTCGATCCTCACATGGGGCAAAGTAATTTGATTCTTGGCATGCAATTCACATTTAGATAATAACTTCAAATTATGCGTGTGGAATTGATCCGCTTTTGTGCATGACATACATGTAATCAACTACTTTTCCTCTGATTCCTGTAACTTTTTTACCTTCCAATTTGATCCCAATATTTGAGATGTCCGAATTGGCCTAAAATTAACCAAATTTCAGCCTCATTAGCACAGTAGGTAGCGCGTCAGTCTCATAATCTGAAGGTCGTGAGTTCAATCCTCACATGGGGCAAAGTAATTTTATTCGTGGCATGCAATTCACATTTAGATAATAACTTCAAATTATGCGTGTGGAATTGATCCGCTTTTTGTGCATGACATCCATGTAATCAACTACTTTTCCTCTGATTCTTGTAACTTTTTTACCTTCCAATTTGATCCTAATATTTGAGATGTCCGAATTAGTCTAAATTTAATCAAATATCAGCCTCATTAGCGCAGTAGCTAGCACGTCAGTCTCATAATCTGAATGTCGTGAGTTCGATCCTCATATGGGGCAAAGTAACTTTATTCTTGGCATGCAATTCACATTTAGATAATAACTTCAAATTATGCGTGTGGAATTGATCCGCTTTTTGTGCATGACATCCATGTAATCAACTACTTTTGCTCTGATTCCTGTACCTTTTTTACCTTCCAATTTGATCCCAATATTTGAGATGTCCGAATTAGTCTAAAATTAATCAAATATCAGCCTCATTAGCGCAGTAGGTAGCGCGTCAGTCTCATAATCTGAAGGTCGTGAGTTCGATCCTCACATGGGGCAAAGTAATTTTATTCTTGGCATGCAATTCACATTTTGATAATAACTTTAAATTATGCATGTCGAATTGATCCGCTTTTTGTGCATGACATCCATGTAATCAACTACTTTTCCTCTGATTCTTGTAACTTTTTTACCTTCCAATTTGATCCCAATATTTGAGATGTCCGAATTAGTCTAAAATTAATCAAATATCAGCCTCATTAGCGCAGTAGGTAGTGCGTCAATCTCATAATCTGAAGGTCGTGAGTTCGATCCTCACATGGGGCAAAGTACTTTTTTTCTTGGCATAATAGACACATTTATATATTACCAACTTCAAATTATGCTTAAAGAATTCATCCGCTTTTAGTGCATGACATACGTGTCATCAACTACCTTTCTTCTTATTCATGTGCGTCTTATACCTTCCAATTGAGTCACAATATTTGAGATATGCCAATCAGAACAAAACTCATTATATATAAGCCTCATTAGCGCAGTAGGTAGCGCGTCAGTCTCATAATCTGAAGGTCGTGAGTTCGATCCTCACATGGGGCAAAGTAATTTGATTCTTGGCATGCAATTTACATTTAGATAATAACTTCAAATTATGCGTGTGGAATTGATCCGCTTTTGTGCATGACATACATGTAATCAACTACTTTTCTTCTGATTCCTGTAACTTTTTTACCTTCCAATTTGATCCCAATATTTGAGATGTCCGAATTGGCCTAAAATTAACCAAATTTCAGCCTCATTAGCACAGTAGGTAGCGCGTCAGTCTCATAATCTGAAGGTCGTGAGTTCAATCCTCACATGGGGCAAAGTAATTTTATTCGTGGCATGCAATTCACATTTAGATAATAACTTCAAATTATGCGTGTGGAATTGATCCGCTTTTTGTGCATGACATCCATGTAATCAACTACTTTTCCTCTGATTCTTGTAACTTTTTTACCTTCCAATTTGATCCCAATATTTGAGATGTCCGAATTAGTCTAAATTTAATCAAATATCAGCCTCATTAGCGCAGTAGGTAGAGCGTCAGTCTCATAATCTGATTGTCGTGAGTTCGATCCTCATATGGGGCAAAGTAATTTTATTCTTGGCATGCAATTCACATTTAGATAATAACTTCAAATTATGCGTGTGGAATTGATCCGCTTTTTGTGCATGACATCCATGTAATCAACTACTTTTGCTCTGATTCCTGTACCTTTTTTACCTTCCAATTTGATCCCAATATTTGAGATGTCCGAATTAGTCTAAAATTAATCAAATATCAGCCTCATTAGCGCAGTAGGTAGCGCGTCAGTCTCATAGTCTGAAGGTCGTGAGTTCGATCCTCACATGGGGCAAAGTAATTTGATTCTTGGCATGCAATTCACATTTAGATAATAACTTCAAATTATGCGTGTGGAATTGATCCGCTTTTTGTGCATGACATCCATGTAATCAACTACTTTTGCTCTGATTCCTGTACCTTTTTTACCTTCCAATTTGATCCCAATATTTGAGATGTCCGAATTAGTCTAAAATTAATCAAATATCAGCCTCATTAGCGCAGTAGGTAGCGCGTCAGTCTCATAATATGAAGGTCGTGAGTTCGACCCTCACATGGGGCAAAGTAATTTTATTCTTGGCATGCAATTCACATTTTGATAATAACTTCAAATTATGCATGTCGAATTGATCCGCTTTTTGTGCATGACATCCATGTAATCAACTACTTTTCCTCTGATTCTTGTAACTTTTTTACCTTCCAATTTGATCCCAATATTTGAGATGTCCGAATTAGTCTAAAATTAATCAAATATCAGCCTCATTAGCGCAGTAGGTAGTGCGTCAATCTCATAATCTGAAGGTCGTGAGTTCGATCCTCACATGGGGCAAAGTACTTTTTTTCTTGGCATAATAGACACATTTATATATTACCAACTTCAAATTATGCTTAAAGAATTCATCCGCTTTTAGTGCATGACATACGTGTCATCAACTACCTTTCTTCTTATTCATGTGCGTCTTATACCTTCCAATTGAGTCACAATATTTGAGATATGCCAATCAGAACAAAACTCATTATATATAAGCCTCATTAGCGCAGTAGGTAGCGCGTCAGTCTCATAATCTGAAGGTCGTGAGTTCGATCCTCACATGGGGCAAAGTAATTTGATTCTTGGCATGCAATTCACATTTAGATAATAACTTCAAATTATGCGTGTGGAATTGATCCGCTTTTGTGCATGACATACATGTAATCAACTACTTTTCTTCTGATTCCTGTAACTTTTTTACCTTCCAATTTATCCCAATATTTGAGATGTCCGAATTGGCCTAAAATTAACCAAATTTCAGCCTCATTAGCACAGTAGGTAGCGCGTCAGTCTCATAATCTGAAGGTCGTGAGTTCAATCCTCACATGGGGCAAAGTAATTTTATTCGTGGCATGCAATTCACATTTAGATAATAACTTCAAATTATGCGTGTGGAATTGATCCGCTTTTTGTGCATGACATCCATGTAATCAACTACTTTTCCTCTGATTCTTGTAACTTTTTTACCTTCCAATTTGATCCCAATATTTGAGATGTCCGAATTAGTCTAAATTTAATCAAATATCAGCCTCATTAGCGCAGTAGGTAGAGCGTCAGTCTCATAATCTGATTGTCGTGAGTTCGATCCTCATATGGGGCAAAGTAATTTTATTCTTGGCATGCAATTCACATTTAGATAATAACTTCAAATTATGCGTGTGGAATTGATCCGCTTTTTGTGCATGACATCCATGTAATCAACTACTTTTGCTCTGATTCCTGTACCTTTTTTACCTTCCAATTTGATCCCAATATTTGAGATGTCCGAATTAGTCTAAAATTAATCAAATATCAGCCTCATTAGCGCAGTAGGTAGCGCGTCAGTCTCATAATCTGAATGTCGTGAGTTCGATCCTCATATGGGGCAAAGTAATTTTATTCTTGGCATGCAATTCACATTTAGATAATAACTTCAAATTATGCGTGTGGAATTGATCCGCTTTTTGTGCATGACATCCATGTAATCAACTACTTTTGCTCTGATTCCTGTACCTTTTTTACCTTCCAATTTGATCCCAATATTTGAGATGTCCGAATTAGTCTAAAATTAATCAAATATCAGCCTCATTAGCGCAGTAGGTAGCGCGTCAGTCTCATAATCTGAAGGTCGTGAGTTCGACCCTCACATGGGGCAAAGTAATTTTATTCTTGGCATGCAATTCACATTTTGATAATAACTTCAAATTATGCATGTCGAATTGATCCGCTTTTTGTGCATGACATCCATGTAATCAACTACTTTTCCTCTGATTCTTGTAACTTTTTTACCTTCCAATTTGATCCCAATATTTGAGATGTCCGAATTAGTCTAAAATTAATCAAATATCAGCCTCATTAGCGCAGTAGGTAGTGCGTCAATCTCATAATCTGAAGGTCGTGAGTTCGATCCTCACATGGGGCAAAGTACTTTTTTTCTTGGCATAATAGACACATTTATATATTACCAACTTCAAATTATGCTTAAAGAATTCATCCGCTTTTAGTGCATGACATACGTGTCATCAACTACCTTTCTTCTTATTCATGTGCGTCTTATACCTTCCAATTGAGTCACAATATTTGAGATATGCCAATCAGAACAAAACTCATTATAAATAAGCCTCATTAGCGCAGTAGGTAGCGCGTCAGTCTCATAATCTGAAGGTCGTGAGTTCGATCCTCACATGGGGCAAAGTAATTTTATTCTTGGCATGCATTTCACATTTAGATAATAACTTCAAATTATGCGTGTGGAATTGATCCGCTTTCTGTGCATGACATACATGTAATCAACTTCTTTTCCTCAGATTCCTGTCCCTTTTTTACCTTCCAATTTGATCCCAATATTTGAGATGTCCGAATTAGTCTAAAATTAGTAAAATATCAGCCTCATTAGCGCAGTAGGTAGCGCGTCAGTCTCATAATCTGAAGGTCGTGAGTTCGATCCTCACATGGGGCAAAGTAATTTTATTCTTGGCATGCAATTTACATTTAGATAATAACTTCAAATTATGCGTGTGGAATTGATCCGCTTTTTGTGCATGACATACGTGTCATCAACTACTTTTGCTCTCATATATGTGCATCTTTATACCTTCCAATTGAATCCCAATATTTTAAATATGCCAATCAGAACAAAAGTCATTATATATTAGCCTCATTAGCGCAGTAGGTAGCGCGTCAGTCTCATAATTTGAAGGTCGTGAGTTCGATCCTCACATGGGGCAAAGTAATTTTATTCTTGGCATGCATTTCACATTTAGATAATATCTTCAAATTATGCGTGTGGAATTGATCCGCTTTCTGTGCATGACATACGTGTAATCAACTTCTTTTCCTCTGATTCCTGTCCCTTTTTTTACCTTCCAATTTGATCCCAATATTTGAGATGTCCGAATTAGTCTAAAATTAGAAAAATATCAGCCTCATTAGCGCAGTAGGTAGCGCGTCAGTCTCATAATCTGAAGGTCGTGAGTTCGATCCTCACATGGGGCAAAGTAATTTTATTCTTGGCATGCAATTCACATTTAGATAATAACTTCAAATTATGCGTGTGGAATTGAGCCGCTTTTTGTGCATGACATACATGTAATCAACTACTTTTGCTCTGATTCCTCTCCCTTTTTTACCTTCCAATTTGATCCCAATATTTGAGATGTCAGAATTAGTCTAAAAGTAATCAAATATCAGCCTCATTAGCGCAGTAGGTAGCGCGTCAGTCTCATAATCTGAAGGTCGTGAGTTCGATCCTCACATGGAGCAAAGTAATTTTATTCTTGGCATGCATTTCACATTTAGATAATAACTTCAAATTATGCGTGTAGAATTGATCCGCTTTTGTGCATGACATACATGTAATCAACTACTTTTCCTCTGATTCCTGTAACTTTTTTACCTTCCAATTTGATCCCAATATTTGAGATGTCCGAATTAGTCTAAAATTAATTATAGGTCAGCCTCGTTAGCGCAGTAGGTAGCGCGTCAGTCTCATAATCTGAAGGTCGTGAGTTCGATCCTCACATGGGGCAAAGTAATTTTATTCTTGGCATGCAATTCACATTTTGATAATAACTTCAAATTATGCATGTCGAATTGATCCGCTTTTTGTGCATGACATCCATCTAATCAACTACTTTTCCTCTGATTCTCGTAACTTTTTTACCTTCCAATTTGATCCCAATATTTGAGATGTCCGAATTAGTCTAAAATTAATCAAATATCAGCCTCATTAGCGCAGTAGGTAGCGCGTCAATCTCATAATCTGAAGGTCGTGAGTTCGATCCTCACATGGGGCAAAGTAATTTTATTCTTGGCATGCAATTCAAATTTAGATAATAACTTCAAATTATGCATGTCGAATTGATCGGCTTTTTGTGCATGACATACGTGTCATCAACTACTTTTCCTCTCATTTATGTGCATCTTTATACCTTCCAATTGAATCCCAATATTTTAAATATGCCAATCAGAACAAAAGTCATTATATATTAGCCTCATTAGCGCAGTAGGTAGCGCGTCAGTCTCATAATCTGAAGGTCGTGAGTTCGATCCTCACATGGGGCAAAGTAATTTTATTCTTGGCATGCATTTCACATTTAGATAATAACTTCAAATTATGCGTGTGAAATTGATCCGCTTTCTGTGCATGACATACATGTAATCAACTACTTTTCCTCTGATTCCTGTAACTTTTTTACCTTCCAATTTGATCCCAATATTTGAGATGTCCGAATTAGTCTAAAATTAATTATAGGTCAGCCTCGTTAGCGCAGTAGGTAGCGCGTCAGTCTCATAATCTGAAGGTCGTGAGTTCGATCCTCACATGGGGCAAAGTAATTTTATTCTTGGCATGCAATTCACATTTTGATAATAACTTCAAATTATGCATGTCGAATTGATCCGCTTTTTGTGCATGACATCCATCTAATCAACTACTTTTCCTCTGATTCTCGTAACTTTTTTACCTTCCAATTTGATCCCAATATTTGAGATGTCCGAATTAGTCTAAAATTAATCAAATATCAGCCTCATTAGCGCAGTAGGTAGCGCGTCAATCTCATAATCTGAAGGTCGTGAGTTCGATCCTCACATGGGGCAAAGTAATTTTATTCTTGGCATGCAATTCAAATTTAGATAATAACTTCAAATTATGCATGTCGAATTGATCGGCTTTTTGTGCATGACATACGTGTCATCAACTACTTTTCCTCTCATTTATGTGCATCTTTATACCTTCCAATTGAATCCCAATATTTTAAATATGCCAATCAGAACAAAAGTCATTATATATTAGCCTCATTAGCGCAGTAGGTAGCGCGTCAGTCTCATAATCTGAAGGTCGTGAGTTCGATCCTCACATGGGGCAAAGTAATTTTATTCTTGGCATGCATTTCACATTTAGATAATAACTTCAAATTATGCGTGTGAAATTGATCCGCTTTCTGTGCATGACATACCTGTAATCAACTTCTTTTCCTCTGATTCCTGTCCCTTTTTTACCTTCCAATTTGATCCAAATATTTGAGATGTCCGAATTAGTCTAAAATTAGAAAAATATCAGCCTCATTAGCGCAGTAGGTAGCGCGTCAGTCTCATAATCTGAAGGTCGTGAGTTCGATCCTCACATGGGGCAAAGTAATTTCATTCTTGGCATGCAATTCACATTTAGATAATAACTTCAAATTATGCGTGTGGAATTGAGCCGCTTTTTGTGCATGACATCCATGTAATCAACTACTTTTGCTCTGATTCCTGTGCCTTTTTTACCTTCCAATTTGATCCCAATATTTGAGATGTCCGAATTAGTCTAAAATTAATCAAATATCAGCGTCATTAGCGCAGTAGGTAGCGCGTCAGTCTCATAATATGAAGGTCGTGAGTTCGACCCTCACATGGGGCAAAGTAATTTTATTCTTGGCATGCAATTCACATTTTGATAATAACTTCAAATTATGCATGTCGAATTGATCCGCTTTTTGTGCATGACATCCATGTAATCAACTACTTTTCCTCTGATTCTTGTAACTTTTTTACCTTCCAATTTGATCCCAATATTTGAGATGTCCGAATTAGTCTAAAATTAATCAAATATCAGCCTCATTAGCGCAGTAGGTAGTGCGTCAATCTCATAATCTGAAGGTCGTGAGTTCGATCCTCACATGGGGCAAAGTACTTTTTTTCTTGGCATAATAGACACATTTATATATTACCAACTTCAAATTATGCTTAAAGAATTCATCCGCTTTTAGTGCATGACATACGTGTCATCAACTACCTTTCTTCTTATTCATGTGCATCTTATACCTTCCAATTGAGTCACAATATTTGAGATATGCCAATCAGAACAAAACTCATTATATATAAGCCTCATTAGCGCAGTAGGTAGCGCGTCAGTCTCATAATCTGAAGGTCGTGAGTTCGATCCTCACATGGGGCAAAGTAATTTTATTCTTGGCATGCATTTCACATTTAGATAATAACTTCAAATTATGCGTGTGGAATTGATCCGCTTTCTGTGCATGACATACATGTAATCAACTTCTTTTCCTCAGATTCCTGTCCCTTTTTTACCTTCCAATTTGATCCCAATATTTGAGATGTCCGAATTAGTCTAAAATTAGTAAAATATCAGCCTCATTAGCGCAGTAGGTAGCGCGTCAGTCTCATAATCTGAAGGTCGTGAGTTCGATCCTCACATGGGGCAAAGTAATTTTATTCTTGGCATGCAATTTACATTTAGATAATAACTTCAAATTATGCGTGTGGAATTGATCCGCTTTTTGTGCATGACATACGTGTCATCAACTACTTTTGCTCTCATTTATGTGCATCTTTATACCTTCCAATTGAATCCCAATATTTTAAATATGCCAATCAGAACAAAAGTCATTATATATTAGCCTCATTAGCGCAGTAGGTAGCGCGTCAGTCTCATAATCTGAAGGTCGTGAGTTCGATCCTCACATGGGGCAAAGTAATTTTATTCTTGGCATGCATTTCACATTTAGATAATATCTTCAAATTATGCGTGTGGAATTGATCCGCTTTCTGTGCATGACATACGTGTAATCAACTTCTTTTCCTCTGATTCATGTCCCTTTTTTACCTTCCAATTTGATCCCAATATTTGAGATGTCCGAATTAGTCTAAAATTAGAAAAATATCAGCCTCATTAGCGCGGTAGGTAGCGCGTCAGTCTCATAATCTGAAGGTCGTGAGTTCGATCCTCACATGGGGCAAAGTTATTTTATTCTTGGCATGCATTTCACATTTAGATAATAACTTCAAATTAGGCGTGTGGAATTGATCCGCTTTTTGTGCATGACATACATGTAATCAACTACTTTTCCTCTGATTCCTGTCCCTTTTTTTACCTTCCAATTTGAACCCAATATTTGAGATGTCCGAATTAGTCTAAAATTAATCAAAGGTCAGCCTCATTAGCGCAGTAGGTAGCGCGTCAGTCTCATAATCTGAAGGTCGTGAGTTCGATCCTCACATGGGGCAAAGTAATTTTATTCTTGGCATGCAATTCACATTTTGATAATAACTTCAAATTATGCATGACGAATTGATCCGCTTTTTGTGCATGACATCCATGTAATCAACTACTTTTCTTCTGATTCTTGTAACTTTTTTACCTTCCAATTTGATCCCAATATTTGAGATGTCCGAATTAGTCTAAAATTAATCAAATATCAGCCTCATTAGTGCAGTAGGTAGCGCGTCAGTCTCATAATCTGAAGGTCGTGAGTTCGATCCTCACATGGGGCAAAGTAATTTTATTCTTGGCATGCAATTCAAATTTAGATAATAACTTCAAATTATGCATGTCGAATTGATCGGCTTTTTGTGCATGACATACATGTAATCAACTAGTTCTCCTCTGATTCTTGTAACTTTTTTACTTTCCAATTTGATCCCAATATTTGAGTTGTCCGAATTAGTCTAAAATTAATCAAATATCAGCCTTATTAGTGCAGTAGGTAACGCTTCAGGCTCATAATCTGACGGTCGTGAGTTCGATCCTCACATGGGGCAAAGTATTTTTTTCTTGGCATAATAGACACATTTATATATTACCAACTTCAAATTATGCTTAAAGAATTCATCCGCTTTTAGTGCATGACATACGTGTCATCAACTACCTTTCTTCTTATTCATGTGCCTCTTATACCTTCCAATTGATTCACAATATTTGAGATATGCCAATCAGAACAAAACTGATTAAATATAAGCCTCATTAGCGCAGTAGGTAGCGCGTCAGTCTCATAATCTGAAGGTCGTGAGTTTGATCCTCACATGGGGCAAAGTAATTTTATTCTTGGCATGCAATTCACATTTTGATAATAACTTCAAATTATGCATGTCGAATTGATCCGCTTTTTGTGCATGACATCCATGTAATCAACTAATTTTCCTCTGATTCTTGTAACTTTTTTACCTTCCAATTTGATCCTAATATTTGAGATGTCCGAATTAGTCTAAAATTAATCAAATATCAGCCTCATTAGCGCAGTAGGTAGCGCGTCAGTCTCATAATCTGAAGGTCGTGAGTTCGATCCTCACATGGGGCAAAGTAATTTTATTCTTGGCATGCAATTCACATTTAGATAATAATTCTAGATTTAAAGCTTTCGTGACTGCTAGGATCCATACTCTTTGGTTCTATTGGGTAAAGTCACGTAGGTGAAAATAAAATAACAAAAAATCACGATGTTTCGGCCAGAACACAAGCGGCCTTCATCAGGTGAAGGGACGAGACTGTCTGGAGGACAGCGCTGGAGTGAGAAAAGCCACGCTTAGATCACGACCTTTAAGCTGTGTGAGAAGAAAACAAAGCGCTTTGACAAAGGAATTAGCATATAATTTAGCATTGAAATGGCTCATTGAAATAGCTAAGTTAAAGTATACACATCCGCAGAGGCACCCCTTGACAAAGGAATTAGCATAGAATTTAGCATTGAAATAGCTGAGTGATTAGCTTGTAACTGGTCACAGAAACAGCTATGTTAAAGTCAGAGCATATACATTCACCGAGGCACCTAGTACTCATCAAACAGGAGAATTTAGCGAAACACAACCACGCTCAGACAGCGGACCTTTAAACTGTGTGCGAGCAAACAAGGTGTTCTGACAAATAAATTAGCATAAAAAATAGCATTTGATTGGCCGATTTTAGAAAAGAGGTGGTGTACGTGCCGGTGGACTTGCCGTTTGGCGCGGGGGGAGGGGGAGTTTACCTATTGATGGTGTGAAAAGGGAATTTATAAGAGCTGCGAAAGTTTGGGGTACCACTACTTGGAAAAATATACTGTACCATTGAAATTAGTTTAATGTTGAGTTCGATTTAGAACATCTTTCCAATGGTTGCTTAATTTGAAACCATCTTCTCGGTTGAAATTGTGTCTGTGTTTGTTAATCTGAATTGCTTCATGAACAAATCTCTGATAAAAACCCGTGGGTTTGCAAAAAACCTTGGTATCGGATAATTTTCTCCGATACCAAGGTTCTTTGCAAACACACGGGTTTTTATGAGAGATTTGTTCATGAAGCAATTCAGATTTACAAACACAGACACAATTTCAACCGAGAAGATGGTTTCAAATTAAGCAACCATTGGAAAGATGTTCTAAATCGAACTAAACATTAAAATAATTTCAATGGTACAGTATATTTTTTCAAGTAGTGGTACCCCAAACTTTCGCAGCTCTGATAAATTCCCTTTTGACACCATCAATAGGTAAACTCCCCCTCCCCCCTCCCCCCGCGCCAAACGGCAAGTCCACTGGCACGTACACCACCTCTTTTCTAAAATCGGCCAATCAAATGCTAATTTTTTTGCTAATTTCTTTGTCAGAACACCTTGTTTGCTCGCACACAGTTTAAAGTTCCGCGGTCTGAGCGTGGTTGTGTTTCGCTAAATTCACCTGTTTGATTTGTACTAGGTGCCTCGGTGAATGTATATGCTCTGACTTTAACATAGCTATTTCTGTGACCAGTTACAAGCTAATCACTCAGCTATTTCAATGCTAAATTCTATGCTAATTCCTTTGTCAAGGGGTGCCTCTGCGGATGTGTATACTTTAACTTAGCTATTTCAATGAGCCATTTCAATGCTAAATTATATGCTAATTCCTTTGTCAAGGCGCTTGGTGTTTTTCTTCTCACACAGCTTAAAGGTCGTGATCTAAGCGTGACTTTTCTCACTCCAGCGCTGTCCTCCAGACAGTATCATCCCTTCACCTGATGAAGGCCGCTTGTGTTGTGGCCGAAACGTCGTGATTTTTTGTTATTTTATTTTCACCTACGTGACTTTACCAAATAGAACCAAAGAGTTTAGATAATAACTTCAAATTATGCGTGTGGAATTGATTCGTTTTTGTGCATGACATACATGTAATCAACTACTTTTCCTCTGATTCCTGTCCCTTTTTTACCTTCCAATTTGATCCCAATATTTGAGCTGTCCGAATAAGTCTAAAATTCATCAAATATCAGCCTCATTAGCGCAGTAGGTAGCGCATCAATCTCATAATCTGAAGGTCGTGAGTTTGATCCTCACATGGGGCAAAGTATTTTTTTTCTTGGCATAATAGACACATTTATATATTACCAACTTCAAATTATGTGTGTGGAATTGATCCGCTTTTAGTGCATGACATTCGTGTCATCAACTACCTTTCCTCTTATTCTTGTGCCTCTTTATACCTTCCAATTGAATCACAATATTTGAGATATCCCAATTAGAACAAAAGTAACTAACCATCAGCCTCAGTAGTGCAGTAGGTAGCGCGTTAGTCTCATAGTCTGCAGGACGTGAGTTCGGCCCTCACATGGGGCAAAGTAATTTTATTCTTGGCATGCAATTTTCATTTAGATAATAACTTCAAATTATGCGTGTGGAATTGATCCGCTTTTGTGCATGACATACGTGTCATCAACTACTTTTCCTCTTATTCTTGACCCTCTTAATACCTTCGAAGTGAATCCCAATACTTGAGATATCCCAATTAGAACAAACCCGCTATCCCATTAGCCTCATTAGCACAGTAAGTAGTGCGTCAGTCTGATAATTTGAAAGTTGTGAATTCGATCCTCACATGGGCCAAAGTAACTTTATACTTGGAATGCAATTTACATTTAGATAATAACTTTAAATTATGCATGTGGAATTGATCTGCTTTTTGTGCATTACATACGTATCATCAACTACTTTTCCTCTTATTTTTGTGCCTCTTTATACCTTCCAATGGAATCCCAATATTTGAGAAATACAAATTAGAAAAAAACTGAGAAAATATCAGCCTCATGAGTGCAGTAGGTAGCGCGTCAGTCGCATAATCTGAAGGGCGTGAGTTCGATCCCCACATGGGACAAAGTAATTTTATTCTTGGCATAAATTTTACGTTTAGATAATGATTCCAACTTCAAGTTACGCGTTAGGAATCGATCCGCTTCATGTCCAAAACATACGTTTCATCAACGACCTATCCTCTTATTGCTGTGCCTCTTTATACCTTCCAATTTAATTTTATTCTTGGCATGCAATTCAAATTTAGATAATAACTTCAAATTATGCATGTCGAATTGATCGGCTTTTTGTGCATGACATACATGTAATCAACTAGTTTTCCTCTGATTCTTGTAACTTTTTTACCTTCCAATTTGATCCCAATATTTGAGTTGTCCGAATTAGTCTAAAATTAATCAAATATCAGCCTTATTAGCGCAGTAGGTAACGCTTCAGGCTCATAATGTGACGGTCGTGAGTTCGATCCTCACATGCGGCAAAGTATTTTTTTCTTGGCATAATAGACACATTTATATATTACCAACTTCAAATTATGCTTAAAGAATTCATCCGCTTTTAGTGCATGACATACGTGTCATCAACAACCTTTCTTCTTATTCATGTGCCTCTTATACCTTCCAATAGATTCACAATATTTGAGATATGCCAATCAGAACAAAACTGATTAAATATAAGCCTCATTAGCGCAGTAGGTAGCGCGTCAGTCTCATAATCTGAAGGTCGTGAGTTCGATCATCACATGGGGCAAAGTTATTTTATTCTTGGCATGCATTTCACATTTAGATAATAACTTCAAATTAGGCGTGTGGAATTGATCCGCTTTTTGTGCATGACATACATGTAATCAACTACTTTTCCTCTGATTCCTGTCCCTTTTTTTACCTTCCAATTTGAACCCAATATTTGAGATGTCCGAATTAGTCTAAAATTAATCAAAGGTCAGCCTCATTAGCGCGTCAGTCTCATAATCTGAAGGTCGTGAGTTCGATCCTCACATGGGGCAAAGTAATATTATTCTTGGCATGCAATTCACATTTTGATGATAACTTCAAATTATGCATGTCGAATTGATCCGCTTTTTGTGCATGACATCCATGTAATCAACTACTTTTCCTCTGATTCTTGTAACTTTTTTACCTTCCAATTTGATCCCAATGTTTGAGATGTCCGAATTAGTCTAAAATTAATCAAATATCAGCCTCATTAGCGCAGTAGGTAGCGCGTCAGTCTCATAATCTGAAGGTCGTGAGTTCGATCCTCACATGGGGCAAAGTTATTTTATTCTTGGCATGCAATTCAAATTTAGATAATAACTTCAAATTATGCATGTCGAATTGATCGGCTTTTTGTGCATGACATACATGTAATCAACTAGTTTTCCTCTGATTCTTGTAACTTTTTTACTTTCCAATTTGATCCCAATATTTGAGTTGTCCGAATTAGTCTAAAATTAATCAAATATCAGCCTTATTAGCGCAGTAGGTAACGCTTCAGGCTCATAATCTGACGGTCGTGAGTTCGATCCTCACATGGGGCAAAGTATTTTTTTCTTGGCATAATAGACACATTTATATATTACCAACTTCAAATTATGCTTAAAGAATTCATCCGCTTTTAGTGCATGACATACGTGTCATCAACAACCTTTCTTCTTATTCATGTGCCTCTTATACCTTCCAATTGATTCACAATATTTGAGATATGCCAATCAGAACAAAACTGATTAAATATAAGCCTTATTAGCGCAGTAGGTAGCGCGTCAGTCTCATAATCTGAAGGTCGTGAGTTCGATCCTCACATGGGGCAAAGTTATTTTATTCTTGGCATGCATTTCACATTTAGATAATAACTTCAAATTAGGCGTGTGGAATTGATCCGCTTTTTGTGCATGACATACATGTAATCAACTACTTTTCCTCTGATTCCTGTCCCTTTTTTTACCTTCCAATTTGAACCCAATATTTGAGATGTCCGAATTAGTCTAAAATTAAGCAAAGGTCAGCCTCATTAGCACAGTAGGTAGCGCGTCAGTCTCATAATCTGAAGGTCGTGAGTTCGATCCTCACATGGGGCAAAGTAATTTTATTCTTGGCATGCAATTCACATTTTGATAATAACTTCAAATTATGCATGTCGAATTGATCCGCTTTTTGTGCATGACATCCATGTAATCAACTACTTTTCCTCTGATTCTTGTAACTTTTTTACCTTCCAATTTGATCCCAATATTTGAGATGTCCGAATTAGTCTAAAATTAATCAAATATCAGCCTCATTAGCGCAGTAGGTAGCGCGTCAGTCTCATAATCTGAAGGTCGTGAGTTCGATCCTCACATGGGGCAAAGTAATTTTATTCTTGGCATGCAATTCAAATTTAGATAATAACTTCAAATTATGCATGTCGAATTGATCGGCTTTTTGTGCATGACATACATGTAATCAACTAGTTCTCCTCTGATTCTTGTAACTTTTTTACTTTCCAATTTGATCCCAATATTTGAGTTGTCCGAATTAGTCTAAAATTAATCAAATATCAGCCTTATTAGCGCAGTAGGTAACGCTTCAGGCTCATAATCTGACGGTCGTGAGTTCGATCCTCACATGGGGCAAAGTATTTTTTTCTTGGCATAATAGACACATTTATATATTACCAACTTCAAATTATGCTTAAAGAATTAATCCGCTTTTAGTGCATGACATACGTGTCATCAACAACCTTTCTTCTTATTCATGTGCCTCTTATACCTTCCAATTGATTCACAATATTTGAGATATGCCAATCAGAACAAAACTGATTAAATATAAGCCTCAATAGCGCAGTAGGTAGCGCGTCAGTCTCATAATCTGAAGGTCGTGAGTTCGATCCTCACATGGGGCAAAGTTATTTTATTCTTGGCATGCATTTCACATTTAGATAATAGCTTCAAATTAGGCGTGTGGAATTGATCCGCTTTTTGTGCATGACATACATGTAATCAACTACTTTTCCTCTGATTCCTGTCCCTTTTTTACCTTCCAATTTGAACCCAATATTTGAGATGTCCGAATTAGTCTAAAATTAATCAAAGGTCAGCCTCATTAGCGCAGTAGGTAGCGCGTCAGTCTCATAATCTGAAGGTCGTGAGTTCGATCCTCACATGGGGCAAAGTAATTTTATTCTTGGCATGCAATTCACATTTTGATGATAACTTCAAATTATGCATGTCGAATTGATCCGCTTTTTGTGCATGACATCCATGTAATCAACTACTTTTCCTCTGATTCTTGTAACTTTTTTACCTTCCAATTTGATCCCAATGTTTGAGATGTCCGAATTAGTCTAAAATTAATCAAATATCAGCCTCATTAGCGCAGTAGGTAGCGCGTCAGTCTCATAATCTGAAGGTCGTGAGTTCAATCCTCACATGGGGCAAAGTAATTTTATTCTTGGCATGCAATTCAAATTTAGATAATAACTTCAAATTATGCATGTCGAATTGATCGGCTTTTTGTGCATGACATACATGTAATCAACTAGTTCTCCTCTGATTCTTGTAACTTTTTTACTTTCCAATTTGATCCCAATATTTGAGTTGTCCGAATTAGTCTAAAATTAATCAAATATCAGCCTTATTAGCGCAGTAGGTTACGCTTCAGGCTCATAATCTGACGGTCGTGAGTTCGATCCTCACATGGGGCAAAGTATTTTTTTCTTGGCATAATAGACACATTTATATATTACCAACTTCAAATTATGCTTAAAGAATTCATCCGCTTTTAGTGCATGACATACGTGTCATCAACTACCTTTCTTCTTATTCATGTGCCTCTTATACCTTCCAATTGATTCACAATATTTGAGATATGCCAATCAGAACAAAACTGATTAAATATAAGCCTCATTAGCGCAGTAGGTAGCGCGTCAGTCTCATAATCTGAAGGTCGTGAGTTCGATCCTCACATGGGGCAAAGTAATTTTATTCTTGGCATGCAATTCACATTTTGATAATAACTTCAAATTATGCATGTCGAATTGATCCGCTTTTTGTGCATGACATCCATGTAATCAACTACTTTTCCTCTGATTCTTGTAACTTTTTTACCTTCCAATTTGATCCTAATATTTGAGATGTCCGAATTAGTCTAAAATTAATCAAATATCAGCCTCATTAGCGCAGTAGGTAACATGTCAGTCTTATTATCTGAAGGTCGTGAGTTCGATCCTCACATGGGGCAAAGTAATTTTATTCTTGGCATGCAATTCACATTTAGATAATAATTCTAGATTTAAAGCTTTCGTGACTGCTAGGATCCATACTCTTTGGTTCTATTGGGTAAAGTCACATAGGTGAAAATAAAATAACAAAAAATCACGATGTTTCGGCCACAACACAAGCGGCCTTCATCAGGTGAAGGGACGAGACTGTCTGGAGGACAGCGCTGGAGTGAGAAAAGCCACGCTTAGATCACGACCTTTAAGCTGTGTGAGAAGAAAACAAAGCGCTTTGACAAAGGAATTAGCATATAATTTAGCATTGAAATATCTCATTGAAATAGCTAAGTTAAAGTATACACATCCGCAGAGGCACCCCTTGACAAAGGAATTAGCATAGAATTTAGCATTGAAATAGCTGAGTGATTAGCTTGTAACTGGTCACAGAAACAGCTATGTTAAAGTCAGAGCATATACATTCACCGAGGCACCTAGTACTCATCAAACAGGAGAATTTAGCGAAACACAACCACGCTCAGACAGCGGACCTTTAAACTGTGTGCGAGCAAACAAGGTGTTCTGACAAATAAATTAGCATAAAAAATAGCATTTGATTGGCCGATTTTAGAAAAGAGGTGGTGTACGTGCCGGTGGACTTGCCGTTTGGCGCGGGGGGAGGGGGAGTTTACCTATTGATGGTGTGAAAAGGGAATTTATAAGAGCTGCGAAAGTTTGGGGTACCACTACTTGGAAAAATATACTGTACCATTGAAATTAGTTTAATGTTGAGTTCGATTTAGAACATCTTTCCAATGGTTGCTTAATTTGAAACCATCTTCTCGGTTGAAATTGAGAAGATGGTTTCAAATTAAGCAACCATTGGAAAGATGTTCTAAATCGAACTAAACATTAAAATAATTTCAATGGTACAGTATATTTTTTCAAGTAGTGGTACCCCAAACTTTCGCAGCTCTGATAAATTCCCTTTTGACACCATCAATAGGTAAACTCCCCCTCCCCCCTCCCCCCGCGCCAAACGGCAAGTCCACTGGCACGTACACCACCTCTTTTCTAAAATCGGCCAATCAAATGCTAATTTTTTTGCTAATTTCTTTGTCAGAACACCTTGTTTGCTCGCACACAGTTTAAAGTTCCGCGGTCTGAGCGTGGTTGTGTTTCGCTAAATTCACCTGTTTGATTTGTACTAGGTGCCTCGGTGAATGTATATGCTCTGACTTTAACATAGCTATTTCTGTGACCAGTTACAAGCTAATCACTCAGCTATTTCAATGCTAAATTCTATGCTAATTCCTTTGTCAAGGGGTGCCTCTGCGGATGTGTATACTTTAACTTAGCTATTTCAATGAGCCATTTCAATGCTAAATTATATGCTAATTCCTTTGTCAAGGCGCTTGGTGTTTTTCTTCTCACACAGCTTAAAGGTCGTGATCTAAGCGTGACTTTTCTCACTCCAGCGCTGTCCTCCAGACAGTATCATCCCTTCACCTGATGAAGGCCGCGTGTGTTGTGGCCGAAACGTCGTGATTTTTTGTTATTTTATTTTCACCTACGTGACTTTACCAAATAGAACCAAAGAGTTTAGATAATAACTTCAAATTATGCGTGTGGAATTGATTCGTTTTTGTGCATGACATACATGTAATCAACTACTTTTCCTCTGATTCCTGTCCCTTTTTTACCTTCCAATTTGATCCCAATATTTGAGATGTCCGAATAAGTCTAAAATTCATCAAATATCAGCCTCATTAGCGCAGTAGGTAGCGCATCAATCTCATAATCTGAAGGTCGTGAGTTTGATCCTCACATGGGGCAAAGTATTTTTTTTCTTGGCATAATAGACACATTTATATATTACCAACTTCAAATTATGTGTGTGGAATTGATCCGCTTTTAGTGCATGACATTCGTGTCATCAACTACCTTTCCTCTTATTCTTGTGCCTCTTTATACCTTCCAATTGAATCACAATATTTGAGATATCCCAATTAGAACAAAAGTAACTAACCATCAGCCTCAGTAGTGCAGTAGGTAGCGCGTTAGTCTCATAGTCTGCAGGACGTGAGTTCGGCCCTCACATGGGGCAAAGTAATTTTATTCTTGGCATAAATTTTACGTTTAGATAATGATTCCAACTTCAAGTTACGCGTTAGGAATCGATCCGCTTCATGTCCAAAACATACGTTTCATCAACGACCTATCCTCTTATTGCTGTGCCTCTTTATACCTTCCAATTTAATCCCAATATTTGAGATATTCCGATCAGAACAAAACTGATATGAGATTAGCATCATTCGTACAGTGTAGCGCGTCAGTCTCATGATCTTAATGTCGTGAGTTTGATCCTCACATGAGGCAAAAGTATTTTATTCTTGGCATAATATATACATTTATATAATACCAACTTCAAATTATGCGTGTGGAATTGATCCGCTTTTTGTGCATGACATACGTTTCATCAACTACTTAATTGGGATCCTCACATGGGGCAAAATTATTTTCTTCTTGGCATTATAGACACATTTATATAATACCAACTTCAAATTATGCATTAGGAATTGATCCGCTTTTTGTGCTTAACATACGTTTCATCAACTACTTAATTGGGATCCTCACATGGGGCAAAATTATTTTCTTCTTGGCATTATAGACACATTTATATAATACCAACTTCAAATTATGCATTAGGAATTGATCCGCTTTTTGTGCTTAACATACGTTTCATCAACGACCTATCCTCTTATTGCTGTGCCTCTTTAAACCTTCTTTGGTTCTTTCGATAAAGTCACGTAGAATAACAATATTTGAGATATCTCAATTATAACAAACCTGATATCGCATCAGCCTCATTACCGCAGTAGGTAGTGCTTTCGTCTCATGATCTGAAGGTCGTGAGTTTGATCCTCACCTGGGGTGAAGTTAGATTATTTATTGCATAAAATTAACATTTAAGTGATAGGGAATGTTTTCATGGATAAATTTGAATATTGGGATTCGAATGGAAGGTATAAAGAGGCACAACAATAAGAGGATATGTAGGTGATGAAACGTATGTTATGCACAAAAAGCGGATCAATTCCAAACGCATAATTTGAATTTGTTATTATTATCTTAATGTTAATATCATACCAAAAATAAGCTAACTTTGCCCCATATGAGGATCGAACACACGACCTTAATATTATGAGACTACCACACTACCCACTGCACTAATGAGGCTATGAGGATAGCAGGTTTGTTCTAATTGGGATTTCTCAAGTATTGGGATTCAATTGTAAGATATTAAGAGGCACAACAATAAGAGGATAAGTAGTTTATGAAACGTATCTGTCGAACGGGAATAGGCCGATTCTAAAGAAATCTACAACCTTCTATTCCTTTGCGCGAGCTAAAGAAATGAATCTTGGCGCGAGCTTAAGTTTTTTTATGTAAATTAATGAGGTAATGATCAAAGTTGTATGTTCATTTTTTGTTATGTTTTGAAGTTTTGAGAAGTTTTTAAATATATCCTCCCCCCCCCCCCCCCCGGGCAACGCCGGGTACTTCCCGCTAGTTAGTAATAAATCGGCATTTTGCGACACCCACTGCCACTGTGTAGCATATTATTACGTGCCAGGGATTCTATGAGATGATAGGACAATAGTCTGAGTCCATAATTGGCAATAAGTAACAAATGTGTGACAAGGGGGGGGATTGAGAAATGTGACGTCACATCAAAATGCGCAACTTTAAGTCAATATAGACAGCACGTTCTACTTAATTTAATAGACTTTTAAATGTTTTCTCCTACAACATCAGAGTGCAGCGCCACATTAAATACGCACTACAATGACAATAGTTTAAAGCGATTTGAAGCAAGTTTATATTTTTTTTGGGGGGGGGGGGCAGAGCTTTGTGACGTCATATTTGAGGGGGGGTCTGACTTTTTGCGTGACGAAGGGGGGGGGGGTCAAAAATCGTCCAAAATCGCGTGACGTCATTTATGGATGGGCCCTAATTAGCTGTTGGTTGGTCAAAGGTTTAACGACACATTTATTTTCACGCGATCTAACCCAAAAAAAATATATTTTGGATATTGGTCACGAAAGCCTATTTGTTAAACTGAATAATTACTACTATTTCTATTTTTTTTAAATGACATAGCTATACTCGTAATAAATAGTATTATAATTTCCTTAGTCACGTCCGTTTCAACGCACTCAGCGCAACATGGCTATAACTAAGTTGAGCGAGCAAGTGAGAACCGTGAGCATGATTTATAATTAAATGCCCTGTTATCCCTATTTTGATTGGAATGTTTTTCTAATCATCATTGTTGATATAAATGCTTTAATTTAAAGTGCCAAATCTGTGCACTTTGAATACTGTGCTGCGATATGCACGGTTGTGCATATGTGCGCATTGTAATAGCATTTGTGGGGGACGCGGGCCCCCGGCTCCCCCTCCGGGGGAGGGTTGATCTCGGGAGGGCTGCAGGCTCCGGACTCCTCGCTCGTGTGAGAGCCGCCGCTATTCAAGTCCTCGCTCGTGGGGAGAGGGCTGCTGCTCCCTGGCTCCCCTCCTCGCGCCGCAGCCCCTCGGGTCCGCGGGTCCTGTTTGGGGGGCATAGCTCAGGGCTGGCGCACAGCTGCCTGGAATCAATCCGTCGCTTCTCAGCCACTCAAACGCGACGTATACGTTCACACAACCCCGCGCACCACTCGCACGTGCTGAACTGGGATTAGGGGTCAAAGGGCAATGACGTCCTTCGCACACGCATTGCCACCGAGGGCGGGCAATGGAGATTGTTTAAAGGGCTGCGGTGCGGGGATTCGGAGTCGGTCGTAGGGCGGCACACCAATCGCACGCACGGGACTGGGGGCTGTCTCGGAGATTATTTAAAGGGCTTTATGAATAATCCCACGTGTACTCAGGCGAGTCCACCATCGCTCACCGCGGGCACACGTTAAACAAAGGCCATATGGATAATCTCGTGTGTACCTCGCCCGTCTACCTCACGCACACGGTAAACGCAAGGGCGTATGAGTAACCTCACGTGCCTCTGTATGAGCCCGCCGCCACTCGCTATACGTACACGCTAACCACGAGTAACACCCAGGGGCGAGTGCACACGGGTAAATACACACTTGCGTGCAAACACAGGGTATAACGACGCAGGAACCCCGGTCGGGCATGCACACAATGGCTGCCTCAACAGAGATACCCGTATGCAAATCTCCGTACCACGACGAGCAGACTCACCACCATGCACCTGTTCCACACTCGCAGAAACCACACGACAAGGTTTATTTATCACTAACGATTTATTCCCGACGCGTCTGCGAGCCCCTATCACCCAAATCAGCCTGAATCAGCAGGGCAGGTCTAACCTATCTCCTGATGGTCTAACCCGATCGGCCTCGTACCCTTAGAATTAAACTCCCTAGGATCGTATCCTAAATCCCAACTCTCCCCTGTGTACTCACGGTTTGCCTTGGATGTGCGGGAAGCCAAGGAGAGGCGAGACTGCTCGACGTTCCTGTTGGGAGCGGGGCCGAACTGCGCTGTGACTCGTCTCATGGACGATCCAGTGGCCGGCAAGGTGATTACCACGATCTCTGACTCGAGAACGTGACTCCCCTATCCCTAAATTCTCTCGCCTTTTATTGTTCCCTACATCAAAGATAGTTCGGCGCTGATCCGCTGGCCTTCCCGGCCAATCAGGTGGCTCGGATTTCCCGCCAATCTCCCCGGGCCGGTGATGTCTCAGACATCCGCATTTTACCCTCTACACAAGCACATTTGTCCTACCAATCAGAGGGCCAGCCCTGTTTTCCCGCCGTTCGTGATTCCGCAATCCCATGTAATTACAACCCAAGTCATGGCGCCGTGGTGCGAGTTAGCCTCGGCGGAGATCGCCCAATTCCCTGGTCGCAGGAAACCGTGAAGATTGGTCCCATGAGAGGGCTTCTGGGTGAAAACCTGTCGGCCAGGTGACCTCCCCTCGGGCTCTATGTGGGGGTGTGTGTGTGTTCATGTGAGGGGTGGTGAGGGAAGAGCGGCGTTGGCCCCGTCGCTCGGAGGTGGCGGCGCCACGGCCACAGCGTCGGCAGGACGGCTCCGCTGCTGCGGTATCACAGTTGCAGGCACGGCTCTGACGGAGCGGCTTCGCTGCTGTGGCACCACACATTGCAGTCTATATGTGTATTACCGTCTTTCATACAGTACAGTACTTAACGATCAAAAATATGGTAAACGCGTTATATGTTTCGTGTTGTTCTACATGTCATTTGACTACTTTATAATCGGGGTGATCGTTATTCTAATTGTAATTGCCATGGTTTATGCTGCATGCTATCCTCTCATTACACAGACCGTTGTATAGCAATGCGCATGCTTTTGTAGTGTATGACTCACGAGACACACACACAGGTCTGGAGGCACCACGATTTATTACCAACTAAACAGGGCTACGGGTTAACAATACTCGGGGTTATTCTAGAACCCCAAAGGGGTCTCTATGTAACTTGAGTCCCCGATGACCGACGCTTTAAGACCCCCGAAGCAACGCCGCACGGTTAGCTCCCTCCGTCAGACAACCACGAACGCTCCGCCTCCATCCCTCTTATTCTCTCGACCGTGGCCTCACTCCGCCTCCGGCTATGCCCCCTCCTCGGTCTCTTGCGATGGAACCGGGGCCAGCATCACATGTCCTCCAGGCCCCCGTTTCTGGGCCCCCTTCACTACTTCGTCTCCGCACGTCCTTTCTCTCTCTCTGCGACGGGACCCTGCTCTGTAGGGCCTGCTTCTCCGCCACGTCTCCGTCAGCCCCATCGAGAGATACGTGCGCACTCATTTACCAGTTGTGGTTGTAGTCGGCTTATACGCCATAGAGGCGCTATTTACGTCTCTACACTTTCATTTATTGGAGGCTCAAGGGTTGATATAGACAATCCATCATTGTCATCTCTACAGGGTCATAAAATTGGTACCACTTTGTGCGAAGTCGTCAGTGGTTGTTAAAGATGGGACCTGCAATGGAAATGTGGAATTTCCACTGGAGGTGAGTGCTGCACAATGCCCGTAGGAGCATAGAGACCTTTTGTCAATCCGCTGCTGGATGAGGGCCTCCCCACGCCCTGCTGGTTCTGGAGGCCGTTTTACCATACTTCACCCCAGCTGGTCAGTGTGGATTGGTAAAGGCAGACAGCATAAAAGTACAGTACAAATGGATATAAACACAACGTGGCCTCCAGCCCTATGACACCCATCCAGGCACTGTCCAAGCTCAAATCTGCTTGGCTTTCGAGGTCCTACCAGATCGGCCGCATTCCAAGTTTGGATGATTTGTTCATAGCTGTCCTGGCGAGACGTTAACTACCTCGCATGGTATACAGCAGGTCGTGGGTTCGATGCTTACCCTCGCGCCTGGAAATTTGGAGTTTGAATATTCTCCCGTGGTCGCGTGCATTTTTCTCCGGGTCCTCTGGGTTTTCACAACATATTTACAAATATCTGCATCAAGTATTTGGCTGCTATAAATTTCCACAAGATAAGCCACTAAATTGGGCTTTCATTTGTCGCCAGGTCGCTTCTGAAAAATAACTATATAGCTTTAGTAGGACTCACATAGTAAAATCAAATTGTAGTTAAATAGTTGAAATAGTTTTCACAGTAATAAAATTGGTAAAATACACATTTTTCAATGCACACACTTTTATTTCCACTCAAAAGTACTAAATAAATTATTTTGACCCCAACATGTATCAAATTTGATGTTCATAAAAAGTGGGTGGTCTCCTTTCGATATGTTTAATTTACTTCATGCAAGCCACCCACTTTTATTCAGCACAATAAATTTGATTAAATCTGGAATAAAAAATTATTTATGTTGTACTTTTGAGTGGAAATAAAAGTATGTGCATTTAAAAACTTGTATTTTACCTTTTTCTTTCCTCATGAGCACAGTTGGTAGTGTCTCAATCTCATAATGTGAAGGTAGTGAGTTATGTGACAATACTAACGTGGTTATTTCCCTGGTTGTGTTATTCTTTGTGATGATTAAAGGACGATACTTTTTTATCCAAACACTTGGATAAAAAAATGCGAGAACACATTATAGTTATGGATGGCTGATTCATGAAAGTTAATTGAAACCATTGAGTCTAAGATATTGAGAGCAAAATAAACATTGATCCATATCATATTCTTAGCTCATTCGGTAAAGTCATGTTGAAGGGAAACAATAAAATAATAAAATATATTTAAAACAATAAAAATTCTCACGACGTTTCGACCATAACACAAACGGTCGTCATCAGGTGTGTCGGTTTGCATAAATTTATTTATTTTTAAACGGTGTGTTTATTTATTTATTAAAAAACGTCAGCGCCACGCGCAGCGAACTGGCAGTTTATTTAGAAGGACTAGTCCATCTATGTTCTGAAAAGAGGAGGGGGAAGACGAAAAATTAATGTATGCTGTCTGAAAGCCACCATAAGCGTGAACAATCAATTAAGACCTGAAATGGTTTATCAAATCTTTCCAATGATTGCTAAGCCAGAATCCATCTTCTCGCTTGAAATTGTCTCTGTGCTTGTATATGTGGATAGCCTCATGATCGAATCTCTCATGGTAGCCAGATGGCTTACAAAGAACCTCTGTCTTGGAAAAGTCAATGTCATGTGAGCCTACTGAATTATAACAATGATCTGCAACGGCTGAGGTGTTGGTCCTACCGTGTTTAAGGTCTGCTTTGTGTTCACGAATGCGGTCCGAGACATGGCGTTTGGTTTCTCCAATGTAACTACTACCACAGAGGCAACTTAGTTTATAGACACCAGGGTACTGTATGTCCGGAATCACATCTTTTACAGACGGAACCAGATCACGGATTTTATGTAATGTGTTGAAACGGACCTGGATCTTGTGTTTAGTCAAGATTTTGGAGATCTTTTTTTGTGATCCCCGCAATGTAGGGTAAAGTGATGGTTTTGAAAGGCTCCTCAAGAGGGTCCTTCTTCATGGTTTGAGTGATAGCTTTGCGGATTGTATAGTCGGAGTAACCATTAGCCTTAAGAGCTTGGTGTACGTGCTTGATTTCACTGCCTATGTGTTCCTGGTCGGATATGCATTGGGCTCTATGATACAGAGTCTTGATGAGAGAGTTCTTCTGTGATGGATGGTGGTGGGAATCCGGTTTCAGATAATCATCCGTATGGGTAGCTTTCCTGTAGGCAGAGTGGCTCATTGAACCATCAGGTCTCTTTTTAATTAGGACATCCAAAAAAGGTAGCTTGCCATCTTTTTCGACTTCCATGGTATATCTGATGGCTGGGTGTATGGAATTGATGTGGTCGAAGAATTGGTCTAGAGCAGGCCGGCCATGTGGCCAGATGACAAAAGTGTCATCCACGTACCTCTTCCATAAGGTTGGGCGCAGAGTGGCAGTCTGGATGGCGTCAGTCTCAAATTTCTCCATGAAAATGTTAGCTATAACCGGAGATAGGGGGGAGCCCATGGGTGCCTTCAGTTTGTTTGTAGAAAGTTCCATTCCAAGTGAAGTATGCATTGGTTAAACAGTGTCTCACCAGGGGGGTACCTCAGTGTTTAGTCCTTGATGAACCAAGTCTTCAATGATTGCGATGGTGTCAGGTACAGGAACCTTGGTTAATAAGGAAACTACATCAATACTGACAAGCAGGTCGTTTGGGGACAGGGAAATACCCTTGATTTTCGATACGAGGTGAGTAGAATTTTGTACCGCAGAGGTGGTTTTTCCAGTGAAAGGACGCAGGATTTCAGACAAAAACCGAGCCAGTTTGTAGGTGAAGGAGTTGATAGTAGAGATGATGGGACGAAGGGGTGTATCTACTTCATGTATTTTTGGTAAGCCGTATAATCTTGGTGGCCTGGCAGCAGAAGGTTCCAACGAAAACTGTTTCGATTGATCAATTAATGCGGTTGAATCAGAAATTATTTTGTTGGTTTGTGTGACGAGGCTGTTGGTGGGATCTCTTTTTATTTTTGTATAACTACCATCGTCGAGTAATTATTTAATTCTTTAATTTTGTTGTTGTATTCTATAGAACAAGGACAACAACAAGATTAAAGAATTACTCGACGATGGTAGTTATACAAAAATAAAAAAGAGATCCCACCAACAGCCTCGTCACACAAACCAACAAAATAATTTCTGATTCAACCGCATTAATTGATCAATCTAAACAGTTTTCGTTGAAACCTTCTGCTGTCAGGCCACCAAGATTATACGGCTTACCAAAAATACATAAAGTAGATACACCCCTTCTTCCCAACGTTTCAACTATCAACTCCCCCACCTACAAACTGGCGCGTTTTTTGTCTGAAATCCTGCGTCCTTTCACTGGAAAAGCCACCTCTGCGGTACAAAATTCTACTCACCTGGTATCGACAATCAAGGGTATTTCCTTGGCCCCAGACGACCTGCTTGTCAGTTTTGATGTGGTGTCCTTGTTCACCAAGGTTCCTGTACCTGACACCATCGCAATCATTGAAGAGTTGGTTCATCAAGGACTAAACACTGAGGTACCCCCGCTGGTGAGACACTGTTTAACCAATAGATACTTCACTTGGAATGGAACTTTCTACAAACAAACTGAGGGCACCCCAATGGGCTCCCCCTTATCTCTGGTTATAGCTAACATTTTCATGGAGGAATTTGAGACTGACGCCATCCAGACTGCCACTCTGCGCCCAACCTTATGGAAGAGGTACGTGGATGACACTTTTGTCATCTGGCCACATGGCCGGCCTGCTCTAGACCAATTCTTCGACCACATCAATTCCATACACCCAGCCATCAGATTTACCATGGAAGACGAAAAAGATGGCAAGCTACCTTTTTTGGATGTCCTAATTAAAAAGAGACCTGATGGTTCAATGAGCCACTCTGTCTACTGGAAAGCTACCCATACGGATGCTTATCTGAAACCGGATTGCCACCACCATCCATCACAGAAGAACTCTCTCATCAAGACTCTGTATCATAGAGCCCAATGCATATCCGACCAGGAACACATAGGCAGTGAACTCAAGCACGTACACCAAGCTCTTAAGGCTAATGGTTACTCCGACTATACAATCCGCAAAGCTATCACTCAAACCATGAAGAAGGACCCTCTTGAGGATCCTTTCAAAACCACCATTACCCTACATTGCGGGGATCACAAAAAATATCTCTAAAATCTTGAATAAACACAAGATCCAGGTCCGTTTCAACACATTACATAAAATCCGTGATCTGGTTCCGTCTGTAAAAGATGTGATTCCGGACATACAGTACCCTGGTGTCTACAAACTAAGTTGCCTCTGTGGTAGTAGTTACATTGGAGAAACCAAACGCCATGTCTCGGACCGCATTCGTGAACACAAAGCAGACCTTAAACACGGTAGGACCAACACCTCGGCCGTGGCAGATCATTGGTATAATTCAGTAGGCTCACATGACATTGACTTTTCCAAGACAGAGGTTCTTTGTAAGCCATCTGGCTATCATGAGAGATTCGTTCATGAGGCTATCCACATATACAATCACAGAGACAATTTCAACCGAGAAGATGGATTCTGGCTTAGCAATCATTAGAAAGATTTGATAAACCATTTCAGGTAATTGATTGTTCACGCTTACAGTGGCTTTCAGAGAGCATACATTAATTTTTTGTCTCCCCCCTCCTCTTTTTAGAACATAGATGGACTAGTCCTTCTAAATAAACTGCCAAATCGCTGCGCGTGGCGCTGACGGGTTTTTAATACATAAATAAATACACCGTTTAAAAATAATTAAATTTATGCAAATCGACACACCTGATGACGACCGTTTGTGTTATGGTCGAAACGTCGTGAGGAGTTTTATTGTTTTATATATATTTTATTATTTTATTGTTTCCCTTCAACGTGACTTTACCGAAATAGCTAAGAAAAGAGTATATTTATCAGTATTATATTCATAATTACTGTGGTCGTGAATAGGGAAGGGCTAGTGATTAAAAGGTTACAAACAAAGCTGAACAAAAACTTTTATAAATATAGCCAGCAGAACGCAAGCCCTTTGGACGTGGCCGTCCATCCCCTTCCATCCATACACCTCTCTCCCATTTATAGAATAATTTTTTTGAAACTAAAAGTTTTTGTTTGAGTTTGCACGTTACCCAAAATCGGATAACTGTATATACATACCTGGGATATCTGCTGATGTGAATGCTCAATCATTACCTATAGAAATATGTTCAACACACTCGTCAATAACACTGCTGTAAAAAAAATATATAGGCCAGCTGAGATATAATTAATAAAGGTTGGAGACTGCACTTAAGACTATGGAGCCTGATGAAATTTTAATGAAACGCGTTTTTCTGAGGGCTGGTTTTGTAATTGGTGTATGAATAATCACTATTAGCAAGTGACTATTAAGGCTAGCATGGCGCACGATGGGGTGATGTTGCCAAAAGCATATTCAGGCCGCCTGTCTCTAGAGTGCTGATGATTGCACATTTTACAGTGTGCTCATTTGAGGCTGAATATACCCAATACGAGTTCTGATATTATCTGCTGCTGATTTTAGACGTGCCCGGGAATCAAAGTCTGTTTGCCAGGTTAATGGTGAAATGCACTTTCCACTGTACCACCACTCACCAGAATGTTAATAACCTACAAACATATCAGCCAGCCGCATCACGGTAGCAGACACACACTCTGAATGTGAGGAATGTCAATATTTGACTGTACCATGAGTACTGCTGCTGGAGATAAAGATGGGTGGTCTGTCACTCCATGTTCACAGTTTGAGGACTGTGGTACGCAGAAGTTGCTGGGTCTGGCAGACGTGAGAGTCGTTGGCGAGGAGCGGAGACATCAGATGCATGAGCAGTGATGATGAGGTATTTATGCAGGAATATGCATGCAGATTGTGACTTTGTGAATAGATTCTTAATGAATGTTAGTACGCAATAATCAGTTCATGTGTTTATGTTCCTCATATTTGCAATGTGTTTGTAGATTGGCTGTTATTGTATTGCGTCACAATTGTAGCGCCCATGCATTTTTCCACGTGCAACTTACCTCATGTCAATAAATTGTGCCAGACAGCCTCCATGTCGACTCAACTTAACACACGTCTGGTGGAAATGGTGCTATGTTAAAACTGTACGATGGTCACACCACACAAACATGTATAACACAATGACATTTTTACGGATCTCTCCAGACGCATTCGGCATCTCTTTCAAAGCTGCTGTACCGATTCTCACACATTGTATGTGTCTAATTATCTAATGCAGCTACTGGTCAATATCACTCTACCCCTCGTCATGCTCGCGCATCGCCCATGTTCAAACGTTAGAACTATTCAAGTTACATATAATTCTAAAAGGAAACATTTGTGTGTATGTTTAAGAAAATTTATGACTGAAGCTATGTTCAAAGTGATTTATATGGGAAAAAAATACTTTCTCAGAACCTTTTGTCGACCCCTTGCAGGCCAGAAGTTACCCAAAAAAAGTTTTCTCAATCGGGAATGAAAATTCATTAAAATGTAATGCAGCTGCGCAGTGGGTGGTCAACTCATTGTGGTGATATTGTAAAGTCAAGTCACGTTAATGAGGCGCACAACAGCGAACTGGCCACTTATTATCATCGAGGTTAAATGCGAACAGTGGTACACACGCTCACTGATGCTACAAGGGTTTTTGTTTACATGTGATACATTATCGGGATGAGTTAAACATTTATTTTGACCATTTCTGATGTTTACAAAAATTGTACGTTTTTGATTGTTGTTATCATTTTGAATATCACGAATTTCAAATTTCACATTTTTTCAACTCCATCTACTCGGGGATTGAGCGGTGTTGTGTGGCATGTGGGCTGATGTGGTGTCTCTTGGTCGATCTACATAGATACAGGGTGTGTTTTTCAGCATCTATTATGTAATTTGCCATTTTTTGTGGAGACCTATTTGTCACATTCATTTAATGATATGTATGAAAGTTAATAACACTTGTTTGGGTAAATTTGAGGTTAACTAGTGCATATACAAGCAGTAATTAACTTACGAATGCCCCACTTACGAGCATCCGCACTTACGAACCGGCTTTCATTAGATATGTTTTAAAAAATACATCTTATCGAAGTTCAATGGTTTGCGCGCGAACCCAGCGACCTCAGTTTGATTCCCGCTCATGGCCAACACCAGTGACGATTATCTGAACCGGTCCTGGGCCTCCCCCAGGTCGAGTCAGCCAAAAATTAGTACCTGGTGCAATGTGTAAACAACGCCACGAGGGAGACAAAGGCAGCAGGGTGCGGTGTTGGCCATCCACCCCCTCATGTGTCGTGTCGGCCTTCATAGTTACTGGCTAACAGCACTTGCGCCAACAGTCTGTTAAGGTTGTACGGGGGGTGGTCGTTGTCGTTGTTGTGTGTGCGCGTGCCCCTGTGTGTGTGTGGGGAGCGATAGTGTAGCGGTTAGCGCGCTGCGCTATGAACCTGGCGACCCGGGTTCGATTCGCGCTCACGGCCAACACCAGTGACGATTATCTGAACCGGTCCCGGGCCTCCCCTAGGTCGACTCAGCCTCAAATGAGTACCTGGTGCGGTGTGTAAACATCGCCACTAGGGAGACAAAGGCGGTCGGGCGTGGTGCTGGCCACCCACCCCCTCGTGTACCGTTCCGGCCTTCATAGGTGCTCGCTAACAGCACTTGCCCCTACAGTCTGTTACAGGCTATATGGGGGATCTTTGTCTTTGTCTTTGTGTGTAAGTAGTGACTCATTCAGCCCCTTCTGACAAGCAAGCCAGGATCAGGACTCAAGGTAAGTGAAAATAAAACCATTTTTTCTTTTCATGTTATTTCACGTTTTATGTACTATACACTATTTATTGCAGTATTACATGCAAATATTTATTTTTGTTGATGAGTTTAACAATGCTTACATTTTTTTGTTGAGCCGTAGCACATTTTATAATACTAACCGTATAGGCAGTGAGAGCTAATTGAAATAGGGTTCATTATATTCTATGTTCTATGGTTATTTCGGTAAAGTCACGTAGATAGAAAAAATAACAATAATATAAAAAAGTATAAAGTGAATAAAAATATCACGACCTTTCGATCACAACACAAGCGGTCGTCATAGGCAAAGGAGTCAGCCTCTAAAGGCAAATATTCAGGATGACTAAATAAACTCGTTTATAAAGGTGTGCGGATGGGCGTAGCCCAAGTGCATCAACAGGACCTGAGTATGGGCGGTGCACCGCGCTCCACACACCACACTGCTGACGGTGGAGGTTAATTATACTGTTGTATATTCATTATACATTATACTATTGTATATATGGAGATTCGTTCCCAACAGTGTTGTGTCTTTAATATGAGCTTCATTGGGGTATTGGTAATAGCGCTAATAATAATAATGCTAAAACGAGGTTGAAGCTGTTCCGCTCCCAATTAGGGTCTTAGTGATGCCCTCAGTTAAATTTCTGTGGTAAGGATTATTTTAGGTGGAGCCTGAGACTTTATCCTGGTCTCTTGAGTTCTCATCTGGCTAAACAAACTGGCGAATTGCCCGATGATGCTGGATGTATTTACCAGCGAAACGTCGTACTCAAACTGTAAATGTGGATTCACTCTTCAACACACCGGTGGGCTAAAGTAGTGAATTATTTGTCTTTTGTCAACGTGACACTTTTTTGCTGATTGGCCGTGTCGGGTGGTGGAGGGTTACGACACATTTATAAATAAACGCGATCTAACCCAAAAACCTTTATTATGAATAATATTGGTCGCGAAAGCCTACGTGTTAAACCAAACTGTAATAACGTTGGGAAGAAAAAAATATTTTTTTACAGAAATAATCGTGACCACAAATAGTTTGATATGCGGGGGGGGGGGGGAGTCTGAGTGAAGAATGGGGGAAGGTACATTTTCTCACTCGTAAGCGCTTTATGTTTTGATTTCATTTTTTTGTAAAAAAAAATACTTTTCTCCAGGACAAGAGCACTATAACGAATCAGCATTATACGGGATCGAGCTAAGCGAGGTCTGCCTGAATGTTAACCATTACAAATGAATGTATTAACATTTTTATAATAATTATATCTGGACCAATGATTAACATATGCATTACTCACTATAAAAACTGAACATACTAGCCTGTATCAGAATAGCAATTTTTTACTGAAGCTTAATACTAACTGTTATAAATAGTATAGTTTATGATTAAATATATCAACTGCTTTAAAAAAATGATATGCTTCCAAGCCACACTTTATTTAACAATGTCACCTCAATTAAAGTTATGATATCTATCTCAATGGATTCCCTCATTACAATGACCTAAATACGCTGGTAGAATTTGGCGAGTAAACCGTTGCCTAATTCTGCTTAGTGTAGTGTCCTCATAAATAGGCATTGCATGTGTGTCTGTGTGTGCAGTCAACTTTTGGTGCACCCTACGACTTGAGCTGTGCGTTCACTCTGCTGACTGCCCTACAACACAGAACGACAAGATGGGGCTGCTGGCTGATGATGTCGCAACTTCGCCAGAATGGAAATCCTTGATAATGAGTCAAATGCTGATCAGCCTGGCCCTGATCTGTATGGTGTTCCTAACCGTACGGGCTGCCCTGCAAGTGGTGGGGTCAACAATCTGCCCAGTGGGCTTCTCTCCTGGTCCTAAACCATTACCGCTGCTGGGGAACATCACTGCCTTTAGTTGTAAGAATCCCCACATTGGCATGCAAGAATTGGCCAAAAAATATGGAGAAGTCTGTACCATAATGTTGGGGAGTACGCCTGTTGTGTTGGTGAGCGGCTACCAGGCAGTCAAAGAGGTCCTGGTGAATCGAGGTCATGAGTTTGCTGACCGACCAATAACTCCCCTTTTTACTAAACTCACTCACAACATTGGTATCGCATTAGCACCCTATGGAGACACATGGAAGCAGCAGCGTGGATTTGCTTTGTCAACATTGCGCAATTTTGGCTTCGGAAAGGCAACAATAACTGACAAAATATCGATAGAAGCGAGGTACCTAATAGAGACTTTCAAACAGGAAACCTCAGAATTTGACCCTAAATTTATTTTAAACAGTGCTGTGGGCAACATTATTTGCTCCCTCCTGAATGGGATCCGATATGATTATAACAATGAGCAGTTCCAAAAGCTTACGCACCTCCTTGAGCATCTGGTGCAGTTACAAGCAGAGCCGCTGGTAATACTGTGCAATGTATTCCCATTTCTGCTAAAGTTGCCTGGGCCATGGCAGAAAGTATTCCATATTCACACAAAGTTGCAATGCTTGCTCAAGGATATAGTATCTGAGCACCGTGCCACAAAAGATCAACACAACCCCAGGGACCTGATTGACTCATATCTAGCTCATATTGATAAGGAGAAGGACAATCCCAACAGGAGCTTTACTGACCAGACCCTCATTCTGTTATTGATAGAACTTTTCATTGGTGGCATGGAGACTACCTCCAACACACTATGCTGGGGCCTCCTCTTCATGATGATGAACCCCGACATTCAAGCCCGATGTCATGAGGAGATTGACAAAGTTGTGGGATCCGAGCGACCGCCATGTATGAAGGACAGACGCAGCCTGCCCTACTTGGATGCTGTGATCCATGAGATACAGCGCTTTGGAAACATTCTTCCAATTGGAGTTTTGCACCCTACATCTAAAGATGTGCAGTTCAACGAATATGTGTTTCCAAAGGGAACCCATGTAATGGTAAACCTCATGTCTGCTTTTTACGATGACATCCACTGGAAAACACCACATAAGTTTAATCCTGATAATTTCCTTGATAAAGATGGCCAGTGTATCAAATCGGATGCTTTCCTGCCATTCCCTGCTGGTCCCTGTGTCTGTTTCGGGGAAAGTTTAGCCAAGATGGAGCTTTTCCTTTTCTTCACATCTCTCTTGCAGCACTTTGAATTTTACTGGCCCAACTCTGCCTCTCCTCCCACTTTAGCTGCCAAATTCAGGACCACTTTATCGCCACACCCCTATAAATTAGGATTACGCATGCGCAACTCACCGTAGCTAAGACAAGATTACGACCCATAGACGTCTTCATGTGTAAAACTAAACACCTTTTGTCCTGGCTTTGTACGGACTTTTTTGCAAATCATGGCAATTGTCATTAGGCCAAGGTCCATAGCTAAATATTGTAATGCCCAGTATCAGGAACAGTCAATTCAAATTTAAATGATTGCAATTAATGAAAGTGATATGCAATATAATCCTTTGCTTCAATAAATATACGTATTTTAGAACTTTAATACATCGACTATACAGTTTTTAATATTAATTTCAGGTTTGGTCCCAGTCTCTTGTCTCCTGGAGTAATGCCTCTGTAAACATACTTACGTAAAATCATTACACTCACTATATCCATATACCAGCATAGCCATTACCTAAAAAAAACTCACACTTTTAATGATATAATAACAATAAAATAATGAATCCACGTCTGATTAAAGTAACCTTACTATTGTGAGCTCTGAATTGAACAAGAACATAACCATTATTCTGTCATAATTCAACTGCTCACCTGCGAAGCTGACAGTGGTTATGTTCAAGTGTGGTGGCATTAACATAAATATTGTTGCTTGATGTTTAAATTTGAGGGCCACTGGTTTGGAGGTGAGGACCCACTTGTGCAGCCACTGTAGATGTTTCATGCAGTGCAGGTTCGAGTAATTCCTTGGTACTCAATAAGGATACATCATGGCACAAAGGTGGCCTAGGGTAAGGTATCAGAAATTATCTTGGCGTGTATGACTCATGCATTGTGTAATGATTAGCACACTTGACTTGCATTCCAGAGAATAATGATTCAATTTGATATAATAGCACAACAGTACAAGAAGTGTAGCCTCTGTCCACCTAGCATTATTAATGGTTATACCACAATTAAGTTGATTAGCTAGTAACGTGTGGTGGGGTAAACTGTGACTAGGCCCACCTCTTTAAGCACTTGGAAGAGTAGGCCAAATACCCTCTGGAGCTCCCTCAAGTGTAGAGGTGTAAGCAAGCAATTGCAGGCATACTCTTTTACTTTTTATTGAAAAACGAGGGAAAATTTACCTGTTTTGTCAGATCTAACAAAGGAAGGGAATCGCCAGATAACCCTCAAAAAGTCACCAGATATCGCTATTTAACATTTTAAAGTTGCCAAAAATGTTGCCAGAAATATGTAACTTGAATGAATGAAATTACTCATATTCTTAAAATGTATTTTATTTATAGCATGTGAACAAAAATGATGACGTAGATATAAATTAAATATTGTAGTAATGCATTAATGTCAATCAAGTTGGCTACCTGCACAGCTCCTCAGGCAGCTTTGAGCCAGCAGTCAACATCGTTCTTCACCAGCAGGTTATCTTTATTGCTGTTGTCCACATTTTAAAAAGTCACTAGACCATAGTCATCTTGATACTTTTTCATCGCTTCGGAAAACTCAAAAGTTGCTAAACATAGCAACACAATTACTTGGTTTGCAACACTGAACTTAACACACGGAGACTTGGGCCAACCACTAGTACCTAAAGATGACTTGTTGACCAATTAAGTCTACAAGTGCTGTGCAATTTATGAGTTTGTGCTGGCTAGTGAGTGCAATTCATTACTTAATTCCCATTGGAATTGATTACGGATTCCTGACTTTCGGAATAAGTAACCGTTAATATCATCTTTTGTATATTAACGGCTTGTGCAGATTATACACATGTGCAGACAGTGCTGCTGAGTGCGAGAGGGTGGGTATGAAACTGGGTGTTAATGTTTTGTTATTGTTTCTGATCATCCTAAGTTGTGAAACGCTATTGTAGTGAGTCACTTCTGAGACACTAATAGTAGGAGGCAACACACGTTGATTCTACAATTAGACACTTGTTCACACACGGGATAACTATAAATGGGTCAGGACAGCCGGTACGTTGCCTGACCCACGACGCCGGAGACGAAGACGTAGCACGATGGGTTCCATTCCAACGACAGACAGCCCTGATCCAGCCTCGGGACTTCTCTTTTATGCCCCCCGGCGTGGCCTGGCTCCGCCCTCGGCCACGCCCCCTTCTGGAACCCACCAGAAGAGTCTGGGTTATACCCCACGTGTCCCCTGAGTCACCTTTGGCCCACATCCCTGACCTCCGGCCTATCACGTACCCTGTTAGCCGGCAGGGCTGCTATGTCCTCATATCAACCAGCGCTACGCACCCTAGTGACCCATTCCATCGCATTACATGTTCTGCTGGAAGATCGGCTGTTACACCCTGCTCTGCTGGCAGGTCGGCTGTTACGCCCACAATTCCCCTCTCTGTCAGTAACCAGCGCTATGCGCCGTAGTGACCCATTCTATGTCACTACACAATTATGACTACTCTATCATAGTGTAGTGAGTCCAACTGAGTCGCAGACATTGTCTTGGGAGCAACACTATTTATTCAACCAACTTCAACACAACATAACACAACCCACACTCGGGTATTGAATGCCCATCTAACCACGCTACGGCAGAACTAGACACGGTTCGCTATCCCGGCTTGGACCACAATCTGGATCCCGGACCCCGTGGCTAGAGGCTTCTTCCCGACGTGGATCTTCATCACCAGCAACACAAAAGAACCCCAAGCCCCTCACGGGGCCCCCGTTATATCCCCCTGGGCTGGGCTGGTTCCGCCCTTCGCCCCGCCAACCTTCCAGATCTCTCGAGCTTTTTCTCGAAGGCTCCCGAGAGCTCTTTTAGACTTCGTGACCGCCCAGCGGCCCCCGTCCACCGGTGGCCCCCCTCCAATATCATCCAGTCACATGTCAGCAGGTCAACCAGCGTATCATGCCCCAACGTATCCCTGGCTGGCTGACACTCCCTCTCGCTCCCTCACCGGGAGCCTGCACCGCACACTGCTCGCTGTACCTCCGCGCTGACCAGCGCTCCCCCAAACCCCGCTAGGGCTGGTACTACGCCCCGTAAGCGGGCTACACATAATGTCAACATTATCTGCCGTGGCTTCGTAAGCCCGGCACCACACAGTGACAATCACAGCCACTACAATAGAATGATGTAAGCCACGTTTGACAACACTGTACAGCAAAGCATTGGCCATCGCGGGGGTTATGTTCTTATAAATAGCCACAATCGGCAAATCCATTATCCGCAAACACAAAGATATATAGGCTAACGGAGGTTTGGTTCATGGTTTGGAATACATCCCCTCCTATTGTTTTTATATTACCCGTCAACTAAAACATTAAACAGGAAGTGTTTTGATTTAAATTTGATTAATATTTTCTCGTGTTAAATATAACTTACGCGGTAAATTTATAGAATGTAAAAAATTACGTAGCGTACTATACACATATCTGTGTACAGTAATGTACATGACAGGACGAAAAATCGTGCAGCTGAACCCGACTGGAGGCCGGGAGCATGTGACCTGATACCAGCAAACAAGATGGAGATACGATGGCATGGTGTGCCCTTCCGTGGCAGCATCATTGCTTGCAGTACAGTTACTATGCATACAGGAATCTCGCAGTGAACGACACGTCCTCCAGCAACAGGGGCGCGATTGGCGAACTGTTGCTCAATAAATGTTGTGCAAAACAGAGATAGCTTCACCCATAAGAGGGAAGGGTATGATGTACTATGCTGAGCCTACGCGTAGCTTATGCATTTTCTCATAATCACCATAAATACCTGAAAGATTGGGGGGGCCTTTGGCCAATGGCCAGACGAGTTGTCACCTCATCAGCACGATATTAATTATTTTGAGATGACAGTTTTTCTAAATTGTCACTGATTATCGCTGTATATAGACTACAAATTTTAAAACCGATTACCTTTCACTACCGGTAACATTGTAAAAAAATATCATAAGCCATTTGCCTGTTTTTCACATATACGATATAAAAAATAAAGATAAATGTACAACCATGTGTTGCATTTCTTTGTGTGTCATCTTCGATATGGTGTAATGGTTAACACACTTGACTTGTAATTCACCACTCGTAAGTTTCTATCTCCTAGCGAGCAGTGGTAACAAGTGGGTTAAGTTTAGCCCCCTTGTGTCCACCCAGCCATATATATCAGTGCAACAATATTACAGGCAGTCCTCTACTTACGAACACCTTTACTTACGAACCAGCTTCCATTAAAAATTAAAAAAAGCATTTACTTCAAATTAGAACTCGCACGTGCAAACTGAACTGTGGAACTATTTTGATCAGTGGAGTGATCCTCCGCAAGATGTAATGAGCCATCCTCGTGCTGGGAGTGTGTGTGTGCACACTCACACATTGTGTGTGTGAAAGTGAGTGTGTGTGTGAAAATGAGTGTGTGGGAAACGGTAGTGTAGCGATTAGTAGGCTGCGCTACAAAAGCACCGACCCGAGTTTGCTTCTTGCTCATGGCCAACACCATTGAAGATTATCTTAACCGGTCCTGAGACTATGTCGACTCAGCCCCAAACGAGTACCTGGTGCGGTGTGTAAACATCGCCACTGGGGAGACAAAGGCAGCCGGGCGTGGCGCTGGACACTCACCCCCTCGTGTGCTATGCCGGCCTTAATTGGCACTGCTCACTAACAGCACTTGTCCCAGTAGCTTGGTAAGACCATACAGGGGATCGTTGTCATTGGGGTGTGTATCTGTATTTTTACGTGCAATTGTAGTGACTCAAGGTAAGTGAAAATACAACTTTTTTATATTTATGTTGCTTTATTTAGTGTTTTATTTATATATATTTTCACAAGATCACATGTGTAGCATCAGTGCGCCGACTGACGGCTGTAAGGACTAATTGCGGGTGGTAAAACAGCATAGCCTAAGTACGTGGGAGTGACGACAAGAGGGAGAAGAACTGCACCAAGGGTCAAAGAGGGGGGTCTATCGGGAAGCTCCCAGAACCCGCGAGATACTTCGCGAAGAGGGGTGTGGCCAGGGGCGGGGCATGGCCCCGCTAAGGGGATATAAGGGAGAGTGGAACGGGGTCCTGGGTGCGCGAGGAATTCGGGGTCCTCCACGTCATCTTCATCATCGTCGTTGCTGCTGTCTCATTGTCATTGTCGGCGCTGTGTAGCTGTCTCACTATTTAGTGAACATCGTTATAAGTCACTATATAGTCTACCAGCTGTATAGTCAGACATTGCCATGTCGCTGTATAGTCAGCCAGCTATATAGCCAGAGATACATTTTAGTGACCGTGCCATTAAAAGTTGTAACTGTATGTCAACGGGAAATAAATGGGAAGCCCTCCTCCAGTCCGTGTCTGAAGTCGATACGTTACATTTTGTAACGTCTATTTGTCTGTTTGTATTTGTTCGTGCAATTGTAGTGACTCATTGTCCCACTTCTGACAAGCAAGCCAGCATCAGGCCTCAAGGTAAGTGAAAATAAAAGAGTTTTTAAAAATATTTACGTTACTTTATTTTGTGTTTTATTTACGACTAGCTATACTACCCGACTTCGCCCAGGACTTAGATTCTTGTCTTGGATTAATTGAATATTCCTTTATATTTCACTGAAAAACCCTGAAAAAATGTATGCTTACAAGAAAGAAAAAATCTGAAACAAATAAATTTAACTAAATCGGATGTTTTTCACTCAAGGAAATTCAACCTTCACCCACTTATACGTGAGGTCGATTTTGGCAACTCGGGAAGGCAATGACGTGGCGAGCTGAAAATCGTCGCATTCACTTAGAAATTCCAGACAGCATAAGCTGTGCAAATTTCATGACGTCAGAGCTCAGCGTTCCCGGGGCTGTCTGGAGGATGATCGTCCCGCCGTCCCCGTCGTATGAAGGCGTCCAGGTGAGTCGTTGTGTTCGTGCGCACATTGTACTACACTAGGATAACACCTAGCAATTAATTTACGCAACTTCTGACATCAAATGTAGTGGGTTAAATTCAGGCGCACACTGGAACCTTGGAGGCAACACTTTATTAGCTAACACAACTGTTAACACTTAACATTAACAGGATAACGACATAGGGCGGTAGCCACCGTTCCTAACTTAGCTAACACACGGGGATACTACATTAATGGACCAGGACAGCTCAATACGCTGCCTAGTCCACTAGTGGAGACCGGAGACCGAGGATCGTTAACGGCGGCTTCATTCCCAGAGTTGACCAAGCAGAACATCGCAGCTCTCCATCCACACCCCGCTTATAACCACTCCGGCATGGCCGGCTCCGCCCCAGGCCACGCTCCCCTTCCCAATCCTTCAGGAAGGCCCGTGCCCCCAACCACGTGACCCCCTGGGGCCCCTTGCCCCCCTTTATCCGGTCACGTGTCCTGTTGGGTTCACACAGAGTGTCACGGCCTGACACGACCTCCGTGACACCCGCTTACAGCCCCCATAACGAGCCAACATAGTAGTGTGGAGATTGGGTGGCATTTAAGAGAAGATTCCTTACAAATAATGACGTGGCGGGGTGGTCGGAGGCGGACGCGCTGAAAGTGCTTCCCGCTGCCCTCGATGATGATTCGTTAGCGGTGTTCCACGCCATCCCGCCGTCCGAGAGATTGACCCTCACACAGGCGTTTGACTAGATGGCCGCCACTTTTGAGCCTCCACTGAACACCCGCTAGAAAATTTGCGGTGAAGCGGAGAGGTGATGCTGAATCGGCCCTCACGTACAGGAGTGCGCTTTTGGCACTGGCGAAGGCCGCGTATCCGCACTGGTCCTTGAGAAAATTTGAAGTTTGCCAAGGATCTTCGCACTGTGCAAGGATGTGTCTTCGTTAAAGATCGTCAGGTGTAGCCAGGCGCAGCAGACCCTGCAGCGTGACAGGGTGTTGTTGGCGTGCTCCGCGTCTTCCGCGGAGCCCGAGGTTTGAACGGACGGAGAGGCTGAGTCCGCGTGCTCGCAGCATCAGCAGGCACCGATCGACGGGGTGACGGTGATCAGCGGCGGGATGACCAGCAGTGGGCGAGGTCTGCTTCATCCCGTTCCAGCGACGGATGGGTCACTTGCTACAACCGCGGCCTGCTGGGGCATGTCCAGTCTGGCTGCCGGGTTCCTCGATGGCGGCCCTTGGGACGTCCACCTTCCTACGACTCCATACCCCCTAAGGCGAGTTGCAGCGCACCTCACACTCGGCCCCGGGGTTCCTTTCATTCATCGGGTGAGTCCGGTCATATACACGTGATGTCTGTTCTATATGATGCAAACCACTGGGAAATTCCACACGAGTTCAATCCCCATCACTTCCTTGACAAGGAAGGCAAGTTCATCAAGCCGGATGCTTTTCTGCCATTCTCTGCTCATCCCCATGTCTGTTTGGGGGAAGGTTTAGCCAAGATGGAGCTATTCTTCACGTCTCTCTTGCAGCATTGAGTTTTACTGGCACAACTATGTCTTTCATCCGACCTTAGATTCCACATTCACTATCAATCTATCTCCACACCCATATAAATTAGGGTTGTGCATGCGCAACTCACCATAGTGTAAGACAAAACTAAGTCCTTTCGCAGTCTTTACATGTGTAGTGTCTTGTAGAATCACTCAGACGGACACGTGGTAACAGGTCACCTGCTTACACTTTGTTAACCTATTCTTGTACCAGTTGTAGGCACTCCTTTCTCTGTCTATATGGTCACTTCTGTTAACCAAATTCCCCTATCTACGTTACACCTCGCTAACCTGCATACGGCAGCTCTCGTTCTCAGCAGCTCCGCACTCAAGGCTCCGCACACAGCAGCCCTCACACAGAGGCATGCACACACCGGCGCTCACACAGAGGCTTGCACACAGCGACGCTCACACAGAGACTTGCACACAGCTTCTCACACGGCACCCCCGTTCCACCGCTGTCCTCGCCTACGCTACCCCAGACCCACTCACTCGTCCGTCGCGGGCAGGGGGATCAACTATCACCTGCCCGGTGACTCGTGAGGGTTGTGGTCCATTCCTGGCTTGAGCGGCAGCGGCGAGATGTCTTCTCCTTTGGTCCCCAGCAATACGATCTCTCCGCTCTCACGCCCGTCTTCATATCCCCTTCCCAATTAACTGGCTCCTCCCTTGTGTCTCTTTAGGGCCAGACAGGCTGGCACCCGTCAGGCCATTAATCACCCCTTATCGCACATCTCCCTGGCAACACCTCCGGTGTCAGCGTGACCTGGTCTGCACCAGCTTTCATTTCAAATTAGGTGGCGGTTTGCTATTGCAACCTGTTGCCCACGCGCACGTGTTTGTCCTCTGTTGCCCTCGGACTACAGTGTGCGCCATGTATTTAACCACACTACACATGTAATGTTGTGAAAAATGCAACGCCTTCTTATGACTTGGATCTGTACAGATCTTGTTGCAAATCTCCGAAATTGCCACAAGGCCAAGTTCCAAAGCTGAAAATGCAATGCCCAGTTTGCAGAAACATCCAATCCAAAGTTCAATTCATTGTGATTAATAATGATATTCAATCAAATATAAAGCAGTATAATATATTTTTGGACATTAAAACGTCTACTACATAAAGCATATGTACGCTCTGTTTTACAGATGTTCATAGAGTAGTTCCTCGGTTAACAATGACATTAGTTAACGTTTTTTTGGTTAATATTTCGCCTCCCATAGGTTTTGACTAATGTAAACATTTTCCTTAACGGTCTATTTACGTTATGCTCGCGGGTGCCAATTCCAGCCAATCCGAGCGCTCGTAAGTGGGCTGAGAATGCCTTAGCCAATTAACGATGCCCATTTATGAGCGTTTAGATCTCGACTGTCTTTATTTACATTGTTTTCTGTTATGGCGGTGGAAACAGCTTCCTTGCACACCCAGTGATTTTTGCTTGTTTTCTCAACTTATAAGTGAATTAATAGCGATTGCAATGACCCCTAAAGTTAATTCGCAAAACGAAAAGTGAAGGAAAGTAATCCTTTAAAAAAGCAAGAAATTATTAATATCAACTTCCAATCGTCTTGGAACAAATTGGTGCGTTTAATATGTATTTTCCATATTCAATTAACAGTTAATTCGGTTAACAGTAGTTTTTATGGAACGGATTAAAAGCATTAACCTTGGGACAACTGTCTTATAATTAAATCCCATAATTTTGTTAAAATGTATTTTTCATTGTCTTGTACTCTGAAATAAAATATAAATTATCATTTTTACATCATAGTAGTGAACAATCTGAGTATTTTTTTTTCATTTATTACCCAACAAACCATTACATGGTAATATTGCGCATGTGTAATGTGCGAGTGTTTTAATCTTGGTTGCACTCACAGGACAGGCTTTCCAAGAGGTCCCTGGTGCAAACCGCCTAGTGGAGGGTTTTAGTCCCAAAATCATTAATACTAATATTGTTTGAGCTTTAAAGGTGTAGCCACCGTAGAATTGAATACAGTGCAGTTTCAGAAATGTCTTTGTTCTAATTAAGATAAATCACGGGACAAAGGTGGTCTAGCGAGGCAACATCATTTATTCAAGGTTATGTGACTAAAGCATTGTGTAATGGTTAGCACACTGGACTTACAATCCAGACGACAATGGTTCAATTCGTCGATCTCCCTGCGCAGCAGTGGCAGTATTGGGGCAGGTTTATTAAACCCCCCGCCTCTGTCCACCCAGCATTATACATGTGTAATGTAGCACCCTGAGACGTCCAACAGCTGTATTTATTCAGTATCACCGACGGACATAACAGATGAGACGTAGCTGCTACATGACGTTCCTATATAGCTGGTCAACTATATAGCAAGACGTCGGAGTAGTCGTCCGCGCCGGTATTGATGCAGAGGATGACGACGACAACGATGTCGATGACGACGATGACGATCCCCGAAACGACGATCCGGATCCCGAAACGACGATCCGGATCCCTCTCCGCCTTTTCCGTATATCCCTATCCTCGTGGCCAAGCCCCGCCCCCGAACACGCCCCTCCTCTCGACCGCTCCCAGCCTTGTTCGGTTGCTTAGCACAGTCACCTCGTGTGACCCTTCCTTCTCCCGTCACCACGACCATCCCCCAAGCCCACTGGGCCACGCACTGTCTTTACACATGGTTACACAAATTAATCATTTGGCGGGACCCCGGGGTCCCGCAAAAATCAGGTCAATAATAATAATTTTTCAGTTCCGCCCACTACGTGACCCCGACAGCAACGCGCCGCCCGCCCAGACTCTCGCCAACAAGCGCCAACAAGCGCCAGCAGCAGCAGGCGGCGATCAAGACGATGGGCGCCACCCCACCGGCCAAACGCAAGCCCCGGGGGGGGCGTCCGACGCCCTCCGGTCAGCCGTCGATCCTCAGCTTCTTTGCCAAGGCGGGCCCGCCCCCCCAGGCAGTGAATTTTACGTGTTTATGTAATTTGTCAACTTTTTACGAAACTTAATGCCCCGAGTAGCTCTCGACGAGGCCAATCGATTGACCACTAGTTTTGTTGTCGCGAAGGCAAGACTCGTGTCGCTACGCGGTTTTTCCCACCCCGGGGCAGTGATGGGACCCTGGGGTCCCGCCAATTGCTTCAAATGTTAAGTCCATCGACTGGTGGGTTTGCTCATTTCTTCTAACACATCCGGTCTGCATGGAATTTTTTCTTTCACAAATGAATTGACTTTCATACTATGTTAAACAAGTCACTGCGATCATCTTCGAGATAATCCTGTGTAGGTGCCGAATGCAGCTATGATTTGAAATAAAATACTGTATATGGCTTCCCTATAGGTGCGTTGTGTGCGCTTTGTTAAAATGTAACGGCGTGTAAATTAAGGCAGAAATAATTGATGTAAGTCACGATTGATAATGAAAACTGTTTTATTTAACCAGGTAAGGTCCACTGAGATATAGCTATTATTCAGAAGCAACCTGGCTATCACATGTCAGCTCAACGAAGTGTCTTATGATGATATAGCAACCATAAAATATCCGACACGCATGTTTGTAAATGTGGAGGGAAAAACCGGCGGACCCGGAGAAAATCCACGTGACCACGGGGAGAACATGGAAACTCCGAATATAAAGGGTCGGGATGGATCCCACGATCTCCTGTATACCAGGCGAGGTAGTTAACATCTCATCGCCCTGGCAAAACGGCGTTATAAGAGGGATAGTATCCGTGTACAATATTGCACACTACAGGAAGAAAAATCGTGCAGCTGAAGCTCACTGCTGGCTTGGAGCATGTGCCCTTGGGACTCGTGATGGACTGCTTGGGAGATATGTAATTATTCTCAGATGCCAGTTTTTTTATATAAATTTTCCCCAAATATTGAGTTTCGCTGTATATAGACTACCCCTTGTCTTTCAATACTGGTAACATTGTTACCAACGGTGATAAGCCATTTGCTTAATAACAAATTCACAACCATGTGTTGTGTTTTTGTATGTTATCTCCTTTGTGGTGTAATGGTTAACACACTTGGCTTGCAATCCAGCGCTAGTGGCTCGTTTCTATCTCCCAGTGAAGCACTAGTAACAGTGAAGTAAGTTTCTTCAACTAACCTCCTTGTATCTACCCATCCATATATATGGGTGCAACACAATTTGTTGATAAGCAAGTTTTTTTGTGGTGGGATAAACGTGATTACACCTACCGTTTACAATCTGTGTGATCAGCATGGAAGAGTTGATCATACACACTTTAAAGCTCCCTCTAGTTAAGGGCATTCTGCAAGCAATTCCAGGGCTGCATATTTATTTGTTTACCTTGACTGAGAAACACACCACGTGGTAACGTAATGAGGCCTGTTGTAGGTGCTGTAAGGTGACTCCCGTGCAGTTTGTACATTCACACGTAGAAATCACTCCAAGTTTGTCAGTTTCATATGTTTTATGTAGAGGGACAAATGAGAAGATTGCGCAATGACAAAACACTGGGGTTGATTGTTGAACATGGACTGTACCATGCTGCTCCGGGTAGTGGCTTGTTCCACATTCCCATGTCAATTCGCAGCTTATGGGCGTGGAGTTTGCAGAAGCTGCTGGATCTCGCAGAGGTAAGAGGCATTCGTGAAATGCGGAGGTTTTAAGCTGCACGAGCCATGCTGATCTCTCTATGTAGACGTGGGGACATTGTAATGTGATTAAAGCAAGGTTGTGCAATAATTAGTAGGTTGGGGTTCATTCGGAACCCTGACTTTTTATGGGGGGGGGGATGGAATGCTGGATCTGTTTCTGTTTCCCTCTCAGTAGCCCCTGTGTCTCACTGCATCTCACTTGTCTTTACTCGTTTATCCTTGTCACCGTGTACCTAGGAATGAGTCTTGTCTTCATGTTTCTGTGTCTGTTTCATTGTTTGTGATGTATGGATCAAATCATCAAATCACCTGGAATGCACCCTGTCAGTACTTCGAAGCTAAGATGGGTTGAGCCTGGATAGTGCTGGAATGTACGACCACCATGAATAAAACAGGCTTTACATGCTACTGTGGGTCGACGTTGCGGGCAGCTGACATCGCAGTTCTGACCAATTTACAATTTCTATGCTCCCCGCTTTCACCAATCGGCACTGGCCAGCATGATAATGTATGGTAAAAAAAATTCCACACCCCCACACGGCATGGTGAGGTCCTCATTCATAATTCCACTGACAAAATTACTATACTATACTGGCGTGTCTTGCTTTACGAGCGTTCTTTCTACGATAAGTCGCTAAAACGAGCAATTTAAATTTAGACCCATTCGCAAAAACGAGCAAGTGTTTACTTCGAAAAATACTGTGTGCGTCCCTTGGCGGTCGGGGGCGCACGGTGGCCCGCGGCTGTTTGTTTACCAGCGCTCCTGTGCAGTGTCCGCTTGTTGCGTATGGGGAGAGGGTACCTCGTGGTGGCACTGCAATGGGTGGGTGCAGTTGGGGTCAGTGGCGGTGCTAATTAATTACAGGCGCCGAGAACAGGAAGTCGTGCTCGATCTCCGGTTTCGGTCCGAGCCACGGCTAACATCAGTGCCGAGTGATATTTAAACCTCAGGTCCTGCACCGCTGCCTCCCTCCACCCACTAATATCTACCCATAATTTCCAGGCTCCTGCAAGCACTGTGGTCCTTCAAGTGGTAATTAACCCTCCTAATTTTAGCACACGATAACTGTTTCTCTATGGTGTGTATGTTTACCGAATTCCTATAAAATCCTAGTGACCAATGCTTTTTTCCATGTGCATGCAGCACATGTTGCTGATACATTAGTGGAAAATTGCCTTGGGCTGCTTATAGTTTTACTCAATGAAAAAGTGGCACCACAAATGGGATGGCAATGATGTGATCAACACTCTCACTGACCTCTAAAGACTCACAAATTCGGCCAGTTTTTCTTACTCATTGCTTGCTGCATTACCGATTCAAATGCATTTTAGGTCTCTGAGCATTGACATTTGTGTGATTGCCAATAGCATCCCTATCAGCATCCCCTCCCCTCAAAGAGTACATTTTCAAACTTAAGATGCCGTGTAGGTAACTTCTAATTCTACAAGGAATTTGTTGCATACATCTGTATATTGTAAAGTCAAGTCACGTTCGTTGTAGTGCCCAACAGTGAAATGCCCGATTGTTTGTTAACGTGGGTGTTAAATTGGTACAGTACAGGGACCGGCGGGCTGATACTGATACACGAAACTTGTATCGCTTAGTTTTGGGCGAGGCAATGGATTCAGCGTGCGCGGCCGTGCTCTTCGTCACGCTAACTAAATCATTAATCTTCGCATTTTTGTTCTCTTAGTGCTGCTGCTGATGCTGCCACCCGTGGGCGACATTAAAAGGTACGGCTGTGCATCGACTTTCTGACGCTACTGCTTGCAAAAGGGCCTCCAAACTAAAGGGAGGTCTCTAAACGGTATTTTAAAATCCATGATCGCATTTTTTTTAAAGCAATGCATTAAAATAAACGTGTTTTCATCAATGGCTTTCGACTGCAAAGTATAAGTGTTGCTGTTTGCTGAGTTTACAACCTTCGCAATCGCTAATAACATATACAGTACCAGTGGCATCCAAACACTTATGCATTGAAGGCCAGATTTTCCATAATAGAGGTTTTGTGGTTAGATCGCATAAATATATAAATGTGTCGTTAAAACCCACCACCACCCAACACAGCCAACTAGTAAGGGTTGTCACGTAAACAGAACATGCCAATTTGTCACTAGTAATGGTCGCGAAAGCCTACGTGTTAAAAAGGGCAGATTAAATAACACGCCGAGATCCACAGGCAATTATAAAACATGTCTAACGTAATGTATACGTTTTATTTACAACATGTGTAGGCATTAAGAGCAAACGGAGGTGACACTTGCAGCCAAGTCCTGCAGATAAATTGAAGGTGACCTGATTGAGTTGTCTGGTGCTACACGGACTCATGAGTGCTTTTACGCCGCTGGACAGATTCACCATCGAATGCGCCCGACCCCCTCAAATTGATGGCACGTACCAACCACCATATGGATTCAACTGGTGTTAATAGCCTGCTGTCGGGCTACATTGTGGGCAGCAGAGAGCGGTGCTGGAACATCAATTGTTGTACTGTACGTCTGTGTTCCCATGTCAATGCTGCCCACCTTGAATGTGCACTAACCAGTATGAAGTACGCTACAAATAACCCCCAACATGAGCCATAGCGTAGGGAGTCCCTTATATCTTATTGTAATTTAAATAGCGCAGTGTATTGAAAAAAAGGTCTGCAATGTACATGTGCATTGTGACCGGTTCTGGTTGAACATCATCTGTAAAGTGTGGGAAGTCTACAGCAGCGGTCTTTCCGTGCAGACTGGTGTCTTTTCACCGCAAGCCCGGTTTCTTTTCTTACAGCACTGGCAGCTAAATCAATAAGGGTCGCTCAGTGTCAGGGAATGGGAGGCAGGGACAAAGAATGGAGCCCCACAACCCACATCTCTCCACTATGATACACATGGTATAGCTCACAATAACAAGCCAGAGACTCCCATGTGAATATCCTCAGGCATGAGCAGTGAACGCTACACTACCATGGATATGCATTACTGTTGACCAAGGGGCACACTTTTGGGTGACATGTTCGTGGTTTTGTTTTACATACAAATGAAGAATACAATTTTATTTTGAGACATACACCGTCATATACCAGCACACAGTGACCAGGAGGACCGGTGTGGACATTGCACCTACAGTTTTAATTAATAATACAATTCATCTTCTTTGGTTCTTTCAGTAAAGTCACGTAGAATGAGATTAAAATAATAAATTGATAAAATAAAATAACACAATAATAGTCTCACGACGTTTCGGCCACAACACAAGCGGCCTTCATCAGGTGAAGGGACGAGACTGGAGGACAGTTTTATTCTCATTCTACGTGACTTTACCGAAAGAACCAAAGAAGATGAATCCTTGCAGTCACGAAAGCTTTAAATCGAAAAATAATACAATTGTCATGGGGAACTCTCCCCCTAAGTATATTTTCTAATTAAAGTTCCATCATTGAAGGTATGAACATACCAAGTATCATCCAGAGCCTCTTGACTATTGCAAAGAATACACGCCAACAACCTACGTATAACCTTGCAAAACATAACGAACCATGCAGCCCAGGGAAGAATCCCAATTGAGTAATTAAAGAGGACTCGACTATATAGTCAACAAGCTCATGCTGCATGAAGTGCCAATTGTAAGATTGTCTGTACACCAATCACCTTACATTTTATAAAAGGGTCCCCACACAATACCAGAACATTATTTATTTATGGGGTAGTTGTCCTGGGAAATATTTATGTTGTCGGACATTAAATGTCTGGTTTCTGTTAATTGAATACACCACTCAGGACAATGCATTTAAAATGTACATCAGCCGTATTTCGTTGTTGTGAAACGTAATATCCCGGTTTATGTCGGGGATGTGTTCCTGAAATGTGAGACGAATATCGAAACGACGTAAATCAAAGCAATTTACAGGGGAGGTGGAGGTGAAGGATGAGGCGACCCATATTTAATTTAATAAAGTGACGACGTATTTGCGAAACGACTTAAAAGGGGGGGGAATGTAAATCGGGGTATTACTGTAATATTCCTAATCTGTGTCCTGAGTTTTTTAAAGACTTAAAGTTCATAACCCAAATATTAGGAGAGAATTCAGGTGGGATGCTTGGGTGGTGAGGGCAGGGAAACAAGGGAGAGGAGAGAGCAACACCGCGGAGTGCAGCCCAAATTGAAGCAATCAGGGCTCAACATCAATGACAAAGAGCCACAGGGGACAGCCGTTTTGCCGAGTTACTGAGAGAGCCTCCAGCTAAATGTCATCATATATACAAAGGCAAAAGTCACATGTGTAGCCTACAAAGACTGTTGGGGCAAGTGCTGAGAGCAAGCACCTATGGAGGCGGATACGGCACATAAACGGTTGTCTGTTCAGCACCACACCCAGCCGTCTTTGCCTCCGCACTGCTAATGTTTGCACACTGCACCAGGAACAGTGCACGTTTAAGGCTGAGTTGACATATGGGGCGCACAGAACTGGTTCAGATTATCACTCGCCACTCATGTCAGCGTTGGCCGAAATTCACTGTACCACGAACCTGGTCGCAAAGGTTCGTAGCACAGTGCGCGGACCAATTTGCCACAGCTCCCCACACACAGCAATTCATCCAGTGCTGTATATAAAACAGTACATTAGCACATACGCCGACATGAACAGCCCCACCACACACTCAATCGTTAACCATGGGCTGTACCATGTACAATGCGGTTGGAGGGGGTGGTCTCTTTCACTATGTGAATGTGAGCTTGCAGGAGGTGTGGAGAAATCAGCTGCGTGAACCGTGATGATCACAGTCACAAACGGAATACATTTTTGAATTGTGAGTGGTTCATATAACTGCGGGCGTCCCCAGAGTAAAGTCTCACTGCTGCAGGTTTCAAGATTAGAGTTTAATCGCCCAACCCCAACGATATCGAGGATAAATAAAAACATGCAATGAACGTAGCAACAGCGCTTAAAGGGGTCACACATGACACTTGTTTTTCTCTTTGAAAATCAGAGTTATAACCTCGACGCCGACGGGAAGAGAATTTCACATTTGTTTGATCCATCAACCCTCCCCGAAAGTGCTGGATTACAGGGGTGTGCTGCCACCACCCGGCAGCTCATTTAATTGCCATTGGGTATTGGTCAAGACATGGTAATTTTTTTTATAAAAAAAATACCGTGCAACGAGAAAGTTAAACATTTACTTATAGTGTATGTATGTTTATATATATTTACCATCGGTAATAAGTGCCTTGCAAATTTTGTTAATGGTGTGTGCTTTAGAGTAGTGTCCGATGAAGTGGTGAATCTCGACGAGTCGGAAGACTTTTGAGTGGGGTCCTGTATAAACACGTTTTTCTAATGCCATTATTAAATGTTTGGTGTGTGTGCAGAATACTTAGATAAAACCCACACAGATGATGGGGCGACACTGACAGTTCTGCACTGATAGATTAAACTGCACTTTCGAACCATTCTTCATTTTCAGATTATACTCTTCTCAAATCTGGAAACACCGAGCAGCATAGTTGACTACGTACGGTGTGAAAGAAGTTCAACATACATACAGGTAAGCTATTCCATACAACGAAAAATGTTACAAAATCAATATTCAGGTGAGGAAATAATCATATTTTTCACGTGTTTTTTTTACTGTGCGCAGGCCACTTTTATCATCGTCAAACACTTGTGGAATATCTTCACTCTATTGCCCACTGTGTAACATGGGGCAAGTAGTTGATACAGTCGTGGAATGGGGCTTCTCCTTAGTTAGGCATATCCTGGTCTGCCTGGCGATTTTTATCCTGGTGTTCCTGGCTGTGTGGGCTGTTCTCTGTGAGGTGAAGTCATCCATCCGCCCAGTGGGCTTTCCCCCGGGTCCGAGGGCACTTCCCCTCGTAGGAAATATATCTATATTCAGTCAAAATGATGTAGTGTTCCAGGAATACTTGATTCCAAAGAACACACTGGTCATGGTAAACTTGATGTCTGTTCTCAATGATGAAAGCCAGTGGAAAACATCACACAAATTCAATCCTGAAAACTTCCTAGATATAAATGGTCAGTTTGTCAAACCAGACGCATTCCTACCATTCTCCGCTGGCCCCCGTATATGTTTGGGAGAACATCTGGCCAAAGTGGAGCTTTTTCTTTCCTTCACATCGCTACTGCAGCATTTTGAGATGTGTTGGCCTGACACTGTCTCATCACCTTCCCTGGAATCTATTTTCCAGGCTACACTAGCTCCACAGCCATACAAACAGCCTTCGTTTGCGCAACTAAATACAGTCATGTATGTATTGGCCCTTGTTGGTAACATTCCATAGCTGGATTCATTAATTGAAGGCCTCCCTATGCCATGTCTGTCATGCGGGTTTGACCATGCATCATTGTACTTTGTTGGCAGCAGAGGACTATGCAGAAAAATGTATTGTTTTCGTGTACTTAAATGCTCCAACAGCAATGTTCCCCACCTTTACAAACCTGGACTCACCAGAAATACGATCATATAATCTCCTTAACCCGCAGAATGTGTGGAGGCCCTCATTTAGGTATTAGTGATATATATTAGTTGTATATTGTTCATGTACAGCATAACATAAAAGGATGCATACTGCCAGTTGTTGGACCATGTCTTGCAATGGATGTATAGTGTTGCCAAAGTAGGCAGAGACTTCTCTTTGTAGGCAACAACGTTTATTCACTCTAACGACAAAGAGCGTCCCTAACACAGAGGTAACGGCCTCTCCCACCCGATAGCCGAGAGGATACGTCCTCACACCTAGTGTGCCCTCACACTATACTCTGCTATCGGGAATTCCTCCGCTAAGGGACCTAGGGGAGGCTATGCTCACGCGACCTTGCCAGGGTAACGGGTGCCGCCACTGGGTCATTCGGACCTGGCCCTGACAAGGGCCGAAGGTCGGAAGTCCCAGGGCGCTATCTAGATGTCTTCGGGTCTTGAGGTGAGTGCGGACTGACTCACGCTGGGAGAGCTGCCCTTTTTATACTCCTCTCTCCCAACCGCCCTCTCTGGAGAGGGTCTGGGTCCGACCGTTGGACCCCCCAGTCCCCTCCCTTAGTGGGCTCTGGCCCCCTCACCCCTGGTCAACGGTGGTTGTAGTCGTGGGTCGTACACCTGTCACTCAACAGCCCCCTTGGCTGTTGTGCGCCCCCTACAGACTGAGGCCACCACTAGAGTTGAGTGTACGTGACCCATACAATACTGCTACGCAGGTAAGTACACATGTTGCGCGTAACAATGCCGCTACAGGTGTAAAAAAAAATGTCCTATATATACAGTATCATAAAATAAATATGAATAGTTCAATAGGAGAATACAAGTCGTACTGCATGGAATACTTAAAGTTGTATGGAATAGGAAAGATGATCTACATGGCTGGAGATGAGACGATATTACACCATTAATTGGATTGAAGAAAGGCATGAGTTGATTGTGTCAGGGCCCACCCTCTCACCCCCCGTGGTACTCATCACTGATGCTTCGGCATCAGGGAGTATGCCTCGAGCGTGGGGGCTGTCATGGCATGGCCCTGTTCTGACATACTCCCAGCCAGCTGCGCCCGCATTCTCGCCAGGATCGGAGCATCGGCATTCTTGCAAAAGTGTTTTTCGTGTTACCACACACGCATGAGCTCTCACACATAGGCACACCGCAAATGCACAATACGGGCAGACCTCATATAGTACGACCCTGGATAACGTTGATTCGTTATAGCACTCATTGCCCTGGAAAATATATATTTTTTTAAATTATCGGAACATGCAGCAGTGGTGGCCGAGGAAACGCACCCACCCCCATAATTGGCTCAGCCAATAAGAGCAACGTACACTCGAAGCCAACTAGACCCCACCTCCCGCAATTCGATTATATTTAAAATCGATGTTTTTTTCTCAATGTTATTACAGTACTCACATGGCCAGGGTATAGTCTGGGGCTCCATCTAAAAGAAACCTCACCACAGAAATTTTGACTGAAGGCATCACTAATATAACAGAGGTCCTGGAGCTCTTCTCTGAGAATGACCATGATTGGGAGCGCAGCAGCTCCTACAACCTCGTCTCCCACTACTGCCTTGGAGGAAGAGTACAGTAGAATTCACTCATGTGTACGGTATATAACTGATGTCATAACCAATTATTTATTTATTAAATAATGTTTGGCATAATTATTAGCGCTATTACCAATACCTGAATGAAGCCCTCGTATGTTGCTCATACGAAAGAAATAACGCTGTTAGGAGCGCTAAGTGAGGTACTTAGCACTTGTGATATTCTCATCAAAATCACATGGCCTTAAACATGTTCTTACGCACATGCACGAGTCTAGACAATGTGTAGCTTTTGTGAGTTTCTTTGGGCAAAACAAAACCCGTGGTTCCTAGGATGATTGCCGTAAGGTAGACTTTGTTGGGTCCAACATTTATCTCTCTGAACTGTTGGCTTATGCCTTCCACTGTGATTGTCTTGCTGTAGTTCTTTAACAAAAAACCTCTCTCTCGGACAGATCATTGCACGAGCCCAGCACTGCACACTCACAGGGACGACCACGTTCACGGCCCATGACCAAATGAGAGCAGTTGCCTCTGGCGAAGCCCTTACGTCCCTTTCGCTCCCCCACCCATACCAGCTCCTGCCTTGATCTAGGTAGTCCATTCATATTTAACTGGAGGCCTTCACATACCATTATTACAATACTCAAGGACCTACATTCCTCAATTTGCTGCCAGACGCAGCACCCCTTTCACCTTTATTCCAGCATTGCATTTCTCACTTATCGTAGGGATGAAGCCATTATTATTCCATCATATCAAATGTTTGACAATTTCACTCGCCCTGAGAAACCCAGACCATTGTCACTCTGTAGGCGGGCTAGGAATAAAAACTCAGTGGGAAGGGATCATCTGATAGTGGCCTAAATTTCGAAGTCTCTGATATATCTGCTGAGGCCAACGTGTGTATTAACTGTGTGGCGTGTGTCTTCGGTTCATGACACCTTGGCACCACAATTGATTAAATTATTTCATTGACAAGAGTATTGCCAAAATGGCAAAATGTAGTGGAAATCATGGCATTCACCTTGATGACTTCTTGACATTAAAGTCTGAAAATATATACTGTATATTGCTATTGTATAATGTTTAATGAGTTGTTTTACAAAAGGCTGTAAATACGACTTATTATTATTTTTGTTGTGATCATGCCTCTGACTACCATATTATACATTTTCACACAGGCATTGTGAATACGATGATAATGTTAAAGTTAAAAGTAACTCCTTTCATGTTGGCACATTCCATGAAACCATGACACCAGCTATAATGTGGGTAGCTTACATCTTAATTTAGAATTTATCAGTTCATGGCCCCATCTTAATTGGCTCTGCCTTATTCTTGGTTCTTTCGGTAAAGTCACGTAGAAGGGAAACAATAAAATAATAAAAATATAAAACAATAAAATTCTCACGACGTTTCGACTGCAACACAAGCAATTATCATCAGGTGTGAAAACCACAGCAAATTTTCTTGCTGTGGTTTTCACACCTGAGTAACCAATTGGCTGTGGCTGTGTCGGGTGGTGGCGGGTTTAACGACACATTTATATTTATGTGATCTAACCCAGAAAACCTTATGGAGGAAATATGGAGTTCTCCTGGCAAGGCAGGGTATTATACCGACGCCCAAGGAAAGGGAGTTTCACATTTGTCCGATCCACCAACCCACGTCGCTACAGTGCAGGATTACAGGCGTGTACTACCACTGCCTGGCTGACCATTGTTTTCTGTTGTAGTACTTAATTTTAACGTGATTAAACTATACAAAAACTTCTTAAATGACCATGTCCTTGTACTAAGGTTATGCATTTTCATAAATATGAAAAATATTTAATCATCCTTTTATTTTGTACGCCTTTTGGCGTCCTCTGGTCTAACACCATTTTGAGACTAGGCTCAAAGAAAGCTGTCTCTGGTGTGGACCAATCAGTTTCAAAGACAATGCATATATTATCAGAGTATGTGTTTTGTTTGCATTCTGACCACAAGTATTCTGGTTAATACAGACATGATTCCTTGTAAAAGGGTTCAGTTTGGTGTTTAAACATCTTAACACATGTTTTGTTTCCAGAAAAAAGGGGAAAACCTATTCTCATCCTTTATTGTGATGCATATTCACGAAAAATTACGTTAAAGTTTCGTTGAAACTGACTAGTTCAACTATGTATGCAATATTATTACATTAATGGGCGCATAATTAATACAATCGTTTTCATCATATTTCCTTGACTAGTTTGATTAATAAATTAATTAATTTAAGTGGTTCCAAATAAAAGGTTTAAAAGTAGAGCAATTTCGACTTAAAACTTTTGTGAATGCAGGAATTCATATTCTTGGTTCTTTCGGTAAAGTCACGTAGAAAGAAAATAAAAAAGTAAAAAATAATCGCTGTCCAAGGTACTAACGTTAAGAGAAAAAAACGCCACTTAAATTTTCTTGCTGTGGTTTTCACACCTGATGATGATTGCTTATGTTGCAGTCGAAACGTCGTGATAATTTTATTGTTTTATATATTTTTTATTTTATTGTTTCTCTTCTACGTGACTTTACCGCAATAACCAATAATATAATTAGTTTAGAGCGCAAACTACATTTGCTATAGCATACTTTATACATTCCTACTGTCGGATGTAAAGTTGACTAATAGTGTAAGAACATCATCTACTTCTAATGGTAAACTGTAAAGTTCACATATTTACCAACCAACATTCATTGTTATTTGAAAATGTTAGAATATATTGGTCTGTACATGGCTGCAAAGGCTGTTACGTTGTTTTTACATTGGTAAATCTACCCAAATATGGTTATAACATGCATTGCGCAGTGTGCAGAGCGACCTTTGTTTCATTAGCACTAGTGTTGGCCACACCACTGCAGTAGCCAGCATGTTGTTTTTGAATGAGTCATCTCGAGAGAGTCCAAAGGTCCAATGACTATTCATACTTGAAGCACAGCAAAGCACAAAAATTAGACAATAAAAACGTGACGTACAATTAGAAAGTCGTTGGATTATCCAATCGGCCTCATGAGTTCGGGGAGAATTGTGGCACAGTGGTTAATGAACTGCACTGTGAACGTGACGACCGGCGTTTGATTGTGAACCATTACTCATATCAGTGGGACAAGTGATATCTGAACCGGTCCCAGACCCTTCCCTACATCAACAGTAATTGACTGAGTGGTGATTTATAGCCAACAGCAGTGCACTGAAATTACAGATTTTTTTTTACGATGCGCCTTTGAACAGTCTAAAGTGCAAATATACAGTGGGCAGGCCAAACGGTTGTCACTTTAAGGAAATCCAGACACAGTACCTTGCACGTTGGGCATCATCTGCGTTGAAACTACTGCATATGACAGAGGTAAGGGACATTGGCGAGGCGTGGAGGTACCATTGGCTACCTTTTGCGAGTGCAAGCAGAACTTGTTTTTTTACCATACGTTACCACGTTGATCAGTGCAAGTTAGTGGAATTACCTACCTGATGGAAAATGAGTAATATTCTTATAGCAAGGCGAGTCTATCCATGACAATCACTGTTGTTGTAGCTCCCACAAAGTTGTAAATACTTTATCGACACCAAGGGAAAATTAGTCGAGTCAACCTCCAGCAAGAATATGAACTCGCAACCTTCTGATTGTGAGCTGCACAATTAGACTTTTACCTGCTATAATAGTTCCTATAGTACTGTAATGACTCTAATACCAGCTTCTATATAAAGTACAAAACTACAATATTGCATTAATAATAATACCAATAACTGTTTATCACATAGGCTTTCGCGACCAATATAATCCAAAATAGAGGTTTTTGGGTTAGATCGCGTAAATGTGTTGTTAAAAACCGCCACCACCCGACACAGCCAACTAGTAAGGGTTGTCACGTAAACAGAACATGCCAATTTGTCACTAATACAGCACACCGGTGTGTTGGAGAGCCAAGCCACAACAGCTAGTTTCTCTTAAAACAGCTAGTTTCTCTTAAGCTAGTCCTGAATACCTCCAAAACCAAGGTGCTATGCTTCTCTCCGGGACTAAAGCAGGAAGTTATTTTTCCCCAATTACATTCCTTAAATTATTATCAAGTCAAGATCTATAAGTATCTTGGGGTCATCCTGGATTCAAAACTTAGTTTTGAAGATCACATTGATTATATTGGTAAAAAGACAAAAATAAAAATTGGTTTTCTGTATCGACACAAGCACTGCTTTCCCCGAATGTTCCGTTTGGAATTGATAAAAGCTACCATACTGCCTCTACTTGACTACTGTGACATCGTGTATAAATCAGTCCCAAGTACTGTACTGAAGAAGCTTGATTCCATCTATCACTCGGCCTTAAGATTTGCATTGAACTGCCCATATAGGACTCACCACTGTGATCTCTACATTGGGTCAAACTTAACATCTCTTAATGTTCGACGGCTTGTGCACCAGATCTTATTTATTCACGATGTACTTAAAAAATTCCGCAGACTACCTACTGGATCTCCTCTCTGTTTCAAAGAACAAATTTGACCTCAGGTCTTCGCTCATTTACCAGCTTCACATTCCCTATTGCCGTACAAAAACTGGAGGAAGGGCCTTTGCTATTGATGCCCCCAGGGTCTGGAATGCTATTGCCAATAAACTGCAACTTTAATCACTACCTATGAGATCTTCACTCAAAACTGCTCTAGAGGAGTTGTACAACCCTAGCTGCCACTGCTATTCAGTGCCCTAAAATATGGCTCTAGATTTTGGTGTTATAATTTATGTATGTAGTTTATTGTAAAAAAAATTCGGTCACAGTCCCTATGATCACTGTTACATTGCATTCATGGCTTTTATTTTGGTGATTTCGAAAAGTTTTTTTTTGTTTTTGCCATGTTTTTGTTTATTGCAGTACGGAGTTAGACTGATGGCCTTAATCTTAGTTGTCTTGTGGTTGTTGTTATTTGACTTGCATCCCACTGGGATTTTTGCACACAGTGTTGGTGTACGGTGCTATTTCAGGAATATTTTGATATTTTTTTCCTGGATTTTCTGTTTGCACAGTCACATAATCACTTTAAGATGTTTTCTTGTTCATGTTTTTTGTTTGTTGCGGTTGCACCCGATTCAAGAGCCGAATGGCTCACAGGGCTATACCAAATAAATGAACTATGAACTATTTACAATCTGAGTACAACGTTTCGCCAGTAATTACCACTAGCTTCATCAGGCGACAGCCAGATTTGTGGAGAAGTCTTACTGTTTCGTTCCTTATATAGAGGTGTAGATGTGGTGACCACACTTCTGTGCTCTTGCACAATGTGGGGGGCGGGGGGGGCGGGAAGGATTAATGAGGCAACGCACATTATGCATGTACATTATGCGATCCCTTTTACTTGTCCTTCCTGTCTTGTGTTCGGGATTACCAATGGTAATCCCTATTGAAGTACGCTGCCCTTTGTAGGCATGCATTTAAAGAATGTATTATTTTATGATTCGCTTCCACGCAGCACTAAGGCGGTAGCTATCCAAAAGGTTAAAGTTATTTTTTATTTGATAATAGGGTTTTCCCCTTTTTTCTGGCAACAAAACAGGTGTTAAGATATTAAAACACCAAACTGTCTGCATTGACCACAATTCTTGTGGTCAGAATGCAAACAAAACACTCTCATAATGTATTGTCCTTGAAACTGATTGGTCCACACCAGAGACAGCTTTCTTTTGAGCCTCGTCTCAAACGGTGTTAGACCAGAGGACACCAAAAGGCGTACTATTATCAGAGTATGTTTTTTGTTTGTATTCTGATCACAAGCATTGTGGTTAATGCAGACATGATTCCTCGTAAAAGGTTTCAGTTTGGTGTTTTAACATCTTAACACCTGTTTTCTTGCCAGAAAAAAGGAGAAAAACTTATTATCATATTTTGTTACTGGCAAAGGAGTTCCCATGATGTAGATTATTTTTTATTTATTTCAATTTCGATAGATTATCTCATTATTCTTGGCCAGTAGTAGCTAGTTTTGCACAAAACTTCAACATTATCAAAATCAATTGGGTGTCCTTGTTGGCACGCGTGTTCTGCTACTGCTGACAGTTGTATTTGGGAGAATTGAATATTTCTCTGATGTTCTTTCAGTCTCGTGCTGATCATTTGTCTTGTTTGCCCAACATAACATTTACCACACGTGCAGTTAATCCTGTACACACCTTCTGTAATACATCTTTTGTAGCAGATATTAATTTCTGTATTTTATGTACTCTGCCAAATCTGCCTCGGATGTTTTGTTTTTCAAAACATCTGGCTAGTTTATCAGTTGCTGCCGCAATGTACGGTATTTTGATCGTTTTAATTACTTGGGCAGTTTCAATGCTCTTGTTATTTGATTTGGTTTTGGTATTCAATGCCCTGTTGATTTGTGCATCATTGTAACCATTAATTTGCAGCGCTTCTTTAACATGTTGAATTTAATTTCTCACACTGTCACCATCTGACACTTTCTTAGCTCGATGAATGAGCGTCTTGATAAGAGCAGATTTCTGTGCGGGGTGATGGTGTGACTGCATTCAGATCGGAGTCAGTATGCGTTTTCTTTCGGTAAACAGTGTGTTGTTTTACCATTTCTACCCCGTCCGAGCAGAATATCGAGAAATGTTAGAGTTCTGTCAGCTTTCACTTCCATGGTGAACTAGATGGTTGGGTTTTGCGAGTTGAGATGATTTAGAAATGCGTTCAGTGTATCTTTGCCGTGTGGCCAGACCTCCAATGTGTCACCCACATATCTAAACGAAGCAGATGGTTTTAGTGTGCTTGAACCTATTGCTTTTGTTTCAAAATCTTCCATGTACAAATTCGCTATCACAGGAGACAAAGGAGAGCCCTTTGCTGCTCCTTCCTTTTGTTTTATAGAAGTCACCTTGCCACAAGAAGTGTTCTTTAGAAAGTGTTCAGCTAGTCTTTGGATATCTTTGGCTAAACTAGGTAACCCAAGTTTGATTCCTTATCACGATCAACACCAGTGACGATTACCTAAATGGGTCCTGGGCCTTCCCTAGGTCGACTCAGCCTCAAATGAGTACCTGGTTTTGTGTGTAAATATCACTACTAGGGAGTCAGAGGGCGTGGTGCTGGAAATTCACTCCCTCGTGTGCTGTGTCAGTCTTCATTGGTGCTACTCGCTAACAGCACTTGTCCCAACAGTCTGTTAAGGCTATACGGACAGGAATCGTCATTGTTATGTGTGCCCGTGCTCGCGCGTGCCACCGTGTGTGTGTGCACAATTTGGGGGTCTCATTACGCCTTTTCCGATAAGCCTCTACTTGACTACTGTGACATCGTGTATAAATCAGCCCCAAGTACTGTACTGAAGAAGCTTGATTCCATCCTCCACTCGGCCTTAAGATTTGCATTGAACTGCCCATATAGGACTCACCACTGTGATCTCTACATTTGGTCAAACTTAACATCTCTTAATGTTCGACGGCTTGTGCACCAGATCTTATTTATTCACGATGTACCTACAAAAAAATCCACAGGCTACCTACTGGATCTCCTCTCTGTTTCAAAGAACAAATTTGACCTCAGGTCTTCGCTCATTTACCAGCTTCACATTCCTTATTGCCGTACAAAAACCGGAGGAAGGGCCTTTGCTATTGATGCCCCCAGGGTCTGGAATGCTATTGCCAATAAACTGCAACTTTAATCACTACCTATGAGATCTTCACTCAAAACTGCTCTAGAGGAGTTGTACACCCCTAGCTGCCACTGCTATTCAGTGGCCTAAAATATGGCTCTAGGGTTTGGTGTTATAATTTATTTATGTAGTTTATTGTAAAAAATTCGGTCACAGTCCCTATGATCACTGTTACATTGCATTTATGGCTTTTATTTTGGTGATTTCGAAAACGTTTTTTTTGGTTTGGCCATGTTTTTGTTTATTGTAGTACGGAGTTAGACTGATGGCCTAAATCTTAGTTGTCTTGTGGTTGTTGTTGTTGTTTGACTTGCATCCCACTGGGATTTTTGCACACAGCGTTGGTGGATGGTGCTATTTCAGGAATATTTTGATATTTTTTCCCTGGATTTTCTGTTTGCACAGTCACATAATCACTTTAAGATGTTTTCTTGTTCATGTTTTTTGTTTGTTGCGGTTGCACCCGATTCAAGAGCCGAATGGCTCACAGGGCTATACCAAATAAATGGAACTATGAACTAACTAAATGGAAATAAAACGCATTTTTTTATTCATTTCATGTTACTTTACTTTAATCTAGATATTAAGTTTTCGTGACGGCAAGGTTCTTTCGGTAAAGTCACGTAGGTAAATAAATTAATAAAAACATAAAAATAAATAAAAGTAAATTTATTCACGACGTTTCGATTGCAACACAAGCAATCATCATCAGGTGTGAAAATCACAGCTAGAATTTTTTTTTACTAAAGTGGGAGAAATGCCGAGGCTTAGGAGTTTATTATATAAGTGTGGACGTCAGTGACTGTGACGTGAGACTGTGCGGGGGGGGCGGGGCTAGAAGCGAGAGGTTGAGAGAGATAAGCGCGGGGTGGGGGGGGGCGACGCCTCGACGACTGCAGTTACAGCCGATGTTGGTGCCCAAAGCAAAATAAGCAGCACTGTTAAACGCTGGGGATGCAATTGACTCGGTAATAAAATATTTTAAAATACTTTTAAAAAAAAACACGCTTTAATGAAATGTACTGTCCGAGCTGCCCCTCCCCATGCCCCCTTCCCCCATCGCCCCTCCCCTCCTTCCACATCCCCCGCAATGTTCAGGAAATAATATAATAATACGTCTTGGCATGTGTGTGAATGTGTGTGCAGAACACCGTCCTCATCAAAAATCGAGACAAGTACTCACTACATCGCACAACCTGCAGTACAGTATGGGCCAACTTCTGGACACAACTGCTGCTGCTGCTCAGGAATGGAGCTCTTTCTTGGGGCACCAGGCACTGATCAGCCTGGCCATATTTTGCATAATATTCCTGGTTCTTCGGGCTATACTCCAGGAGGTAAAGGCAACTAAACGCCCATTGGACTTTCCTCCTGGCCCAAAGGTGATACCATTTTTAGGGAATGTGTCTTTGTTTAAGAAGCCCGATGTTGCCTTAGACGAAGTTACGAAACAGTATGGAGAGGTGTGCAGCGTAATGGTGGGCAAGATTTCCATGGTGTTTGTGAGTGGCTACCAGGCAGTAAAAGAGGTCCTAGTGCATCAAGGGCATGAGTTTGCAGACCGGCCAAACACCCCCTTCAACAAAAAAGTCAACGGAGGCCTAGGCATTATTTTTGCTCCATATGGAAAATATTGGATGCAACATCGTAGGTTTACTCTGTCAACATTGCGGAATTTTGGACTTGGTAAGTCATCCATAGAACAAACCATTCAGGCAGAGGTTGGCTTCTTAATCGAGGCATTTAAACAGAAAGGATCGGCATTTGACCCTCACTACGACTTAAACAGTGCTGTGGGAAACATAATTTGTTCCATGGTTAAAGGGAAACGGTATGAATACAGTGATAAGCAGTTCCAGGATTTTTTGCACCTCGTTGAAAACAATCTTCAACTCCAATCAGGGCTGCTGGGAACTTTATGCAACATCTTTCCCTTCTTGATGGACTTTCCTGGACCGCAGCAGATAATATTCAAAAGCATGGCAAAATCGAAACAGTTTATACGTGATATAATATCTGAACGCCATGCAACAAGAGATCCCATCAAGCCAATGTGCCTGATTGACGCCTACTTGTCTCAATTGGAGAAAGAGGACAATCCCAACAGCAGCTTCTCAGAACAGAGTCTCATCATGTTGGCGTTGGACCTTTTCATTGCTGGTGCAGAGACCACCTCCACCACATTACGCTGGGGCCTTCTCTACATGATGATGCACCCTGAAATACAAGCCCAGTGCCATGAGGAGATTGACAAGATTGTGGGATCAGATCGACTACCATGCATGGAGGACAGACACAGTCTGCCCTATCTGGATGCTGTGATCCATGAGATACAGCGCTTCAGTAACATTGTTCCTTTCGGGGCTCCACATGCCACCACTGCAGATGTCAAGTTCCGCCAGTACTTGATTCCAAAAGGGACGATCATAATGGTGAATATGAAATCGGTTCTGAGCGATGAAAACCATTGGAAAACCCCATACGAATTCAGTCCTGAAAACTTCCTTGATGAGGATGGCAAGTTTGTAAAGCCAGATGCCTTCCTGCCCTTCTCTGCTGGCCCCCGTGTCTGCTTGGGGGAAAACTTAGCAAAGATGGAGCTCTTCCTTTTCTTTGCATCTCTTTTGCAGCACTTTGAGTTTTACTGGCCTGATCTGGTCTCTGCACCAACCCTGGGTTACATATTACAGATCACCAAGGCTCCAAAATCTTACAAATTGGGGCTTCATCTCCGCAATGGAACATAGTTTAAAGAGTGCTATAGTGTGTGTGCTGGTTTGAGTCTATCATGTCTGAGCACACATGCACGCATTGGAAAAGGTTTTATATATATAAAACAATACATGACGATTGGTGAAAAAAAACTGGTAGAAATCTGGTGTACAACAATACGTGAATCAATTTAACTGTTTCTAGTAAATCGTTTAATCATATGTTACGTTAGTTTAAAGATAGACATGATAGTTTTCTCCAAACATCTTCCATTACTTCAGCGAATTTGCCCAAAAATAAGTTGACCTTCATTTCATACTATCTTTCACAAGTCACCCGGGGCCCGAGTACATGAACGTAGAAATAGATAATTGACGTGATAGCTACTTCACAATTTAAACTCGAGGTTAGCTCAGATCGTGGAATGTGCTGGATATGCTCTCTACTCTGTGTGGCAATTATAGTGACATACTGTGCCCGCATAAGGCACAGAATGCGAGCTAATAAATACGCAAACTTTATTTCTGAAAAAGGAAGACATTGATGGCCGAGCTGTGGAGGTCCAATTACATTTTCAGGATCTTTATGGCCTCACAAGAGATTGTTATACGAGTGGGTTGCATTATGAGCGAGAGACTAGATGGAGTGGAGTGGCCCAAAGGCTGGAAGAAGCCCAGAGATGGGCCAGAGAGCCAGGGACCCAGAATGAGCAGAGCATGGCAGATGAGGGTCAGATCCTAGAAGATCCAGAGGAGCCAGGGGCGACCGTGATGTTCACATAAGCTTGGTAGGCTGCCCTTGACCGAAGCCGTACATTGCACGAGAGGTATCGTGGTAAAGCAGTTAAAGTATTGCGGTGAAGCAGTGGAGAAGCTAATAGCTATTTGTCAGGATTCCAGTTCTTAAATAGTATAGAGCCGATACATACGAAAGTGAGATTAAGGAGACTCAAAGTTAGTGCGGCAGAAGAAATCTGAGGAGACAGAGAAGACATTTGCCTACTGGAACAGGAAACTCATTTTGAGATGGATAGAGGTTAACACGAAACCGTATTGTGCTAGGTCACAAACTAAAGTAAGTGACTGTAAAACTACAAGTCTGTGAATAGTTGTCACGGTGAAGTCATGTATGCACGTCGGACGTTCAAAGGAGGCCAACGTCATCGTTCTACACATCGTCAAGACCCGACCATCCCCGGCCAGTCACCAGCTGCATCAACCACCTGGCTGCCATGCCGTCATCCATAAAGCTGCCGTCTTTGCTTTTCAGGAGACATTGTGTGCGAGCGGCATTACAACAAAAACGTATTTTACTCATCAATTAACTTCAGTCACCAGTCAGAAGCTTCCTACACTTCTGCCGTGTCGCCTCAACTGTGGTGTACGAGGTCATCTGCTGCAGACTGTACCTGAAATAAATACGAATTCACAATTATCACCCCCTGACATACTTAACCAATCATCACAATTTCATTATCACATATTGACATTCAGCGGAACGTAGAAACTAACGAGTTCGTGGTGCCGATGATATTCTGAGTGTACTATACACCAACAACATTAAGTGTGCTTCATACTGAGAAAGATGGTGGCAGCTGGCAGCAACAGTCATCTGCACAATCCCTAATTTCCCTCCTCCATCCCTTTACCTCCCCTACCATGACCTCCTTGTCTCTTCCCCTGCCGTATTCCCGTCCACCACCACTATTTTTTAGGTATATAATTTCTTCATTATTTTGGTGATGTCCGTGTTTTGATTTGTTTGGAGGCACCGCTCCCGTACCTGCTGCCTGCACCCACTGGCGCATCCGTTTGGTAGCCCGGGTTACTCACTGGGGTGCAGCGTCGCCCTGCGCAGCGCGGATTCCTCATCATCCCGTGCGACCGGTGGGTCGCTCCTTCGCAGGGCCATGCAACCACCGGGGGGGCTTTGGCTGCCCGAGGTCATCGGGGATTTTTTGCGGTGCCCGAGATGGAAGGAACCTGCGGCCGGGATCTTTCCTGGGGGAGTCTTTCACTGTGTCTGCGTGCGGAGCGTGGTGGGGAGCACTCCGCGATCTTCCTCGTCGCGAGCTTGGCCCGGAATTCTGCTAAATTGTAGGGAAGTGGACGTCGTCGACGGAGTGACAGACTCGCTCGCGGAGGCACCCTTCCCTCGCCTGGCTCCCCCCTGGCCGACCCCCTTTGTCTTCCCAATGAGATGCCTCAACACTTTTCCACCCCCCAGATTTTTGTTGCTCCCCAGCTACGACCAGGCCTACCCCAATACCCTCCTCATGACTCCTGCCTGTTCTGATGTCACTAAAATTACACCACCACTTTAAATAATAACCCCATTCTTCATCTCAAACTGCTATCTTACGTACAATTTTATAATACCTTGGAAATGGCGCAATATAAATTTCAATAAGATATCTTGAAAGCTGATTGCATTTGTTGAATTATGTGCCTTGTAATAATCATAGCGTGTACTGGGTCATAACACCTTTTTTACCTGAATTCTGAGTTAAGTCATTGATTTGTTTTAATTGTGTAACAGTACCATCCACAACTTTAAAGCTTTGGCTCAAGTGTTCGGATTTCAAAATAATTTACTATTCTGTAATGATCACAACACTACGTTGTTTCTATTGTATTGTAAAAAAATATGAAAATGTAAAAATGGCAACTGTGGAATGTTAATGTATTCCAATGTCAATTAAATGCGTTTTGTTAATGCATAATTATTGCGCGTAAATTAATAATTGATTGGTATGCATATGCTTATTAAAAAATATATTTTAATACGATTTATAAATTCAAGATCAGTTAGTGAATTCCATTAAACAATAGATTTTCGCATTAATGACAAGTTATTATTGGCTTTCACGTTGTCTAGGGGTGTGTTATCAATCGTGATAATATCAATGATTCTCGCTTTAACATTTTCTGATTATAACTTTATCAATGTGTACCGTATTTTCCCGCATATAACCCGCGGGGTATACCACTTTTTACAAACAAAACAAGACCCTGCGTGGTATATAGAGGTGCGGGCTATCCCAAAAATATATTACACGTGTGACATGTCATGACTCGTTATTTTTTTTCATGATAGGACTATCCACTATGCAACACTTACCTTTGACTAAAGCACTGTTGAATAAACCACTCACACTAAAATTGCACATTTTATCACGTTTTAAATTATTCGAATTGTTTTTACAATGAAACGACAATGTTTGAAGTAGACGCACTTTGTTTACCGGCGACGGGAGAGCTGGGGGGAGAGAGAGGTGGGTGTTGGGGGTGGGGCAGCTGGGGGGAGAAAGAGGTGGGGGGTTGGGGGGTGGGGCAGCTGGGGGAGAGAGAGGTGGGGGGCGAGGCAACGGCGTTACCGTAGTGCTGCTATTATCTGCACAGTGCGCAATCTACCAGTGCTAAAACTGTTATGATTTTAATGTTAACAATTGATAGTGGAATGTATTACAAATGTAAACTTCGTATTAATGATGGAATTAAGCTGCGGTAATGCCGTTAAATATATGAATGCATGCGGGGTATATGGAGGTGCGGGCTATCTGAAATTTGTTTTACACAAAACGCTATTTTTGCAGGGTATATGCGTCTGCAGGTAATATGCATATGCGGGCTATATGCGGGAAAATACGGTATTGCACTGACCACATGGAAGTTCAAATTTTATAATTACAAATAGTATATGAAATATATTTAGTTTTAAGTGAAAAGGACATAGATACACATCAATTAGAAGATAGTGAAGGTGATAGCCCACAATAGTTGTTGGTACAGCCCTATACAAGCAGAAGGGAGGAAACTATTTTGTTGCTGGAGGGCAAAAAGCCACGTAAGGCGGGGTCTGCCCTGGTATTCCACGAGGCAGAGTAATTTATTTCTCACAGAATACTAAATATATCTTGCAAATTAAAAGAAAAGAGTTTAATCCAGTATTTACAAACCAGATTCCTCGAAAGAAAAACATTAGACCAGAGTAAGTATCTTCATTGCGATAAATGAAGATTTAGCAAAGTTCGTTTAGCATTAAAACTTTGGCAGAACGATGTGTTATGAGCATACTTTACTTGTAAATCACAAAACCATAATTACTTATAGGAATGAGGGTATAATTCAGACCCTGGCGGCAAGTAGATAGCAGATAAATTTTGACATCACTTGGTTTACAGTAGATCCCAACATAAAATTCCAGTGCAGTTTATCTTAGTGTAAGGAGGTGAATTAATGTAGTTGAATTAATGATATGGATCAATTTTGATTTAAAGCTTTCGTGACTGCAGTAATTCATATTCTTAGCTCTTTCGGTAAAGTCACGTTGAAGGGAAACAATAAAATAATAACATATATAAAACAATAAAAATTCTCACGACGTTTCGACCATAACACACGGTTGTCATCAGGTGTGTCGGTTTGCATAAATTTATTTATTTTTAAACGGTGTATTTATTTATAAAAAACGTCAGCGCCACGCGCAGCGATTTGGCAGTTTATTTAGAAGGACTAGTCCATCTATGTTCTGAAAAGAGGAGGGGGGAGATGAAAAATTAATGCATGCTGTCTGAAAGCCACCATAATCGTGAACAATCAATTAAGACCTGAAATGGTTTATCAAATCTTTCCAATGATTGTTAAGCCAGAATCCATCTTCTCGGTTGAAATTGTCTCTGTGCTTGTATATGTGGATAGCCTCATGAACGAATCTCTCATGGTAGCCAGATGGCTTACAAAGAACCTCTGTCTTGGAAAAGTCAATGTCATGTGAGCCTACTGAATTATAACAGTGATCTGCCACGGCCGAGGTGTTGGTCCTACCGTGTTTAAGGTCTGCTTTGTGTTCACGAATGCGGTCCGAGACATGGCGTTTGGTTTCTCCAATGTAACTACTACCACAGAGGCAACTTAGTTTGTAGACACCAGGGTACTGTATGTCCGGAATCACATCTTTTACAGACGGAACCAGATCACGGATTTTATGTAATGTGTTGAAACGGACCTGGATCTTGTGTTTATTCAAGATTTTGGAGATCTTTTTTGTGATCCCCGCAATGTAGGGTAAAGTGATGGTTTTGAAAGGCTCCTCAAGAGGGTCCTTCTTTATGGTTTGAGTGATAGCTTTGCGGATTGTATAGTCGGAGTAACCATTAGCCTTAAGAGCTTGGTGTACGTGCTTGAGTTCACTGCCTATGTGTTCCTGGTCGGATATGCATTGGGCTCTATGATGCAGAGTCTTGATGAGAGAGTTCTTCTGTGATGGATGGTGGTGGGAATCCGGTTTCAGATAAGCATCCGTATGGGTAGCTTTCCTGTAGACAGAGTGGCTCATTGAACCATCAGGTCTCTTTTTAATTAGGACATCCAAAAAAGGTAGCTTGCCATCTTTTTCGACTTCCATGGTAAATCTGATGGCTGGGTGTATGGAATTGATGTGGTCGAAGAATTGGTCTAGAGCAGGCCGGCCATGTGGCCAGATGACAAAAGTGTCATCCACGTACCTCTTCCATAAGGTTGGGCGAAGAGTCGCAGTCTGGATGGTGTCAGTCTCAAATTTCTCCATGAAAATGTTAGCTATAACCGGAGATAGGGGGGAGCCCATTGGGGTGCCCTCTGTTTGTAGAAAGTTCCATTCCAAGTGAAGTATGTATTGGTTAAACAGTGTCTCACCAGGGGGGGTACCTCAGTGTTTAGTCCTTGATGAACCAAGTCTTCAATGATTGCGATGGTGTCAGGTACAGGAACCTTGGTGAATAAGGAAACTACATCCATACTGACAAGCAGGTCGTCTGGGGACAGGGAAATACCCTTGATTGTCGATACCAGGTGAGTAGAAATTTGTACCGCAGAGGTGGTTTTTCCAGTGAGAACCGCAGGGACATGCAAGTCCCAATCCAGCTGTGACTCGCTGACCAGGTGACTCAACATGGAGGTCAGCGTTCTATTCAGGCGTTCGATCAAGCCATCTGTCTGCGGATGGCATGGTGACATACGCACCTTCTTTGTCCCCAGCAAATCGCAAATCTCACACAGCAATTTCGAAGAAAATTTCTTACCTTGATCGGTCAAAAGGCGCTCGGAGGCACCCTTATCCAGGACATAGCCATTAAGGAACGCCTCGGTCACAGCTATAGCCGATTGATTCGGGAGCGACCAGGCCATAGGCCAGCGTGAGAAATATTCAACGCCAACGAGCAAGTCATTACACATGAACTCGAGCAGTCTTGCTCAGTGTTTTCTATCTTGTATATCTCGAACAGTCGGTCCCGATGGATTCCACAATGTAGATCTTGATTAGTCGGCACCGATGTCGTCCACCTCCCGTCGTCGATCAGTCCTCGAGCAAGCGCCCCGAGCACGGGCCTCGCTCCCCCTATTATATTCACTAGGACCTGCCCCTCTCTAGCCTTGGTCACCACACAGTTTGTAACATTGTGACAGTACCCTGCACTTATTTTCAGCCATCTCCACTCACCCCACTCTCAACCTTGACATGTACAGTACGCTACACATGTGTAGTGACTAACTCGGAGACAATAAGACTTGGAGGCACTTCTTTATTAACAAGCACCATCGGGGTTAACACTGTTAATAATTAGTCTGTCTATTGTTGGCGACGCTACTCAGGACAATTGGTAGGCTGCCTGAGGAGCGGCACCCGAGCAGCACGATGGGGATCCCACTCCAACAACAGCCCCGAGATCCCCTACAGGAGCCCCTGTTATACTGTCAGCGTGGCCTCTTTCTGCACCCTGGCCACGCCCCCTTTCTGGAACCTACTCTCGGGTTCTTGGTGTGCCCTCTCTGTTACCTTTCCCCTAGATCCCTCTCTCGTTTTTCCTGGCCTGCTGACGTCAGGACTGCCATATGCCGCAGATCCCCTTTCCTGCCAGCAGCCAGTGCTATGCCACTACACATGTGTAGTGGCCTTATTGACGTCGGAGACTGTTCATTGGAGGCAACACGTATTTATTACAGATGCTTCAATTACAGTGGCGAATCTAATACTTGAAGAGGTAACGGCCTCTTCACCCGTACTCTATAGAGGAAACGTTCCCCGAGCTTTAGCCCACGCTAGCTCCCTGGTTCCCTATATTCTGGTCCTCTCTCACGAGGCTATCTGACCTGGTCCAGCTTCGGCGCAGGTCCCGATCACCAGCCCCACGAGTCCGACCCTCAAAAGGACATCGGGCCAAAGGAGTTCCAGGGTCTAGCTAGTCGATTTTCTTTCTTCACTGGCTCTTCATCTTGCTTGAGTCGAACTGCCTCTCAGCTCCCCGGGTTCCACCTTTTATACAGTCCCTCACTGAGGGGTGGGGCTGGGAGGGATCACAGCGTCCCCCACAGCCCCCCAGGGTGGTGGCCATAGCGGACGTGTTTGTGGCCACCGCCCTACAACCGCGTGTCACCCTCCCGTAACACCGCTACACATGTAATACTGTGAAAAAAACTGCATGGTAAATAAAACACAAAGTAACATGAATATAAAAAACCGGTTTTATTTTCACTTACCTTGAGTCACTACAATTGCACACACATACAAACAGACAAACAGACATTACAAAATGTAATGTATCGACTTCAGACACAGACTGGATGAGGGCTTCTCATTTCTCGTTGGCATACAGTTACGACTTTTAATGGGACGGTCACTAAAATGTATCTCTAACTGGCTATATAGCTGGCTGACTATACAGCGACATGGCGATGTCTGACTATACAGCTGGTAGACTATATAGTGACTTATAACGATGTTCACTAAATAGTGAGACAGCTACACAGCGCCGACAATGGCAGCGACGACGATGATGAAGATGACGTGGAGGACCCCGAATTCCTCACGTGCCCAGAACCCCGTTCCACTCTCCCTTATATCCCCTGAGCGCGGCCATACTCCGCCCCTGGCCACGCCCCTCTTCGCGAAGTCTCTCGCAGGTTCTGGAAGCTTCCCGATAGACCCCCTCTTTGACCCTTGGTCCAGTTCTTCTCCCTCTTGTGGTCACTCCCACGTACTTAGGCTGTGCTGTGTTACCACCCGCGAGTATACCTTACAGCCACCAGTCAGCGCACTTACGCTACACGTGATACTATGAAAAAAACTGTTTTGTAAATAAAACACAAAATAAAGTAACATAAATATTTTTAAAAACTGTTTTATTTTCACTTACCTTGAGTCCTGAATCCTTGAGTCGCTATAATTTCACAAACAAATACAAATACACACCCCAATGACAACGATCCCCTGTATGGCCTTACCAGGCTACTGGGGCAAGTGCTGTTAGCGGGCAGCGCCAATGAAGGCCGGCATAGCACACGAGGGGGTGAGTGTCCAGCGCCACGTCCGGCTGCCTTTGTCTCCCCAGTGGCGATGTCTACACACTGCACCAGGTGGTCGTTTTGGGCTGAGTCGACATAGGTAGTCTCAGGACCCATTAAAATAATCTTCAGTGGTGTTGGCCATGAGCAAGAAGCAAACAAGGGTCAACACTTTTGTAGCGCAGCCTGCTAACCGCTACACTACCGCTCCCCACACACTCACTTTCACATACACGCACAATGTGCGAGTGTGCACACACACACTCCCAGCGCGAGGCTGACTCGTTACATCTTGAGGATCGCTCCACTGATCAAAATAGTTCCACAGTTCAGTTTGCAAGTGCGAGTTCTAGTTTTAAGGCAATGATTTTCTTTTATATTGTACTCGCTGTAAGTACCCGGTGTTGCCTGGGTGAAAAAGACAGACACATATCGACCTACACACACAGACATTGACTGACAAACACAAAGACATCGACTTACACACACATATGGACTCACACACACAGACATCGACTGTAGATACACACACATGGACCCACGCACACACATCAACTTACACACACACATGGACTCACACACACACATGGACTCACACACATATTGGCCTACACACACACATACACATATGGACTCACACACACAGACATGGACTTTAGATACACACACGTGGAGTTACACACACATATCGACTCACACACACACATTGACTTACACACACACATATGGACTCACACACACAGACATCGACTGTAGATACACACACATGGACCCACGCACACACATCAACTTACACACACACATGGACTCACACACACACATGGACTCACACACATACACATATGGACTCACACACACAGACATGGACTTTAGATACACACACGTGGAGTTACACACACACATCGACTCACACACACACATTGACTTACACATATATGGACTTACACATATGGACTAACACACACACACATGTGGACTCACATACACATCGATGTACACACACACATCGACTGACACATACACATATGGACTCACACACACATACACATCGATGTACACACACATCGTCTGACACACATAGACACACACACAGTGACTTACACAGTCAGATGGAGCCATGCACACACATCGACTTACACACACACATGGACCTAAACGCACACACATTAGGACTCAAACACACACATCGACTGATACACACACATCGACTTACACAGCAATACCTGATAATGCCACAGCTAGAACAATCTTCTCTCTCACTTGCAAGCCTTAGCGAGGAGCAGTTTGAAAACAACGGTCTTCCCAGTACTGGCAGGTGCATCAAGGAAAAAAAAGACTCGATTTGTAGTCTCAATGTCTTCCAAGATTTTGTGTGTAGGCTTCTATTTGTGCATCCATCAGCTTTGGTTAATTTTCCTAAATTTTTTTTTAGAAGCTGTAAAGCATAATAGCATATTTAACGTAGGATCTCTTGAGCAAGGACATGCAGGTTGTTTGTCCCTGTAGGGTGTTGGTAGTCCCATAGACGTGAGGTATTTTCCAGCAATGGAGTGCAGTTTGTCGTGAAGGAGGATGAGGGCCTGTTTCAGAATCAGAATCAGAAAGGGTTTTATTCGCCATGTAAGTTCACACCGACACGGAATTTACTTTGGCAGGATGGTGCATACATTCAACATATAGGAATCTAAAATCTTAAATAAGTTTTAAACAAGTCTTACTATAATAAGGGTTAAAAGTCTAACACCAAGGGGCTGAAGTATATAAAATTAAATAAATATCGAATATAAAATAGCTTTAAGATATAATTTAAAAATAAAAAATACAAATAGGGTAACATAGTTAATATCGGCAAGGTGTCGTTATGTAGATCAAATGTTAAAAACAGTGTTAGCCCTTGGCCTTGTTTAACAGGCCAGCAGCAGATGGGAAGAAACTGTTTTTATGGCGTGAGGTTTTGGTCCTGATGGACCGAAGCCTTCTGCCGGAGGGGAGTAGCTGAAACAGAGAGTGTCCAGGGTGGGATGAATCGGCCATAATCTTCCTCGCTCGCCTCATGGACCTTGTCGTGTGCAGGTCCTCGAGGGTTGGTAGATTGCAGGCAATTACCTTCTCAGCAGTGTGGATGATACGCTGCAGTCTGCTCTTGTCCTTGGCAGTGGCAGCAGCGTACCAGACGGTTATGGAGGAGGTGAGGATGGATTCAATGATCGCTGTATAGAATTGCACCATCATTGTCATTGTTTGAACATGACATGAGAAAAGTTGACGTCGAGGTTTGGATTTTGTCATTGAGCTCCGTGGAGGATGTCCTCACTCATGCCCTCTTTGTGTTTTTGCCAGTCCCGTGGGGTTAGATGGTTGGTTCGTAAGTACAGGTCTTAGTAAGTTGAGGACTGCCTGTAATATTGTTGCACCCATATACAGGTAGTCCCCAACTTACGATGGTCCGACTTACGATATTTCGATCGTACGATGGCGATCGCGATATGACAAAATTGTAAAATATTTTTAATTTCGCGTGGCAGGCAAACGCAGCAGCGTACTGCGAGGTACGATACTGTAACTTTATCATCGCCATCCTCCTCTTCCAACAACTAAGTTAATGTAGGCATTCAATAACCTAACATCGTTCAAGTATGCAGACGACGGACAGAATCTTGGTGAGTACAGTAGAATATGATTGGTTACGATACGTTCAATGCATGTATGATACGTAGCTTTAGCGATTTCATTTTAGGATTACCACGGTACGATACATACGTTCAATGCATGTTAAAAGTTTTTTTTTATATATATAGCAGATAGGATTGTTTCCTGAAAAAAACTTTCTATGAAATTGCAGTTCATATAGGTTGGCTAAGAATTTACCTTTGCTTATTACTTTAAATTTTACTGTGCAATACAGTATTGTAATTAATAAATACATACAGTATATAGTTTATACAGTACGGTACTGTAAATTGCCTCTGTTTTGCCAAATTATAAACATTCTTTAAGACTCCTGGGTAGGCTAGGGCCATTTTCGACTTACGATATTTTCGACTTACGACGGGGTCGTCGTAACGCATCTCCATCGTAAGTCGGGGACTACCTGTATACGTATGGGTAGACACAAGGGGGCTAAACTTACCCCACTTGTTACAACTGCTCGCTAGGAGATAGAAACTGACCACGAGTTGTGAATTGCAAGTCAAGTGTGTTAACCATTACACCATATCGAAGATGACAGACACAAAGAAATGCACAACCAATGATTGTGCATTTATCTTTATTAATATCGTATATGTGAAAAACAGGCGAATGGCTTATGATCATTGTTTACAATGTTACCGGTAATGAAAGAAAAGCGGTTTTAAATGTGTAGTCTTATACACAGCGATAATCAGTGACAACTTAGAAAAACTGGCATTTCAAAATCATTAATTAATATCATGCTGCAGAGATGACAACTCGTCTGGCCATTGGCCAAAGGGCCCCCCAATCTTTCAGGTATTGAATGCTAGTGACTATGTGAAAATGCATTATCTACGCGTAAGCTGAGCATAGTACATCAAACCCTTCCCTCGTATGGGTAAAGGTATCTCGGTTTTGTGACAAATGTATTGAGCTACAGTTCACCAATCGCGCCCCTGTTGCTGGAGGATGTGTCGTTTACTGGGAGATTCATGTATGCATAGTAACTGTGCTGCAAGCAATGATGCTGCCACGGAAGAGCACACCATGCCGTCTTCTCTCCATCTTGTTTGCTGAGATCAGGTCACGTGCTGCCAGTGAGGTTCATCCGCACGAATTTTCGTCCTGGCATGTACATTGCTGTACACAGATGTGTGCATGGTACGCTACGTTAATTTTTTTTCATTCTGTACATTTAATCGCGTAAGTTATATTTAACACGAAAAAAATATTGATCATATTTCATTCAAAACACTTCCTGTTTAACGTTTTGGTTGACGTTGGGAAAGATAAAATAAAAGAGGGGATGTTGTATTCCAAACCATGAACCAAACCTTCGTTATAATTTTTGTGTTTACGATTAATGGATTTGCCAATTGCGGCTATTTTAAAGAATATAACCCTCGCGATGGGCAATAATTTGCTGTACAGTGTTGTCAAACGTGGCTTACATAATTCTATGATATAGAGTAGTCATAATAGCATTTCGCAACAGGATGATCAGAAACAAAATAACACCCAGTTTAATACCCACCCTCTAGCACTCAGCAGCATTGACTGCACATGTGTATAATCTGCACAAGCCGTTAATATACAAAAGATGATATCAACCAAGTGTTGTAATGCAAAGGAATACTTGTTTACAAGTTGGGTTATTAAAGGACAATCGCTAATCGGGCAACTTTCTTCAGAGACGGTTACTTATTCTCGAATTTAGGAATCCATAATCAATTCCAATGGGATTTTAGTAATGATTGCACTCACTAGCCAGCACAAACTCATGAATTGCACAGCACTTGTGACTCTTAATTTTGGTCAGCAATTCATATTTAGGTACCAGTGGTTGGCCCAAGTCTCCATGTGTTAAGTAAGTGTTGCAAACCAAAGCGATGAAAGTAGGTTGACGATGGTCGAGTGACTTTTTTAAATGCTCACAGCGATAAAGATATAACGTGTTGGTGAAGAACGATGTTGACTGCATTATGAAGGGGGGGACATGTGACTGCTGGCTCAAAGCTGCCTGGGGAGTTGTGCAGGTAGCCAATTTGATTTCCATTAAAGCAAAACTACAATATTTAATTCATATCTAAGTCATCCATGTTCACATGATATGATGAAAATACATTTTAGGACAGTTCAAGTTTCATTTATTTGGTATAGCCCTGTGAGCCATGCGGCTCTTAACTCAGGTGAAACCGCAACAAACAAAATATGAACAGAGAACATCTTAAAGCGACGACGTGCTACAGAAACATCCTGGATAGACTAGCAAATCTTCCAAAAAAAAACGTATTACAACGCTGTACAAGTCTAACAATTAGAATAATAGTAATTTCATTCATTCAAAATAAACGTTTTTGGGTTATACATGTGTCGTAACCCTCCAACACCCGACACGTCCAATCAGCAAAAAAGTGTCACGTTGACAAAAGACAAATAGTTCACTACTTTAGCCCACCGGTATGTTGAAGAGTGAATCCACAACATTTACAGTTTTTTTTTTAATACGACGTTTCGCTGGTAATTACATCCAGCATCATCGGGCAATTCGCCAGAATGGTGAAGCCCTCACTTGGTCGCGAAAGCCTACGTGTTAAACGCATTCATTCAAGTTACATATGTTTGGCGACATTTTTGGCAACTTTAAAATGTTAAAATAACGATATCTGGTGACTTTTTGAGGTTCATCTGGCGATTCCATACCTTTGTTAGATCTGACAAAACAGGTAAATTTGCCCTTGTTTTTCAGTTAAAAAGTAAAAGTATGTCTGCAATTTCTTGCTTACACCTCTACACTTGAGGGAGCTCCAGAGTGTATTTGGCCTACTCTTCCATGTGCTTAAAGAGGTGGGCCTAGTCACAGTTCACCCCACCACGCTTTGCTAGCTAATCAACTTAATTGTGGTATAACCATTAATAATGCCGAGTGGACAGGCTGCACTACTTCCACTGCTGTGCCATGATATAAAATTGAACCATTGTTCTCTGGATTGCAAGTCCAGTGTGCTAATCATTACACAATGCTTGAGTCACACAAGCCATGATAATTTCTGATACCTCACCCTCGGCCACCTTTGGAATGACTCGAACCTGCACTGCATTAAAAATCTACGGTGGCTGCACAAGTGGATTCATATTTTTTTGTTATTGTATCATTAAAAGTGTGAGTTTTGTGAGGTAATGTCTATGCTGGTATATGTGTAGTGCCTTGGATTCACTCGGACGACAATTGCCTTTTGTCCACCGTCACTTTTATTTCCATCGTTCCGCACACTATAATTTATCCTGTCCGCGCTCCGCCAACTCGAACACTCGAATTCCCCTCGGCACAGTCCGCTCATACTCCTTGTCTCCACACACAGTCTCTTCTTCTCTCCCCGCACACACAGTGACTTGTCTATCTCCTCACACACAGTGACCTGTCTATCTCTTCACACGCAGTGACTCTGTCTATCTCCTCACACACAGTGACCTGTCTATCTCCTCACACACAGTGACTGTCTATCTCTTCACACGCAGTGACTGTCTATCTCTTCACACGCAGTGACTCGTCTATCTCTTCACACGCAGTGGCTCTCTCTCTTCACACACAGTGACTCGTCTATCTCTTCACACACAGTGACTCGTCTATCTCTTCACACGCAGTGACTCTGTCTATCTCTTCACACGCAGTGGCTCTCTCTCTTCACACACAGTGACTCGTCTATCTCTTCACACGCAGTGACTCGTCTATCTCTTCACACACAGTGACTGTCTATCTCTTCACACACAGTGACTGTCTATCTCTTCACACACAGTGACTGTCTATCTCTTTACACACAGTGACTGTCTATCTCTTCACACGCAGTGACTCCGTCTATCTCTTCACACGCAGTGGCTCCGTCTATCTCTTCACACGCAGTGACTCTGTCTATCTCTTCACACGCAGTGACTCTGTCTATCTCTTCACACGCAGTGACTCTGTCTATCTCTTCACACGCAGTGACTCTGTCTATCTCTTCACACGCAGTGACTCTGTCTATCTCTTCACACACAGTGGCTCCGTCTCTCTTCACACGCAGTGACTGTCTATCTCTTCACACGCAGTGACTCTGTCTATCTCTTCACACGCAGTGACTGTCTATCTCCTCACACGCAGTGACTCTGTCTATCTCTTCACACGCAGTGACTCTGTCTATCTCTTCACACACAGTGGCTCTCTCTTCACACGCAGTGACTCGTCTATCTCTTCACACGCAGTGACTCGTCTATCTCTTCACACGCAGTGACTCGTCTATCTCTTCACACGCAGTGACTGTCTATCTCCTCACACACAGGGACTTGTCTATCGCTAACTCTCCCTGTACCTACCTATACCGTAATCTCCACTTTGCTCACGCTAACGCTATTTATTGTCCTCTGGGTTCGGCTCTCAATCTATGTCCCACTAACACTTGCCGGGCTTCCACTCTTCGCATCTCTCTCTACCCGCTGCTGTCTCCACTTCTCGCCAACTCCCCCTCGTCCAAATCACCTCGCGTTTTTATCCCCTTTCCAATCAGCCTTAATTAATTGTCACGTGCCTCGCTGGCATTTTCCCGCCAGCTCCGCACCTGTCCAACGGCTCAGACTCCGTGACGCCGCCACTTAACGCTAACAGCCTCTCGACCAATCACAGCCCTCGTCCCTTGACTCCCTTAATTACTTTGGCTTGTTAACGCCACCCGTGACTTCATCACCTGATCGAACTTACATGACCCACACTGTTTGTGTGTACTGTATATGGCCAACTTACCCATGTGTATTGTCTACTCCACTACATATGGATATAGTGAGTGTAATTAACGTAAGTATGTTGACAGAGGCATTACTCCAGGAGCCGAGAGACTGGGACTAAACCTAAAATTAATATTAAAAACTACGAAACTTTAAGTATCCTTTATACTGTATAGCAGATGTATTAAAGTCCTAACATACGTATATTTATTGAAGCAAAGAATAATATTGCATATCATTAAATTTGAATTGCCTATTCCTGCAACTGGGCAATACAATATTTAGCTATGGACCTTGGTCTCATGAAAATTTCCAGGATTTGCAAAAAAGTCCGTACAAAGCCAAGACAAAAGGTGTTTAGTTTTACACATTAATACGTCTATGGATCATAGTCTTGTCTTAGCTACGGTGAGTTGCGTATGCGTAACCCTAATTTATAGGGGAGTGGCGATAGAGTGGTACTGAATTTGGCAGCTAAAGTGGGAGGAGAGACGGAGTTGGGCCAGTAAAATTCAAAGTGCTGCAAGAGAGATGTGAAGAAGAGGAAGATCTCCATCTTGGCTAAACTTTCCCCCAAACAGACACGGGGACCAGCAGAGAATGGCAGGAAAGCATCCGACTGGATACACTGGCCATCTTTATCAAGGAAGTGATCAGGGTTAAACTTATTTGGTGTTTTCCAGTGGATGTCATCGTGAAGAGCAGACATGAGGTTTACCATTACATGGGTTCCCTTTGGAAACAAGTAGTCGTTGAACTGCACATCTTTAGATGTAGCGTGCAGAACTCCAAGTGGAAGAACGTTACCAAAGCGCTGTATCTCATGGATCACAGCATCCAAGTAAGGCAGGCTGCGTCTGTCCGTCATACATGGTGGTCGCTCGGATCCCACAACTCTGTCAATCTCCCCATGACATCGGGCTTGAATGTCGGGGTTCATCATCATGAAGAGGAGGCCCCAGCGTAGTGTGTTGGAGGTTGTCTCCAGGCCACCGATGAAAAGTTCTATCAAAATCTGAATGAGGGATTGGTGAGTAAAGCTGCTGTTGGGATTGTCCTTCTCCTTATCAATCTGAGCTAGATATGAGTCAATCAGGTCCCTGGGGTTGTGTTGATCTTTTGTGGCACGATGCTCAGATACTATATCATTGAGCAAGCATTGCAACTTTGTGTGAATATGGAATACTTTCTGCCATGGCCCAGGCAACTTTAGCAGAAATGGGAATACATTACACAGTATTACCAGCGGCTCTGCTTGTAACTGCACGAGATACTCAAGGAGGTGCGTAAGCTTTTGGAACTGCTCATTGTCATAATCATATCGGTTCCTATTCAGGAGGCAGCAAATTATGTTGCCCAGTGCATTGTTTAAATTCAAGTGAGGGTCAAACGCTGAGGTTTCCTGTTTGAAAGTTTCTATTAGGTACTTCGCTTCTATCGATATTTTGTCAGCTATTGTTGCCTTTCCGAAGCCAAAATTGCGCAATGTTGACAAAGCAAATCTGCGCTGCTGCTTCCATGGGTCTCCATAGGGTGCTAATGCGATACCAATATTCTGAGTGAGTTTAGTAAAAATGGGAGTTATTGGTCGGTCAGCAAACTCATGACCTCGATTCACCAGGACCTCTTTGACTGCCTCGTAGCCGCTCACCAACACAACAGGCGTACTCCCCAACATTATGGTGCAGACTTCTCCATATTTTTTGGCCAATTCTTGCATGGCAATGTGGGGATTATTGCAAATAAAGGCAGTGATGTTCCCCAGCAACGGTAATGGTTTAGGACCAGGAGGGAAGCCCACTGGGCAGATTGTTGACCCCACTACTTGCAGGGCAGCCCGTACGGTTAGGAACACCATACAGATCAGGGCCAGGCTGATCAGCATTTGACTCATTATCAAGGATTTCCATTCTGGCGAAGTTGCGACATCATCAGCCAGCAGCCCCATCTTGTCGTTCTGTGTTGTAGGGCAGTCAGCAGAGTGAACGCACAGCTCAAGTCGTAGGGTGCACCAAAAGTTGACTGCACACACAGACACACATGCATAGCCTATTTATGAGGACACTACACGAAGCAAAATTACCTTTATATGGCAACGGTTTACTCGCCTAATTCTACCAGCGTTTCAGACAAGTAGTAATTGGGGAATCCATTTAGATAGATATAACTTTAATTGAGGTGACATTGTTAAGTAAAGTGTAGCTTGGAAGCATATTTTTTAAGCAGTTGATATATTCGATAATAAACTATACTATTTATAACAGTTAGTATTAAGCTTCAGTCAACAATGCTATTCTGATACAGGCTAGTATGTTCAGTTTTTATCGTGAGCAATGCATATGTTAATCATTGGTCCAGATAAATTATTATAAAAATGTTAATACATGCATTTGTATTGGCTAATATGCAGGCAGACCTCACTTAGCTCGAATCCGTAGGATGTTGATTCGTTATCACGCTCTTTGTCCTGGAAAAAAATATTGTTTTTACAAAAAATGAAATCAAAACATAAAGTGCTCGTTTAGCATTGTTATTATTAGCGCTATTAGCAATACCCCAATGAAGCCCTCATATTGCTTATATTTAAGAAATATAAATGTCGGGAACGCATCTCCATATACACAATAGTATAATTAAACGAGGTCTACCTATATAATACAAATCTCATTGGGTGTTCCTATGAGGTCATGACACTGATTTAAAGTAACTCAGAGATTCACACATCTTAGATTATTAGTCAGAATTTCTAGAGATCTTGTCCTGATGTTTGACGTAGTTTCAAATTCAATATTGTACCTGGTAAATATGGTTGTGATGGCTCTTCAGCCTACCAGTGGACTAAAACAACAATATTTGGTGCATTAAATGTTTAACCATGTAGCCGGCCTCTCCTGTCTACTGGTATGACCATAACGAAAGAACAAGCTGATAAAAAGTATCTGGGAATGATTGATGTTCAGCTGCATTGTGTTCCTGTCTCCTGTATCTCTACACGTGATCAAGAGACACCACAACAGCGCACACACCACTACACCATGCACACTGAATAAACCCCCAGCTGATCTAGCACTGAATTCATCACATCATATTTAAACAAAATATTCATATCATTTTAGCCTAAATGGCCTATTCGTAACCACTTAAATAATTATGCGTAAATGAAAACAGGTCCCTGCAGGGTGGGCTGGTAGGAACATTGGAATTTTTTTTACACCCAACAGCACGAGATTTCACTTCTTAAAGTATTGAAAGGGGACGGACGGACGGACACATTAATCTATTGCAGGCTGGTACACTCAGTTTACAACTTCGTTCCTACCAGTATAATTATAGATTATGTATAAATGATATATGAATGGGGAACATTATGAATGCATGAATCAATCTAATCCAAACCAAACGCTTATAAAACTCTGCTCACGCTAAAACAACTGGAACACATTGCAGGATGGTCATTTTGTGCCTTTTAACTGTTAACACTGAAAAAGTGAAATTCTGTTACATAGAATACTAGCTGAAATACCCGGCGTTTCCAGAGCCAAAAAAATATTTCAAAACTACTCTTAAAAGTCTAACAGCAGTGTGTACTGACTGTGGTGGTACCTGCTATGATTACAGCAGTGCATACTGTGGTGGTACCTGCTATGATTACAGCAGTGCATACCGACTGTGGTGGTACCTGCTATCACTACAGTAGTACATGCTGACTCTATAGCAGTATTTATCGACTCTATAGCACAAAGTACTCACCTAACAGAGTGGCGTGGTGAGGCCTAGTCCTGTGCAGAGCCTCCGGTCTCGCCTGTGTTACCTCAAATTTACCAACACAAAGTTATTAACATTCATACATATGTAGTGGGTTCAACTGAGTCGCAGATGTAGACTTGGAGGCAACACATTTATTCAACTCCAACACACAGGGTAACTTCCCCTGAACAGAATAACAACCTATGGTGGTGACCACCAGGCTAACTACACTAGTTACAATGTAACTGCTACTACGGACCGAGACCAACAGCTTGGGTCCGGGTCCATGTGTTGGATATTCGTTGAACGAAAAACGTAGATGAAGGTTTCTTCCAGGATGAACAACAACAAACCTGGTTCCTCTCGGGACCCGGTTTATATTCTCTGCAGCATGGCCGGCTCCGCCCTTGGCCACGACCACCTTCTAGAATCCTCAGGAAGGATCTCGATCCCAACGACGTGACCACCCCTAGCCCCCACCTGGGGCCCCTTTGTAAACTTAACTGATCACGTGTCCTCCCGGGTCAACCAGAGTGCCACGGCCTCGAGTAACCGCATTCCTCGGCCGGCAACCACACACGGCACTGCACGCAAAGCATGGTGCCATCTGGTGCTATCATTCAACGCTCACCACTGTGGTATCCGCGATGTCGCTCCACCACACGCCGTGCCCCTCTAGGGCCGGCACTGCACCCAGCATGTTGACATCCAGCGATGTCACTTCACATATGATTAAAGTAATGTGACCAATAGGTCTCCAACAAAAATGGCAAAGTACGTAATATATGCTTTAAAAAACACCCTGTATCTAGATCGACCAAGAGACACCACATCGGCCCACATGCCACACAACACTGCTCAATCCCCGAGTAGATGGAGTTGAAAAAATTAGAAATTCTAAATTTGTGATATTCAAAATGATAACAACAATCAAAAACGTACAATTTTTGTAAACATCAGAAATGGTAAAAATAAAAGTTTAACTCATCCCGATAATGTATCGCATGTAAACAGAAACCCTTATAGCATCAGTGAGCTTGTGTATCATTGTTCGCATTTGACCTCGATGATAATAAGTGGCCAGTTCGCTATTGTGCGCCTCACTAACGTGACTTGACTCTACAATATCACCACAATGAGTTGACCACCCACTGCGCAGCTGCATTACATGTTAATGCATTTTCATTCCCGATTGAGAAAACTTTTTTTGGGTAACTTCTGGCCTGCAAGGGGTCGACAAAAGGTTCTGAGAAAGTAATTTTTTTCCCATATAAATCACTTTGAACATAGCTTCAGTCATAAATGTTCTTAAACATACACACAAATGTTTCCTTTTAGAATTATATGTAACTTGAATAGTTCTAACGTTTGAACATGGGCGATGCGCGAGCATGACGAGGGGTAGAGTGATATTGACCAGTAGCTGCATTAGATAATTAGACACATACAATGTGTGAGAATCGGTACAGCAGCTTTGAAAGAGATGCCGAATGCGTCTGGAGAGGTCCGTAAAAATGTCATTGTGTTATACATGTTTGTGTGGTGTGACCATCGTACAGTTTTAACATAGCACCATTTCCACCACACGTGTGTTAAGTTGAGTCGACATGGAGGCTGTCTGGCACAATTTATTGACATGAGGTACGTTGCACGTGGAAAAATGCATGGGTGCTACAATTGTGACGCAATACAATAACAGCCAATCTACAAACATATTGCAAATATGCGGAACATAAACACATGAACTGATCATTGCGTACTAACATTCATCAGAATCTGTTCACAAAGTCACAATCTGCATGCATATTCCTGCATAAATACCTCATCATCACTGCTCATGCATCTGATGTCTCCGCTCCTCGCCAACGACTCTCACGTCTGCCAGATCCAGCAACTTCTGTGCACCACAGTCCCAATAATTTGAAGGCACGTCCTCAAACTGTGAACATGGAGTGACAGACCACCCATTTTTATCTCCAGCAGCCAGTACTCATGGTACAGTCAAATATTGACATTCCTCACATTCAGTGTGTGTGTCTGCTACCGTGATGCGGCTGGCTGCTATGTGTGTATGTTATTAACATTCTGGTGAGTGGTGGTATAGTGGAAAGTGCATTTCACCATGAACTTGGAAAACAGACTTTGATTCCCGGGCACGTCTAAAATCAGCAGCAGATAATATCAGAACTCGTATTGGGTCTATTCAGCCTCAAATGATCACACTGTAAAATGTGCAATCATCAGCACTCTAGAGACAAAGGCGGCCGAACGTGTTGTTGGCAACATCACCCCATCGTGTGCCATGCTAGCCTTAATAGTCACTTGCTAATAGCGATTATTCATATGCCTATTACAAAACTAGCCCTCAGAAAAACGTGTTTCATTAAAATTTCATCAGGCTCCATAGTCTTCAGTGCAGTCTCCAACCTTTATTAATTATATCTCTGCTGGCCTATATTCTTTTTTACAGCAGCGTTATTGACGAGTGTGTTGGACATATTTCCATAAGTAATGATTGAGCATTCACATCAGCAGATATCCCAGGTATGTACATACAGTTATCCGATTTTGGGTAACGTGCAAACTCAAACAAAAACTACTTTTAGTTTCAAAAAAAATATTCTATAAATGGGAGGGAGGTGTATGGATGGACGGCCACGTCCAAAGGGCTTGCGTTCTGCTGGCTATATTTATAAAAGTTTTTGTTGTTAAGCTTTGTAACCTTTTTATCACGAGCCCTTACCTATTCACGACCACAGTAATTATAAAAAAAAAATACTGATAAATATACTGTGGTAAAAAAATTGTCATAGAACAATACAAAATTTGGCGTGTAAACCAAATGTTACATATTTATTCAATGTCAATGCTGTTGTAATAAACGACTTCCACGACGACTCTGGACTGGTGTCTTTTATTTAACAGAATGTCTGCACAGCTCTGCGCTCTCTCTCTGGGTAGTTCTCTTGCTCCCTCGTCCGCTGCTGCAGTACGTCTCCCTCTCTCTCTCCGTCCACGCCGCTGGCTGGCGGTGTGCCCGGGGGAGAAACCGCTTCTTTGGAGGTTCGCCATGTGGTCGTTGGCGAGGAGAGGTAGAGTGGCGATGCAGTCCGGACCTGAGGCTTCCCACATCGACCATGAGTCCTCTCCTGCCTCCGGTTATGTGCCCCCCGGCGGAGCTAAGCTCCGCCTACCGCCACACCCCCTCGTGGAACCCTCTAGATGGTTCCCGAATATTCCCCGTAGCTCCGCCCTTTACCTTTGCCCTTGATTGAATCCCTACTCCAGATTGGATACCGGTTACCCAGCGGTGGCCATGCAGATGCCCCTGTAACCCGCCAGGCGGCGCTCTCTCATTACATCACCCCCACCCCCTGTGATGAAAAAACCTAGCCGTCCCGATTAAGAATGAATTTGGATGAGTAATGGAGAGATGCAATAAAAGACCCCGCGACAACGACAAGGGTGTGTAAAAATACAAAGCAACATGAACTGTATGAGCCGGCATTAAAAGGCAAATAACAAAGCGAAGACAAATGGGAACATCAACAAAATCGAGGCGTTTTAGAACGGGTCCGCGACGCCGGACCCTCCGCGGTAGCCGTATCCCGCTTCACGTCGATCGGTGCAGCTCACTTCAATCGGGATTTCCAACGGTAATCCCGATTAAAGTACACTGCCCTTTGTAGGCATGTGTAATAAGAGAGTACACCGACGGCAGCCGACCGGCTGGATGGGCTCCGCTGTATCAACCATAAGCCAATCAAGTTAAGTGGGATCATCTGGGCCGAAGTTCAGGGGCGGAGCTCAAGGGTTTTCGTGGGAACCATCGGGAAGGTTCTAGAAGGGGCGTGGCTAGAGGCGGGGCTTGGCTCCGTGTGAGAGGGATATAAGGGGAAGCAGGAAGAGGCTCGAGGTCAGTGTGGGAAGTCTGGAAGGGGGACTAGGTCGCGTGCCTTCGGAACGCCAGCGGCCACGAAGCTAAGTGCTTGCGCGTTCTCATATTCAGCAGTGAACGGGACCCACCTGCAACTTGCAGACGTATTGTAATGGGAAAGGTGTATGTGAATGTGGTTGCAATGCGATAATTACAATACAGTACAAAAAAGACGCACAGCTGATAAGCTACACAGCGCCATGGGTGGCCACGGGTTGCTCTGTGGCACAGAGGAGAACTATGGTCCCATGACATTCGTAAATGCGTGTTGTGGACCTGTGCTTACCTGTGGATACTCAAATTTCCCGTCTGCAGTTAGTAAATTGGTGTTCAAATGATAGACGCTGTATACATCAATCAGCGGTTAGCGAGGAACTGTTGTACTAAGAACGCTAGTACCATTTCTGCCACAATTTTTTTTTATTGAGTCAACCCAGAGGCTGCCCAGGACACTTTGTTGAGATGAGGTAAGTTGCACATCGGTCGCTATAATTGTAACGGTTTGCAATAACAACCAAACATAATACAAGCACATGAACTGATCATTGCAGTCTACCAATAATCATGATTTGTTCACAAAAGTCAATGTGCAAACACTCACATCAAGAACTTGCATACAGCTCATACAGCTCATGCCTCTACTGTAATACTCGCCAATGTCTCTTACCTCTGCCTGGCCCAGCAGCGACATCACCCCCTCATGCGTGACATTCTGGCCTTAATCGTTAGTCGCTAACAGCATTTGCTCCAGTCTATAAGCCTACTACGGTGGATCTTTCTCGTTTTAATGACATTGGCCGACTTAGCTGCAGATGAGTGGTGTGGTGTGTCAAAATCAGTACAGTTGAGCCTGCGTACTACTTGGATTGGTGACCATCATGGCTAAATAAGTTGAAAAACAAGTTGACTGCAGGATTACGTGTTGAGCTGCAGTGAGCAGTGCAACAAAATCCAATTTTGCATTGTACCGTGCTCCCTACATTCACCAACCAGCATCAACTGGAGTGCAGAATGGTCAAATAACCTCCATGACCCACACCAGCGTAGGAAGTCCCTCATCGAGTAGTGTGTTATAAAAAGGACTGTAATGTCTTCTTTGGTTCTTTCGGTAAGGTCACGTAGAATGAGAATAAAATAATAAATTGATAAAATAAAATAACACAATAATATTCTCACGACGTTTCGGCCACAACACAAGCGGCCTTCATCAGGTGAAGGGACGAGACTGTCTGGTAGGACAGCGCTGATGATGGCCGCTTGTGTTGTGGCCGAAACGTCGTGAGAATATTATTGTTATTTTATTTTATCAATTTATTATTTTATTCTCATTCTACGTGACTTTACCGAAAGACCCAAAGAAGATGAATCCTTGCAGTCACGAAAGCTTTAAATCGAAATTTAACTGTAATGTCCATTTGCATTGTGCCCTTTGTGGTGGATCATCATCTGGCTGGGGTTGATAAAAAAAAATGAGTTGCAATACATTGTGGGAATTCTATATAAGTGGTCATTGTGTACGGTGCTAAAGAAGTTAAAATGCATACATTACATGGAGACTGATGTGTATTTTCAATTCAAATGCTCTGCTCCTTACAGCACTGGCAGCTAATTCATCAGGGTCGTTGAGTGTCATGGAAGCATTGAAAATGAATGCAGCCTCAGTTTTACACGTAAGCTTTCGTGACCAATATCATCCATAATAGAGGTTTTTTTGGGTTAGATCGCGTGAATGTATAATGTGTCGTTAAAACCCGCCACCACCCGACACAGCCAACTGGTAAGAGTTGTCACGTAAACAGAAGAGGCAAATTCGTCACTAGTACAGCACTAACCGGTGTGTTGGAGAGCCAAGCCACAAACATTTACAAACTGAGTACGACGTTTCGCCAGTAATTACAACTGGCTTCATCAGGCGACAGCCAGATTTGTGGAGAAGTATTACTGTTTCGTTCCTCATATAGAGGCGTAGATGTGGTGACCACGCTTCTGCGCTCTTGCACAATGTGGGAGAGGGGGGGGGGATTAATGAGGCAACGTACATTATACATGTACATTATGCGAGCCCTTTCAACTTGTCCTTCCTGTCTATTGTGTTTATTTAAATAGCCCTCCCAACGGTAATCCCTATTGAAGAACGCTGCCCTTTGTAGGCATGCATTTAAATAATGTGTTATTTGATGATTCGCTTCCACGCAGCACTAAGACGGTAGATATCCGAACGCCTTATAAAGCTAGTTGTAATTACTGGCGAAACGTCGTACTCTCCAACACACTGGTGTGCTGTACTAGTGGCGAATTGGCATGTTCTGTTTACGTGACAACTCTTACTAGTTGGCTGTGTCGGGTGGTGGCGGGTTTTAACGACACAATGATATATTTACGCATATATTTACGCGATCTAACCCAAAAACCTCTATTATGTAGGTATGTTGAACTTCTTTCGCACCGTATGTAACCAACCGTGCACGGATGTTTGTAAAAAGCTCATGCCCTTGGGCCCAGGTTGTTGGGGTAAGCACCATCTGAGCCTGTTGCTTTGCCTGGCCTTGTGTTGGCGAGGGCCTTACCTACCTAGTCCCCAAAAAACGGTGTCGACTGGAGGGAGGAGAGCTGGCTGTCTGATAGTGCATGGTCCAGTTCTTTGTGGACTTTTCACCTGATGTTGATGTCCGTTGGCTCTTTGGATATGTCAGCAAGTGGTGGGGCGACTGCATCGGGGTTTACTTGTGAATCATTAAATAGTTTATCAATTGTGCTGTTTGAGTTGGCAGATTATCTTAAATTTGATAACTGTGTATATGCATATCCGACAGTTGAATGCATGCAAACTAGCGTAGTGGGCAACATATGTCCCAGTTTAATTCCGTGTTTATTATTATCTTCTATTTAGTTTCTCCTATACAGAACACTACTGCTATGTTTAGTCATTGGTATATTTGCATATTTATGTAATTGATTAAACCATGCAAGAGCTCAATGAGGTTAAAATACCACTAATGGAAGGGAAATATCGATTTAAACAGGTGCACGATAATTGCTAAAAACGCAATAAAATATAAAGCATTATGCATTCAAATCATGTGTTAAAATTATACTATCATCATGATGTCCAGACATCATTACTGGCCAATTTGAATGCTCCTCAGTGTGGGTGTGTCGTTGGTGAGTGTGCGGTGTGTGAAGAATAGTGTCAGGTGAGCAGTAAGCATCTGGTGAGTGTAAGAGTCTGGCGAGTGGTAAATGTCATGTGAGTGGGAGTGCTGGGGTGAGCATGAGTTTTAAGTGTCACATGAGTGGTGAGTGTAAGGCATCCACTAACACGAGCAATGCAGGTTTAAAAATATTCAGTCTAAATCACTGGGTGCATATGAAAACAAATAAGCATGGGTATTTGGAAGCCTCTGACACTGCATTAATAAATTAATACACTCTTCTGTGCTACCACTTGAGGTGTGCATTCACTATGAGGCCTGCTGAACAAGAAAGGAGCAATATGGGGTTGCTAAATAATGCTTTTGCAAATTTCACCAGAATGGTATTTCCACTCATTCTTGATTCCAAAGGGTACCAATGTAAGGATACACCTGATATTTTTCCTGTGATGCAACATCAAAACGAGTTCAACCCTTATCACTTCCTTGATAAGGGTGGCCAGTTTATGAAGAGAGATGCTTTTCTGACATTATTTGCTGGTCCCCGTGTCTGTTTTTGGGAAAGTTGAGCGACGATGCAGCTCTTCTTTTTCTTCACGTCTCTTTTGTTGCACTTTGAGGTTTACTGGCCCAACTCCGTCTCTCCACCCACCGAAGTGCCCCAATTCAGTACCACTCTTTCTCCGCACCCATATAAATTAGGGGCTGCGCATGCGCAGCTCACTCAAGTGCTAAACAAGACTCGGACCCATAGCAGTGTTCACGCGGAAATCATTTTGCGTAACATAAAACATCATATGTTGTCTTGGGTTTGTGCAGGCCTTGTAAATCATGTAAATTGCCATTAGACCAAAGTCCAAATCGGAACTTTGCAGGAATGACCAATCCAAATGTTTCCATGAATAAACATGTTAAATTGTTCGTTGATGTAATCTAAAGGTTTCATTATCATTATCAGGTGCAATAAATCTGCTCAGGCATGTAGACCTTCCTAAACTGTCATCTCTCACGCTCATGTAATGTAAAAAAAACCTACCTAGCACGTGCATACAAGCTGATTTTGTCACTTCATCACCTCTGTGGACGTCCTCATGGATTGTTCCATTCCATAGCTGACCATCATATCTTATAGCGACATGTCCTGCCCAAGCCCACTTACGTTTTTAAACAAGAAACTCAACACGTTCATAAATAGCACTGCTTTAAAATGAATTTTTGTCAATCAAAAGATAGAGTAGATTGGAGACTTTTTTTAATTTGCACCAATGCTCACGTTATATCACCTAATAATGTTAAAACATGTTAACAGTCATGAATGTCCTTAACTGGTGTATGTTTTCTGAGTCATGTATTCATTTTGCTGTCTCCCAATGTAATTTTAATTCCCAGCATGATAAAGGTAATAATTTATTTACAGACCATTTATAGCCCTTCATAATTTCACTGCTGGATGAAAGCCTACCTAAATGGTGTCGGTTATGGTTGTTGCTTGACCATATTTCACCACTTTGGTCAGGACATGTTGGTAGAGTAGCCCATTACCATTTGAAACATCACTCGCTACGGATAAAAATTATGTTATGGATCAGCTGGGGGATTGATCAGTGTGCATGTGGGCTGTGGTGTCTCTTGGTCTCTTGTAGAGATACGGATGCTATCCAGATCACTTTTGAATAAAGTGTTCCCATCACATGACTCGCTCATGTTCTCACTTCATAAAGTTTTTCAGTCATCTCGACTAGCCATGTGATATGGGAGGAGACAAGAACACAATGCAACTTAACATCAATCATCCCCAGTTGCTTTTTAACAGATTGTTCTCTCGTTACGATCATGGCAGGAGACAGGACGGGCCAGCTATGTGTACAGATGTAGTGTACTAGCGCCGTCTGTTGTCCAGCAACGGCAACTGCGGTGGACGAGCAGTACACACGCCGGTGAGCATACACGCGGGTGTGTCGGCAGGGCGCATGAACTGGGGCAAGGGTCATAGAAGACCCCATCTGAAAGCCCCTGGAACCCGCTAGTGGGTTCGAGAAGACAGACGCGGCCAGGGCGGAGCCAGGCCGCGCCGGTTAGCATGAAAGCAGCGGAGAGCGGGAGCTCGTGGCTGCCGGTTCTTGGGAAGTGGACTCGTCTCGTCGTCGCTGTCTCTTCGCCACCTTCGTCGCTGCCGTCTTCGCTAAATATTGCGTTGGCGGATAGTTGTTGGCTGTCTCGGTCGGCGCCGTTGGTCTTACACGGTCAGGGTTGTGTTAAGGCTAAGCTTGACGACTTGGGAGAGCGCGAGGGCGAACCTGTGAACCTGAAGGTGTTGAATAAAGAAGGTGCCTCCTCAAGAACCTTATATCCCGCTCCGCTGACACTACACATACATTTAACGCGCCTAATATTCGTGTTTCAGTCCACTGGTAGGCTGAACAGCCATCACAATCGGATTTGCCAGATATGATTTTGCATTTCAAACTACGTCAAACATGAGGACAAGATCTCTAGAAATTTCGAATAATACTGCCCAGACATGTGAAATCATTCACAAACTCAAGTGAGTCACCTTTTCCAACAATAAGTGCAGGGTGGTGGTATTAATATACATAATTTGGGTTATGGAGGTGTTGATGTTGAGGCCTGTCTGTTTGGCAAAGTTAACCAATATTTAAGGGGTTTTTTCCTGCAAGTGGGAGTGATTGGTTGAGAGGACAGTGAGGTTGTCGGCAAAGTCAAGATCTTCCAGCTGGGAGAACAAGGTTCACTGGATGCCTCTGGGTATTTCTGACGTAGTATTAGTCATGTTCCAGTCGATGGTGATAAGAAAGAGAATGGGCGAAATGATCTACCCCTGTCTCACTCCAGAATGCACAGGAAACCACTCAGAAAGTGTTTTTTTTTCCCATAATGACACTGCATTTGAAGTGGTGGTATAATTATTTTGTGGTATTCCATAGTATCCCATGATCTTCCATAGAGTGTTGCAATGTACACTACCAAAAGCCTTCTTTAAATCTACAAAGTTAATAAACAGGGGGCTGTTCCATTCCAGACACTGTTCAATTGTCTTACACAAGGCAAAGCTCTTCCTGTTCTGAATCCTGTTTGCTCTTGCTTAAGCTTGGTGTCGATAGCTGACTCCATCCTTTTGAGGAGGATTATGCAGAAGACCTTGCTTGGGATAGAGAGTAGGGTAATCCCTTTCCAGTTGTCACAATTTAAGAGGTTTCCTATCTTGGGGATTTTGACAATAAGGCCCTTGGGCCAGTCCTCAGGGAATGTGTATTTGACCCAGATGTTTTGGAAGAGGTCAGTCAGAATTTTAGTAGCACTAGTGATGTTTTCCTTCAACATCTCATCATCGATGGAGTCTATGACAGATGCCTTGCCATTCTTCAGTGCTTTAATGGCGGTTCTGACCTCAGCCATGTTAGGTGGGTTGATGTTGAGAACATTGTTGTTGTAGGTTTCCACGGTTGTTCTGGGTCAGGGTGGTTGAGTGGCTCTTGTAAGTGTTGGACCCATCTTGCTGCTTGTTCATGCTCAGCAGTGATGTTATTTACAATTTGGTCTTTGGCAGGGGCTAATTGGTTGGTGTTTTTGCCGCATAGACGTTTCGTGACCTTCTACACGGTACCCATATCGCCCACGGCTGCGCGCTCTCAGCTTTGTTTGCCATATTCTCAGCAAAGCCCTTTTGTCTCTCCTGGTGCTCCTCTTTGCCTCCTTGTCTTTGCTCTTGTAGACCAACTGGACCTGTTTCTGGAGCATCTGTGATTTGGTATTCAGTAGTTTAGCTTTCAGTTGTTTCCTTTCGTCTAGTCTTTGTTCCAGTTCTGTTTGAAACCTAGTGTCTTTTTGCTGTTTCAAGGTATTGGGTTTTGATTGTATCTCACTAGTTTTTATATATCCATGTCCTCTTCATTTTCTAAGGTAGTGCTCAATGCATTGAACATTCGTTGAACTAATTAAATAACTCACCACGTGGCTGATTTTCCGCGCAAAAACAGCAAACATAATACAACTAAAAAAAGTGAACATCTCATACCTGCAATAGCGATCAGAAACACCCTGCACGTCACAACACCGCACCTGAATTTATCTGTTAATGGGATCACGTACCAGTGTTAACATTCTAGACCCAATTATTATAAGTATTTTAAATAGTGAAAACAACTTTAATATCAGTCTTAATTGTGCATATCTTCATTACCACCAAAGCTCAGTCAACAGACAATTAACATTACTGAGTTCCGGCCAGTTGATTGACAGTGAATTAAAACATGTACATCTGGGCCTCAAGATGAACGGTTACTCTGACCGTACCATCCGCCAAGCTGTTTCTCTCACCATACAGAAACAACCACTTGACACTCTGATCAAAATCATCACGTTACCATACATAGCAGGCGTTACTAGCAAGATTTCCAAAATTCTAAACAAACACAAGATGCAGGTCCGGTTCAACACAGTACACAAAATCCGTGATCTGATCCCATCCGTAAAGAATGTTATCCCTGACTTACAGTACCCCGGTGTTTACAAATTGAGTTGTACCTGTGGTGACTGCTATATCGGGGAGACGAAGCGACATATCTCTGACAGAATTCGTGAGCACAAATCAGATTTGAAACACGGCAGAACGAATTATTCTGCCGTGGCTGATCACTGTTACAACGCTGTGGGTGATCATGATATTGTTTTCTCCAATACCAAGGTACTCTGCAAACCTACCGGTTATTATCAGAGATTTGTCCACGATGCCATCCAGATTTACAAACACAGACATAACTTCAACCGAGAGGATGGTTTCAAATTGAGCAACCACTGGAAAGATGTTATAAATCAAGTCAAATGTTAGCTGCCTTTTAATTGTACAGCCATTTCCATCTCTCAGTGGTTGTATGTCAAACTTTTGCTACCTTATAATTATACAGCCATTTCTAATACTTTCTAAAAAATGAAGCTGTACTTGCACCCTTGCAGCGCGCCATCCCTTTCCTCCATCCCCCGGCAGCATAATAAAGGGGTTTTACCCGTTTTCGCACATGAGGCGCCTTCGCTCCTCCGAGCCCCCTGCGTCGTGACAAGGGGTGGCTTGGCTCAGCCCCCCCCCCACCTACATCCCGGTCTGACTCCTCCCCCCTCCCTTGACCTGTATATAGACCCGGTCTCTGAGCTGTCCACTTGACACTGATGTTCCGCTGTCTGTTCCACCTGAAGAAGGAGACTTGTGTTGCCTTCCGAAACGTCGTGATTTAATTGTTTTCTTTTATTTTGTTTTATTTTATTTTACCTACGTGACTTTACCGAATAAAACCAAAGAGTTGATTGACATTCAAGTAATATCAATTTAAGTTAAATATTAAAGGAGCTAATGTAACATGCAGCTCACCAGCAAGGAGTCGGCCCAAATCTAAATTGGGAGCATGCCCTGCACTCGACTGTGCACGTGGGGTCTCTGGGTTCAATCCCTGATCACCATTGCCTTCTCTTAAATAATAGTAATAAACACACCTGGCTCTATGTAGCAACCAACGGTGCACAATTATATGTGTGATTAATCACAGGCGAGCTCACACCGGATAAATTGTCTAAAGCTTAATACTGTTATAAAGATTATAGTTTTTTTTTGTCAACTAATTTTTTAATAGTATGCTTCCAAGCCATACTTTATTTAACAATGTCAGCTCTAAATTTTGATTTAAAGTTTTCGTGACTGCAAGGATTCATCTTCTTTGGTTCTTTCGGTAAAGTCACGTAGAATGAGAATAAAATAATAAATTGATAAAATAAACTAACAATAAAATTCTCACGACGTTTCGGCCACAACACAAGCGGCCTTCATCAGGTGAAGTGACGAGACTGTCTGGAGGAAAGCGCTGGAGCGAATACAGCCACGCTCAGATCGCGACTTTTAAGCTGTGTATTTTATCAATTTATTATTTTATTCTCATTCTACGTGACTTTACCGAAAGAACCAAAGAAAATGTCAGCTCTATTAAAGTTATGATATCTATCTAAATGGATTCCCCAACTGCTAAGTGTCTGAACTATGCAGGTAGAATAAGGTTGGTAAACCGTTAGCATATAAAGGTAATTCATTCTTAGTGTAGTGTCCTCATTAAAAAGACTATGCATGTGTCTGTGTATGCAGATAATTTTTGGTGCACCTTACTACTTGAGCTGTACGTTCACTCTGCTGCCTGCCCTACCACACAGGACAAGATAGGGCAGCTGGCTGATGCCATCGCAACTTCGCCAGAATGGAGATCCTTGATAACGAGTTAAGTGCTAATCAGCCTGGCCGTGATCTGTATGGTGTTTTAACCGTACAGGTTGTCCTGCAAGTGGTGGTGGCAACAATCTGCCCAGTGGGCTTCCCTCCTGGTCCTAAGCCATTACCACTGCTGGGGAACATCACTGCCTTTAGTTGCAAGAAACCGCAGATTTCCATGCAAGAATTGGCCAAAAAAATAAGTGTGTACTATAATGTTGGGGAGTACGCCTGTTGTATTGGTGAGCGGCTACCAGGCAGTCAAAGAAGTGCTGGTGAATAGAAGTCATCAGTTTTCTGACCTACCAATAACTCCTCTTTTTACTAAAGTCACTCACAAAGTTGGTATTTCATTAGCACCCTACGGAGACTCATGGAAGCAGCAGCGCAGATTTGCTTTGTCAACATTGTGTCATTTTGGCTTCGGGAAGGCAACAATAGCTGACAAAATCTTGACGGAAGCAAGGTACCAAATAGAGACTTTCAGACCGGAAACCTCAGCGTTTGACTCTCAATTTAATTGAAACAATGCAGTGGGCGACGTTATTTGCTCGCTCCTGAATAGGATCCGTTGTGATGATAGCGATGAGTGTTTCAGACCTCTCATACACCTCCTGGTGCATGCAGGTCATGCACTTACAAACCGGACCACTGGCAACATTGTGCGATGTGTTCCCATTTCTGCTAAGGTTTGCTTAAGCCATGGCACCAAGTAATCCATATTCAAGCAAAGGCTAAACCAGGGGTGGGCAAATGTTTTGACTCGCGGGCCACAATGGGTTCAAAAATTTGACAGAGGGGCCGGGCCAGGAACAGATGGATGGTCAAAGTGCGCCATCTAATGGGGAAGTGGAGGCATTACAGGAGAAAGGTAAAATTTAATTTAATAATAATATTTGGACAAGTTCGGCAGGCCGGATTAAAAAGCCCAACGGGCCGTATACGGCTCAGGGGCCGTACTTTACCCATGTCTGGGCAAAACACTTGATCGAAGATATAGTATCTGAGCACCGTGCCACAAGAGAGCAATACAACTCTAGAGGCCTGATTGACTCCTATCTGGCTCAGATAGCTACGGAGGACAATCCTAATAGCAGATTTTTAGAGAAGACTCACCCTAATAGTGTCAGAGCTTTTCACTGATGGAATTGGGACCACGTCCACCACTTCATGCTGGGGGCTCCTTTTCATGGTGATGCACCCTGACATTCAAACCCGATGTTATGAGATTGAGAGAGTTGTGGGATCGGAGCAACTGCCACGTATGGGGGACAGACGCAGCTTGCCTTATGTGGACGCCATGATCCATGAGATACAACGCTTTGGTAACATTTGCCCACTTGGGATTATACGCACTACAAGATGTGCAGTTCCGACTACTTTTTCTCCATGTAATAGTAAACCTAACGTCTGCTCTGTATGATGAAAACCACTGGGAAAATTCACTAATAATTCCACCTTTGAAATGTAATGAACGTCTCACCTTCACTTAAAACATCAATTCGATTCGGCGTTGGTAGCAGTCATTAGGCGATCGTGAGTACAAGTTTTGGTCGTTACTGTGGAGGTCTTACTATAAGGTCGGTCGGAAAAGCGGGAGGTCACAAGCTGAGCCGTCGTTGAGTCGGGCTCACCTGTAATGACGTTACCCCGAGCAACTGCGACCATGCCCACGGCATTGCGATTTCACTCGGGACACCCGTATGTCGTCATTGTAATTTCATTAAATTTTCTCTTACGGACTGACAAATGTTATCGACATCTATAGTATTCAGTCTACAAGTAGTTGTTTTGCTGATAGGATCAATAGGCTTGTCAGCAAAGTAGTGCACCATTACGTCTTTGTGTCTTTTTATGCTCACCAACACCGTGGATATATATTCTTTATTAATGCTAGATGCAATCCACCCACTTGTATTCAGCACGTCAAATTGTATTAATTTCTGGGGTGAAAACTATTGATTTTCAACTTTAGACTGCGAATAAAAAAAGTGTGTGCATTGAAAAACGTGTCTTTTTTACCAATTGTTTTTATTATTACTTTGTGGTGGTGGTGGGGGGGGGGGAGTCTTGGGAGTGGGTGCTGGGTGCTGCACTCGTCCCGTCTTCAATGCAGTCCATGGACCTTTTCACTCGCGCCATCGTTGCACGCCCTTTGATCTCATCGTCTCTCCTCCTGCTGCTACTGCTCGCACATCCTTCTGGACTCGCGTCAGCTAAGGGGCCTGTCCATAGATGACGTCACGCACCTGGGAGGGGGGGGGGTCAGACATTTCTGACGATGTGTGACGATGGGGGGAGGGGGGATGAGAAATGTGACGTCACATCAAAATGCGCAACTCTAAATAAATATAGACAACACGTTCTACTTAATGAAATAGACTTTTTCATAAATGTGTTCTCCTACAACATCAGAGTGCAGCGCCACATTAAATACGCGCTACAATGACAATAGTTTAAAGCGATTTGAAGCATGTTTAATTTTTTTTTTGGGGGGGGGGGTTGGGTCAGAGCTTTGTGACGTCATATTTGAGGGGGGGGGTCTGACTTTGTGTGGCGCTGTGTGACGAAGGGGGGGGGGGGGTCAAAAAATCGTTCAAAATCGCGTGACGTCATTTATGGACGGCCCCTAAGGCGGCGGGGGCCCGTTTCGTGCTTTGCCATCGTGCGGGGCTCGCGAGGGCGAGACGGAGAACTGGAAAGCCTCTCGCTCTCTCCCGGCAAGCGATAACGTGAGCGCTGCAACAGGTAAGCGCTACTTGTATGCGTTTCTAAAAGAACATTTAAAAAGTAAGTTCCGCTGTTGCAAATGTTAACGGTGCTAAAACGCTGACACGTTGAGCCCAGCCAGCTGCTGGCTTGTAACAGTGCAAACGACGACACAAGCGTGGTACAGCCAGCCCCCTCTTGTCCGTAACATAGTCAATTGGTCGCGGGATTAAGCGCGCGCGCCTTTGCATTCATCCAGAAAGATGTCACAGTCCACGTATCGGTTACGCGTTGATTGTGCGCGGTCGTGGTGGAGTGACGCCGCTACGATGGGACCTGCCTTGTAATTATAAATAAAGTTTACATGGTGGGTGAGCGGGCGGGCGGGTTGGGGGTCAACGACGTTGGCGGTGTGTTGCGCGCGTGGACATTGGAGCCTTGCGGAGGCAGGGAGATGGGTTCACGCAGGGCTACCGAGAAGAGAGGTCACAGAGGCGGGGACAATTTTTAATCGAATACACGGGCAGAGAGAGAGAGAGAGACAGAGAGAGAAACTTGCAGTCGTCAGGAGCCCGTGAAACAAGCGCAGCGTGGAGACAGGGAGATTAAACGAGCCGCAAATACTGCGCAGTGACAAGAGATATACATCAGCGTGGGATAGAGAGACAACACGGTTTGGCCACGTACAGTTTTCGAAAGGAGTTTCTACGTGTCGAGAACAAAGGATACGTGGGTTAAGATGCAGTAAATACAGACAGCCAGAGAGGCCAAACGAGAAACGTGCATGCACGCACAGAGAGACATGGCGAGGCATAGACACAGGCACGCATATACCGTCACCTGAGACCTTTGACTTTTAAACAACTTTTATTGCCGTCAGCAGCAACAGCACTGGAGGCGATTTCGATATGAAATACACAAAGTCACCAGCAACACAAATGAAAATAAACGCCAAGAGAGCGCGAGAGTTACAGAGATGGGGACCAACTCGGGCAGTGAGAGAGAGAGAGTCGCGGAGAGGGGCAGAAAGAGAGACCCGACATTCACAGTTGAAACAACGGACGCGTTTGTTTTTATCCACCCTCTCCGCACTGCCTCTGTTAAGAATACAAACAAGCTGTATTATGGATCTTTATTTGGAGCTTTCGTGACTGCAGCGATCCATACTCTTTGGTTCTTTCGGTAAAGTCGCGTAAGGTATAATATAAAATAAATCACGACGTTTCGGGCGCAACACAAGCGTCCATCATTTAAAACAGACTGCGTCAGCAGCAGACCGTGCTTTTCCCACCTGATGATGGACGCTTGTGTTGCGCCCGAAACGTCGTGATTTATTTTATATTATACCTACGCGGCTTTACCGACAGAACCAAAGAGTATGGATTATGGATGCCTCTGTTCACCCAGCGACGCCAGGGGGAGCCGTGGCTACGCACGCCCGCAATCCAGCACTGCGGAGGGCGAGGATTGGTGGATCGCACAAATGTTGCGAAACTCCCTTCCAGTGAGCGTATCGAGGTCGCCGTAATCCCTGTGGGTCACCGTAACCCCTGTGGGTCACCGTAACCCCTGTGGGTCACCCTAACCCCTGTGGGTCACAGTAACCCCTGTGGGTCACCGTAACCCCTGTGGGTCACCATAACCATTGTGGGTCACTGTAACCCCTGTGGGTCACCGTAATCCTTGTGGGTCACCGTAACCCCTGTGGGTCACCGTAACCCCTGTGGGTCACCATAACCTCTGTGAGTCACCGTAACCATTGTGGGTCACTGTAACCCCTGTGGGTCACCGTAACCCTTGTGGGTCACCGTAACCCCTGTGGGTCACCCTAACCCCTGTGGGTCACAGTAACCCCTGTGGGTCACCGTAACCCTTGTGGGTCACCGTAACCCCTGTGGGTCACCTTAACCCCTGTGGGTCACAGTAACCCCTGTGGGTCACAGTAACCCCTGTGGGTCACCATAACCCCTGTGGGTCACCGTAACCCTTGTGGGTCACCGTAACCCTTGTGGGTCACCGTAACCTTACGGTGAGGGGGGGTTAATAAACGTGGCTATTGTTTCAACTGCCGTGCCCAGCCATTTCAATTAAAATCGAGCAGGGCCGCCCTCTGGTTTGCAAAGCCACTTCTGCTAACGATTGCAAACACGGCAACATCATGCCACGCAAGGGCCATTGTTTAAGCTAAACTAAACTTTTCATTTTGCCAGGTAAGGCGCACTCAGTTGTATAGCTGTTTTTCACAAGCGACCTGACCACAAATGGTACCTCAACTAAGTGGCAACAATGACTAGGAGCCATTTCATAGATATATTTTAAACGGTGTAATACAAAGGTCACGTAACAAACTGATTTTTTTTTCAGTGCAAGTATTTTCCCCCATCGTCTCTCGAAATTAGCGTGATAAGGACAATAAAGAACATGGGAGAGGGGCATGAAGAGCGACGAGTAGACAATGTGCGGAGGGACACGGGATGAGATAATCACACACGCACAGGCATCCAGTTCACCACTAACTGCTCGATACTCATTATTTTCTCGATTTTCAGGGGCAGTGTCTGTTGCAGAAAAATTAATTGTTGCGCTGTACTACACTCCCACTACTTTGCTCCCTGCCTTCACCAACTCACCAGTGCGGCAATGTATAATTAAATATCCTATATGACCCACACCGTGTGGGGGAGGCCTTCATCCAGCAGTGGATTGGCATACGGCATGTCAGTCCACATGGGGATTACGGTGATTAATTGCTGGATGAGGGCCTGGCTGTTTAAAGTGAACTGGCTGTTTAAAGTGCAATTCGAATTTTTTTTTTAAACCTGCATCGTAAATTGGGTTACATTAGGTGATTGAGCTTTGGTTGGCCTTGCAAGCCTGCAGAGGACCAAGGACTTGCACACAACGGCTATCATGCCCACAACAACAACTTGCTGTAGATAACAAGCCATATATATGCGTGTGTGGACTTTACCCAGTGAAGCAATAATGTACTCATAAACAGAATGTGCGATACAGTTCAGTTCTAATAGATTTGTGGGTCAGATTGTGTGAGTAAAATGAGTGTCGTACACCATCCTCCACCCAATACAGCGAATTAATAAATCTGTCTTGCAAACTAACGTGCCAATTTTTTGCTGCTTCAGTAATAAATTGGCACGTTTGTTTGCTGCTTTAAATGCCAAAGCCAAGGCCAACAGACGAAACAACAATCTCCGAATAAATTTCGATTTAAAGCTTTCGTGACTGCAATGATTAATCTTCTTTGGTTCTTTCAGTAAAGTCACGTAGAATGAGAATAAAATAATAAATTGATCAAATAAAATAATATTATTGTGTTATTTTATTTTATAAATTTATTATTTTATTCTCATTCTACGTGACTTTACCAAAAGAACCAAAGAAGATGGATCTCCGAATAGTTCTCAAACTCAATATGGGGGGCACATCCATCCACTCTACGCACCACCGCCTTAGCACTTTGTTTATCTGTGGTTGAATATGCATGCTTCACCTAGGGATGCTTCACCCGCAGTAAACATGTCGACACCACCCTAAATGATATGTGCAGAATCATAACAGTTTGCCTGAGAGCCATCACTGTTTCCTGCCTATATGCACTATCTGGCATAGCGCCCCTAACATCAGGAGGAGAGTAGCAGGTGACCACGACCGGCAAGTCCTAGAGTGAGACATCCGCCATCCGCTACATGGCCATCAGCCAGCACACCGTCGTCTCTCATCGAGGAACAGCTTCTTGTGCCCCACTGTACCACTGACCACATCTGCCAGAACTTCCCTCTGGCAAAAATAATGGGAAAATCAAGCGACAAAAGAGCTCGCATCTGGCTCCAATTGCAAATTGCTCACATGGCGAAGCCTAAACAGACTGAGAGTGGGTTTCGGCAGATGCAACTCTCATGGAATCATGGATGTGCTTGTCAGGAGAAGGAAATCATGGATCATCTTCTGAGATGCCCTGCAGGATCACAATTATGTTGGTTGTGACCATCATAAAAAGTCATACTAAATTATTCAATGTTTTTTATTTCTCTCCAAAATATTGGTGCGCTGAAGCAGTAATATATTGGCACATTTGTTTACATGACAGCTTTATTGTTTGTATTTGGGTGGAGTAGGGTATATGACACGAATTTTACACGCACAATCTGACCCAAACATCAATTATGAATCATAATATTGGTAATGAAAGCGTATGTGTTATATCTACAATTCAGTTAATATTGTTGTACGTTATTGTTTACCCCAATATTTATTAATCTATATTGAGTCAAAATGTGTAGCCTTTTTATAATGTTCTGACGTTTCCTGTAGTTAATTGTCATTAGATGTTACAGCTACCATTTCAGCATATCTGATGATGATGAATGGATATTAAATATATTCGTATACTCACGTTTCATGCATCAAATTGCACATGTAAATTATGTTACATTTAGGCTAATGGTTTGAACAAAACTAAAAATTAGAACAAATAATAAAACATCACAAGCGACAGGGCAGAAGTTTGACAAAACTGTTTTATTGAACCAATTCCCAACTCTGCAACACTTTCTGTCAGCTAACTTTCAAAATAAGGGCCTCCTTATGCCGTGAAGCTCATGGGGGTTACTTGACCATACTTCAGTGCTGGTCATTGCAGGTTGGTGAAGACAGGGAGCATAGACATTGGAGTATAATATAGTACACCAATTACTTGTTGCTGCACTGCCCTCTGCAGACAACCTAGCCTTGCATCAGACTATAAGATAATGTTATACGCTGATGGTGATCACCCATCCAAACACTCTCCAGACTTAAAACCTGTTACGATTCCAAGATCTGACGAGATCAGACACATTCCGGTTGATTTCTGTCAGTTATAATTGACAACCAGGCTTAAACTGTGAAAATCTCTCTCACATGCTTATATCATGGGTGGCTGCCTGTATTTAAACCCAGGATCTTAAATGCTGTATGTGCCATCTGCTTCAGAGTGGATGTTAAAGATTCCCCGACATTCAAAACGAGTAGGCAATTGTATACCAGCGTCATGGTCCAACATAATATTTGGGGCACCACTCCACCTTAATTTGTGACCTTTCAGTTAATTCTTCGTTTGTTTTCCCCCAAAACTTGGCTCTGAGTTTTACTAAAAAATCCCGTGACAAAATCATTGCCTTGGTCATAAGTGCTGCTGCTGATTAGGATGTCCATGAGCTAAGTGTACAGTTATCCCCTCGTTATTCACGAACTCGCTGCCCGCGATTTTGGCTGTCCGCGAATCTCATCTGGAACTCTACTCGACTGCATCGAGAGAGAGCAGGATAGAAAGTGACGAGGAAAAAATGACGAGAGATTAAGTGATTAGAGATTAAGTGACGAGTGATAAATCTGTGAGATGAAGAGATGTGTTATTATGATAATGTTAATATATGTAATAGATTATTTATGCTTTTATTTAAGATAATCCATTAAAAAGCCTTTCGTAGGCCAATATCATTATCCACAAAATTAACTTTTCACGCAAATCTCCAGAACGTATCCCTCGAGAATAACGAGCGAAATACTGCATGCACTGTGGTGTGTGTGCCTGTGTGTGAGTCAGACGTTACGGGCTTTATAGGATGGCGCTTTCCCCGTCGCCGTCGAGCAGCTGGTTGGTGACGTTCCGGGACCCGCGGGAAATCTGGGACCTGCACCCGACATTCCTCCTCAGTGAGGTCACCATCCTTTTGGTGGCGGCAGCGAGTGCTGTGCATGCAATCCGCAAGGGCGGGCGGTGAGGTTTGCGCACTCAACTCCGGAATAATCGATGAGAATAATGTCATTTGTAACATGCGCCATTTTTCACAGACGTAGATGACCGGAGCCAGGCGAAACTGGTGGGCCTTTAAGTGCCTTCAAAGCAAGCGTTGATTAAATCCTGAAAATGTTTATCCATTGAGGTTATCATGAAGGCAATATGTTATTTTGTGAATGAAGATGTTGGTACGTGGTTCTTATCCAATTAAGTAATTTGCGGGTAATTGTTCAGGTTTGCAACAATCGGACCGTGATGCCAACGCACATGGCCAACTGTTTTTCAAATCTGGGTTGGAACAAGCCGGAACACCTTAGTGGGATTGAAGAGTTTTAACTCGACTGCATTCCAGAACAAACGAGGAACAAGTGTGGCAGCAAATCCATATGTTATTCTGAAGGGTGTGCTTCTGTGTGCGTGTGAAGGTGGCGGTACATGTGGGTGGGTACAATTCTGCATGGCCTCATCGTCGAGTCCGTCAGCTACTTTCTGCCAAACATCGACAACTTCTGGCATGCGCAGAGTTCCACGATGCTCCTAGGTATCTCGTACAGTCCGCAATGTGAAGCCAGCAGCATCAACCTCCACAATCCACATCCCATCGTTGGACCAACAGTAGGCTAATGATGGTCCAACCGTTCCAACCACATGCCAACGTTGGGCCAACATTGGCCCAACAGCATGTTTATGGCAATACCGCCTCTGTCTTCTAACACTATCAGTATGTATGGTGTAATACAAGGTGATCCATATGGAGATACTCCACTGATGTCTAATAACCCGATTGCTCACGGAATAATTTCTCATTTCAGGCAGTCTTTGACTTACGAACACTCGACTTACGAACATCGGCACTTACGAACGAGCTTCCATAAGATATTTATTTTTTAACCGTCTGACTAGCGAACTCACACTTGCGATCCTAACCATGGAACTATTTAGTTTGCATGTATATGTGTGTATGTGCATGAAAGTAATTGTGTTTGTGAAAGTGAGTGTGATCTGGACACAGTCCCATCGGCGAGCTCCTCCGGCAGGCAAGCCTGCGTTGGCTGGGGCATGTAGCCCGCATGCCAGTCACTGCATGTCAAAACCACTTTTTTGTACTGAATAGAGGGGGTAAACGGGCATAGCACAGGCTAGAGAAGAGATTGACTGATGTGGCACAGAAAGATATGGAGCTGAGTGGCCCTGCCGATAACTAGTATGAGCGATGTCAAGATCGGCCTCGGTGGAGGAGGCTCATGAAGGCTCCTGGCAGGTTGGAGGCAGTCGCCCTCCAACAACAGCAGAGGGCGAAGGAGCCTCCTACCAGCGAGCCTTCGACACTTCACGTGGCCTCAATTCGCACATTGCCTGGCACAAACACTGGAGACGTCACTGCCACTTTGTGGCGAATGGCGGTTGTTGTTTTGCGTATATGCGTGCGCGTGTGCTTGTGCGCATGCCCGTGTGTGGGCAGCAGTAGTGCAATGTTTGGCGTGCTGTGCTACGAACCCGGGAATCTGAGTTAATTTTTTTGCTCATGTAATAACTAGTAACGATTCACTGAATGGGTCCTGAGCCTCCCCTAGGTCGACTTAGCCTCAAATGAGTACATTATGCGGTGTGTAAACATTGCCACTAAACATCGAGTCTAGGCGGCTGCACGTGGTGCTGGCCACCCCCCCCCCCCTTCGTGTGCCGTGCCGGTCTTCACAAGTGCTCGCTAATAGCACTTGCCCCAACAGTCTGTAAAGGCTATACGGGGAATCGTAGTTGTGTGAATGCGTGCGCATACCCCCGTGTGTGTTCGTGTACAATTGTGGGGACTCATTTAGACCCCTTCTAATAAGTAAGCCAGCCAGCATTGGAACTTAAGGTAAGTGAAAATAAAACGTGTTTTTTTCATGTTACTTTATTTTGGTTTATTTAATAGGCAACATCACAGCATAACATGCAAATGTACAAAAATTATTCTTATTTTTGAGTTTAACAATGCTTCCATTTTTTATTGAACTGTAACACATTGACCGTATTGGCATTTCAATACAGTACATTTTTGATTTCCGACTTGCGAAAGATTCGACTTACGGACGGCTGTCAGGAACAGTACCCGTTCATAAGTTGAGAACTGGCAGAATGCTGCTAAGCTGGCTTGGAAATAGGGATTATTGACATAAGTCACTACCTCTAGAGTACACCTATTCATAATAATTATATTCTTTTTAAAGAAACAAATTTCAGACATTCTGTGTCAGTGTATTTATAACGTCTAGGCTTGATTACTGTAACTCATTGTATGCTGGCTTACCACGCACATTAATAGTCTCCCAGCTCATACAGAATACAGTCGCCAGATTTATTTTTACAAATAATGACCAGTGGGAGCACATTTCTCCTGCATTGAGAGACTACACTGGTTGCCGGTCTACTTGCGGATCACATTTAAGATCCTGCTTTTTTTTAATATGCAAGGTCCTGTTTATCTCTCTGATCGTTTGGAGAGATATGTAGCTACCAGATGTCTTAGTTCCAGTGCACAGAGCCTTCTTGTGGCTCCTCGGCTTAGATGTGTTGCCTTAGGAGGGCGCTCATTCCGTTGTCTGGCTCCCAGGTGGTGGAACGACCTCCCCATTGACATGAGGGAAGCTGGTAGTCTGTGCACATTTAAACGGTTGCTGAAGACTCAATCTCTTCAATCTGTCACAAATCCCTATGGGTTGGATCTGTCTCTCTCAGCTTGGCACCACTATTTGACGGGTCAGTTTATGGGGCCTGTTTACTCGCTCGTGGAGTGGGTTGATAATCAGTTGTTTTTTGCGTTGTGTAATATACATTTTTATTGGTGTCATTTTATATACTTTTTAATGTGTTCACGTGTTAAGTGATCTGTGAACATTGATGTATTGTGAAGGGTGCAATACTCATAATGTTTGATTGTCCCCTTATAACTATAATCCTAAGAACAGGTTTAAATGTATATTTTTTATAAGGACAGATATTCATGTTCATAGACATTTTCCCCACTTTTGAGAGGTCTTGCTGTTAGCTTTCTCCACTAAATTATGTCTTGAGCCATCTCTAAACGCACTGCACTGTCCTGCATATCCTGGATCATGACTCACACGTATTTCTGGGCATTTGCCCTGGTGATTCCATATGTAACACCTTTATTCTGATGTAGTCTTTCTTATCTTCTCACTCGTCCTAGCATTCCGAGTTGACTTAATTTCAGCTTGTATAATAATGCAATTTATAACGCGTGCAAGTTTGCGGACGTAACGGCCGCAACTCAGAGGCGCGGAGCCAAGCTCAGAGTCGCTGGAAAGCGTGGTTATAGAGGCGAGTTTTTTAAGTGTCTCTTGAAGGAGGCAATTGAGGTGATGCTGCGAATGTGCAGTGGGATTGCGTTCCAGACTGTTGGGGCTGCCACCGAGAAGCGGCGCATAGACATGACCATCCTGGATCTTGGTATCAAGAGGAGGTCGTGAGTCACGCTGCGCAGGCATCTGTCGTGTGCTGAGCTGCAAGTTGTCAATAATGAAGAAAGGAACGGCGGGCAGGCAGATGTGAAGGCACGGTGGCAGAAGCAGCCGATCTTGTATATGACCCTACTGGCGATGGGTAGCCAGTTGAGGGCACGGAGACAGGCAAGTGAGTCGAGATGGGGATGAGCGTGACCAATGATGATGCGTGCTAGGTTGTTTTGTAGTCTTTGAAGGTTTTTTTTAGATAAGCCTGGGCACTATGATGAGAGACTACAATTATTGTGGGATTTGTCTTCCAATAATATGCTAGTTGTCCTTTTGATATACCTTGTGTCAGAGAAAGACCCTGGGACATTGTCGGAATCTATTCATGAATTCCCGTAAATAGTTTTTTTACGCACATTCAGGACACACGTTTTGATATGTTACATAGAATATATTCCGCATGGCAGTCAAACATTTCTTACATATTTAGACATGGGGTAATCCAAACAAAGTGAAAAATGAATTCGTGACTATTAGAATGCCAATTATCCTCAATTGGTGACCAAACAACTTACTAGGCTCGAGAATGCAGTTTAATTTCAGGTAAATTTAGTTCCATCCATGGGTTTAGGTGGTGCTAGCTCAGTGCCCTGACACATTATTAGCCCTTTGAACCACATCACATAATAACTTGTTTGCGTTTTCTGTACTTTGTATTACATTTTTCAGTGTGCGTTTAACTGGAACTCAAAGTGGAATTCTGCGTGTGTTACGTGTTTTTTTGCTTTGTTTGCAGGACAGAGACTCCCAATACACATCATAGTGATCTACCCGATGATGATCTACCATGCGTATGTAGCCGTGAATCACATGGGTCTCCCGTGGTGGGCCCAGCCGTTCGCCGTGGCACTGGGGAATTTGCTCATAGACGTACCCCTCGATATCATGGGTCAGTTTTTTTTTATACCAATCGTACTACCGGTGTCATGCAAACCCATCGTGAATACAAAAAAATGTGTTCCCCTAAATCATCTACTTCCCAACAATCCTTGTCTTCTAACCACAATCCCCTTCATACCCCCCCGACTAAACACTGATTTGAATTATACTCACGATAAATGCATCAAACAGTGTATGTGAAAATCTAACTGTGTGCAAATGTTATATTCAGACTAAAAAATAATGTACGGGTCAGACGTACAAGCGAGACAGAACATCATACACGGAAATTGTTACTCTGAATCATAACAAGCCATCACATTGTGGGGTAGTGATATGTTTTATGCCTATCCACAACTTTCCTTGGTTGATTGGGTCATTCGTGGGACGAGACACTGGGTGATTCTCTCGAGTGATTAACCTGCCCCGGGTGAGTTACTGTATTGGTGAGCCACTGGGTTGATTTATCTCAGTGATTCACTTGTCTGGTCGATTCACTCTCTCCAATGCAGGCATCAAGCTGCTGTGGTGGACATGGCATGATACAGACCCCAATATATTTGACCGCCATTACTGGGTTCCGTGGACATCCTACATTTTCCACATGACATTCTCCTTCAACTTCACGATGCTCACCAATGCCTCAAGGTCTACACACATCCACATGATTGCACACACACACACATTTACACATATCATTGTCGATACATTATTATGTTGTGCCTGTGCTCTTGCTCTGTGTAACCCCATCGCCCGCAGTGCACTCTGGCTCTGTGTACCCCATCACCCAGCATACACTGGCTCTGTGTACCCCCATCACCCACCATACTCTCTGGCTCTGTGTACCCCCATCACCCAGCATACTCTCTAGCTCTGTGTACTCTCATCACGCACCATACTCTCTTGCGCTGTGTATTCCCATCACCCATCATAATCTTTCGCTCTGTGTACCCCCATCACCCACCATACAATCTGGTTTTTGTGTACCCCCATCACCCACAATACACTCTGGCTCTGTGTACCCCTATCACCCAGCATACACTTTGGCTCTGTGTACCCCCATCACCCACCATACACTGGCTCTGTGTACCCCATCACCCGCCATACTCTCTGGCTCTGTGTACCCCCATCACCCAGCATACACTTTGGCTTTGTGTACTCCCATCACCCACAATACACTCTTGCTCTGTGTACCCCCATCACCCACAATACACTCTGGCTCTGTGTACCCCATCACCCAGCATACACTTTGGCTTTGTGTACCTCCATCACCCACAATACACTCTGGCTCTGTGTACCCCCATCACCCAGCATACACTTTGGCTTTGTGTACCCCCATCACCCACAATACACTCTTGCTCTTTGTACCCCCATAACCCACCATACTCTCTGGCTCTGTGTACCCCCATCACCCACCATACTCTCTGGCTCTGTGTACCCCCATCACCCACAATACACTCTGGCTCTGTGTACCCCCATCACCCACCATACTCTCTGGCTCTGTATACCCCCATCACCCACCATACACTCTGGCTCTGTGTACCTCCATCAATCACCATACTCTCTTGCGCTGTGTACCCCCATCACCCAGCATACACTGGCTCTGTGTACCCCCATCACCCACCATACTCTCTGGCTCCGTATACCCCCATCACCCACCACACACTCTGGCTCTGTGTACCTCCATCAATCACCACATACTCTGCCTTGCAGTTCAGTGTTATTTTGCCAATTTTTTATTCAGTTCATATTTGCCTATGCGAAAACTGTTTCTGATCTGATCCCTCCCCACCTCCTCACCTCTTCATTCCCCTAGGTGGCTGCTCACGGGTAGCTCCTCCAGAGACAAGGTTGGGCGTCGTTTTATCGCCGAGGTGCTGACGGTGCTCATCCCTGGTTTCCTGTCCTTCCCCGTGGCGGTGGCCACGCAGTTCATGTTGCTCTACCACGTACTGCACGACAGCCTTGAGATCCACACAGAGAACCTGGTCGCCACTCTCATAGGTTTGTGAACACGGCCGGATTTGCAGAGGGGATGATGGGGCCCCCAAATATATATACACAGGCAGTCCCCGGGTTACGGAAGGATTAGTATAACGAGAACGATCGGCAACCCGAATTTTCCCATATGTCGGAAACTGAATAATTTCCCCCCCAAAATCAAGATAAAATCCCATAGCCAGGAACAGTTGTGCCTCCCCTACGCGACTACTAGGTTCGCTTTATCTCAGTATTGTATCGTGCTGTCATTCGTTTTCTATTGCTACCTGCACAATATCACTGTACATACACTCTGCACCTCCTATGATTCTTTCATTTCATCGAATATCTACCCTAACACTACCCATAATTAAAATAATCGAACGTATACTGTATCCAATTGTTTATGAATATCACAAAATATTTTATATTCATTGTTAACAGAAAGCAGTCACTACCGAATTTTCGTTTACCGTGCATTAGGCTAGGCTTAGACTTCTCTGATGGCTGTTGGCTGAGACCACAAGGTCTCGACATAATTGTGTTTAAAAAAGTACGGGGCCGTCCATAAATGACGTCACACACCTAGGGGAGGAGGGCGGTCAGACATTTGTGACGATGTGTGACGAGGGGGGGGAGGGGGGAGTTTGAGAAATGTGACGTCACGTGAAAAAGTGCAACTTTAAATAAATATAGAATTGTTATAACAACACTAATTTTAAATTTTGATTTAAAGCTTTCGTGACTGCAGTAATTCATATTCTTAGTTTTTTCGGTAAAGTCACGTTGAAGAGAAACAACAAAATAACAAAATATATATATAAAACAATAAAAAATTCTCACGACGTTTCGACCATAACTCAAACGGTCATCAGTTATGGTCGAAACGTCGTGAGAATTTTTTATTGTTTTATATATATTTTGTTATTTTGTTGTTTCTCTTCAACGTGACTTTACCGAAAAAACTAAGAATATGAACACTAATTTTGATCAATTTTCATTATTAACTATTTGCTTATTTAAATTTACTAAGGTCACCTTTTATTTATTCCATGAAGGAGCATTTTGCTTCTCCATGGAGAATGGAGAAGCATACATTTTGTATTTTTTTATTGTTATTAAACATTTTTATTCTAATGATTCTACCAGGGCTTTTCATTCTGTGGAATGAATATGTGATTGTTATAATTGTACTCTCCATTTCGCTTCGTTCTGCTACAAAGTTTCAAGTATTTTTTTATAATTACTTTCAATATTTTATAATTATGAGAGAATTTCAATATAATATTCTGAACATCTGCAATTTTAGTTAGACGTTGAATATTTCAAGTTAATTTTATGCTAAATTTCAGCTTTCCAACACCTCCTTTTCAATACGTATTTTCTCCTACAACATCCGAGTGCAGCGCCACATTAAATACGCACTACAATGACAATAGTTTAAAGTGATTTGAAGCATGGTTTATTTTCAAAATGGAAATATGGTTTGGGGGGGGGGGCAGAGCTTTGTGATGTCATATTTGAGGGGGGTTTGACTTTTTGTGACGCCGTGTGGCGAGGGGGGGAGGGGGGGTCAAAAATCGGCCAAAATCGCGTTACGTCATTTATGGACGGCCCCTACGTACAGTAAATAAGGGGCCGTCCATAAATGACGTCACACACCTGGCGTGGGGGGGGGGGGGTCAGACATTTGTGACGATGTGTGACGAGGGGGGGGGGGGTTGAGAAATGTGACGTCACATCAAATTGCGCAACTTTAAATAAATATAGACAACAATAATTAAAAATACTTTTTTAATAAATGTTTTCTCCTACAACATCAGAGTGCAGCGCCACATTAAATACGCACTACAATGACAATAGTTTAAAGCATACTCTTTGGTTCTTTCGGTAAGGTCACGTAGGTATAAAATAAAATAAATTAAATCACGACGTTTCAGAAGCAACACAAGCATCCATCATCAGGTGGAACAGCCACAGCAAGAAACAAATTGCTGTAATGGGCAAAATAGCTGCTTGTGACAAGAGGCTATATAAGACAAGAGAAGGGGGAGGAGCCAGGGAGGAGAGATAGAGAGGGTGGGGATGTCGGGTAGGGGGAGTGGAGCTCTGCAACTTGTGCCGCAAAAAACGCTGCAACTTGCACCGCGAGTACGACACAATGCCGGGGCTGGGCAGTGAGCGGGCCTGGGGGGTAGAAGGCTGAAAAAACAGGAGATGCGGATATGAAGGCAAACTATAAAGCAGTTAAGGTTTTACCTGGTTAATAACATCCTTCCAATGATTGCTCCATCGATGGATACAAATTGAGCAATCATTGGAAGGATGTTATGCGAATAATGCGGTCCGAGTACCCATTCATCTTGCAAAGCTGTGTCTCCAACCAGGGAGAAACAACCCCCTGAGATACCAATCAAAACCATCATGTTACCATACATAGCAGGCGTTACCAAAAATATTTCCAAAATCTTGAACAAACACAAGATCCAGGTCCGATTCAGTACAGTACACAAAATCCGTGATCTAGTCCCATCTGTGAAGGATGTCATTCCTGACATGCAATATCCTGGAGTCTACAAACTAAGTTGACATGTGGTGATTGTTACATTGGGGAAACGAAACAGCATGTCTCGGACCGTGTTCGCGAGCACAAGTCAGATCTGAAACACGGCAGAACTAATACCTCCACCGTGGCTGACCATTGCTATAACGCTGTGGGCTCTCATGATATAGTTTTTTCCTCGACCAAGGTGCTCTGCAAACCTTCGAGCTACTATCAAAGGTTTGTTCTTGAAGCCATCCAGATATATAAACATAGACATAACTTCAACCGAGAAGATGGATACAAATTGAGCAATCATTGGAAGAATGTTATTAACCAGGTAAAACCCTAACTGCGTTATGGTGTTGCCTTCATATCCGCATTTCCGGTTTCCTCAGCTTCCCACTCCTAGCCCCGCTCACTTTTTCCTCCCCCCCCCACCCCCCGGCATTTTGTTCTTGCTCCCTCGCTCCTCATTCCCTCTAGTGAGCAGCACTACACTCCTCCTACACCCCCCCCCCCCCCTCTCTATCTCTCCTCCCTGGCTCCTCCCCCCCTCTCTTACTTATGTAGCCTCTTGTTACAGCAGCCCTTTTGCCCACTTCAGCAATTGTTTCTTGCTGTGATTGTCCCACCTGATGACGGACGCTTGTGTGTGCGCCCGAAACGTCCTGATTTATTTTATACCTACGTAACTTTACCGAAAGAACCAAAGAGTATGGATTCCTGCAGTCAGGAAAACTTCAAATCTAGATAGAGTTTTCTCATTAGCCTTTGAGTTCACGGATCCCGGATTGCGGCTATTTTCAAGAACGTAACACCCGCGATGGGCAAGGTTTTGGTGTACCAGTCTTAATTGGTGCTCGCTAACAGTAGATAAAGCTAAAAAAGGTTTATTTTACATTCGTATGCATACCACCCACTTTAATTATGCCATTTTGCGATTCACTTCAATCATGTGCACTAGGTGTCGCTGCCCCTATGTGTGTCTGTGTGCAGCTGTCTCCATGCTGATGGTAAGGGTCACTCGCTGACCGTGTGCGTAGCCTTTTACACACTGATGTTGTGGGTCACTCACTAACCCTGTGTGCGTGAGTGTAGTGATTTATGTGCTTATGGTGTGTCACCCACCACTAATCCCCTATGTGTAGCGATCTACTTTCTGATGGTAATGGTCACTCATTCTATGGGGGTGTGTTGCAAATCTATGCTATCATTTATTTTCATGACTTGTATACCTTTTCTCTATTTTTCACTCCGATATTTTTATGGCTTATTGTTGTAACTTGCTGACCCACCCCTACTGGATATATGTGAAAACGACCTTCATAGCTCATCGGATTCCTCCAGTCTAAAGATTCTGATATGTACGTTGAAATTATTTCGCACCGTATGTAGCCAACGATGCTAATCAGAGTTGCGCTGATGGTGCGAGTCACTTACTTGTCCCTGTGTGTAGCCTTCTTCGCGCTGATTGTGTGGGTCACTCACCGACCCCGTGTGTGTGCGCGTGTGTGTCTGCCTGCAGCCATCTACGTGTTCATGGTGTGGATTGGTGAACGTCACGCAGACAGGGGGGCAGGGAGCAGAGCCGAGAGAGGGAATGGTGGGAACTGGCTGCTGGGCTGGCTGTCGCACGAGACTGCATGGGCCATGCTATTGCACTTCATTTTTTACACCTTGCTGGTGCGATCCGTGAGCTCACATGCAAAATTCCACCTGCAACCGCAACCACAACGAATCCACTGCTGTGTGAAGGCCTCCAAAAGCCGTTGCCGCCTCTAACGGTCCTGGGGTGTAACATTGCACCTGCACAAGAGCTGATTTAATCTTTGCATGTCTGCAGCAGACGTTCCCTTCAGGCGTGTTCTTTCCTTTGCCTGTCACGCCATAGTTATTCTCACCCACCGGTCATCATCCCTTTATCGTACCTTTACCTGTCCTGCCACTTGATTTTTATTGACAGCCAAAGTATGCCTTTAACCTGTGTGCATTCTCTAATCCACGTTCCTCTTTTTGACTTCCAAGAATGCTTCTCTCCACAATTCTTTGCATGTTTTTTTTCGTTTTTGTTCCATATTCTTTATTAGTGCCAACATTGCATAGTAGCTAGAAGTAGAATGGCACGTTGCTTCAGATTTATCAAGTTCAACTTTCCAAAAGCACCCTAACCTGCTCCCATCAGCCTATTTCATAATTTAGATTTCAGTCCACTTTCAATAACTGCCCGAGGTATAAACATTCTGCTGTGTTTTCCTTCTGTGCTCCTCCAAAAGACATATGTGATTTGTTGCACGTACATTTTTTATTTTATATTATTCATCTTGAGTCCAACTTTGCATCCTTTAGGAACTTCTTCAAACATTGCCTGCAGTTCATTCCCATTGAACGTGTATAACGATTATGCCAACAGCAAATGTGGGATGGTTAATATTTAATCATCTTTTCTATGTTCTCATCGTGGTTGCGTAAATTTTTCTCCGGTTTTTCCCTCCACATTTAGAAACATGCGTTTAGAGTATTTTGGCTGCTATACATTTCCACATGATAAGCTACTTCATTGAGCTATCATTTGGGGCCAGGTTGCTTCTGAAAAAGGGCCATATATTTCATTGGGACGGCCTGGTAATAGTTTTAACCAATTAATATTCTATATATTAATGTGCAGGTTGCGTAAACGGGTATATGCTAAAGGCCTCACATGGGATATTTGTGTTGTAGGCATACTTTGCGACTCCTCAAACGCAGCTGTCAATCGGGCTGCACGAGCCGCTGGGCCCATGCACTGCGCCGGACGTCGTGGTCATGTCGCCGCTGGGACAGGCGCTCAGCAAGCGTGCCTACCTGTGCACCAGTGACTACGACGAGGACTACTTCAGGTGCAGACGACGCAGCCACGCGGTGGAAGTTTGTGGGGTTTCCTACTCGCTAAAGGTTTCTACCGGTGGTTATTGCTTGGATTACAGATTGCATCCATGAAGTTTGTCGACCTCCCCACCCCCCCCTATTCATCACGGATGAGAGGAGTTCTACTATAACAATAATTCTATTAAATCAGCACATCTACTGCCTACTGATTCAGTACTGAGCCTACTACTGTTTGTGCGCTGCTGTGTATTTAAAAATTCCATGAGAAGCAGCAGGGAGGAAACCGCAGATTCAAAAATGCTATGATTTGTGTATGAATTGCTGTTGGTGTCTCTTAAGTGTGACATGGCCTAGCAGGTAGCACATTCATCGTTTGTTTCATATATTCATGGTTCCAATTCAGTGGCTGCCCTGATTATTACTGCGGATGTAATAAGGATTCTAACACACACACAATTCAATGCACATTATGAGTGTAATAATATTAATCAGTGAATGAGTGCATTGTTACACCCCTACTAAGTGTATCTCTGCAATGTAGTGGCTGTCTGTTATTTGTTTATCTAATTCACATCGATGTATTTACAGTATGGATTGTAACTGGCTGCTCAAGTCACATAATCTGACCCAGCAGAGTGTGACAGCTCTCCCTGACGGCAATGGAGTTACTCACTGGTAAGTGTAATCACAAATATAGTGATGCCCTCTTTATTCTTCTAGATTGTTTATGGTGAGACCATCACAGCACACAAGCCAGTAGTGTGGCCAGGACCACGCCTAGCCACCTTTGTCTCCCTGATGCTCATGTTTACAGATGACTACAAGGTTTAAACTCGGTGTGGGCCTCTTGTAAGTCAACTGACCCGAAAGTAAGTACTTGCTCTGGTGGATATCAGCAAAGGGAACTCTAATAACCCATTTTCCTGGGGCACATTTGAGCCAAGGCAGAACCAAACTGTGATTTACTATTCATATTGTTTGGGTTTTTCGGTAAAGCCACGTAGATAGAAAAAAATTACAAAAATCTAAATCACGACGTTTCGATCGCAACACAAGCAATCGTCTTCAGGTGAAAAAAAAATATTTAAATCTGACTCAGGGCCAGCGGCAGACTTTATACATGTTGTGATACATTGTGTCAGTACATTTGCACCTGCCACCACATTGTCTACATGCGTCACGACTCATTCATTGTGGGCGATGTCATTAACACAGCTCGGGTCCTGCAGTGGAAAAATAATAAAATAAAATAAAACTATTTTTGTTTTAAAACTAAAGTATAAACGATTTTTTTATTTTAACAGGTAAGGCCCACTGAGCTATATAGCTCTTTTTCAGAAACGACCTGGCCACAAATGATAGCTCAACGAAGTGGTTTGTCATGTGGAAATTTATAGCAGTTAAGTGCTCGAAACGCACGTTTCTAAATACAGAGGGAAAAACCAGAGGACCCGGAGAAAAATCCACGCGACCACAGGGAGAACATGCAAACTTCAAATATACAGGCGTCAGGGTCAGAATCAAACCCACGACCTGTATTATCCATAATAGTGGTTTTTGGGTTAGATCGTGTTAACATCAGTGTCATTCAACACACCACCACAAGACACAGCCAATTAGTAAGGTTTGTCACGTAAACAAAACATGCCAATTCGTTACTAGATCAGCACACCGGTGTGTTGGAGAGTAAATCCACAACATCTACAATTCGAGTATGACATTTCGCCAGTATTTACAACCAGCACCTTCAGGCTACATCCAGAGTTATGGAGAAATCCTCCTGTTTCGGTCTTAAACAGAGGGATAAATGTGATGTCGTCACTTGTGTGAGAAACGCCAGCGAAGACATCAGCTTTATCCGCTTGATTCGGAGTTTCTCCAATTTCCTTGTTTGAAGAAAAGTATCCTCCACATGGTGGTCAGTTTAATACGAAGGTTTTCGTGACCAATATCCATAATAGAGGTTTTTGGGTGAGATTGCGTAAATATAAATGTATGACCTGTATACTAGGCAAGGTAGTTCACATTTCGCCACCGTGGCACCCTAAACACAATGTGTCGCCTCCTGAGCTACACCGGGCTGGCTCCGCATGGCCCCGGTGTGGCTCGTTTGGACATTGGAAAAGCGGTAAAAGATGTTTCGTAGAACCCGGTAGACCATCAACTTCTCTTTTGTGCCATGCCAGCCTTGTAAGATGCTTTTCCAGAGGTTGTCCATGTTACTGCGTGAAGGGGAAAGTAAAGCTGCGCTGGATGGTGAAGAGCTGTGGAGAAATGTGAACTGGAAACAACTACGTCTCGAGCAGCGCTTCAGATAATTATGATACTTGGGCAATTTAGTCACGAGCGATATATTAATTACGCATGGCATTCGTGACTCGTGTGGTGTGGAGAGACACCCATCCTGCAGTGGATCGACAAAAAGGGTATACATGTGCATGTACTCATTATTTGTTTAGCGCATTGTGTAATTATGAAGAGCACTGCTAGCAGGTATGATCCGTGTGTGTGTCACGCATCTTGAGCGATAGCGCAGTAGTTGGCACACTGCTCTATGAACCCGGTGAACCGAGCTATTTTCCCGCTTACGACCAACATCAGTGGTAAATATCTGAATCGGTCTTGGGCCTCCTCTAGATCGACTCAGCCTTAAATTAGTACCCTGGTGTGTTGTGTAAACAACAAAACCGGGGAGACAAAGGTGGCCGGGTGTGGTGCTGGCCGACACCATCCCTTCGTATACGCTCTACCGGTTTAATAGGTGCTCTCTTACAAGCCCTTGCCTCAACAGTGTGTTAAGAGCTACATGGGTGACCTTTGTCTTTTGTGTAATGTATGCAGGTACGCTGTGTGTGGGAAGCCATACGCTAACAAGTACGAGTACATTCACGCCGTGGGGATGGTGTGTGCCATGGGGCTCGCATTTTTCCACACGGCATTTACACCACGCCCGCAGCCTGGGCGATTGGCTAAGCACAAGAGCAACTAGTGGAGCACACAGAAAACGTGTACACAATTACAAATAAACAGACACACACATGCAATTACTAACACGTACACTTGCTGCTGTGTTACTTACATGCGACTCGACGCGTTCATTACGTACGACGTTGGTGGCACAGCTCAAGTTCTGCAAATGGAAAACAACTTGATGGATTCAGGGTCCAAATTTGCCAAATATGGCATGGCCTAGTTGTAGCACATTGCACGCACGCAACATGTGCAATACACGCATATGCACAATTACGAACATATTGCACACAATTACCAACAAGCACAAAGACAAAGATTCTCCATATACCCTTAACATACTTTTTGGGGCAAGTTCTGCTAGTGAGCGCCTATGAAGACCAGCAAGGCAGACGAGGGGGAGGTCCAGGATCGGTTCAGATCATCGTCACTGGTGTTAGCCGTGAGCAGGAATCGAACTCGTGGTCGTCGGGTTCTTAGAGCAGTACACTAACCGCTACACTCCCACTCCCCACGATTATGCACACACACAATTACCAACACACACAAAACACACAAGAACATCTGATAAAGCATGGATGGACAGATATATGCACAAGCACACAAATATTTGCAAGAACTCGCCCATAAGCTGGTTGGTGATTAAATCTCGATTTGAAGCTTTTGTGACTGCAGGAATCCATACTCTTTGGTTCTTTCGGTAAAGTGACGTATTTTATACCTACGTGACTTTACCGAAAGAACCAAAGAGTATGGTTGGTGATGCATAGCGTTCAAAGTGTCCTGTGATTGTTTTTATTGACTTGAGGCAGCAGACCCACATGCCTTAATAGTGTTTAATGAGTGGCACCTGCCTTTGCTAAAGTACATGTTCGGCAGCTTCTAATATCAGCCATCTATTTTCATATTAAATACACATGAATTAACAGATTTTTTTTTTATTTCGTAAAATGTTTGTGATGTTAGCGGCATTACTGTCATAATAATAATAAAATTACTGTGAATCGGATTGTGATACAGAGTCGTGACAATTCATCAAATTCCTGGGGGGGGGAATGTTACACCCGCACTGAATAGAGTATATTAATAAGACCTTAAAGTGTTTACTGATGCACCGTTGTGATCTGGTGACCTATAGCAAAATAGAAAAGCATACAAATATGTCTCCTTCATTTCCACACCTCACATTAGCACGGTTAGCTACGCACGGTGCAAAATAAGTTCAACACACATATCTCCCTCCACATGAAATAGAAAAAAAAATGTAAACACAGCCCGTCCACCCAACGGCCTTCTGGGTGCATCCAATTCCAGCGGCATTGACGCAGTACGACAAAATTCTGGACTTCTAGGTTGCGTTGGTGGATCATTCGACAATCAGTCGTGGTGAGCATGAGAGAGTGGCCGACCTGAGCGATGAGGACTTGTTGCAATTTGAAAGACGAGCACTGTTCAGGCAGTGGTTCACGCACTGCGCTCTGAGCGCAACGACCCAAAGTTCAATTCATCTTCTTTCGTTCTTTCGGTAAAGTCACATAGAATGAGAATAAAATAATAAATTGATAAAATAAAATAACACAATAAAATTCTCACGACGTTTCGGCCACAACACAAGCGGCCTTCATCAGGTGAAGGGGACGAGACTGTCTGGTAGGACAGCGCTGTCCTCCAAGGGACGAGACTGTCTGGTAGGACAGCGCTGTCCTCCAGACAGTCTCGTCCCTTCACCTGATGAAGGCCGCTTGTGTTGTGGCCGAAACGTCGTGAGAATATTATTGTGTTATTTTATTTTATCAATTTATTATTTTATTCTCATTCTACGTGACTTTACCGAAAGAACCAAAGAAGATGAATCCTTGCAGTCACGAAAGCTTTAAATCGAAATGCAATTAATCTGTACGGTACAGTTTTGAATGTGCACCGTGTGTTTGCTCTGCAAATTGCACTTTTCTCTTACATGCATGTCACACCATTTATTAAATAAACGACACTGAATGCCAGTACAATTAAGGATGCATTTTTTTTTACATTTTATTGGTTAGACACAAAGCACAAAATAGTTGAGCACCTCCGTGTTTATGTGATTGTCTGAAGCCATACAGAGTATCCTGAACTCTCTGCTCAAACGATGTATTACGTTCGTAGCGCTACACACAGTAATGGCACTAGGCATAAATAAAGTAAATGATAAGTACTCTCTGGTTCACGTAGATAGAAAAAATAATAAAAGGAAACACGACGTTTCGGTCGCAACACAAGCGTCCGTCTTCAGGTGAGAAAATTATCTGTTGTGGCTTTATATAGGCACGGGAGGGGGGGGGGGAAGGAGTTTTGTCGAGTCGTAACTGTAGGAGGCTGGCTTCCCCTAACGCTAAACGGATTCTTGTTTAAGGCCAGCTTAGCCCTAATCTCAGAAAGAATAAGGCTGCTCCGATTTTAACTTGATAATTTAGACAAGACTCTCTTACAATCACATTTATAATTAACAGATAAAATGTCCACATCTGATTGGGACCATGTGGATAACATGACTGTTTCTTCTGCTGCTTCAATGTCAACCAAAAGCAGAGCCAACCTGATTGCCAAATTCAACCTCCTGTCAAAAAATAAACCCGAACCACACTTGGAAAAGTTAGATGGTAACGAGATTGTTATCAATCACAGTAACAGCCCAATGTCTGACAGTCTAAAATCGGTACTAGACAAGAGGTTGAATTTCGCAGTATCCCCCAAACACATCCCGGTGGATGACATCATTGCCCAGGTCGACGTAGCCCTCAAAGGTCTGGGACACATCCCGGCAGACGTTGCAAGATCTGAAATCGCTGCTATCCTCAAGAATGCTAAGAAACCCATTAACAACATTAGCAAGGACGAACGTTTTGAACTCGCTCAATTATAACAGAGACATGATATTGTCATCCTCTCAGCCGACAAGGGCAATGCCACTGTCATCATGGATAAAAACCACAAACAAGAAAATGCAAGACCTCAATGATGGCTGCTATACCAAAATTAACAGAGACCCTACCAATAGCTTGGCTACTAAAACCAACAAAATCATCACTAATTCGACTTTCCTAATCGAACGCACCAAACAGCTCTCTCTAAAACCTTCAGCTGCTAGACCACCCAGATTTTAACTTCATCAGTTGCATAAAAAAACATAATCAGCCTATGGGACTTGGCATTGCTTTAAAAACGCAACTGTACTTTAAACAATGCCAAGTATCCTTTGTGACGGAGTTTCGTGGTCTGAATGATCTCTTAATTAGAAAAAAATTCACAGCCCTGTGAAATACCACTGCTGGATGAATGCCATGTCAATCCATGGGGGCTGTTTGACCATACTTCACGACGGGTTTAGATATACCTCGTCACTGATGTTACCTTTGACCAGGATAGAAACTAAAGTCACTAGGTTCATAATATAGTGCATGATCCACTACGCCACTGTTTCCCCTTAATGAGCTCTTGTAAATAAAGGTTATCTCATGAGTGGATATGAGACAATTTGTTTAAGAAGGCCTGCACCACAATTGAGTGGGTGTTCACAACCAAGTGTGACTGGCTTTTGATGGGAGTTATCGAGTGCTCATGCATACCGGCATCGTGGTAACATCATCACCCTCCTACTTTCGAATCACCCTGTGGTGATATCACGAGTGCTAGGCCAGAGCTCCTAAAAGTAACTTTAAAGTATTTTTTGGCATACGAAGCGTCTAACTTTTTAGTCTGTCACAGCCTCGATGTGCTGTCGTAGCTACTCGACAATAAGCGCCTGCGTTCTGGGCCACGCAGCCCTCTAACAAAACCTGTGTCATCGTCGATGTAATGAACGCCACGTGCGTGCTGAATTAAGCTTTCAAAGAAATCTGCGGCGTGCTGCTTTATAAGGTCAGTGTCGCTATATACCACCTTGTACCGTTTGCATGCTGGATTAAGGTTGGCGAGTTCCATGGTTTGTTCGTGTTAGTGTAACCCTTCATGTGCACGCTGGGCTAAGGGTTTTGGGCTCCATAGAGTATGACGTGGTCGTTCGTGTTAAAATTCCATATGCATGCTCTGTTAACGATGGTGGGTGGTATATATGTGTACGTGGTTGTGAATGTTGTAAGCCTGCGTATGCATTCTGAGCAAGCCTCGTTCCTTCAACCACAGCATTTCTCACGCGTCTTGTAACAGGAGTTACTGATAAAGCCATTGTCCCCACGCCACCTTCCCCGCCAACGGGCGAGCTCGCTTCAGTCACCGCAACCGAGCCACGAGGTGAGGTTCATCACCTTGTCCAGGCGCCGAGGCCTTGTCCACATGCGGAACACCTGCTGGCCCTTGATGAAGAACGTGAACTCTACGGGGTGATTTACACAGCCAGTGGTCAGATTCACGCCAGCTGTCGAGGCATCGCCTTGATATCCTCACCATAGGGGTGGATGCAATGCGAGGTCGCCAGCTAGCTCAGGGGACTTGTAGCACGCGATTACTGAGTGGCACCACTGAGATTCTGGGTTTGAAATCCAGATAATTAAGGTAACCATAAAAGGCAAATGTGCAGCCATACAATACGTGCTCACACCACTTCTTGCGGAATGGCCTTCACTAAAAAGAGCCCCCTCCTATTCTTAGCTCTTTCGGTAAAGTCACGTTGAAGGAAAACAATAAAATAATAAAATATATATTGTTCAACGTGACTTTACCGAAAGAGCTAAGAATATGAATTACTGCAGTCACGAAAGCTTTAAATCAAAATAGAGCCCCCTCCCATTGGGTATTTGGCCTACTTCTAGATTTGAAGCTTTCGTGACTGCAAGGATTCATACTCTTTGGTTTTTTCGGTAAAGTCACGTAGATATAATAAAATAAAAATGAAAGAAAACAACTAAATCAAATCACGACGTTTCGGAGGCAACACAAGCTCCCGTCTTCAGGTGGAACAGTCACAGCAAGATAGCTGCATCAAGTAGCACGCGATTACTGAGTGGCACCACTGAGATGCAGCTATCTTGCTGTGACTGTTCCACCTGAAGACGGAAGCTTGTGTTGCCTCCGAAACGTCGTGATTTGATTTAGTTGTTTTCTTTTATTTAAAAATTTTTTTTATCTACGTGACTTTACCGAAAAAAAACAAAGAGTATTTGGCCTACTCTTCCACGCTGGTCAGATGTGTTGGAAGAGATAGGAGTACCCAAAATGCACGCCACCACACCCAAGCTGCCGGTCGACTGTGGCATACCAATTGCAACTGTTGGGTGGACAAAGGCGTGGGGGATGTAAAGAAAGCTGCCCATTCTTTCAACTGCCACGCTGAGATTTCGAATCGAAGCAGCGACATCTGGCCTGTAAGTCAGATGAGCTCGCCATAACAACCACGACAGCATCCTCCGACTCATGATATGAAATAGCAGATGCAAGAAACAATAAAAAAGGTATAATCCCCTCGGTTTTCTCGAGGCAGTAAGCCTGTAAATATATATATACCGTCACCCAAGCACCCCACCAAGATTCGTTCAATGAATTGTTTCATTGTCATGGTTAAAATTAATTATTGTTTTCCTTGTTTGGAGAGCATCATTATGCAGTTGTCACAATTCTGGCAACTGCCTGATGATGCTGCTTATAACTACCAGAGAAACGTTGAACCTAATTGTTCAATGTTGTGGATTGCTCTCCAACGTACTGGTGTGCTGAAGCAGTAATAACGCTGTATGGAAATTCACAGATACGGGCTTATTATTATTATTATAGTCATCGTTCTATCCAGTGTTGTGACGTAATGCTTTTAGTTAATGTAATCATATTACAAGAGCTGGTAGTTGTAATTCTTATTCATGCAAGTGATGTTTTCAGCTTTTAATACTATTGTTGTGTTTGGCATAAATAATGTATTGTTTTCTTGGTTCTTTCGGTAAAGTCACGTAGAAGGGAAATAATAAAAATAAAACATAATAAATAAATGTTATTTTATTACGTTTAAAAAAATGATACAATTTTTATTTTTATTATTTTATTATTTCCCTTCTACGTGACCTTACCGAAAGAACCAAGAAGATGAATCCCTGCAGTCACGAAAGCTTTAAATCGAAATGTTTGCTCATTCCCACCTTGCAATGGTCCTGTAACTGCCACCACAGAGCTGGTTGGCTCAATGGGTCCGATCACTGGCTAAATAGAGTCTGAGTCTATGAGATTCTATTTAACTCTATGACTCTCTATGCAACTCTATGAGTCGGTATGTAGATGTAATGCTATATATGTCTACGTAACTTTGCATCTCTATGTAGAGCTATAGATCCGTATGTTACTCTGTGGCTCTCGATGTAACGCCGCATCTCTATGTAACGATAGATCTCTATGTAATGCCATGCATCTCTATGTAACTCTATAAGTCTATGGAAGTCTATGCATCTATATACAACTCTATAGATCTATATGTAAATCCTGCGGGCAAAAGGGAGTAGCTAAGCAAGCCCCTCTAATGCGATCTGATATCGCTGGAGACATCAGAGGGGAGTGAACTGCTTCTGGGCGTATCGTGATATTTTGTTTCAGTACCGTTTTTGGTGACTGCAGCGTCCAGGTCTGTTGGGATCCCCGGCCAGTCTTCATGCAGCTCCCTTGGAAACCCAGCGTCCATGCGTTTGGTCACCTCGTTGTAGCTACACAAACGTAATGGGAATGAATAAATATTTTTTTTTACGTATCGCCCTATACGCTACGGAGTCTCGGAGCGCTTTACATAAAATCTCGTTGCAAAAAAGTACAACAATAATAATAATAATGCCATGGCTCCCGATCCATTGTCGGATCACTTTTAAAGATGGGCCCTGACCATCTTCAAGATCCTGCATGGACTCCACCCTGCCTATTTCTCCCCCTAATCCGACGCTACTGTGATCCACGCACTCTCTGCTCCAGCAGCCAAGGCGTTCTGTCAAAGTCTCAGGAAACCTTTGCTCAAAATCTAAAGGTTGCCCCAAAGCTCGGAGAAAATAAACCCCGAGCAAAAATAACTATTTTTCAAAACATTTTGCTCTGACAGTAATAACGCGTCGATTCCCGTACTGCAAATGAAATACTTCTGAAGGCAAACGCATGTTTGGATGCATTATTTAATCTATGCGTATGATTGGTGTTTCATTACTTGTTACACCAATGATATGGAAAATAGATTAACTAGACAGTACATTTTTTTTTTTGCAATAATGCATTTCACATGTAACAAAAACTCAAAACATTTGTTGAATATAATACTGCCCTAAAAAAAGGATGAATGTGCACACACGGCAGTGGCCCTTCCCCATACCAGAGAGCAATCTAAGTGCACTCGTCCGCCCGCTAACCTCCAGTACTGCCGCCCTGCGAACAGGAGCGTGTGGTCCCGTCCTGGCACCGCGGCGTCAACTTTCAAAGTCCCCGGTGGCAGCCCTAGGGAATGTAGATCCCGTGGGGACCCGGTGTCCACCTCGAAGCCCCTCAGCGCCCACACGCGCTCACCTGGAGAGGAGACAACAGAGCTTCAGCGAAGGTGGAACACAGCAGGGATGTGACGTAATGATTCACTCCCTCCACGGTTATATGCCTTGTCATGTCTCGAAGCAACAATTATATTGGCACCTGCGATTAGCACGATTCGCTTCTCAAACTCAAGTGGTATTCATCTGTACAATTGATCGTGTTATTGGGGTAAGCAGATTATTGAGTGTAAGCTTGTGTGGGTATGTTTGTATGCATGGACGTATGTGTGGGAAGTTAACTTATACGTGAATCTGTATATAAAACGTAACCCTGAATGCACACAATCTTGCTGGATTTCTTTAGTTAGGCAGGTTAGAGCCTAGCTAAGTTAGTGGATCGGAGACTACCTTGGAGTGCCAGGTGTTATAGGCTTGAGCTGCCAGTTGGCCAGGAGATGTCAGTACAACAATATATATTTTTAAGCTATCTGTATAGAGCTTTAAATGTTTTCCTCGCGTGTATTTTTTTTCTGGGTGCTCAGGTTTTCTGCCACATGAACCCACTCAGTGATGGCAGTGGCCAAACATCTCAATGTGGAACCTTCCTGATAAAAAAAAGTTGAGACTAAGTGAGGCTTCCCTGATTAAATGAATGGCATTGACATTATTATTGTAAGTCTACTCTCTGGTTCTTTCGGTAAAGGCACGTAGATAGAAAAAATAATAATAAAAGAACACGACGTTTCGGTCGCAACACAAGCATCCGTCATCAGGTGAGAAAGAATAATCTGCTGTTGTAGCTTTATATAGGCACGGGGGGGGGGGGGGAGCGAGGGGGGTTTGTAGAGTCGTGGCTGCAGGAGTTCACGGGGGGGAGAGGTGGGAGGGTTTGCGGCGTGCAGGGACGGGTGGGAGCTGGAGAAATTAGCATGTCCATGAGCTTGAGTCGTGGCTGCAGGAGTTCACGGGGGGGAGAGAGGGGTGTGGGTCTTTTGGTCCATGTGTTCCGACGCGTCCATATCGCATGAGTGACCTGAAGCCTCATTTGGCTTCTCCTTTCACATCGCAGCCACATTTTAGAAACAGGTGCAATAACCGGCTTTATCCGCCAGGTGACGCTCCACTCATTGTGATTGACAAAGTAATTTTTTGTGCCAAGGTTATTTTTACAAATAGGTCAAAGGTCATAGGTCACACGTAACTCATCATCAATTCCATCGGTCCGTGGTGTCAATCGGCCAAAATGAGCCCTTACTCGACTGACTCTAGGAGTTATTACTGTGCATCATACGATAAGATACAGTATAAGAAATATGATATTATCGAGAGATCAGTTTCCCCTAAATTTGTAATTGTGTTTAAAAAAAAGTAATCATCTCGTTTTGGGGTATCGATCTACTTCCAGTACAAATCAAGATTGGTAAAAACTTCTTCATCTGTAGTTCATCCAACACAGGTCACCTCATTATTGTCACTTTACAACAGGGGTGGAGAATGTCTGGCCCGCGAAATCATTTGGTGTGGCCCTGCCAACGCAACTGCAGGCGGGACTCGAAATTCAATAAATCTAGGGGCAAACCCGTAAAAGCAGTTGCGAGTAGCAGCAACATCATCAATACCAGCTAACATCATCACACGCCTCGCCAAAGAGAAGCAGTTCCAGCCATCACATTAGGGGCGAGTTAATTAAATGTTTGACCAAATATAACAGGCAAATTTTTAAGTTGATAATTTTGTATGGCCCGCGAATGATGTTATAGATATCCAAATGGCCCTTGGCAGAAAAAAGGTTCCCCACCCCTGCTTTACAATCTATAATGCTTGTAACGCACATGCAGTCAAAAAACGGATGACGTCATGTAAACACTGTCGGCAATTTATCCAACAACGTTTCAAAAGCACCCATTTAATTGGGACTAACAACAAATGTCGACCTTTATTGCGGTGATGTTTAATTGTTATATCATCGAATGTCAGGAAATATATATAGATTTACATCAATACTATAAATAAAGATTATACTGCAAAACGGTCGAAATGATTTTCATAGCCTTCATATATTACAACCTCTGTATGCATGTTGAACATCTTATTGGTTCTTTCGGTACAGTCACGTAGAATGGAAATAAAATAATAAAAATAAAACATAATAAAATAAAACTCTCACGACGTTTCGGCCACAACAAAAGTAGCCTTCTTCAGGTGAAGGAACAGAACTGTCGGGATGACAGCGCTTCAATGAACACTGCTAAGCTTGGCAGCGTCTTTTAAGCTGGGTGGGAGGAGCAGAGCGCCTTGACAAAGGAGTTTACATATCAACAGGAGAATTTAGCATTGAAGTAGCTGTGTTAATGTGTTGGATTAGCAGGGTGTTAAATTCAGAAATTAGCATGTAATTGGGAGATTAGCACGATGTTAGTGTGAGGGATTAGCATGTAACTGGTCATGGAAGTAGCTATGTTAAAGTCAGAGTTTACATATCAACAGAGGCTGTTAGTATATTGACGCTAAAGAACTGCAACTACCCAACTATCATACAATAAACCGATGTGAAAGAACTTAAGTATAAACTACATCAATATAATAAATGTACTCAATATATTCTTCAATAAGTTGAGCTATTAACATAAAGTAACTGGGTATACACTACACTATATAATGAATACGTGAGAATTTTATTTTTTTACGTTTTATTTTTATTACTTTATTTCCATTCTACGTGGTGACTTTGCCGAAAGAACCAAGAAGATGAATCCCTGCAGTCACGAAAGCTTTAAATCATGTTGAACATCTTTTGCATTGTACGTAGCCAACCGTCCTAATCGGAGGTGCGGAAACAATGTATCGCAGGTCGAGCTCCAGCTCTTCTCGGCTGAGGAGGGCCAGTGGAGCTGTTGCATGAGCAACCAACAGTGATACTCCGCTAAGGAGGACGAACTTTGGTGAGCCAAAAGAAATAGGGACCACCCCAGCACCCCACCTAGTTCCGGCCCTGACCTATTGTAGTATCGCCATATTATGGCGACCCTTACTCGACTCTGAATGATGGAAATTAACTCAAGGGCTGCGATTGAATGGAAAGGCTGAGAGACAGTCCTTGCGCATATGTCAGCACGTGTGGGCATCGTGCGTGCGTGCACGACTTACCCGAGAAGAACACGAGCGTGTGGTTCCGTGCGTTCGCGTACAAAGCGTCGATGCGATTCGGCGCTCCGGGCCAATGGGACGACACGAGGCCAGGGAGTCCCGCTCCCGTTAGGGAGCTCGACACTCGCCAGAAATACCTGCGGGAGACACACACAGTGTGTGAGTGAAACATAAAGGGAGTGTGTGTGTGTGAGAGTGCGCATAAAACATCTGGGCGTAGAGCTGACCACACCACCTCCTTTTAGCTGATATACTAAACAATTGTTACGTAATTTGCTTTTCTCCCTGGTTAAGTGTCGAATGTGGGATTGTCGTGAATTTCGTCAAGGAGCGTAAGCCATCATAAAAAAAAAACTCCGCTTATCCTCGCCGAGGACTTTTGGCTAACCATTTAACAAAGACACTGCATCGCACGCTGTCAGATGCACTTCTGCGACCGTCTGAAATGCTCTTCCTTCCGAACATATTAGGCAGCCACTGGAGCTATGCACTTTTAAATCTAAATTGAAAACTAATTTCTGAGAGAGAATATGATATGCTCAGTGACCAACCAAATTACTGGTGGACGAAACCTCGACTTTAACCCTGTATCTTGTGCAGGGCTGACTCAGTACTCTGGCCCATTCAGCCACCCAGCTACCTGTTTAACACGTCGGCTTTCGCGACCAACATTATTCATAATAAAGGTTTTTTGGGGTTAGATCGCGTTATTTAGAAATGTGTCGCAACCCTCCACCTTATGCGGTAAGTGTTATATTGGACAGACGGAACGTAACATTAATGTCAGACTAAAAGAACACCAAAGGAACTTAAATTATCCCAAACACAGCTGTCAGCAGTGACAGAGCATGCTTGCCAACAAGGACATGCAATTGCTTTTGATAACGTTGAAGTGTTATGCAGAACTAATTATTACTGGCCAAGATTAGTAAGAGAATCAATTCAAAATTGAGAAGAATTCAAATAATTCTAATCGCAGTGATAGCTATAGACAGCGCAGCCTGGAAGCATATTATTAAGTAACACATAACACTTATTGCAATTTATTATAGATGAGTCACATGCTAAGTGGCTGATTACTGATCTATTACATAATTGCATACACCCCCACCTCCACCTCAATGATGACGTCATCCTGCACTATTTAAGACCGGAAGCAGGTGGATGGCGTCACTATTCTGGCAAATCACCCGAAGATGCTGGATGTAATTGCCAGCGAAACGTCGTACTACTCAAATTGTAAATGTTGTGGATCCACACTTCAACACACTGTCGGGTGGTGGAGGGTTGCGACACATTTATAAATAACGCGATCTCACCCAAAAACCTTTATTATGGACCCAGCTACCTCCATGAGCATAGGTTCTGAGTTGCTATGTTTTTCTTTCATCTTTTCTGCAACCACTTGTTGGTATGTTTATTGCGTTTTTTGAGCCAGCCGGCCGGGATTGGGCAAAACTTAGAACCAATTTTCACCCAGACAACTGGAGAGCTACAGACTAAGTGTTTCTGACATAACATTACAATTAACAAATCACAGCTTAAAGGTCGTGATCTCAGCGTGGCTTTCTCCAGCGCTGTCCTCCAGACAGTCTCGTCCCCTTCACCTGATGAAGGCCGCTTGTGTTGTGGCCGAAACGTCGTGAGAATATTATTGTGTTATTTTATTTTATCAATTTATTATTTTATTCTCATTCTACGTGACTTTACCGAAAGAACCAAAGAAGATGAATCCTTGCAGTCACGAAAGCTTTAAATCGAAACAATAACATATTTAAGAATCATAGCGAAGACACAAAACAACATGCATACTATTAAAAATAATAATTTACATAACTTGTTTGTCTTAAAATGTCATCGACGGTTCTCGTGGTACGGGTGGTTTTTTTCCAGCAGCTACTCGCCAAGCAGAGCCAGAACCAACCCGTGAAACCTTGGCCCCTTAAGACATCGGGGCCAAGCAAAGCCAGGACAGGAGTCCAACAATGCGTTGGTCGCTACACTTGAATGCATGACACTGACTTCAGCAGCACGCCGTGGCTTCTGCAGTGGGGAAAACAAAAAAACAATCGGGCGCCTCACAAGCTGCGCCGGGCTGGCCCCTGTACTACCCCGCGTAATTCGGTTGTGCCGCTGGATGAGAGATACGAGTGCCACACTCACTCGCCCTGGAAGATGTAGAGCTGCCGATGGATGAAGGAGGCGGCGTCCACACGCAGATTGCCACCGCACAGGCGGGGTGCGCCAGCAAGCGAGTCCATGGGCAGTGGCGAGTCTGTGCCGCCGCTGCTGCTGCTGCTACAGCTCACCGCGAGAGCGTGTGCCTCGTCAGGGGTGTCACTGGCGGTTGTGGGTTCGTCGTGGTGGGTATGGTCAAGGAGTGCACCGTGAGGAGCATTGCGAGCTCTTTGGTCATGGCCATCGCTGGCGATTTCGTGCACTCTGTCCGGGCGTGTGTTGTCGTCGTGAGGTGTGAATTCGTTCTCCGAGAGTTGTCGTGGCGCCTCCACGCTCAGGCTGCGGGGAAGGGGACCTGGAGGTTTGGGGAGGGAGGAAACACCAGAGTGGTGGAGGAAAAGAGGTGGTTGAGGTGTAGGGAAAGAGAGGACAAAACCCATAGGTGAGACAGAGAGATATCTAACAGCGTACATTGTCAGATTTAGGATTTAAAGGATATTCGAGGAAGGTCAATGAGCATGGAAACAAGGAAGAAAAACCAAGCATGAGCGTTGATTTTTGTAAAGCTTTCTCACGTGCATGTCTCCTCGGTGGAATTTCATGAGCGTTGGCGACTGTCGTGATTTTCAAGGCGTACAATGAGATGACGTCACGCGTGGTGTGTGATGAATTTGGTTTTGTTGTGTATGTATGTTGAACTTCTTTCGCAACGTATGTAGGCAACCGTGCTAATCGAAGGTGCGGTTTTCTATAGGGCAAGCCCCTCATAGCGACACAATTTTACACTCAAATGTAATTTGCATCGGATCGTCTTTACGAAAGGTATTGTATCCCTAAGCCCCACCGCTACAGAACTAATGCATGAACGGTTTCAACCTGAATTGAAAAGCGTTGAAAATGGATCAAACACATGGGGATACTTGGGAAAAATTGTTTGATATTGTGAACTTTATTTCACGATATGAGATGATGGGCAAGGTACTGTATATGGATAAATGATAATTATGTACATGAGCACATTGTTCCAAAAAAATGTAAAGAAAATTACCAAAGCAGTATTGCAAATAACACACGTTACGGTAAATATATGAAAGTGGGAGGGTGGTGCAGTGGCTAACGCATTGCGCTATGCACCTGATCCTGAGTTTGATTCCCAGCTATGGCTAACTTCAGTGGCAAGTGATATTTGAGCTGGTTCTGATAACGCCCGCCCCCCCCCCCCCCATCCATTTCATTAACCCGCAGCGACCAGCGTGGTGAAGTATGGTCAAACTAGCCCCCCGCCCGCCCCCGACTAACACGCCATAGGAAGGCGGCCTTCATTCACCAGTGGGTTGACATGTAAATGGTACAGGACATTGTTTTAGTTTTATCTACTGCTGCATGAGGGCTTCCCCATAGATACTGGTATTTAACCATATTTCACCACGCTAATCAGTGCGGGTCGGTGAACGTGAGAGGAGTACATAACAAGGGATTTTGTTGCACTGCCCTCTACAGCCCACGTTCCTATTGCACCTGTTTCTTACACATGGTGGTGGTTACTCAACTAAGCACTGCCATGCCCGACCCGGCTAAGCTTCCGACATCTGACGAGGCTGGGGGCATTCATGTTGAAATAGTTGACATAGGGATATAACTTTTTTTTAACTGTATTACTTTGCATGATATTCAATCGACATTGCAATCATAGCCAAACATCGCTACTTTGTTTTCGTTCCCATAAGAGGCCGTAAGTAACGCGCACTAAGCGATTCGTAAGCCAACTAGTCATGACACACAACCTCGACACACAGTCTTGACGCACAGCTGGAAGGCGCTAAGGCTTTAAACACAGAAGCGTGGCAGGCAGATAGTTAATTGTACTGTATAATGGTTTCACGTATAATAGGGATCGTCCGTGTATTGATATAGCTCCCAGGTGCTATATATTGCACTGATTGTTTCTACAAAGGGCTACAAACCGGTACATCAATGCAGCAAAAGCTTTGTAAATTCCAAGAAAATGTGCATCGCAATTATATTTTTTAAAGAAGTCATTAAATAAAAAAATAACACAACAGAGGCGATTGCTGTGTTAGAAAAATTGACCAATTCATGTATCAATGTTCATTGTTAAGCTCGTGATGAATTAATGCATCGAATCATGTCATAAAAAGTGATGTTTTCGATTCGGATGATTGTGGCCCATGGGTTCACGTGTCACCCTTGCATACACTAGAGGCGCTACCATTCACCATAATGTTAACAATATAATCACATTGGTGTGCATTTTATGAATATGCTGTATATAGGAATATGAAGCACCAACTTAGTTCCAGACGGGTTGAAGGGATGCAGGCCAATAGACCAATGCAAGTGATAAATACAATAGGCTATAAGTATAAAATGTCCGCGTAATAATTTGATGGAGAATAACAAGATAATATATCAATATCATGACTATGCTGGTGCTGGTTGACAGCTGATCCTGTTGCCAGGCCTTTATACATATTGGAGTAGAGTAATGCAATGCCTGCAAGTATCTTGGCTACGCCTTGACACCGAGGATTATATACAAAGGAATGCCGTTGGTACTGCAGTACCAATAACTTGCCCAACATAGGCAACAATCAATTGTATCAGGAATTGGGCAATGGCTTGGTATTGCTATGATTCAAGTGTTGCTAAATATAGACAGTAGCTGGTATTGGGCAATACCAAAATAGTCATTTACATTGAGCAATGCTTTGTCCAAACAATATAAAATAACATTGTCCCAGATGCATCAGCAATGCAATGCGTTGTATTATATAAAGAGTACTTTAGGGAGCTACGTTGTCAGCGGGGACAGGGCATCTATGCTACCTGCCTTCACCAACCCGCACTGACCAGCATAGTGAAGTATGGCCAAATAATGCTCATGACCCACACAGCAGGGGAAGGTCCTCAACAAAGCAGTGAGTGGATTGGCAGAAAAAGGTCGTGTATGTACGTACTTCTGGGATCACAATGCTAATTATCATACAAATTATTGCCAATCTTGGTACAAACGGTTGTGGATAGGATAACCTGAAGCCATCTCCAAGCATTAGTTCATAGACTAATATAAGAGGGTTATACAGGGAGACGTTAATAATGCTACACGGTGTCACCAACAGACTGCTTCTCTAACCCACACCTGACCGATCAGAATAGGATCACACTAGAGGTCAGGGAGAGGACGAGGAGGAGAGATGTTGAGGATAGCGTCACTATGGATGCTGTTTGTAGAATCACAGGATTGCACACGAGGGAGAAGAAGACAAACACAAGCAGGGTTCAATATGGTGACACAGTACAACATCAAGTACCACATCTTTATTTAAAAAGGTGTAACTCTGCCTAGTAGTGCCTATGGATTCATTTAATTTCTTGAGTGGTTAAAATGAACAAACCATTCAGCTAAATAATACATACACAAGGGTCTGTTTCATTCCATCAAATAAATAGCATGTAGAAAATGTCGCATTTTTAAAGAAAACATTTTACCCAAATCTCTACCGAATGTATTTCTGTCTGATCTGTTCTATTGATTTTGAATAATATATCCTCCACTTCGATTGTATATCTAACGTAGCCCATCCGATGCATCTCCTAACTATTCTGTGGCCCACGTTATTCAATAAGGCACTTAGTGCAAAAAGTTTGAACATGCCTGGACTAAGCCAATGGATCCTTAATTGCTTATCGAGCATGGGAGCATAGACTCCGATATATGTCTGATCCTGGACTGTCCCTGGCTGTTCTCAGTGCCGGCAGGGCCTGGCTCTAAGTGGTTGGGGAAATGGGGCACATCGATCACCCTTACCTGTGCCATAGAGAGCCCTGATCCCTGCCTTATCGTCCTCGGAGAGGTAGGGGTGAATCCACACTTGGTACGAAGGATTCATGATGGACCCACGCTCGTTTGAATGTTGCAGTCCAAGTGCATGGCCCAGTTCGTGGGCGGCCACCACACGTAGGTTGTAGCCTAAGGGGTTGAGAGACCAGAACGCGAAAGCTCATTATACACAACGGCAGGGTTCGTCAACTTGTCGCCCACGTGGCCAGATGTGACCCGCGAAGACTCTTGGAGTGGCCCACTGAGCTATGGCCCGCTGACAGATAAAGGTACACAGATTTGGTGGTATAAACGATAAATAAGAGATAGAGAGATGACATAAATGTCGACAAGAGATCAAGATGATTGGGATGAAAGTGAGATAAACAATAGATGCCAAAAATAGAAACAAGAGATATGTTGCCAAATTACATATGACGCCATGAAGCCACGTGACAACACACCATATAACTCCTCTCATCTGTGCCAATCTCGGTGTCGCTATTCGTGGATCTAATCTGTAAAACCGATTATAAACTCCTCAAATCCATAGAACCTTTACAGAATTTAGGAGTTATGTCTTCTTTGTCATTTGACCTGTCTGTATATGTCTATATAAACTAGTTGTAATACAACTGCGTTGACAAGCACAAATAAAACAAAAATACTTACACATACGTATGTAAAATAACACTGCCTTAAAAGTAAACGTAAAATGTGACGTTTTGAGCAATGGTCCTTCTTCATATTTGCTATGATTATGTGCTATCAAGAAGGCCCTTCATCCGAAGGGTCGCCTATTACATACGTTTCCTTTAAAGGCTACAGTGTTATTGATAAATGTGTTGAGTGTTTTATACGCAGTATATCATACAATTTATATGAAAAGGTATTCAGAATAAGCATTATTTTCGGCATCCCACATACAATCCACTCCACGTGTCATTAGCCGTATTGAATTTCAGCCTACACGATATAAAATTTTGTTCCAGGGATTATTTTGGCACGCCACATCCATTTCGGCAAGTCCGTGTGTGATATATTTTTTATAACCCTTCCCAAAGAATTAGAAGTATATATGGTGCCATAATACAATATTATTACGGATAGGCGCCCCTTGTACTCTAGTGGCAGTGCCCTACAGCGAGCAATATTCCCGACTTAAAAACCAATCTCGTTGCGTTCTCGAAACACACAAGTGAAAAATTAAGCCCCGGGTGTCTTTTTGGTTTCTGATTATACGCCCAACTTCCGAGGCCCCTATCGCAAGCAGACGTTGAACAGCTGCAGCCAGACGCACCGATGAGGCCGACGCTCCACTGTTCTTCGTCATCAAAGTGCAAGTCTCCGCCGAGTCCAGGGGACGGCTCGTAGGCGTGCGCGAGCACCCCGTGCGGCCCGTCAAACGGGAACTCGTCCCCATGATCTGCACAGAGGCAAACACAATTACTCCCGAGCGAGCATTTAGCAAAGCGATTAGTTATGATTGCGTACTCCCATGAGTTGCACACAGATAACAGAGATAAGGGCAGTTACTCCCTAGGATTTAGCATTATTCGTGGGTGACACGGTCAAGTGGTAGTCCATTTGCCACTGGTTAGCAGGGGGTTTGCAGTTCGAGACCGCACGACCACCCTGGTTAATATTGCGGGAAGTTTTAACCATAAAAAATACGTGCAGCCTGCTTCACAAGTGCATAATAAAGATGCCGTGACGTCATTCGAAAGAGAGTGGATCACGTGTTCCAGCGCCACGGACCAAATTTGCGAAAGTTGTAATAAAAACACCCACAAATGACTTAATTGGGTAAAACGCGCAGCAACATCGCTGATTGCTGGCAGACTATGTCCGTATTGTGAAACAGACCGTTTTAGTGATAGCATTGCCCTATCAGAATCGCACGAACACTAAATGTACTCAATTATAATTGCAGCCTAGGGACAAGTGCTGTTCAGAATAAAAATCATGTTCAATCCACTGCTGGATGAAGGCCTCACCACTTCTCACGCTCTTGTAATGTAGCAATCCTTCTATTGTGCCTACCGTGGACATCCTTTGGAGCAGTGGTCCTTAATCTTTACTGCAGCCTGCACCCCTTTGGGTCTCAATCGTAAAAAAAAATGTAGAATGTTAATAAATACATAGGTGTTTGATGAAACAAAATACTTGCACTTACGTGCCCGTGCCTTCATTTGTGTTTTCGATTATTTCCCTTCTAAAAAAAAAATCTGGCCACGTCTCGCGCTCCCAGAAAGGGTATCTGGCACCCCCTGGGGGTGCCTGCACCTCGGGTTAAGAACCACTGCTCTAGCGGCTAAGTTCTCTATGTCGTCTGCCACTCTTAAGTCTCGACCCGCTGGCCGTCATCCCTTCTGCTGCTGTGAACTTCCCAAGGCTACTGACTTTTCTCAACGGTCACTATTTATACTCCTGCTAGTATGGATTGACTCATGCAGCTCGCTAAGGATGCTAGGTTTAGTAATATATTTGATGTATGTCGCTATTGTTAACTTTCAATCACATTTCCAATGATCACTGTTACGTTGTTTTTATAGCATTATTTTAGTGATTTCTAAAAAGGTTTAGTTTAGCCATATTTGTATGTTGCAGTTTAGAGTTATACTTAGAATTGTAATCTAAATTGTATTGTAATTGCTATTGTGATCGAACATCAAACTAGGATTTTTTCACATTTTTTTGTACGCAGCATAAACATATGGTGCTTTTTCTGGAAGATGTAATTGTTTTTATAGCGGATGTTTCAATTTGCGTGCAGTACATTTTAAATGTATCTTGTAATTTTATTGTTTGTTGCGGTTGCACCCGAATCAAGAGCTCACAGGATAAAACCAAATAAATGAAACTGATGACTCTAACGTGCACATTGCACTGTCATCCACGTGCTCTTATTCCTGTATCGAACGGTATGCTTTATGTTGAATTTCCTTCGCACAGTACGTAGCCAACCGCGCTAATCGGAGGTTCAAGGGAGGGACAAAAAATAAGCAAAAAAAGCAGTTCTAAAGAAATTCGTTTTCAATCTAGATTTAAAAGACACGTAAGAGTACATTATGTACACTATGGTGAACTTATTTCGCACCGTACGTAGCCAACCCTGTTAATCAGAGGTGTAGACTGTAATTGTTATTAGCAGACACATAAGAGCGCAGCATAATGCTCGAAGATAAATAATAGGTGGTGGATTTCATCTCAGGATATTACAGCGGTGCCTGCACAATGCTCTGACCCCTGAGCAGCCCAATGACAACCTCTGGGTTTTGATGTATAGCATGAGGATGCAAATGGGACATAAAATGGGGATATCAAACCTGGCCAGCTGAGTTTGATGCCAGGCCACGGCCATTATCGCTTGATAATGATATCTGAACTGGCCCGAGGCCTCCCCTGAGGTCACTGATGCACTTCTGAGGCCATCTAGAACGCTCTTCCCTCCGATGTTATGAAGCCACTGGAGCTTTGCACGTTTAAATAAATAATGAAACCTCACTTCTTTATAACTCATTTTTGTGTTTCGTCTGTTGTCCTTCCCCCCGCGCCTCCAATTAGCACGGTTGGCTACGTACGGTGTGAAAGAAGTTCAATGTACATACTTACAGACCCAGTCTAACATGGGTACGTTTTCGCGATACTACACGATTGTCGCAAAAATCCGTTTCCAATCCGTTTATAGTTGCATTTTGATTTTGTGATGTTTTTGTTTTTGCTGCTTATTTCTAGTACGATTAAAAGTCACTCATAAGCTATTCCACCGCAACTCGCTCAACATAAGCCTGCCACAAGTCTTATAACCATTACATTATAATATATAACACGTATAAGGTACGTGCTTGTCTCGTTAGTAGGCAATAATTAAATGATTAACTATGTACGGAATTATTGACATCATATTATACCACAATGCCATTAACTGCTTCGTAAAACGTTTTGCAAAGCACTAATGTTAATGCATAGCGATTTACTTAGAACTTTAATGATTGTATTATTATTTCCTACATGTGTTTGTCAGATAATGTTTTTTTTTACATTGGTAACCTTAATCACGATGCGATGATACTGTGCAAAACACGGATGACGCGATTATTGTGGCACCTTAAATCGTAAGATAACATATTGTAGTATCTATGTATGTTGAACTTCTTTCACACCGTAGCCAATCACGCTAATCGGAGGTGCGGGGGAAAGGACAACAAACTAAACACAAAAATCAGTTATAAAAATACGTAGTTTCAATTTATCATCGCCATATCGCAGCAATCCGAGTAAATACTGTGTGACGAACTGTGGTTCGTCACACTGTGACGAACCACAGTTCGTGTGCCATTCCAGCCAGAATAAGTTGGTCATTGTCAACACCTCGTGGCTGATCATCTTCACGTTGTGACCTCAGCCAGGCATCCTCTCTCTCCTTTCTCTGATATTCCTTTTCAATAATCCCCTTCTTTCCCTATCATCTCCTCTGTCCCCGATTCCTCGTGAGCTCTATGCTTATGTCCCTCTTTTTTACAGCCTGTGAATACATCGAATCGTCTTCACCGCTTTAACTAACGCCTGCGTAACCCGACTTCGTATTATTATCAAAAAATCTAGAAAAAGTTATCAAAACAACAGCACTTGCTCCAACGGTCTATGTGGCTACAGGGTGGAGGGCGGGGGGTGATGTGCAAGGAGGAGGTTGGGACACAGTGTGGATGAGGGTTTAGGTGAATGAGCGAAAACCCGTTGGATTCTGCTCGTGGCGACGGGCGCTTTAGATGAATTGCGCGCAGATTGAGGCTGGACTCACAGCGCCGCTCGAAGGAGATCATGATGTCCGCCTCACCCTCCCGCAGCATTTGGAAGGTGAGCGTCGACACCGACCTCCACAAGTCGAACGCCTCCGCCAACGCGTCCTCGGCCCTCTCCCTGCTCATCCCCGATGGGTAGTTCACGAACCTGCCGCGCGGAGACAAACCCTTGGCAAACGTGCACAGCCTTTGGGGCCAACGTTGGCACGATGCGCGTGAGCCAAAACACGAGGCTCTTCAAACATTTCCACCACGGGACGGAGAAAACAAAGCAACCGCCAGGGACCGATAGATGACTCGGGGCACGTTTACAATTCATAGGCGGCCCCTACAACCTTAGGGCAGCGAGCCCAGACACCCCCGGTGGGTCCCTACATTGTGAGGGTGTAATCACTCCAGATTTATTATACGTTATTTGCTGGAGTCCCACCCACCCCCCCTCCCCGGCTTCTTCGGAATCTACTTTGTAAAATATGTTCTTGAATAACAATTTTTTTTTTAACTAATGAAAAAAGTCATAGGTGGTGAGGCGGGGGGTGAGCAAAAGGGGGTAAAAATGTAAAAAAAACTCGGCAGCCCGTATCGTCTTTTGCTGAGATCGGCAACCTCTGAAAGAAGAGCCATTTTTTTGTTTTTTCCTTTGACCAAAATAGTTCGAGAGCCGCCGCATCACACGCAGCGCTACTTGTACACAAACACCACAGCAGGTACACGGCAAAATGAGATACAAATTCTGACTCAAATAAACAAAATAGGTGATGGGATAATCTGAGTCATTTTCGTTTTTTTTTACTCCACCTTAGTTATTCTTTCACGAAACAATGTGACTCTACATTTTGTCGTCACCAAGACTTTCCATAGTGACCCATTCCCTGCCAAATTTAATTAATTATCTTTAAGATATATTATGTTTAACATTGACGGGTTTTTTTTGCTTCTTGACAACGTCTTCCCGCATGGGGCAGAGGGGGAATGCCAAAAAGCCGCACACCAATCTAGATTTGAAGTGTTTCGTGACTGCAGGGATCCATACAAGTCACGTGGTAGGTATAAAATAAAATAAATTAAATCACGACGTTTCGATTGCAACACAAACAATCATCATCAGGTGGGAAAACCACGGCAAGAATATTTTTTTTTTGCTGAAGTAGGAGAGAGAGTTGCCGTGGTAAGAGGTTATATAGGTAATAAAGGGGGAGGAGCAAGGGGGGAGAGCGAGGGGTGGGGGTGTGGGGTAGGGGGAGGGCGAGCGGTGCGTGGTGTAGTAGTACCCGGCAGATATGATCGACAACAACCACTACAAAGCAGTTCGGGTTTTACCTGGTTAATAACATCCTTCCAATGATTGCTCAATTCGTATCCATCTTCTCGGTTGAAGTTACGTCTATGTTTATATATCTGGATGGCTGCATGAACAAACCTTTGACCGGAGCCCGAAGGTTAGCAGAGTACCTTGGTACTCATGCGGGCCCACAGCGTTGTGGTTTTCCCAGCCGCCTACCACTCCAGAACCGTAGGTTTGCCGACCCCTGGGTCTATTTCATGGGGGGCGCTCGAGTCTACGATGATACACGAGACAACTGCGGTTTCACAGGCGAGCGTTCGAATCCCCCCGCCTCGAATTATGCAACGCTTTCTTCTTTAGCCACCTCTTCGGCGAGAGCGCCTCTTCATTGAGCGACAGATGTTTTTTATATATCGGTAAAAAAAGATAAGGCTATACAGTAAAACCTTGGATTGCAAGTAACTTGGTCTGCGAGTGTTTTGCAAGATGAGAATTTTTTTTTAAAATAAATATCAATTTGATAAACGAGCGAGGTCTTGCAATACGAGTAGTAGTACCGTATACGCTTTGTCTGCCGAGCGTCACGTGATCACAAATGATATACGAGTGCTTTGGATATACGAGTGCTTTGAATTACAAACACGTATCCGGAACGAATTATGCTCCTCGCAATCCAAGGTTTTACTCTACATCCCTTCAATCTTTTACTCACTCTTAGTGGAGGGGAGCTCTGTAGAGCCTCTCTCTCGGGTATTTTTTTAGCACGCCGTTTCACACCGTCTGGACGCATTTGAAGGGATCGAAGTACTCACGTTTTACCCCACCATACGCTACCTGTCGATCGATTGCCTGTGATGTAACAATTTATACTGGCTGGATGGACACAGGCATGACGGGGGAGGCGGGGGGGACTGCTGATCGTCAACTGCCTAGCCGGGAGATCGAACCACCGACCTCTGTGCTAATCGTTACACCACAGCAGCCATCCAATGGGTAAGTTGAGTATGCTCAAGCAAATTGGTATCCACAGGGTGTATATATATCAGGAGTAAGAGAATAATAGCAGTAATGATGCCCTTAATTTAGCGAGGGAATCGTCACTGAGTGCTGAGACTCGGTGCACTGGGGAGTTTGGCCAGCTGGCGAGTGCTTGGCGTCGTGTGGGAGGAAACCGGAGAACCCAGAGAAACCCACGCATATTGGAGGATAACATTGCAATGGTCTGCATAGACGGATTCAAGACTCGATGTTCTGTACGACCATCTCATCTGGCCACCTCGCAGCCGAAGCGGCGCTCCTTTGATGTGGTCCTGCAAACACAAAGCGTCTCACCTGTAAGTCAGATTTTTCTTGAGCCATTTGTTTCGGGATGGGTATAAGGAGAAGGAGTTTGGGTTGGGGACCCCGCAGTAGCCAGGTTGGCTCACGGTCAAATCCTCGACCACAAAGCTTGAGTCACCGTTCACAGGGCTGGGCTGAGCGTGTCTCTGCGACTCATCCGAGGAGCCTTCGCTCCAGAGGTCTCCACTCCAAAGGTCTCTACGATTGGCGTCTCCATCGTCAAAGCCAAATGCATTGGAGAGCGATGAGGCCATCTCATATTCGTCATCGTGCAGCTCGAGGTCACGTTCTCCAAGCACCTGCATGTTGTATGGGACACAGGGCATAAGACGTCAAGTTTGTTTTTAATTTCTGCGAAGCCTTTACCGAGCCTCAAGACTCGATTCAGGAGAGCCCCAGAGCGATAAATGATTAAATAGTCTTTAACTTAGATATTGAACACTTTTTTCTCGTGATACTGCATTGGCAGTAGCAAGTAAGCACAATGAACACGCACTCAACCTTTGACTTGACGCCCCAAGGTAAGGGGATCTCAAAGCATCACCTCTTGTGCGCGCCTCCACTCGTCCACACCTCTCCGCGTCTGGGTTCCATCCGCAGACCTCGCCGGCCTCGCCTCCCCCTGGCCTCCCAGCTGCAGCAGGACCAGCAGCAGGAGCAGCAGCAGTCCCCGCTGCAGCAGCAGCACGGACCGACACGTCTCTGGATGCATGCGGCTGAGACAGTGACCGCACGCAGTTGAACGCAAATGATGTTGGACTGAGGCTTGATGCACGGAGCACCTTATAATACTCTGCCCCTCCCCAGCCCCAGCCACCACCTCGCCATGCCCCCAGCAAGCCTGAGTATTGCACAATATTGGCACCGGGGTGGCACATGTGTCTCACCTACGAAGTGACAGGCAACTATTTGTATGACACACACACATTCTCAGGTTGCCATGATATAATGTTTACACGATGCTTTACGATGTAAAATTCATTAGTAACTCGTTTTACGTTTGCTGTGTTTCTGTTGGTAGGACTAGAGATAAAGTCCCTGAAAGTTTCGATTTAAAGCTTTCGTGACTGCAGGGATTCATATTCTTGGTTCTTTCGGTAAAGTCACGTAGAAGAGAAATAATAAAATTATATAATACAATATTTTATTTTATTATGTTTTATTTTTATTACTTTATTGTTTCCCTTCTACGTGACTTTACCGAAAGAACCAAGAATATGAATCCCTGAAAGTTGTTTTGCAAATTAAATTCACGCAATATAAGCCTGCTGCCATACGTCGTTCTAATCATGACGACTTTACACAATCTGTAACGCTTATAACACACGTGTGCTGTCAATTACAACATAAACAAATATTGGTGTGTCAACTACGAAAATGATGGCCTTATATAACTACCGAGCGGTCAATCGTTACGAAAATTTATTTTTTGCAAAGCAAGAATTATAATGGCGAACGCAGCCAGCCATTTACCACTTACATTCTTCGAGTTCGTAATTTCATCAATCTTTAGTCATTAATTTTTTATATATATCAAACAATCATGGGCAACGATAATCAGCGTAAAAAAAAAACCTGATATTTGTGCGAAACGGACGACAATGTGGCTACCGTGTTTATTTTGTGATAATGTAAGGCAAAGGCCCAGCCACGCGATGTTACTTTCACCACCCACTGCTCGCGGCAGGGCAGGCAGCCACTCTCATCTGCAAGGGTATTTTGCCTACTCTTCCACGCTGGCTAGACGCCTTAGAAGAGGTGAGAATGGCGACATTTGATTGTAAACCCATCACACGCGAACTCTGTCTATCGATTCATTAAGGCTGTACCCATTTCGGTTTATTTCGAGTAAGGCCCATTGAGCTTCGACACTATTTTTTCAACTGATTCTTATTTAGTTTCTCTGGGGTTACAATGTGCACGGGAATAATGGCAACGTTTAACTATAACCCCCTCCACTACCCCGAGAGAATCAATCAAATCAAGTTGTCACGTGGGCAAATAAAGTATTCCCCTATTGCGTTTTTAACCATTACCACAACAACACGATCTAACAAAACAGTAATTATGAATATATATTGGTCGTGGAAGCTTTATCATTATTTGAAAGGCTGCGCAAGGATATCGAACCGACAACCTCTGGGTTGCAATCGAGTGTGATAACCGTGTTACACCATGGTCGCATCCCCGTGGACAGCAATTGTATCGTGCGATATTTGGTTTTTTATCGCGACAAAGAACCCCCGTGTAGCCTTAACAGACTGTTGGGGGCAAGTCCTATTAGCGAGCACCTATGAAGACCGGCACGGTACACGAGGTGGGGTGGGTGGCCATTACCACGCCCGACCGCTGTTGTCTCCCAAGTAGCGATGTTTTTACATACCGCACCAGGTAACTATTTGAGGCTATGTCGACCTAGGAGAGGCCCAGGACCGGTTCAAATAATCGCCACTGGGTGTTCGCCGTGAGCGGAAAAGGAACTCGGGTCGCCGGGTCCGTAGCGCAGCGCGCTAACCGCTACACGACCGCTCCCCATAACCCAATGTAAACACAACAACACGCACAAGGCGCGCGAACACCCAGCACGTCGTTATCTGGTGTTTATTAGTTTGTTGTCTTTACCCCGCACCTCCGATTAGCGCGGTTGTCTACGTAGGTTGCAAACCGAGGTGAACATGCATACAATAACACTGCTTTAAAATGGAAACATAAAAATGTGACGTTCCGGGCAAAGAGCCTTCTTCATATGCGCTATGATTATGTGGTCTCAAGAAAATGCCTTTGTGCGCTTGACGGGGTGCGCGTCAATCCGCGCACGTGCAAGGTCCCCACGCAAACACGTGCCTGATCAAAACAAAACACGTGGTGGGTGTTTTTGAATTACTGTTTTGTGAATCACCCATATGGGCAAATAAGTGGCGTTTAACTTGACATCCAACGTAAGAGCTCCATTGCACACAAAACATGCACACACGTAGCTCAAAATGGTTACCAAATAAAACGTAATACTATTTAAATAATACGTCTTATTATAATTCACAGCCCTTTGTCAATCGACTGCTCCTCTCAATTAAAAACATTCATAGTGACGTGGAACGGGTATCACGATTTCTCAACGCATGAACTCGGTGATTAATGACCAATATGCTGATGAAACTCAGGGTTCGTTTGCTTACACATATGTTTTACGAAACCGTATTTCATAACGTCCACAGCCTTGTCGGGCTAGATTTTTTTATGAAGAGGCACGGACTTTTGTCTGTTTTAAATTTCGCGCGGTATTATTTTATGAAATTTTTCAAATATACCGATGAAATATTCGACTGAAAAGGAGGCAAAACACGTTTCTGCTTGATAGGACTGTGTCTTCTTCTTCTTCTTTGGTTCTTTCGGTAAAGTCACGTAGAATGAGAATAAAATAATAAATTAATAAAATAAAATAATAATACAATTCTCACGACGTTTCGGCCACAACACAAGTGGCCTTCTTCAGGTGAAAGGAACAGACCTGTCGGGACGACAGAGCTTCAATTAACGTATTTAAGATTCGTAGCGTCTTTTAAGCTGGTTAAGAGAGGTGAGGCACCTTGACAAAGGGGTTTACATATTAAACAGGATAATTTAACATTGAAATAGCTGAGTGATTAGCTTGTGACTGGTCATAGAAATAGCTATGTTAAAGTCAAAGCTTACGCATCCACAGAGGCACCTAGTACAAATCAAACAGGATCATTTAGCATTGAAATAGCTGAGCGATTAGCTTGTGACTGGTCACAGAAATGGCTATGTTAAAGTCAAAGCCTACACATCCACAGAGGCACCTAGTACAAATCAAACAGGAGAATTTAGCATTGAAACAGCTGTGTCTGTAAGATGGGGAAGGGCCGGTTACTGAGACATTCAAACGATCCTGGCAAGTCCAGCGACCACGGGGGGAAGTCCTCCATGAACTCCCCTACCTATTGCCGCTCTCTCAACTCACTCGATTCCCTTCCTAGTCCTCCCCTAGCTCTTCCCTGTCACCTCATTCTACCCCCCCCCCCCCCCCCACACACACACTTTCCTACCTATCCCCTCTCATTTCACAACTCTCCTATCCACGCACTCTCTGCTTCAGCAACCAAGGCCTTCTATCGAAGCCCCCACTCAACTTTTGCTATGTGAAGGCTTCTCTAATTCTCCTCTGCTAACCTCACGATATGGAATTCCCTTCCCCTACCCGTCTGTGTGGTGGACTCCCTGCCCTGTGAATAATAGCTTTATAGCTCTTCGGATTCCTCCAGATTAAATAAATATTATCATTCTGAAGTCGGGGCTCAAGATCTTAAATTTTAATCTGCCTATGACTGCCTCTCCCAATTAAAAAGTATATAATATGGAGGCCATTGTTTCCATACAGCGTGTTGAGATGTGATCGCATGTATACGCTATAAAAAACATTTGATTGTATAAATCATATTTTATTCCAGGATATTATGTTCACCCAATCTATACACAAGAGTCGCGAGGAAACGATGTCCAATGCACCTCAACAGGCAAGTGATAGGGAACTGATGTACCCTGCCGCATTGTCTTCACAATAATAAGATTTTGTTTTGATTTAAAGCTTTCGTGACTGCAGTAATTCATATTCTTAGTTTTTTCGGTAAAGTCGTTTCGAAACGTCGTGAGAATTTTTTATTGTTTTATATATATTTTGTTATTTTGTTGTTTCTCTTCAACGTGACTTTACCGAAAAAACTAAGAATAAGATTTTGTTTGTCTAGAAAATCCTCATTGAGTCTCCAGACTCTTTTTTCAGGCTCAGAACGTAGATATCATCATGGACAAAGCCATTCATGTCACCACATCTCGGCAACAAATTCTACCCCTGCCAGATCCCGCAGATTCTGCTGCACAGTGGACACGTGACCTCCAAATATCTACATAACGAAAGGGGGGAGAGGCAAGAGAGGTAGAGCAGAGCTAGTGGAGGAGGAGTAGAGAAGAGAGAGAGATGATAGGGGAGGCAAGGGGTGGGTGTCCATGGAGGATCCTGAAGCAGACCGCGAGCGCGATCTTGCAACCGATCCGGGGGGATTGGGAGCACGGTGGAGCGATTAGAGCATTATTGGGGTGATGTGGCCTTGTTTACGAGTACGGGTGAGAAGTCTGGCAGCCGCTTAAAATGGGATTCTTTGGTGCGTATGTATAGTACATGTACTGCAAAACTGATAATTGAATCTCGCAATAAAGTGTCACCGCTGCCTGATTTCGCAAACCCGTCCAAGAACCCCGTTGACTTCACGATGACGACATTGTTCTGTGCTGTTAAATACATTTCTAAAACGACGTCGCGCGCACGCGAGTTTGCTAACGGTGTGCTGGTTGGCATGCTCCTCTTATACCGGCTGGCATGGCGCACACGCACCGATGAGGGTGGTCGGGCTCGTTCCGATACCGTGTCGGCTGCACGCAACCGGGACACGTGCGGCGTGCATAACAAACAACAACAAAGTGCACAGTGCAAATAATTGGTACAAACGTGCAAAGGCAAGGCAGTGGTGGGTCACAAGGACTTGGAGCTGATGAATCCCCCGGTTTGATGAATAAAGTATTTACGCGGGCAACTGCCTACGTAGCCATTGGGTGAGGATGACATATTGAAGAGTGTTGGTGCAATACCTTGTGGCTACAGAAAAAATGGTGAAAAACACTTGCACATGAAGCGCCCTTATGAGGCGCCCTTATGAGCAATTGAATTCGTTGATTTTATGTGAACGTACAGCTCAATGGGCAATCCCAAGTTGCTGTCACCATGATGTTGATTCGGCGAAAAATAACCTGCAATATAAGAACCCTCGTGTATCCGTCTGTGGGGGTCTGTCAGTCACAACTCTTAACTTGAGCAATTTTTTCTCGTTCCAGTTAGGGCTCATATCTGGCTGACAGATATCAAGGAACCATGAGCTGTTTATGAAAATTAGTTAAGTACTCTATGAGCTATGGCATGTGTGACCGAGGCCATGAGAAACCATGGACTAACATTTCCACCACACTAATCTCATGGTGGTTTAGAAGTAGTAAAATTCTTCATTAGACCTCCTTTGCCAGTACCAAAATATCATAATAGGGTTTTTCCCCTTTTTTTCTGGCAACAAAACTGAAACCTTTTTACAAGGATTCATGTCTGCATTAACCACAATACTTGCAGTCGCAGGTACGCCTTTTGGCGTCATCTGGTCGAGCACCAATTGGGTCGAGGCTCAAAAGAAAGCCGTCCCTTGGTGTGGACCAATCAGTTTCAAGGACAATGCATAATATATCATAGTATGTTTTTTGTTTGCATTTTGACTGCAGGTATTGTGGTTAATGCAGACATGAATCCTTGTAAAAAGGTTTCAGTTTTGTTCCAAGAAAAAAAGGGGAAAAACCCTATTATTAGTTAACTTCTCTTCCATTTTTTCCACGTTTTTTAATGTTAGGGTCAGGAACATATATAAATACTAATTAAAAAAATACAAATGTAAAACTGTACAAATCCGGATAATCTGGGTCTATATGTGAGTTTACGTATATCTATGTAAGTCGCTCTGTCAGTCTATGGATCCTTATGTGAACATACACTCAGGCTGGTTGCGGAGGATTTAAAGCTTTGAAACTGCACGGTAATGCTATCGTTAATGTCGCCCACTTCACATAGATAAGAATGAAATTCGGTTAAGGACATTGCACATCCGGATGGCTATGTACGGTGCAAAAAAAGTTCAACTTACATACGTAACTATCGTTATATTCATCTCACCAATAATTTGTAATATTGTGCAATACAATTAATGTCACAATAACATCCCTATCCACTTCACATGCCAAATAGTTAGTCACACATCTTGCTAGGGTCAGGTAAGAGACCTATGTGGGGTGTAAAAGGCCCTTTTTGTCCTGGTGCTCAACTCGTAATTTGTCTGTTGAGCTGTTCCTTTGAGGGTCGCAGTCCACCTCAAATGTCAGCCGCCAACTGAAGTGCGCAATTTGCTTGAGTTTGCGCATCGAGACGGGCCACTTGTCCAAAAAAGTGACATCCGTCTCCCTCGAACTAAGCTCTCAATCGCTAGGAGACCGGTTGCAGATGCGATGGTGACATTCCCGATGAAGTCGAACCATCCGATGCCAAGAAGGCGTCTTTGGCATTGCATGTGGAAGGACTGCGGCTATTCTAAATCAGCTTGAAGCAATGTTCAGGCCTCTGCACCAAACAACAAAACTGACAAAACACAGCACTGGTAGACTCTCAATTTAGTGCCCACACTTTAGAATTTCTGGGACAAAACCCGGTTCAAAGCGTTCATTATTCCTGAGGCCAAGCCGATCCAGTGCATGACATGAAGTCTACATCGTCCATCATTGGTCTGTGCAGATTCCAGGAAGGCAAATTACTCCGCTGTTTCGACAGTGTTGTCGTTGATTGTGCAGGGTGCTTCTGGAGGTCTGGAGCCCGAGTTCTAGATATATATATTTTTTATACCATGAAACATTTAATCTCGCATCGTTGCCGAAATGTTGGCGGGCTGATGTGAATGTTTCAGGCTTCTCAACAAACAAAGCTGCATCATCGGCATAGTCGAGGTGAGTGAAGCGGTGCCAGCCAATTCTGACTCCAAGGTCGTGGGTCATGTTTTCAAAGATCCATTCAATTGGCCGACATAAAATCACCGGTGCGAGGACACATTCCTGACGCACGGCAGACGTGGTCTCGAATTGTGGCGAAAGTCCGAACCCTACCTTTGCGCTTGTGCTTGCATACAAGATCGTTCACAAGGTTCCACAGGAGGTAAGGAACCCATATCCCTCTCAAGACAGATCAGAAAGTTGATCGAACCACAGAGTCAAAACCCCCCTTCAAATTAATCTAAGCGACACGCAATGGGCGGCCGAACTCACAGTGCAGTTCCACAAGTAGGTAGCATCCATCGCAGATCGACCAGCTGCAACTCCTGAGGCTGTGGTCGACGGTGTTTGGTCAGGAGTGGTTGCGGCATGCCCAGACGCACACGCGCAAAACCCTTTCCTGATGCCGAACGTAGAGATATATAGTAGGTCTATAATTGCTGCATGCTGTACGGGATCCTTTCTCTTGTACATAGAAAGGATTATACTGTCTCTACCAATCAGCAGGTACCTTGCCGGTCATCCAGACCTTGCTGAAAAACTGATGTAACCCTCTGTGATAGGATGCAGAGCACCTTTCAACAGTTCTTGAGAAATACCATCCAGCCCAGCTGCTTTACCGTTTGTAAGCATCATGGTGGTGCGCTGAATTTCCACTGACGTAGGAGGGTCTGTGTTGATGTTGGTTTCGCATTGCTTTCAGCTGCAGTGTCTGCCAATTCTGGACAATGCTTGTATGGGTGACCATAATGCACGGCTGGTGGAATAGGTTGCGGCGGGGCTACATTGAGGGCGACAGAGGGCAGTGCGGCAAAACCAGTTGTAGTGTGTGCTTCTATGCTGCCACGTCTATCACCTCCGTCTGCACCAACCTGCACCGACAAGCGTCTTCTGGTCCAACACCAGTGGAGACTAGGCTCTAAAGAAAGCCGTCTCGGGTGTGGACCAATCAAATTCAAGGACAGTGCATATTATTATCAGAGTTGTCTTTTTTGTTTGCATTTTGACTGCTTGTGTTGTGGTTATTGCAAACATGATGCCTTGAATAAAGGTGTCAGTTTTTTTGTGCCAGTTAAAAGGGTAAAACATATTACTATATCTTGTTACTGGCAAAGGAGGTCTCATAATGTAAATGCTCACCCCAAGCCCTCAATACTCTGATCGTGTGCTGTTTTTGAGTTGTACGCCTTTTGGCGTCTTCTGGTCCAACACCAGTGGAGACTAGGCTCTAAAGAAAGCCGTCTCGGGTGTGGACCAATCAATTTCAAGGACAGTGCATATTATTATCAGAGTTGTCTTTTTTGTTTGCATTTTGACTGCTTGTGTTGTGGTTATTACAAACATGATGCCTTGAATAAAGGTGTCAGTTTTTTGTGCCAGTTAAAAGGGTTAAACCTATTCCTATAAGCGTGGCAAAGTACGGTCAAATAATCCCCCCATGACTCGCACAGCACGGGAAAGGTTCTCATCCAGCGTTAGGTTGACAAAGGGCTGCACGTGTAAACATGACTATGTTAATAATTATATCCAGCACTGTATACAGGAGTTATACATTTTGTTTCTATACTTTCGAGTGAACCTGCGTTTGGGATGTTTAGCCACTCCCATTAATGAGTGTTTTGCATGCGGGAACTAGAATACTTCTAGAAAACCCAACTCACAAAATAGGAGATGACCACAACAAATCTGCACATATGGGTGACGAAATCAATCTCCACGAACTACTGCAATTTCTTGCACAACCCACAGTTCAGCGGAATGGGAGGGGAATTTACGTTTCCCACTTATCCTGCCTCCTGCGCGCTGGATTAACTGATTTGAAGCGTGTCACCACACCCAGACAGCGTTGGCAGACCCAGCGTGAAGACATACGGATGATAAATACATTGTAGAAGGGAGAGGCAGACGGGGGAATAAGCATTCGCCAAAGTAATTCACAGCGACACTTTAGAAGATGTGCACTGAAAATCAGTTTGGAGGAACAAAGGCCACCTAAATATAAAATAAATAAACGCAAATGTGCAGACCTTTGTCCATCCACTGCTGGATGAAAACTTCACGCCGTGCCAGTGATGGGAAGGGAGAGAGGCGCAGAGATTGACCAAAACTTCACCACGCCGATCAGTGCAGGTTGGGGCAGGGGGAGTTAAGGACCGGTTTAGATATCATTCCGCACTGATGATAGTGGCTGTGGCTAGGAATCAAACTCGCTGGGCTCATAAGACACGACACGGTTCATATTGTGGTTGCCGGACCACTGTAGAAACATAATTTTTGCAATGCTTATGGAAACAGTAGCATGCACATTAACGACAATTGCTTCAGTATATAATAATAACAACAAAATAAATGCATTTGCACGTGGGAAAAGGCACGCACTCGATACAATAAAAACCCTTCAAATCGTAGTAGCAGCATTGAACGGTTTAAAAAAAAATAATAGAATGTGGAATTCAAAAGCAACACACCGATGTGTCTAAAGAGGAACGTTTTAAATCACTGCGCATTACTTGATATGACATTGATTTAAAAAAAAACGCGACCACTGACAAAGAACACACTGACAAAGGCTTGAAAGGTAATGTGAAAAAGAAGCACGAAGAGAAGCCATGGAAATAAACTGAGAGACAATAAGAGAAGCGATGGATAGGCAGGACACATTGTAAAAAAAAAATGGTTGATGGACGAGGCTGGTGGCAGAATGGCAGCCATAGGAGAAAACACATCTGAAGAAGAAAATGACTTTCGCGATGATGGAGAAATGAAATCAGCTCGTGTGCAAGAGTGAGATGATGCAGATTATAGAAATGCAATACGCAAGACCATGGCGGATGGAAATTGAGCGAGGAGGCATTTAGCCAGCAGTGGATACTCAATTACTGATGACGATAAAAAAAAGATAAAATGCGAAGGCAATTTTTTGCTCACGTCACCGCTTGTTGGAAGTGCTTCGATTGGAGGCAGATCTAGAGAGACCCTCTAGAGAATATTTTGGTCGATTCTTCCACGCTGGGATTATACATAGTAATCATTGCCACCTACTGCCAATTGAGACTATCCTGGTCTCTTGAGTTCTCACCCGGTAAAACAAAATAAACTTAAAGTCCAATGTTATAATAACTACAGCACAAAGTCACGTAAATAAAAAAAATTAATACATTTTCTATCTACGTGACTTTACTGAAAGAACCAAAGAGTATGAATTCCCGCAAGTCACGAAAGCTTCAAATCAAGATTTAATAGATATTATGATATATCCTTAGCTCTTTCGGTAAAGTCACGTTGAAGGGAAACAATAAAATAATAAAAAAATATAAAACAATACAAATTCTCACGACGTTTCGACCATAACAAAAACCGTTTGTGTTATGGTTGAAACGTCGTGAGAATTTTTTATTGTTTTATATATATTTTATTACTTTATTGTTTCCCTTCAACGTGACTTTACCGAAAGAGCTAAGAATATGAATCACTGCAGTCACGAAAGCTTTAAATCAAAAGATATTATGGTGTGGTGTAATTACTATAACATTGGACTTTAAGTTTGATTTTGTTTTGCCAAGTGAGAACTCAAGAGACTAGGATAGTCTCAATTGGCGTGACTTTACCGAAAGAACCAAAGAGTATAATTATTAATTACGTTAGCCACTACTGTACATCGAGGAAGTTGCGGATAGGACAACGAGAGGTGTGGCGATCATTCATGTCGCAATACTCAGGGAGGCTAGGACGTTGTAAATCCCACATTGTGCAACTGGAATTAAAATTGTCTTGTAATACCCGTGTGGGCAAGCATTCCTTGTGGGGTGAGATCACCAGTCCTAGGCGAGGGTGTAAAGTGTGCCAGGCGTCCTGCCGTGTTTAAAGTCTGCCTTATGTTCACAAACACGGTCCGAGACATGTTGCTTAGTTGCCCCAATGTAACTACTGCCGCAGATACAGCTTACTAAGCGACATGTCTCGGACCGTGTTCGTGAATATAAAGGCAGATTTGAAACACGGTAGGAGCAATACTTCTGACGTTTCTGATCATTATTTTAATGCGGCTGGCTCACGCGAAATTGATTTATCTAAAACGATGCAAGCCTACTGGCTATCAACAAAGATTCGTTCATGAAGCCATTCAAATATACAGACAGAGACAATTTCAACCGAGATGAAGGTTATAGACTCAGCAATCATTGTAATCAACCACTTTGGGTCATGACTTGACTTGTGTTTTCTTGTCAATCAACCTCCACCATCAGCAGTGTGGTGTGTGGAGCAGGGTGCAGGGATTTTTGCTGCTGCATTGGCACTCGTGCACCGCCCATACAGTGAGGAAAAAAAGTAATTGATCCCCTGCTGATTTTGTACGTTTGCCCACTGACAAAGAAATGAGCAGTCTATAATTTTAATGGTAGGTTTATTTGAACAGTGAGAGACAGAATAACAACAAAAAAATCCAGAAAAACGCATGTCAAAAATGTTATAAATTGATTTGCATTTTAATGAGGGAAATATGTATTTGACCCCCTCTCATTCAGAAAGATTTCTGGCTCCCAAGTGTCTTTTATACAGGTAACAAGCTGAGATTAGGAGCACACTCTTAAAGGGAGTGCTCCTAATCTCAGCTTGTTACCTGTATAAAAGACACCTGTCCACAGAAGAAATCAATCAATGAGATTCCAAACTCTCCACCATGGCCAAGACCAAAGAGCTCTCCAAGGATGTCAGGGACAAGATTGTAGACCTACACAAGGCTGGAATGGGCTACAAGACCATTGCCAAGCAGCTTGGTGAGAAGGTGACAACAGTTGGTGCGATTATTCACAAATGGAAGAAACACAAAAGAACTGTCAATCTCCCTCGGCTTGGGGCTCCATGCAAGATCTCACCTCGTGGAGTTGCAATGATCATGAGAACGGCGAGGAATCAGCCCAGAACTACACGGGAAGGTCTTGTCAATGATCTCAAGGCAGCTGGGACCATAGTCACCAACAAAACAATTGGTAACACACTACGCTGTGAAGGACTGAAATCCTGCAGCGCCCGCAAGGTCCCCCTGCTCAAGAAAGCACATATACATGCCCGTCTGTAGTTTGCCAATGAACACCTGAATGATTCAGAGGACAACTGGGTGAAAGTGCTGTGGTCAGATGAGACCAAAATGGAGCTCTTTGGCATCAACTCAACTCGCTGTGTTTGGAGGAGGATGAATGCTGCCTATGACCCCAAGAACACCATCCCCACCGTCAAACATGGAGGTGGAAACATTATGCTTTGGGGGTGTTTTTCTGCTAAGGGGACAGAACAACTTCACCGCATCAAAGGGACGATGGACGGAGCCATGTACCATCAAATCTCGGGTGAGAACCTCCTTCCCTCAGCCAGGGCATTGAAAATGGGTCGTGGATGGGTATTCCAGCATGACAATGACCCAAATCACACGACCAAGGCAACAAAGGAGTGGCTCAAGAAGAAGCACATTAAGGTCTTGGAGTGGCCTAGCCAGTCTCCAGACCTTAATCCCATAGGAAATCTGTGGAGGGAGCTGAAGGTTCGAGTTGCCAAACGTCAGCCTCAAAACCTTAATGACTTGGAGAAGATCTGCAAAGAGGAGTGGGACAAAATCCCTCTTGAGATGTGTGCAAACCTGGTGGCCAACTACAAGAAACGTCTGACCTCTGTGATTGCCAACAAGGATTTTGCCTCCAAGTACTAAGTCATGTTTTGCAGAGGGGTCAAATACTTATTTCCCTCATTAAAGTCCAAATCAATTCATAACATTTTTGACATGCGTTTTTCTGGATTTTTTTGTTGTTATTCTGTCTCTCACTGTTCAAATAAACCTACCATTAAAATTATAGACTGATCATTTCTTTGTCAGTGGGAAAACGTACAAAATCAGCAGGGGATAAAATACCTTTTTCCCTCACTGTACACCTGGTGCTGTTGATACACCCATCCCCAAACCTTTATAAACAGCTTGCCTTTAGAGGCTGACTCCTTTGCCTGATGACGACCGCTTGTGTTGCGATCGAAACGTCGTGATATTTTTTATTCACTTTATTTATTATTATTTTTATCATTATTTTTCTATCTACGTGACTTTACCAAAATAACCATAGAATATGAATTCATGCAGTCATGAAAGTTCTAAGTCAAAATGTTCCCTCTTCAAATTCCCATTACATGGCTATCACGCATCGATTTCGCTTTTACTGAATTCATGCATCACGGATTCGCCCATCGCTTCCTCTCATCTATTTTATTCGCATCATCTCCACCATTACATTCACACGTAGCGTTCTTAATTCTCTGCAAAGCGTCTTGGTGAAGGCGCCATATATATATCACGTTCAAGCTAACATCCCACCCTGCGCCACCGAGCTCTTTGTCAAGGTCTTTCGCCGTACCTCGTCGCCCTTTTTCACTCCACTGACCTCGGCAAAAAAACCGCCACGTCTTACGGAGTACATCTAACACCGGGGGCATCGTACCCAGAACCAGGACTTGCAATTGGCTGAGGGGCGTTTTCCAATGTGGCTGCACTGGCAATCGTCTGGAAGTCCTCCCACTGCACAAAGCAGCATCCAAGCACCATCATCTCTACCTTCAAGCAGCCGATTAAGTCTCACTCGTTCAGTCTCTCACCTTTTCAGGTTCTCGCCTGTTCAGACTGTCATATGAGGGACGTTGAGCTCTGGCAGCGTGCCCCTGAGTTTTCGATTGAACATTGAGTCCGATTCACGAAATATATGCGCTCAAAAGTGTGTGTTATTATGTTAATCCACAACTGGATTAAAGCAATCATCTGCCTAGCACATGTACATTAACCGATTTCATTGCTCCATATGCTCGGTAGACGGCCTGTCAGCTGTGTTCCGTCTTTCGGATGCCACTCCATGATTTGTCTCGATCACTTCGAGTGACACGTCTTGGCCAAGCACACTTACTTTCCTTAAGTCAATGTGATTTCTCGAACTTGCGTTTGCCCTCTGAACCATGTTTCACTTTCTGTCTCTCCGCATAATATCCCAAGTAATGTATGCACCTTTGCATGCTTCTTTGCACACTGTACAGATTTTTTTTCCATTTTCGTTATAAAATATAAGTGATGTAGTAAGACTACAATTATGGAATAATAGCTGTGCCGGTCTCCCTTGTAAAAAAAAACATGCAGAAGCACAATGGTCTCATGTGCAGTTAAGAGATTTAGTTGACTTTGCTGATTATTCTACTTCTTAGGAATAATCATGAATGGTGAAATAATTTGCAAATTTTGCTTGCCATCCAGAGGTCACCGGCTCGCATTCCTGGCACGGCAGTTTACATAATGGGAACTTTTCTTAAATCCCTCCTGCCACCTCCCTCCACCTCCCTCCACCTAGCAATGCGAATGGCTACATCACAGTCAATCGGTCGCGGATGGTTAAGTGAAGTGTGGGTATTCCAACCTCTTAAAAAAAACGTCTGGTCAGTATGGAAGAGTAGGAGAATGACCCTCTTGAGGGACTCTCTAGGGCTGCTCCTGGCAGAGGCCATTTTGCCAGCGGTGGCGTGATCAGGAAAATGCGTTTTAATAAGGCTATTGGTTAACTCAAGCTGGCATGCACTCACACTTTATACAGCGCACACCCACTATGATGGCGTTTACACATAGGGCCGTGGACATTGTTGCCATTTTAACACGTAGGCTTTTGCGACCAATATCATCCATAATACAGATTTTTTTTGGGTTAGATCGTGTAAATATATAAATGTGTCGTTAAACTCGCCACCACCCGGCAAAGCCAATCAGTAAGGTTTGTCACGTAAGTAGAGCATGCCAATTGGTTACTAGTGTAGTGGTGTAACGCGAGGGGTTAGCAAACGGGTGAGGTATGGCTGCAGACATTGTCTCTCCCTCCATCAGCCCTTGTCGCGTACCCATTGTATTGGTCAAAAAACATGACGGCTCTTTGCGATGTTGTGTTGACTTCCGTAATCTCAAAAAAAAATTCCATAGCAGACGCATACCCGCTTCCTCGCATGGACGATTCTTTGGATGCTCTGTCTGGTGCACGATTCTTCTCAACTCTCGATTTGCTGTCAGGATTTTGGCAACTGCCCTTGGACGCAGAATCGAGACCTAAAACGGCGTTCCGGACACCACAGGGATTGTTTACATTCAATTTCTCCTGATGGGGCTCCACTCCGTGCTGGCCACCTTTCAGCGCCTCATGGAATTGGTTCTATCTGGTTTGCAATGGGAATCATGCCTTATTTATTTAGACGACATCATTGTCTTCGGTCGTACTTTCGACGAGCACTTGCAGCGGCTGCGCTCTGTTTTCTCTCGAGTGCGTGATGCAAACTTGAAATTTAAGGCGAAAAAATGCCATTTGTTGCAAACTTCGGTGAAGTATTTGGGCCGTGTCGTCAGCGCGTCAGGGGTCGCTACCGACCCAGATTAGACGGCCTGCGTGCGCACGTGGCCAACCCCCAAATCGGTGGTGGAGGTCCGCAGTTTTGTGGGGTTCGCCTCGTACTATAGCAGGTTTGTAAAAAAAAAGTGTGACAATTGCCAAACCGCTCCATGCTCTAACAGCCAAGGGACAGAGATTGCATTGGGACAAGACGGAGAATGATTATTTTGCAGCGCTTCGTGACACTCTGGCCAGTGCACCACTGCTCATTTATCCAGATTTCGCCAAGCCCTCCCTGCGTGTGAACCAACCCTCTGGCCAAATGGCCCGTTGTATTGAAATCATCCAGGGATTCTCCTTTACTGTACTGTATAGGAAGGGGGCACGCCATGTGAATGCGGATGCGCTGTCCCGACTGCCGCCGTCCGGCTCCTGCAGGTGCATGATGGGCTCGACTCGGTGCGGACCGCCGCTGCTGAAATCGCCCGTGATGGTCGCCGCAGTTGACTCGGTCCCGGCCAGCGATGCGCAAGCGCCAGCCGACCGCATATTAGGCCTGAACCACAGCGAGTGGGGATGGCTGCAGGTTGAGGATGCCTCCCTGCTGAAATTGCGACGCCATGCCTCCCGACAACCGAGTGCTGCGGGGTGCCCTTTACTGCATCTCAGTGAGGGGCTCCTACTACAATGGGATGTAGAGCTCCAACATTTTTGTTGAGTGGTGCCTACGAGCCTACGAGGCAGACTTATGCATGCGGTGCATGAAAAATTGGTACATTTGGGTATCAAGAAAACGCTCTCAGCTCCCCCCCCCTTAACCTGTATATAAGCTCGAGAGTCTCAGAGTCCCCCCACTTGATGCAGCGATCTTGCTGTGACTGTTCCACCTGAAGGCGGAAGCTTGTGTTGCCTCCGAAACGTCGTGATTTAATTGTTTTATTTTATTTTACCTACGTGACTTTACCGAAAAAACCAAAGAGTACGCTCTCAACCTTAAAGATGGATTTCTATTGGCCAGGAATGGACAATGATGTGTATCTGTTCGTTAAGGCTTGCCCAGAGTGCGGTGCGTCGGAAGTCACCTGCACAACCGCACAGGGTGCCACTGCAGTCCATAACAGTGTCTCGCGTGAACTAATTGGTGGCATTGGACATATTGGGACTGTTTCCCGTTACCCAGAGGGGTCACAAACATTTGCTGGTCGCAGTTGAGTATCTCACCCGTTGCCCAATGGCGTGGCCTTTGTCTGATCAGTCGGCTGCTTCCATAACTGAGGCCTTTCTGCAGGGGTATGTGCTTGATAAAGGTGCCCCAGAAAATCTGCTCACTGACCAGGGTAAAAAAAAATTCCTCCAAGCTACTGATTGGAGGTGTGTGACTCCCTGGGCATTAAAAAGATTCAGGCTTCCCCCTACCTCCCACAAACAGATAGAATGGTTGAGCGATTGCACCGTACCTTGACATCCATGTTGTGTTAGCAGGTAAATGCGGTTCAGTCCGATTGGAAGTTGCCTATAGGCTGGCCCCCCATGCGCGTCGCCCAAGCTACATTGCCCGTGGCAGGGTCCCGTTGAGGTCGTAGACGTTCGATGACCCCAGTGTGTTCGCATTCAAGTTGGGTGACGTCGTTGGTTCGTACACCTATCACGCCTCAAAAGATTTGTACCACCAACGTCTGGATGCGTCATCCCCCATCCCAAAACGGCATGTGTTGGATGCGTCTGACGAGCTGGTCACCACCGCCCTAGGGGGATGCGCGTTGGGAGTATTGTCCTCTTTCGCCCACAGGATCACGACGACTGACACCCCAGGACAAGCCAACTGGGCCACCGCCTGAGTCCGGGTCGCGGGACCTGCCGTGAGCACGTCGCTCGTCATTAAAAGGACACGTTTGCAGGGACAGTCCGGCCGCGGGAACCCGATCCCGGAGGGTTACGTTCAACCCCAGAGTTATGACAGTTATGGTCCCACGTGACCCGCGTCGGCACGCCGTTCGTCATGGAAGGGACATCGCTCCTCGTCCAGTTCTGGCCCTTCTCCTCCTCCGGCCGTGCTGGACCCAGTTCGCGGGGACGGGCCGGCCACAGGAACCCGCTCCCGGAGAGTTATGTTCCGCTGAGAAATGTGGGATCGACGGCACCACGGACCGCTGCGCCGTTCTATCCTCGGCGGAACAGACTGCACTCTTACACTCCCACAGATTGTTATTATTGTTGTACTGTTGTTTTTAGTTTTTTTTTCTCATGGTTCTTGTTGTTACCTGTGTCACAGGTTCATGCGTTACTTATGTTGTATATGCAGTCAACCAAGAAGGCTGGGTTTTTCATCACGGGGGGGTGGGGGGGGGTAATGTAGTAGCGTAACGCGCGAGGTTAGCAAAACGGTGAGGTGAGGTGACACTGGAGTGGCGTGGCAGCAATTAGGGGGTGAAGCATGGATGTAGGGAGTGCAACTGAGGTCACGCAGGTGCAAGCGTGGAGACACGAATTAGGCGCCGGAGAGGCGGCAGCAATTAGGGGGAGAAGCATTGATTGAGCGGGTGCATTTGGGGACGAGCAGGTGTGCGCGTTGGGGCACGGGGTAGACGCCGGAGAGGCGGGAGATGGAGGCGATAAGAGAGAGCGTGTGCCGGAGGCGCCGTAGAGGCGCCAGCTTAATGGGGGCTAAGTTGAGGACCCCAAATGAGGAGGGATATATAAGGGAGCGTGCGGAGCAACACGGGGAGTTGGTTGGTTGGTGCTCAGGTGATGAAGAACACAAGAGTCCGGGAGAAGACGCCTGGGACCTCGCCCTCCTCACCTCGTCCTCCCCAGCAGTGTTGGCTCATCCCCTGCTGGGGGCAGGGACGAGGGCGGAGGTGTGAGGGAAGCAGGACAGGATAGCAGAGTATAGAGTGAGAGAGAGAGTGGGGGAAACAGAGTGGCTACCGTGCACGAGGTGTGTGGAGGTGAGTAGGGGGAATTCGGGGAGTTTGGAACAAGGGTGCGTGGTAGTGTAAGTGAGGAGCATCCACACTGGAAGCAAGGTAAATAAAGTGACACGGGAGAAAAGTTAAGTGTCCGTGTGAGTACAACGCTACACTAGTATCGCACACCGGCGTGTTGGAGAGCAAAGCAACAACATTTACAATCTGATTTCGACGTTTCGCCAGTAATTACAACTGGCTTCATCAGGCGACAGCCAGATCTGTGGAGAAATCCTTAAGCTTCGTTCATTAAATAGAGGGGAAGATGTGATGACATCACTTGTGTGCTCTTCTTGCGCAAAGTGGGGGGGGGGGGGGGAGGGGGGTGGGTTCGTGAATGAATATAAATGGCTGTGTGTGCGCTTGATTTGAAGCTTTCGTGACTGCAGGAGTCCATACTCTTTGGTTCTTTCGGTAAAGTCACGTAGGTAGAAATAAAATAAAATAAAAATAAATCACGACGTTTCGATCGCAACACAGGCGACCGCCATCAGGCGGAACCGAATAAACAATGAAATGTTTCCATGCTAGGGTTAGAATAAATGAAATGACCCTAAGTGTCCCGCGTTCCGGGCTACCCTGTGCACGTGTGTGGAGCGGTAGTGTATTTCCCATTACCACTGTCAACTACGTACGGTCAAAAAAGATGTTCAATATATACGTAGTATTGGTTCTTTTGGTAAAGTCACGTAGGTATAAAATAAATTAAATCACGACGTTTCGAACGCAACACAAGCCCCCGTCTTCAGGTGAAAATCGCGACAGCTGCGATGTCTGCTCCCTTGTGAAGAGAAGCTGTTACCAGCAAGAGTTTATATAAGTTTTGAGAACAAAGGCAGCCGAAGTAGTGTTAATGGGGTATATTTATTACCCTTACACTATAATACCGCAGCTGTTGCGATTTTCGCCTGAAGACGGGCGGTTGTGTTTCGTTCGAAACGTCGTTTCTACCCACGTGACTTTACCGAAAGAACCAAAGAGTATGTGTGCTCTTCTTTTATATGTGTACACGATCTAACCCCAAAAACCTGTATTATGGATTGTTGCTATTGTTTTGTTTTGAATACACATTGATGTATGTGTAGTGGGTAAATAACTAGAGGAGAGTTCTCTGAGGCAACACTTTTTATTTGACAATAACTGCGTAACACAAAGGGGTAACGGCCCCTTACACCCGATATGCTAGGGAGGTAGCCCCTCCGGACTAATACGCCTCTTACTGGCTAACGTACACCACTCACGAATGAAGCTTGCGTCTTCACTGGTATAAGCTTAAGCCGACCCTGGCCAGGGGTACGGCTTTGCCCTTTAGGCTCTTCTCTTCAGGAGGCTTCTTCAATCTTCAGGCGAGCGACGACTTGCCGGGACCGTTCAGAGGTCCGACTTTTATACAGAGCCGTGGCTTACTCCACCCCGGCCACACCTTCCTTCTCGAACCTTCCAGCAGGACCTGGGGGTGATGTCATTACCCCAGCACCCCTCCTGGGATCTGCACCTCTGGTCATGCCGTTCCATAGGGGTTACCGTTGGGCCCTGTGGGCCATAGTCCATTAACACTGGGGCTCAGGCCCTCATCTTCCCCATATTGGCACGTGTCTGATACCACCGGCTAACAGCACGAGAGACACAATAATATCTCTACATCTGTAATGTTCCAATAATAGCGACGGCATCACTGCGTGGCTTTAGTAGGTTTTGCAATGCTGAAGGAAAAACAACTGATAGATTTAACATAGCTTAACACCTTTTCACAGAAGAATCTCGTCAGAAGGTCTCTGGGTATATATGATGTTTATGTGTTGCCGCTTGTGCATCGTTGTGATATGCAATTTATACGTGTGTTTAACTTCTTTCACACCTTATGTAGCCAACCGTGCTCATCAGAGTTGCGTGAATGACAAAATCGTAGTTTTCCCCTCTACTGGTACTGTGAGTTATTCTTATCCCCATGATATGTCCTAGTCAATTTTACCTTGGTGGTAGCAACCCCAGATGAGAAATCAGTCGTCCTGCCAATCAAATGCAATACAATATCGAGTCCATCTTCTTTGGTTCTTTCGGTAAAGTCACGTAGAATGATAATAAAATAATAAATTGATAAAATAAAATAACACAATAATATTCTCACGACGTTTCGGCCACAACACAAGCGGCCTTCATCAGGTGAAGGGGGGCGAGACTGTCTGGGAGGACAGCGCTGGAGTGAAAGAGCCACGTTCAGATACGGCCTTTAAGCTGTGTGAGAGGAACAAAGCGCCTTGACAAAGGAATTAGCATATAATTTAGCATTGAAATGGCTGAATGATTGGCTTGTGACTGGTCACAGAAATAGCTATGTTAAAAGTTAAAGCATACACACCCGCAGAGGCACCCATTGTTAAAGGGATTAGCATAGAATTTAGCATTGAAATAGCTAAGTTAAGGCATACACATCTTGACAATGGAATTAGCATAGAATTTAGCATTGAGAAAGCTGAGTGATTAGCTTGTACCTGCTGCAGAAATAGAGCTTGTACCTGCTGCAGAAATAGCTACGTTAAAGTCAGAGCATACACATTCACCGAGGCCCTTAGTACAAATCAAACAGGAGAATTTAGCATTGAAATAACTAGGCGAATCCAGCATTGAAACAACTGAGTGATTAGCTAGTGACTGGTCCCAGAAATGACTACACATCTGAGCTATTCACAGTACTATATAGTGAACCAATAAAAACTAAAATATAAATTACCTTCATGTTATCAATAAACTCTATATTCTCTAATCAGCTAAGCTACCAACAATAAGTCGTTATATATCACAATGCTATATGGCGAAATAATGGGTGGATTCTTACCCTCAAATTTCAGCACCACGGATAGCTACGGGCCCCGTTCAGACGGACGAGTTCGTCCATGGTCGGAACAGAGGAGGGGGAGAGAGACAGCTGCGAGGCCCTAGTATGCTCCATATTGTAAAACTATACCATTAACCGTGGTGTGAGAGGTATTAAGAGGCAATGCTGGCGAAAGAGCTGCGGTCTGAAGGTCATCGTAAAAATACAATTAATTAAGAACAGAAATGATTTAAAACATCTTTCCAGTGGTTACTAAGCCTGAACCCATCTTCTCGGTTGAAATTGTCTCTGTGCTTGTATATGTGAATGGCCTCATGAACGAATATCTCATGGTAGCCGGTTGGTTTGCAAAGAACCTCCGTCTTGGAGAAGTCAATGTCATGTGAGCCCACTGAATTATAACAGTGATCTGCCACGGCAGAGGAGTTCGTCCTACCGTGTTTCAAGTCTGCTTTGTGTTCGCGGATGCGGTCCGAGATATGTCTTTTGGTTTCTCCAATGTAGCTACTACCACAGAGGCACTTTAGTTTGTAAACGCCCGGGTACTGTATGTCTGGAACAGCATCTTTTACAGATGGATCTAAATCACGGATTTTATGTACTGTGTTGAATCGGACCTGTATCTTGTGTTTGTTCAGGATTTTGTTGATCTTTTTAGTGACCCCTGCAATGTAGGGTAAGGTGATGGTTTTGAGTGGCTCCACAAGAGGATCCTTCTTCATGACTGGAGTGATGGCTTTGCAGATTGTGTAGTCGGAGTAGCCATTAGCCCTGAGAGCCTGGTGTACGTGCTTGAGTTCACTGGTAATGTGTTCCTGGTCGGAAATGCATTGGGCACTATGGTATAGAGTCTTGATGAGGGAGTTCTTCTGGGATGGATGGTGGTGGGAATCCGGTTTCAAGTAAGCATCTGTATGGGTAGCTTTCCTGTAGACAGAGTGGCTCATTGAACCATCATGTCTTCTTTTAATTAAGACATCCAAAAAGGGTAGTTTGCCATCTTTTTCGACCTCCATGGTAAATCTGATGGCTGGGTGTATGGAATTGATGTGGTCGCGGAATTGGTCTAGAGCAGGCTGGCCATGTGGCCAGATGACAAAGGTGTCATCAACGTACCTCTTCCATAAGGTCGGGCGTAGAGTGGCAGTCTGGATGGCGTCAGTTTCAAATTTTTCCATGAATACGTTGGCTACAACCGGAGATAGGGGGGAGCCCATTGGGGTGCCCTCAGTTTGTTTGTAGAAAGTTCCATTCCAGGTGAAGTAAGTGTTGGTTAAGCAATGTCTCACCAGGGGGGGTACATCAGTATGCAGTCCTTGATGAACCAGGTCTTCAATGATAGCGATGGTGTCAGGTACCGGGACTTTGGTGAACAAGGACACCACATCAAAACTGACAAGCAGGTCGTTTGGGGACAGGGAAATGCCTTTGATTGTCGATACCAGGTGAGTAGAATTTAGTACCGCAGAGGTGGTTTTCCCAGTGAAAGGTCGCAGTATATCAGCAAGAAAACGTGCCAGTTTGTAGGTGGGGGAGCTGATAGTAGAGACGATGGGACGAAGGGGTGTATCTTCTTTGTGTATCTTTGGAAGGCCATATAATCTTGGTGGTCTGGCAGCAGAGGGCTTCAACGAGAACTGTTTGATCTCATCAATTAATGCTGTTGAATCAGAGGTTATTTTGTTCGTTTTGGTGACCAGGCTGTTGGTGGGATCTCTTTTTATTTTTGTGTAGCTGCCATCGTTGAGTAGTTCTTGAATTTTGTTGTTATATTCTGTTTTGTCCATGATGACAGTGGCATTGCCTTTGTCGGCTGAGAGGACGACAATATCATCCCTATTTTTTAATGGAGATAATTCAAAACGTTCGTCTTTGCTGATGTTGCTGGGTGGCAACTTAGCGTTTTTGAGGGTTGCAGCGATTTCAGATCTTGCTACGTCTGCAGAGATGTGACTCAAGCCCTTGAGTGCAACGTCGACATGGGCAATGATATCATTAACCGGTAAGTGTCTCGGTGTGAGAATATTATTGTGTTATTTTATTTTATCAATTTATTATTTTATTATCATTCTACGTGACTTTACCGAAAGAACCAAAGAAGATGAATCATTGCAGTCACGAAAGCTTTAAATCGAAAAATAAAAATATCGAGTCCGTTTGATATTCGTGCCTTTCTGCTAGCACAGGCCATTAATAAAGTTTTATTTACAGACGCTGCAGTTTCGACGTTGCTATGTGGAGTTACCCAATCAGGCAATTCGACTGTGACCCCAGTAGGGTGACCCCAGGTTTTCGTAGCCACCTCACTTCTCAACGGAGTTGAGGCTTTTCAAAAGATATATGTGGACCACCAAACCAAACCCTGCCAAAAAGGCATTGGATCACAGAAGCGTGCGCGACCACATGCAACCCTCACCAATGTGATGCATATCTGAGATGACCGATGTGGAAGTGTGGGCAACTGTGGATGAACACAGGTAGAATTGCGTTAGGACATGCGACAGGTCGTTACCAGGAAGACAAGGTACATACGCACGTGACACAGATGGAATGCTCGCTGATGGGAGGGCACAGGACAGACGTAGGTGCTGTGGGTGGGGTGGTGAAGATTTGCTCATGAGTAGCTATGTAATTAACAAATAGGTGTACAATGAAGCACTAGTTCATCGTTCAATATTCGTCGTTAATCTCACAATGTACATCAAATCCCAAAAATCTCATCTTTTTTATATCCAGATTGTATTTACAGTGATAGGTTCCAAAACTCCTGCAGCAACTAGAAACCCAATTGACTTCAATAAAAAAAAAATCTTGAATAGAATTGGAACCCCGAATTGTGGTAAATCATAAGATTGCCAGGATGGAAAATTGTGGGGAACAGTTCCCCACCACCACCTATTTTGGCTGAAAAAGATTAATCAATGACACTTCCTTAAATATATAGCGCATGCTGTAGAGAACTCCCATTTCCTGAAATGTGGTCGAGTAATTTTTTTAAATCGTGCTTGTGTACCACTGCCAACGCAGCAGCTTCGCCAAATGTCTTTGGCTATTCGCCAGTGATTGCATAAACTGTGCCCCCTAGTGTACGCAAACACTGAAATGCCAGTCCAATTTGTTTTTCAGAACTGTTTCAAAATCATCCCTCATTTACGGCAAAACAATATACGGAAATTCGCTATATGAGCAACTTTGCAGGAACTATATTTTCCGTATACGGAGTGGAAAGTAGGATTCGACATCCATAATTTCTTGAGGAATATTCATTCATGTATCTGTTGCGTATAAATGGGGTGCTTAAAAAAGGTTTTAACACTTATATGGGACTGTCGTTTCGAATGAGAATATGGATACACTGTAACATAATAATAAATGAATGTTAATAGCTTCAAAAAGTCAGTCTCCACTTGTTCGCCATCATTGTCAACACGTGGCCTGGAATCTTCTCCAGGTGCTCTCCAGAGCCCGGAGGCAGCAGCACATTTCTTGTGGTATTGTTGCAAATTCTCATTAGTGTAAAAAAAAAAGTAAGCACCTTATATTGACGGATGTCCATACATCCATTGCAAAAGTGACAGATATGACCAAATGGACAAGACCAAATCTACTCGGGCGATGTCATTTTTTTATTAAAAGCAATACTGCAAGGGAAGTCACTGTAGGAAGCAGGAGTTGCCAAACTCAGGAGGAAAAAAAAATCTTACGAGTTAAAGTTGTGAAACATCTCATATCCTCGATGTTCATATCCACAATTCAGTGTCCTACACAGCTCCGATAAGGTGTCCTGCTGTAATTGGTTAGCATTCAGAAATTCAGAGGTATAACTCTCTCGTGCTGGTGACATCAATTTGCTTTTGCTTGCTTAATGTACATTGTGTAGGTTTGTGAAAACATAAAAAAGGCAAGATTATTAGGGATCATAAATAGTTCTTTATTAAACAGATGTTTTCCTGCAGTAAAAAAACGAATCAAATCTGTGAAATACCCAAGCGACTGTGGTATTACCAAGCCAATCATGAAGTGTAAATTATGCAACATCAAATATCTTGTGTATGACCAGGGTGATCACCATATATTTACAGCTGGATCAGATGCACAAGCTTTCGATTGCGCACAATTCTGGTAATTATCCATGTTCATAAAATGTCCATGGTGTTCAATGCAACCTCTCTAAACCCTACCTTCCCATATCACATGTTTGATACCCTATCAGACGTTATGGTCAGGTAGCCAATGAAAATCTCTTCTTAGGGCAATCAGCCTCAACTCAAAATAAACTGAGCTGATAAAAATCCAGCCATGCACCCTTCACTGGTTTCTGATTTGCCTCTCAATAGAGGGCAGCATTGCCAAATGGACAAAAAAATCCACAATCCCTTGAAAACATTATTTGGCCACATGATGTAAATTTGATCCATCGTTAAGGTCTATCTCCAACACTCACTTTTGGAATTGTTATAATGGCAGTGGTGGTGCAGTGATTCGTACACTGTGTGTACAGTGTGACCCTTTCGAGTTAGAGGAAACTGACTGCAACCCTGGTTGTCATATTTGTGTTTGACCCAGGTAAAATACTTTTGGAAGCCCATAGGGTGGGGGGGGCATGTACATGTGCCCATGTTGTACATGCATACTGGACCACAATATAAATTATTATCATGATGTACAGGAGTCTTAGCAAGGGAAAATCTTTATCCCCGAGCATTAAGTATCCGCTAGCGATAAAGGTCACGACGAGCGGTGTGGGTGATGGTTCCTTTAGCTCATTTAAAAGAGATGAAACTATTTTGGTGTGAATTATTTGGAATATATCTCTTCAGAATAGATATACACAACCAGTGAGCTCTCTAAGCTGGTTCAATGAATGTCACAGTATTCAGTTGCTGGTGCACGTGTTGTTTTGTGGTTAAGATGTTGTGGGTTCAGAAGGCTGGTCTGATGCTCCCACAGGGGTCGCTTCTGCCTCTGTTTCAAGCTGAAAAGCAAACACACAAACGATTAACACCAGTGACGTCGATTGATGAATACATCTCATGCAATTGAATGACAGTACTTGAAGGTCAGTGTTGCTACCTGTCCAGAGACATAACGACAGAACACAAACCAGGACACTGTTTACAGTAAACTCTGACATAACACCAGGCACCAACACAAACCAGGACATAACCAGCAAGCCCTGACACAAGCCACGAATATTTTTTTCACCCAACTAATGACCAGACCCAGGTAACTCTTGCAAATTAGACTATCCTGGTCTCTTGGGTTTTCACCTGGTTAAACAAAATAAACTTTAAACTAACCCAATATGCAGCTTTGAAAATAATTCTTAGTACAAACCTCATGCTGACCTGAGATACAAACCAGAAAACAGACCAGGACACTGGCAGAACATAATCCCAGGGCACAACACTGACCTTAATTCAGCAAACAATGAAAGAATACGTGATGCATCCAAGGGCGTATGCCTAAGGTTTTAAGGCAAGATCAAGAGGCCATCATAATGAATGCTGCCAATGCCACCACACCTCACAATCACCACTTTCGTTCTGCCAAATCGCTCAGCTTCTGCAAAATGTATACCCTGCCCACAAGGGCCTTTCTAAAAATATCGTACCATTTGGCTTTAGAGCCTTCCCTTGGTCACCAGCATCTAGGAAACCACTCCAATGCTCGGTAAATTCCCTTCCTCCATCCTGTACATGTGCTCTACCCATGACCGCAACCTGTTCTTCTTCATAATTGCATCTTCAATGCTTTGTGTTTCCATGTTCTATTATGAACAGATACATTGTTGCCTATTCAATGACTAAAACCCTCAGCATAAACCAAAAATAGTCATTGATCAACCTTGGACAAAGGCTATATGCAAGTTCAAAACATAACCCAAAATAAGGGTGTTGGAGTAATGTGTGTCTATAACCCTGAGTATGTTGCGTACTTTGAGACCATGGGTTTTGATCACTGTGTTACGAGTTCTTGGGTTCCAATTGCTTTTTTTGTTTTGAGTTGACGACTTTGGTGTTCCTGTGTTATGGTATGTAATGTTGGTTCTGGGGGCTGTGTGTTGTAGGTTCCAGATTCAACATGTGGAATACCTTGCTGCCTTTTCGCCGCAGTACAATGCCATCTGCCAACAATGCTTTCCCAGTTTCCTCAAATAGATTCTCTTCAGGGTGATCCCCAGATGCCTGAAGATCCTCATAGCGCTGCACAAACCTACATCAAATCATCACGATCACCGCACATCAACAACCACACTTCTCCACGAACGAGGGCATAGACCTGTGATGCACCCACACAACCACACCAGAACCATATTTGAACAGCCACGAATTGCCACAATGATCAACCATTTGTCAATCCACTGCTGGATGAAGGCCTCCCAACATCGCGTCAGCAGTGGAGGTGATTTGACCACACTTCAAACAGCCATAGAAAATATACATTGGCAGTATCTCACCACAAGCACAATACAATTTAACATCAACGTACACCTTACTGATACACTGCCCACTTCAGCTGCAACATATGATGCTGATATCGGTGCAGTGCTACAACAAAGCATGAACGTTAACTTTACTTTTAAGTATTACCAAATTTCATGGCAATAAAATAGAATATTACCTCAATACGTTGCATATCGCCAACACAAACATCCATACCCCAACAGTCATATCATGCACACCTATCCCTTAATATGCATCATACAAAAATAATGCACACCAAACTACTGTGTAACAATGCAAAGCCAACACACAATGCTGCAACAATTCTGCAATGCAATCACACAAGCACATGACAATCAGTAATCTTCCAATATTAAGAGGCCACTGGAGCTAGGCAATTTTGAATCTAGATTGAAAACTCTTTCCTTTAGAACTGCTTTTTGCAGTTGGCTACGTACGTGCGAAAAAAGTTCAACATATATACATACATACATACGTATCATCTGTGGTCACATGAATAGCACACCTCACCTCTGTGAGAGCGACACAAAGTTGGGTCTGGTGAGGTCGTACCGGCCCGCAGTGTATGTCTGGAAAAATCGCCTGCATACGTAAACACGTAACATAAACATGCACGCACATGGGTCAATACATGCACAACACTACGTGCAAGAAAAATGTGACATCCAGACCAGCACATATGAACACACGATCACACATTCACATGTGGACTCTCACATACAGGCGTATGACTGTACAACAGTCTATGATGGAGTTTCCAGACAAAAGATTAACAAATCAGTCTCCAATGGGGGTGTTCAGCAATAGATTGCCAAGCCAGTTCCACGACAGGAACCATCGACAACACCGCACACCAGTCTCCGCTGAGATCTCTATACAAAGAACACCGATGAGGTGGCCTCTCGTGACGTCCTTGGCCAAAAGTCTGGCAGTCACAATCTTTATTTAGGCTGGATGCATCCGATGAGCTACGAAGCTCATAGCTCTATAATCTTTTTTCACGGATGCATTTAAGCAACAGACTTGACAAGATCATTGTGCAAAGGCGCCTCTAGGAGATCCGACTAATCAAATGGAATCTCAATATTCGTCCCAGAGGGGCGAGGGCGGGCGGACGTACGCGCGAACGGTGTCCTCGGCGTAAACGATGGGGCGCACGGGGTCCGGCTCGGGGCGCAGCTGTTCACGGTGCGCGACTTTGCGCTGCGAGCGCGTGGGCAGCAGTGGCGTCCACGTGCCCTGGTACTTGGGCTCGCGCTTCGGCGGGAAGGCAGCGTAGATGTCGTACCACAGTGGCCTGTCCGCCTCCTTGACCACCTGGGCACGCATTAGGTCGCGCACCCTGCGTTGCACACAGAAAGACTTCAACTTTTTTTGTGTTTTGTTTTAACTTTGCCAAGGAAGGCGTGTAGCTCTTCATCAGAAGCGACCTGGCCACAAACGATAGCTCAAGTGGCTTATCACGTGGGCATTTATTGCGGGCCAAACACTCTATAGACGCACGTTTCTAAATGTGGAGGAAATAACGGGAGGACCCGGAGAAAGATCCACACGACCACGGGGAGAACATGCAAAACTTCAAATATACGGGGCGTCAGGGTCGGGATGCAACCCACAAACTCCTGCATACCAGGCGAGGTGGTTAACATCTCGCCAACGCGGCACCTCAATGTGTTGCTCTGTTTCATTACTTACGTACGTTCAAAAAACTGGCAATAATTTAACGTAGGAAACCAATTTAATATATCCTCCGTTATCGACAATACATTAACTTAATTCATGTCCTTACACACATACACACAGGCACAACAACCGCCGTTCATCACGGAGCTTGTACCATGCTAGGTGCGTACTTCTCTGGCTCTTCCGGCAAAGTCACGTAGGTATACCTATGGATTCATGCAGTCACGAAAGCTTCCAATCTAGAATGCTAGGTGCACTTTGAGGCCACGTGAAATGTCGAAGGCTCCCTGGAAGGTCACGGAACAGACCTCGCTGCCATGGGTTGACTGAGATGACCCGACCTGTTTCCTACTGTGCTTTAGCCACCCGGCGCTCCGCTCGTTGTTGTGAGCGTCGCTCGTTGTTGTGAGCGTCGCTCCTCCGCCCTCCGTTGTTGTTGCTGGGAGGGCGACTACCTCCAACTGGCCAGAAGCGGCGTCCTTCACGAGCCTCCTCCACAGAGGCCGATCTCGACACCGCCGGTACCGGTCGTCGGCAAGTCCCATCAGCTCTCTCCACGTCCTCCTGTACCACATCACTCCATCTATTCTCTAGTTAGTCCCGAGCCCGTTTAGCCCCCCCCCTCTATCCAGCCAAACAGAAGCTGCTTGGGCATGCGGGCTGCATGACCTATCTCAAGGATCCGTGAGCTCCTCACACAAATCCAGTCTATTTAAAGCCTCGCCTGAACGTTTCAAACCGGCGCAGAATATTCCTTTGGATGATTCCACGTTTGCCAAGCGTAGGTACGGGGACCAGGGCATAACTTTGTCCCGAGAAAGAGGAAGCTTCCGTGTGCTTCGCCGGACCACAGGCGGGCGGGCGGGCGGGCAGCCAACCTCCGAACGAATTCGAAAGGCTGGCCACATTCACAACGCTGCGCGCGCGTGAATTTCCCGACAAATCGGGCACAAGTGCGGGGTTCGCGAGAGAGGCGTCTTCATCTCTCCGGCGCGCCTATCGCAATCGCGAGGAGAACCGTTCTTGCTTTCGAGCGGCGAACGACGCCCGCCGAGCGAGGACGCGCTCACCGCTGCGCCACCGCTCCCACGTGTTTGGGGAGGAGGGGAGAGGAGGAGGGGGGGGTCACGTGACCCGGTGACCCTGAACGCCGCGGCCTAAGGCAGGAGGAGGCGGCGGCGGCGGCAGTGGTCGGTCGCGCTCACAGAACCCGCGACGAGCGGTGGCGGCAGCAGCAGCAGCCGCGGCGGCTAAGAGCGGCGCGACCACGACGACGGCGGCGCCGCGGGAGCGCGACAACCGCGAGCAGAGGAGGAGGAGAGGAGGAGGAGAGGTGGGGGCGCACCGCGAGAAGATGGTGCCGTGACGCTCGATGCGAGTCAGCCCCGCCATGATGTAGTGAGGATGGTGGCAGTTGAGGGGGGGTGGGTGATGTCACCCCCTAGCCCCCCACCGTTGACGTGACGTCATCCATCGAGTTAATGTTACCGGTGTAGTGACGTCATGTCGTTATTTGGGACCGTACAGTAATGGTTTAAAACGTAAGCTTTCGCGATCAATATCCGTAATAAAGGTGTTCTTTTTTTTGGGGTGGAGGGGGAGGGGAGAGGCGCAGTTGGTGGAGGTTAGATCGCGTAAATATAAATGTGTCGTTAACCCGCCACCACCCGACACAGCCAATGAGTAAGGTTTGTGAGGTAAACATTACGTGCCAATTCGTTACGACTTCAGCACACCGGCGTGTTGGAGAGTAAAACGCACAACATTTACAATTTGAGAGTACCGTGATGTTTTGGTTGGTGATTACAACAACCAGCTTCATCAAAAAAGCGATTTTGCCCGATGATGCTGGTTGTAATACTTTGACATTTATTGTTTGGAGTGTTTTTTTTAATAATTATTTTTTGATTTACTGAAGGGTGTATTTGTTACATATTAGCGCCTACTAGGAAACAATACGCACATATATATAAAACTTAATCCGGATGTGATTCTTATCAGGCCTCATGGTGTTAAACTGTGCGGTCTGCAGCTATTATTCGCTGTGGCAATGCGCGCTATAAAGATGGGCTATTGCCCGAAACGTCGCCTATATTATATTTACGTTCCGTTTTAAGGCTCGCGTTATGAACGAACGTGTTGTGTTGTTTTGTAATTTGTGATTTGTTGCACCACTGCCAAACGCACGATCACCAGACGTGTCGTTGGTAATTTCGCGCCTCCGATTAGCACGGTTTTTGCTACGTACGGTGCGAAAGAAGTTCCACATACAGTGCCCTGCAATATGTTCATGTAACGGGTGAAAAGCACCGGTCAAGCAGCTTGCTGTTGTTCGTGTGGTGGTGGTGGTTGTTGTTGTTGTCGATGGTTGAGATATATAGAAATATAGCAACGCAGCTGGGTGGCACTTTGTATGTATCTATTTAAAACTTATTTCGCACCGTAAGTAGCCAACAGCGCGAATCTTAATCGATCTTAATCGGCTCAAGGCTCCCACAAATGACGGCGACGAGACGTTAACTACCTTTGCCCGCAATGCGGGAAGGGTGTGGGTTCGATCCCGACTCTGAGGCCTTTATATTATGATTTTGCGGTGCCTCTCTCACGTCGATTTTTTTTCTCCAAGTCCTCCGGTTTTTTCCCCTCCACATTTAGCATCAGCATCACGCGTTTAGAGTTGATTTGAAGCTTTCGTGACTGCAGGAATCCCACACTCTACGTGACTTTACCGAAAAAAACAATCACTTCGTTGAGCGATCATTTGTGGCCAGGTCGCTTCTGAAAAAATAGATACAGTATATAGCTCAGTGGACTTTACCTGGTCAAGTAAAAAATATAATTTAGTTTACAATACCGAGCCTTGTGTGTGGGCCATCCACATTCTGAATCACTCCCTTCTCATCTATACAGGACAGAATATCTACATTTCTATATGTGATTCAGCTCAAGACGCCCATAAACCCCGATGCCTCTGTGGCCATCCCCACTGTGAAAACAGGTGCCGTTCCGTGCACCAGCGTCGAGGTTTTTATGTCGCCTTTTCCTAATCTTTGGTCACGTTTTTCCATTCCCCTTTCCATCCTATTCCCATTCTTTGTCTTCTCTCTTTAATTTCCAGTTCCTGGTTAATTTTCCATACATATCGTTGACTCTGCTGGTGCCTTTACCGTGCGTACCACGGATACAAGATTGCTAGTTCAACCCAATAATAGTCACGTTGCTGCTGTGATTGAGACGTTCTAGTCGTGCGATTGTAGTCGAGTTGTCGCGGCTGTGTTGCTCAATATATTCTTTAGTCGTTCTTGAAAAATGCTCAATGTTTGCATGTAATCGTGACCCTGAATCACGAAAACGATCCTGTAGTTTAAAAATCCACTGCTGGATGAAGGCCTCCCCATCCCTCGCACTGAAACGATTCACATAGCACCTGCACACAAGCCTTTCATTACTCCATCTCTGCGATTGACGTAGTTTTGGGCACGGTCCCTCCTTTGCCACTAAGTAGTTATTTTCACCCACTGGCCATTTATCCCTTCTGGCAGCAACATGTTACGCCCAAGCCCACATATTTTACTTAAGTCAAGATTAAGTCTTTAACCTGCGTGTTCTTGAATTCACGTGTTCCTCTTTCTACAATCCCAAGAATGCACAGCTCCATGCTTGGCACACTTTTGAGCTTTTGCTCCACATTATTCGTCAGTGTTCATGTTTACGATCCATGCCATATCAGGCAGTATGCCTTGCTTAAAACAAGTAATTCAGATACAGTAAAACCTTGGATTGCGAGCATAATTCGTTCCGGAAACGTGTTTGTAATCCAAAGCACTCGTATATCAGTTGTGATCACGTGACGCTCGGCAGTACAAAGCGTCTATACGTACTACTACTCGTATTGCAAGACCTCGCTCGTTTATCAAATTAATATTCATGTTAAAATTTTGCTCGTCTTGCAAAACACTCGCAGACCAAGTTACTCGCAATCCAAGGTTTTACTGTATTAGTATGTTCCTAAATATCAAGTTTAGCTTTTCAAATTCACTCCAATCTGCTGTCGTTCACCTCTTAATTTGATCCCAATCCACTTTCGGTATTTGCTCTAGGTACTCATTTGTTGTTTTCCAGTTGTGCCTTTACACAGTTATCTCCCAAATGTTTAGCAAACTTGTACATGTTATTTAAGAATATAACATCGTCTAATTTATTATTTTTGTAAAATCCGTGCACTCGTAGGTTATGATTAAGAGTGTTGCATATCTGACCACATATCGGCCCTGACCAATTAAGCGCCCCCACCCAGTGCAGAATTTTTGCACGGTCTGTCATGTTCTTGAAATGTTTACAAATCTGACTTTTTCACATACATGGTATTCTTAATCTCTCCTACATCCACTTATAAGGTAAAGCATCTTCCTATGTTTAAAGTAGTTTGTGCTTTACTTTTCTCCAGGAATATTTTTGTATGCCTATTTGTGCATGACGTAAAAACATTTTCAGCGTAATTTTCTATACTTGCATATTCAACATTTTTCCACGGTAAAACCTCAGATAGTCGGATTTTGCATTTAGCTGGAATAGGTGGTCAATGAAAAAAATAAACTAATAAAAATGTAAAGAAAATAATATAACTGAATCATTTACATTAAATATGCAGTGACATTATTTTCAACCTGCACGAGTCTATTTCAAACATACACTATATCACTAGGTCTCGTTGACTAGACTAAAATATATTTATAACATGGTCTATAAATTTTGATTTAAAGCTTTCGTGACTGCCGTAATTCATATTCTTAGCTCTTTCGGTAAAGTCACGTTGAAGGGAAGCAATAAAATAATAAAATATATATAAAACAATAAAAATTCTCACGACGTTTCGACCATAACACAAACGGTCGTCATCAGGTGTGAAAAAACCAACGGCAAGAAACATTTGAAAGAAGTGTCGGTTCGCATTAATTAATTTATTTTTAAACGGCGTATTTATTTATAAAAAATGTCAGCGCCACGCGCAGCGATTTGGCAGTTTATTTAGAAGGACTAGTCCATCTATGTTCTGAAAAGTGGGGGGAGACGAAAAATTAATGTATGCTGTCTGAAAGCCACCGTAAGCGTGAACAATCAATTAAGACCTGAAATGGTTTATCAAATCCTTCCAATGATTGCTAAGCCAGAATCCATCTTCTCGGTTGAAATTGTCTCTGTGCTTGTATATGTGGATAGCCTCATGAACGAATCTCTCATGGTAGCCAGATGGCTTACAAAGAACCTCTGTCTTGGAAAAGTCAATGTCATGTGAGCCTACTGAATTATAACAATGATCTGCCACGGCCGAGGTGTTGGTCCTACCGTGTTTAAGGTCTGCTTTGTGTTCACGAATGTGGTCCGAGACATGGCGTTTGGTTTCTCCAATGTAACTACTACCACAGAGGCAACTTAGTTTGTAGACACCAGGGTACTGTATGTTCGGAATCACATCTTTTACAGACGGAACCAGATCACGGATTTTATGTAATGTGTTGAAACGGACCTGGATCTTGTGCTTATTCAAGATTTTGGAGATCTTTTTTGTGATCCCCGCAATGTAGAGTAAAGTGATGGTTTTGAAAGGCTCCTCAAGAGGGTCCTTCTTCATGGTTTGAGTGATAGCTTTGCGGATTGTATAGTCGGAGTAACCATTAGCCTTAAGAGCTTGGTGTACGTGCTTGAGTTCACTGCATATGTGTTCCTGGTCAGATATGCATTGGGCTCTATGGTACAGTCTTGATGAGATAATTCTTCTGTGATGGATGGTGGTGGGAATCCGGTTTCAGATAAGCATCCGTATAGGTAGCTTTCCTGTAGACAGAGTGGCTCATTGAACCATCAGGTCTCTTTTTTATTAGGACATCCAAAAAAGGTAGCTTGCCATCTTTTTCGACTTCCATGGTAAATCTGATGGCTGGGTGTATGGAATTGATGTGGTCGAAGAATTGGTCTAGAGCAGGCCGGCCATGTCGCCAGATGACAAACGTGTCATCCACGTACCTCTTCCATAAGGTTGGGCGCAGAGTGGCAGTCTGGATGGCGTCAGTCTCAAATTTCTCCATGAAAATGTTAGAGAAATTTGAGACTGACGCCATCCACACTGCGACTCTGCGCCCAACCTTATGGACGAGGTACGTGGATGACACTTTTGTCATCTGGCCACATGGCTGGCCTGCCCTAGACCAATTCTTCGACCGCATCAATTCCATACACCCAGCCATCAGATTTACCATGGAAGTCGAAAAAGATGGCAAGCTACCTTTTTTGGATGTCCTAATAAAAAAGAGACCTGATGGTTAAATGAGCCACTCTGTCTACAGGAAATCTACCCATACGGATGCTTATCTGAAACCGGATTCCCACCACCATCCATCACAGAAGAATTCTCTCATCAAGACTCTGTACCATAGAGCCCAATGCATATCCGACCAGGAACACATAGGCAGTGAACTCAAGCACGTACACCAAGTTCTTAAGGCTAATGGTTACTCCGACTATACAATCCGCAAAGCTATCACTCAAACCATGAAGAAGGACCCTCTTGAGGAGCCTTTCAAAACCATCACTTTACCCTACATTGCAGGGATCACAAAAAAAGATTTCCAAAATCTTGAATAAACACAAGATCCAGGTCCGTTTCAACACATTACATAAAATCCGTGATCTGGTTCCGTCTGTAAAAGATGTGATTCCGGAGATACAATACCCCGGTGTCTACAAACTAAGTTGCCTCTGTGGTAGTAGTTACATTGGAGAAACCAAACGCCATGTCTCGGACCGCATTCGTGAACACAAAGCAGACCTTAAACACGGTAGGACCAACACCTCGGCCGTGGCAGATCATTGTTATAATTCAGTAGGCTCACATGACATTGACTTTTCCAAGACAGAGGTTCTTTGTAAGCCATCTGGCTACCATGAGAGATTCGTTCATGAGGCTATCCACATATACAAGCACAGAGACAATTTCAACCGAGAAGATGGATTCTGGCTTAGCAATCATTGGAAGGATTTGATAAACCATTTCAGGTCTTAATTGATTGTTCACGCTTACGGTGGCTTTCAGACAGCATACATTAATTTTTCGTCTCCCCCCTCCTCTTTTCAGAACATAGATGGACTAGTCCTTCTAAATAAACTGCCAAATCGCTGCACGTGGCACTGACGTTTTTTTATAAATACGCCGTTTAAAAATAAATAAGTTAATGCGAACCGACACTTCTTTCAAATGTTTCTTGCCGTTGGTTTTTTCACACCTGATGACGACCGTTTGTGTTATGGTCGAAACGTCGTGAGAATTTTTATTGTTTTATGTATTATTTTATTGTTTCCCTTCAACGTGACTTTACCGAAAGAGCTAAGAATATAACATGGTCTATAGTTGACTCGACCAGGAAGGAATCTCGATTTAAAGCTTTCGTGACTGCAAGGATTCATCTTCTTTGGTTCTTTCGGTAAAGTCACATAGAATGAGAATAAAATAATAAGATAAAACAATAAAATTATCATGACGTTTCGGCCACAACACAAGTGGCCTTCTTCAGGTGAAAGGAACAAACCTGTCGGGACGACAGGGCTAGAATGAACGCTGCTAAGATTCGCAGCGTCTTTTAAGCTGGTTGAGAGAAGTGAGGCACCTTGACAAAGGGGTTTACATATCAAACAGGAGAATTTAGCATTGAAACAGTTGAGGGATTAGCTTGTGACTGGTCACAGAAATAGCTATGTTAAAGTCAAAGCCTACACATCCACAGAGGCACCTCGTACATGGACGCCAAACGGGCTGCAACAACTCAACTATCATACAGTAAACCGATGTAAAAAAACACACCTAAGTCTAAATTACATCAATATAATAAATGTACTCAATATATTCTTCAATAAGCAGAGCTATTAACAGCAACTGGGTATACACTACACGGTTTACTGTATAATAGTTGAGTTGTTGCAGCCCCTTTGGCGTCCATTTACGAGGTCCCTCTGTGGATGTGTAGGCTTTGACTTTAACAAAGCTATTTCTGTGACCAGTCACAAGCTAATCCCTCAACTGTTTCAATGCTAAATTTTGCTATTTGATATGTAAACCCCTTTGTCAAGGTGCCTCACTTCTCTCAACCAGCTTAAGACGCTGCGAATCTTAGCAGCGTTCATTGTAGCTCTGTCGTCCCGACAGGTTTGTTCATTTCACCTGAAGAAGGCCACTTGTATTGTGGCCGAAACGCCGTGAGAATTTTATTGTTTTATCTTATTATTTTATTCTCATTCTACGTGACTTTACCGAAAGAACCAAAGAAGAACAGGAAGGAATCGGCAACTTGCGGCTTTGGAGCCGCATGCAGCTCTTTCAGGACTGTTTTCGTGATGCAATGTATGTATTTCACATGCATTGCGGCTCTTGAAATATTGAGTTTTGTAACGAATTAAAAAAAAAACATGGCTCGTTATTGTTTTCCAACCCCTAGACGAAACCATGTTATATAGTGTACGTCAAAAATATGGATAAATAGTATTTAAAGTGTATTACATCTAACTAGATTCGACGCTTTCGTGACTTGCAGGAATTAATCTTTGGTTCTTTCGGTAAAGTCATGTAGAAAGAAAATAAATAGAATACGTTTCGATTGGAATACAAGCAACCATCATCAGGTACAAATTAATGATAAAACAAAACCCCACCTGGTTGATTACGTTCTTCCAAAGATTGCTAAATTTGAGAAAGAGACAAAACATAGACACGGAGACACACAGACACACAGAGGGAGACTCACACACAGACACACATAGGCACACAGAAAGATAACGTCTGTGTCGAGGCCTTAAATCGAGAGAGGGGTGTGACAGAGGGGGAGTTGTGTGGAATTCCTGCCCATAGGGGATGGACGAGCTGGACAGTGTTTATTTGTATTACATTTCCCTATTTCAGTGGTGGGGGTTACTCGGAGGGGTAGTGGAGGAACCAATTGACGGAGTTAAGTACAGTATTGTACTTTGCAATGCACTTAATGATAGAGGTAGTGGAGAGGGGAGGGGTTATCGGGGTTGGTGTATGAATGGTGGGAGATGATGGGGACCAACGTACCGAACCGACCGACAGAAAACGATACACGGGACACATACAGCCAGTACTTTGAGTTTTTTGGTTTATCGAGTAAAATGCACACATTTAACATATAGTGAGGAAAAAAAGTATTTGATCCCCTGCTGATTTTGTACGTTTGCCCACTGACAAAGAAATGAGCAGTCTATAATTTTAATGGTAGGTTTATTTGAACAGTGAGAGACAGAATAACAACAAAAATCCAGAAAAACGCATGTCAAAAATGTTATAAATTGATTTGCATTTTAATGAGGGAAATAAGTATTTGACCCCCTATCAATCAGAAAGATGTCTGGCTCCCAGATGTCTTTTATACAGGTAACGAGCTGATATTAGGAGCACACTTAAAGGGAGTGCTCCTAATCTCAGCTTGTTACCTGTATAAAAGACACCTACCCACAGAAGCAATCAATCAGATTGCAAACTCTCCACCATGGCCAAGACCAAAGAGCTCTCCAAGGATGTCAGGGACAAGATTGTAGACCTACACAAGGCTGGAATGGGCTACAAGACCATTGCCAAGCAGCTTGGTGAGAAGGTGACAACAGTTGGTGCGATTATTCGCAAATGGAAGAAACACAAAAGAACTGTCAATCTCCCTCGGCCTGGGGCTCCATGCAAGATCTCACCTCGTGGAGTTGCAATGATCATGAGAACGGCGAGGAATCAGCCCAGAACTACACGGGAGGATCTTGTCAATGATCTCAAGGCAGCTGGGACCATAGTCACCAAGAAAACAATTGGTAACACACTACGCCGTGAAGGACTGAAATCCTGCAGCGCCTGCAAGGTCCCCCTGCTCAAGAAAGCACATATACATGCCCGTCTGAAGTTTGCCAATGAACATCTGAATGATTCAGAGTACAACTGGGTGTAAGTGTTGTGGTCAGATGAGACCAAAATGGAGCTCTTTGGCATCAACTCAACTCGCCGTGTTTGGAGGAAGAATGCTGCCTATGACCCCAAGAACACCATCCCCACCGTTAAACATGGAGGCGGAAACATTATGCTTTGGGGGTGTATTTCTGCTAAGGGGACAGGACAACTTCACCGCATCAAAGGGACGATGGACGGGGCCATGTACCATCAAATCTTGGGTGAGAACTTCCTTCCCTCAGCCAGGGCATTGAAAATGGGTGGTGGATGGGTATTCCAGCATGACAATGACCCAAAACACACGACCAAGGCAACAAAGGAGTGGCTCAAGAAGTAGCATATTAAGGTCTTGGAGTGGCCTAGCCAATCTCCAGACCTTAATCCCATAGAAAATCTGTGGAGGGAGCTGAAGGTTCGAGTTGCCAAACGTCGGCCTCGAAACCTTAATGACTTGGAGATCTGCAAAGAGTGGGACAAAATCCCTCCTGAGATGTGTGCAAACCTGGTGGCCAACTACAAGAAACGTCTGACCTCTGTGATTGCCAACAAGGGTTTTGCCACCAAGTACTAATTCATGATTTGCAGAGGGGTCAAATACTTATTTCCCTCATTAAAATGCAAATCAATTTATAACATTTTTGACATGCGTTTTTCTGGATTTTGTTGTTATTCTGTCTCTCACTGTTCAAATAAACCTACCGTTAAAATTATAGACTGATCATTTCTTTGTCAGTGGGCAAACGTACAAAATCAGCAGGGGATCAAATGCTTTTTTCCCTCACTGTATGTACACAATATTTTATTTTTGTTACGTACGGCAGTGATATGGACGATCAATAGCGTGTTCTGTTTCAGAACACGCTATTGTGTGCGGGCGTCATGATCCAAGTTTGAAAAATAATCTGCAAGTTACTCAATTGGAATATACATAGCAATCATCACTCCCTCCTACAAGCATTTGGTAGATCCTTCTGAAAAAGTCAAGATTCAGCAAGGCTTTCCTGTGTAAACAAGCCTGATCACAATAAATAAAACCAGAGGTTTTCATTAAATTACGTGGCAAGCCGGACGTTTCAGCTAACCGAACCAGGGCCCCCCGTATTAGTCCAGCTAGTCGGAGTGTTTTTGTACCTCAGTCCCCAGCGGATCAGATACGAGATATTGTTTCATATAACATTTTGCAGGGTGCATGTGTACAGGTGTTGTGGTATAATCACGATGTCAGTTTCTCATAAATTGTGTTTAATTGTATTTTACACGTATATCTTTTGTTGTGTTTTGCAATACTTCCGGTATTAAAGATGACTTATTTGCTTAATTGCAGTTCACTCAACATAAAAAGGGCAATTAATCTTGCATCCCAAAAAAGGGTGATACGTATTTTATATATCATGTAAGACTGGAAATTCCATTGTTTCTGCCATCATATTAAACAATATTCTTATCCATAGTAAAACTATTAATCTACTTGCAACAACCCAACATGATGTCATGGAATTGCTATATTACAAATCTGGCTAAGGAGGTATCATAGCTAGTTTTATTTTATAACAAAGCCTTTTTCTTTACTCTGAACTGTTTGAATCACAAATTTGAATGGGAAAAATTGTCATATATGGAGTAAAGCATCCAGATCCTACTTCACTATACTTGATAGATGTTATACAGCAGGTTGATTTAATGATCCAGTCACTCGCTCACCGGCGGTCAGTCACCATAGTATCACTCTTGCTACGACCGTTACTGTTTTGTGGATTTCACTCAGGGATTCCTATACCCATCTTGAGGATTAAACCTACTTGCCTGTTCAACCACCATACATCCAGACTGTGTTCGACTTCCATACTATGGCTCAAACCACTTCTCTTTCTGCTTCTTCCAGTGCACTGGTCAACTTCGGAAATCCCACTCGTCCTTATAACCTTGCTAAATTCACTTCTAAAGTTAACTGTTATCTCGTATAACTTTGACAGTGCTGTCTGTTGAAGACTGCTTGACATTTTGGGTCTTTGCGCCTGTGCCAGCAACTGTTGTTTAACAACAAAAAAACCTGCGTTAAGTCTTAGAATCATTAAAACTTTACAATCCAAAATGCTTTGTTTAGACATGCTGTCAGTTACACAAAATGAAAACTACCATATTCCCTATCATTTTCTCCTCCTTATTTTAAAGCAAAAGTTGGGCATTGCATCTTATAATTCGGTAGATGTTACCAGATGTATAACTTTATTGACACCGGGTGCAAGTTTGGGGTGCGAGTTTATGGTATCAGTGAACGCTGTGTGCTAACCACCACTCCCACGTGTTCGCTCCTATATAAGTATGTGGTGCATCTATTTTCCAGAGTACTTTATCCAGAACACGCGTTACTACAATAGTCAAGGCTTACTTTAAGTTGTGATGCAAGAAAAGAAGCATGTTTAAGTGTTCATGAGACAGCTGCGATTTAAACGGTGTGACAATTTGTCCCGGTGTGCTGAATGCTTGCTCAGATGGTACGCTGGTGGCAGGGATGCACAGATACTTCTCAGCTGCCTTTGACAGCAAGGGAAAGTCAATACAACGAACGGACCACCAACGCAGAGGGTCACTTTCAGCATTATATAGAGGCTCAGAAATGTAGTGGTGGATCTCTTTCCTCACTCTGCTTGCTAATGAAGCACCGTCATCAGCGTCAGTGCCTTCTTTATGAAGTTGGTTGGCGGCCGTAATCTTTTTCAGTATTGCCCCAAGTTTGTTAGTTTTGGCTCCGGTTGCGCCAGGCACTTCTTCTTTCACAGTAGAGGTAGTCACATTAGCAGAAGCTCCTGCTGAGCTGGCACCGGATTCTAGTTTTGTAGACGTGGCAGCACTTTGTGTTGTGAAAATGTTTTCTTCCACTGCGCTGATGCATTCCATCAAATCCACGGTGACAGATGGTAAATCTGTTACAAAGTCACTCTTGAATCGAGGATCTAGAAATGAGCACACATCGAGAATCTTAACAACGTTGTCACTGGCATAGCAAGACTTGAGTTCACCAGCGATGCACGTCTTTAAGTCTCTCGCCAAGCTGGTGTCACCGTACTTTTCCCCCAATATGTCATTCAGGATGTGGTGTAATACTGGTCGCAAGGCAGAAACAGTGACATATTTTTCAGAGGCCAATGAGTCTGTGAACTCGTGCAGTGGGCCGAGCACCGCTGCCAGGTCTTCAAGTATTGCAATGTCAGTATCCATTGGATTAAGATGCAAGTTTCCTTGGTCTGCTGACAACACAGCGCGCACAGGTTGCCGCTGTTCCAGAAGTCGGGCCACCATTTCGTATATGCCCCCCCACCTGGTTGTTGTGTCTTGAATAAGGGTTTGCTGCTCCATTCCCAGCTCAGCTTGTTTCGTCGTCAATTCCCTCTTCTTCTTCCAGCTCCTATTGAAGGCACTTACCACGTTACGACATAAGTTCACTGCCGACTCCACAATCTCGATCTTCAGAGACTTGTGAACGGCCAAGTTTAGGTTTTGGCCAAAGCAGCCCAACCACTGCAATTTCATCCGCTCACTGAATGCCTTTTTCATGCTGGTAGCACTTTCTGTGATGACGCTGCTCAGTTTGAGGACATTTAGCCTCCACTCTTGCAGCATTTCTTGGAAAGCTTCTGCAATTTGCATGCCGCTGTAATCCTCGGGTATGTAGCATGTATCCAAGCAGTGTGACTCGAGCTTCCATTCACCGTCTGCTGTTACCCTGATGTAGTGCACTGTCAGACTCATGTAGGGCTCCCCTTTCCCAGTGCAGCCCACCCAGGTGTCAGTTGTGACAGAGAACCAGCAGGCAGAATCCAATGACTGCTGGACCTTGGCCTTTGTTTCATTGTAAAGTTCTGGTACTGCCTTTGTCGTGAAAAAGGTTCTGCCAGGCATGTCATACTTAGGATTCAGCTTGGAGACAAGCTGCTTAAAACCAGGCATTTCAACTGTGCAAAAAGGTTGCATGTCTTTAGCAAGGAAGTAGGACACAGCCTTATCCAAAGCTTTGGCCTCTTTTGATTCACGATTCAACTTCTTAGACCTTGTCCCTTCAATAGTCTCAGCAAATGACAGTGGAATGGATCTAGGAGTAGCAGGGGTGGAGCTTGGTGAAACAAAGGAAACACCAGCAGATGATGATGCTTCTGTATGCAGTGCTGGGTGATATTCACGCAAATGAGTCATCATGTTTGATGTGTTACCAGCCTTGTTGGATACTGCAACCAAACACGTTCGGCAAATTGGCCATCCAGTATTAATAAGGCAGCCCTTGTCATCTTTCTGGTAGCCAAAATATTCCCAGACAGCTGATTTTATTCGTTTCTCTGGCGGAAAGAGCAAAATGTCAACATCTGCTGTTGATGCCGACTCCATTTTGTGTATTGTTACTGGTGACGAAAACGATGACGGGTCACGTAAACGTTGGGCTGTCAATCACTCGATGTTAGGGTAGAAGGGGGGGGTGGGGATTTTTTGGCTTAGCGGCAGGGAAACACGGAAGCTAGAAGAGAGGGGGGCAGTAGTCCAACACAGCCCGGGATGAAGCAACCAGGGTGCAGCACCAGCCAGTGAAAGCACCAGTGAATCCCAGGGCAACCACGTGGGTCCAACGACCTGCGTCAGTGACAACAACAAAAAAACAACAATCAATGGGTATAAGACTGATATTGTTTTAGAACTACAGATATCTGGCTCGTTAACATTTATTTCGATGTAAATATTTGGTTTAAAAAAAAAGACAATGACGATATATCACAATACGCTTTGTTGTTGTTGTGACGTTCCGAGTTGACGGTGCGCTGCGTTTTCCCAGTGTTGACTTAACAATCGCCATTCGCCACTTAGTGGCGGTGCCAGGCTAGGTACACTGAGGCCACGTGAAATGTGGAAGGCTCGCTTGCTGGCACGTCGACTCGTTGCCATACATTTAAGCGCCGTTAAAAGTCGACAACACCTCCCCACTACTTTTATGACCAACGATTACCGCGATATAATTTACCACAAGATACAACAATATAAATGACCACGATAAGACAATTGTCGGGATGTTTACCCCATAACTTTGCATCTCACAGATTGTAAAAAAAATATATTTTTTTATCGTTTTCCTGCTTCTTGCATGCGTTGCCAGTACAGATGATTCAAACGTTCAATCGCTATTATTTGATCACGATCCTGCCATAATACGTGTAATCGTTACCTGTACAATATATTAACGCACACGTACACGAGAAATACTAAAAAAATATTTACAGAAAATCCCGACAATGGTGTCACAACCGGCCATGCCTCTATTACTCCGGCAAAGAAAAAAAATTACCTCCCAACGCGGCATTTAAGAATTGCTTCCGCAAAATAGCGGCATCCTCTGGCTCAGCGAGATACGGCGATTTAAAAAAAATAAAAATCTTAAATCAGCCGCGATAATCGCGATATTACGATAATTTTAAGGAGGGAGGGGGGAAACACTGGGCGATACGATTATCGTCGCATCGTATCGCCATATTGCCCAAACCCTCCAACAACACTGCCGCGTCCGCCTCTGTGTCTCGCCGCTCGTGTGGTGGACTGGATGTCAACACACGCTTGTCGCGGCGTTTGCGATGTTACTTATTGTCCCGCGTGGTTGCTTGCTCGCTCGCTCGTCCGCGGCGAATTCGCGACCGCCTCCGCTGCCGCCGCCTCGATGGAGTTCAAAAACACGCGGCCACCCCCCAAGGGCCCGCCGGGTTCCCGCGATTTCGCGTCGATTCAACTCGACCCGCGATTCTCGGCTGGTTAGAACCGATGTTTGTAAACTCGACACAGTTGACGCGTTTTTTAAATTTTTTGAACGTTGAGCTTGCTCCTTCGCGTCACGTGTCTCTGGCATGTCTGCGAGCTCACGATGGTTGCCGATCGACCGAGTTAACTTCGATGGCAAAACATTCAGTAGGATGCGAGAATCGCGATATGTAATTTTATTGGAATCGAGGGAATCGAATCGTTAGAGGTGGATGGAAGGGTGGGGCAAAGGACGAGGGGTGGGGGCCGGAAATTAATCTAGGGGGGAGTGGCAGGTCAATGGAAAGTATTTTGATAAGTTATACCAGTTATGATTTACGTGCTATTGGAGAAGGTTCATTTCCCGAAACATCGCCAATTTTTGGTGATCTTTAAGGCTGTTGACGAATCTGTTGATTTTTTTTGTAACAGTGAAGAGATTGAAGTGAAGAGGGAGCTTGAGGGGGAATGGGGGTGGGAATCAAGGTTAACGTTTATTTTTAGAATCAGAGTTTTTATTTATCTTGGAGAAATCTGATAAGCCGTGAAGCTCCTTTTCACACATGTCCAGTAAGGGCGGGTCAGAAAGTTACAACAGCATAGGTGAGAACAACTGAATAAACCAGGATAGTCTTAATTGCAAAATTGACCTGGGTACCGACTGACAATCTCAAAACAAAGAAAGTATAGCAATTAAGCAAATATAAATCAGCACTAAAACAGTATCACATGAGAACTATAAATGATTGCACAAATATAAAAAAATTGTTTAATGCATAATAGAATCCCTCTAATGTAAGTCAGCTTGGGAATATTATTTTAGACTGATCAAAATACATTTGCCAATAAAATTACAGAAACATTCAACAAATATAAGGTGGGTCTTTATACCAATATATGTCAGAGAAGGATGTATGCCAAAATCAATTGCGGGGTTAAGTTTTCATAAAGAATCAACAGCTTAGCATTACATTGTGACTTAGGTGGAAGAGTGAGCATGGACATGTTTGAATCTAGAATTCCAGATGTTGGGGACATTTACAGAGAATGAGTGAGAACCAGTTGAGTTTTTCCCTTGGTACAATGCACTTCAGTGCTGTGGTTCGTCTAAGATTTTGAGGATTTTGGTCATGCATAAACACTTTGGATAGGTAAGGGACTGAGTTATGTGTGTATGCATTAAATATGAACTTGTCCAATGAATTTCTTCTCGAGTTCAAAGTGGGTGATAACTGGTCTTGGGGTATAGATCACAGTGATAGTAGTTTGTAAGATAAAACATAAGGAAGTATAAGATATAGCACAGTGTTTAACTCATCCAGAGTGGTTTTAGAGGCTTATTCGTATACGATGTAGGCATAGTCTAGGATAGGCATAACGGAAGTAGCTATACAATGTTTCTGTGAAGAACATGAAAAGCAGGATCTTAAGTTTTTAATTCAAATGTTATATATGTTTGAAGTCGAGATGACAATTGAGCCAGATGTTAAGATTCGTGTTTGAGGAAACATTTTCAATTCTACAGCAGAGAGTGGTTATGGGAAAATTGCAAATTGTTCCGAGATGTAGTAGATATTCCTAAAAGTAACATATCTAGTTGTGTTTGCATTCAGGTGTGGTTTCAAGGCGATTATGTAAAAAAATGGAAAGTCTCCTTGTAACTTTTTGTCATACATTTATAATGAAGATCCTGGGGTATAAATAAGTATCACGAGTAAAAAGTCAAATTTTACAATGAGATAGATTTGACTATATTTTATTTATATGGATCGAGAATAGAATAGGAATGAGCACTGAACCCTATGATTTCACCTTTCTTTAGTAGAGTAAAGTCAAAGGAAAGAATTACCAATTTGACACATTGTTTTCTACCTTATAAATAATTTATAAACAAGTCTGTTACTTTTTTACATTGGACAGAATCGAGTAACCTGACTTGTAAGATGTGATGATCAAAGGTACAATAATACTAATGCATTTAAAGCTTTCGTGACTGCAAAGATTAATCTTCTTTGGTTCTTTCGGTAAAGTCATGTAGAATGAGAATAAAATAATAAATTGATAAAATAAAATAACACAATAATATTCGCCTTCATCAAGGCCGCTTGTGTTGTGGCCGAAACGTCGTGAGAATATTATCGTGTTATTTTATTTTATCAATGTATTATTTTATTCTCATTCTACGCGACTTTACCGAAAGAACCAAAGAAGATGAATACTAATGCAATTTATCATGCGCACAAAATTACAGACATATAAACATGACTGAGGTGCAGCGACAAGCTCAGTGTCGCTCGAACGCCAGGCTAAAGAAGTGGGTCTTTAAGTGTATCTTAAAAGTAGATGTAGATTTTCAGTGGGATGGTGTTCCAGATGGCAGAGGCTGCCACAGATAAATTATGCCTAGCAATGCTAGTCATGTGTGAGCTGTGTTGAAGATGGTTCTACCATGAGCTGTATTGCAGAGTGACAAGTGAAGAGCGATAAGGTGGACTGAAAAAAGAGGCACAATGTTACAGACGGGTGATCATTTGGCTGACCCTGGTGGTGATGGGAAACTAGTGAACAGAGCGGAGGGAGGCGAGGGAATCTAACTGAGGATGACAGGCGCCAGGGACTATGCAGGCAAGATTTTTTGCAACCATTGGAGTTTCTTGAAATTGCTTGATGAGAATCAAACAAGTACAGTGTTACAATCGTCGACACAGGACTGGACGATGCTGCAGGCAAGGGTATTGGCGATATCAGTGGTGATGAGTGGACATACATGACAGAAGGCCCTGAGGTGGTAGTTGCAAGATCTGATTGTGTGGTTGGAGTAGCTGTCAAAGGAAAATTTGAAGTCAAATGACGCCAAGGATTTTTGTGGTTAGAGAATTTGATCGTGGAGCCAGTGATTATTATGCTTGAACGAAACGTGGAAGTTGTGAGACGTTGTCTAAAACTGTTTGTGAAGTAGTGATGGTGATCAGCTTAGGTATAAAGCCAGATTGATGTTCAGTTGATTTTCCATAAGACTAGATAGTTGACCAGCTGTTTCTGAACCGTATTTTTATGTTTTATAAAAGACCAACAGATAGGCTGGTAAATTTGGCTGGTTATTTAAATTCCCCCCCCCCTTCCTCCCCTTTGTGCAAAGGATGGACATATGACAATTTACAATAAATGGTTATTGAGTTGGAATGTACTGACATATTAAGCAAATAGCATATCAGGTATGCAAGAGCATTGTCTCCTAATTTTTGAAATATTGGAACAATGCTGTCTAGTTCAGCAGCATTGTAGGGATAAAAAAAGATGTAAAGAATTGTTTTTAATTTTAAGTCTGAATGTCCTGAGAAAATTTGGGGGCAAAGTAATTAGGGTTGGGTGTCGGGGAATGAGTGGCATGCATTGATGAAAGATTACTAGTTTAAAAGGTACTCTCTGCTTGTAGAAAACGATTGTTGAAAGCGTCAAGAATATTTTCACCAGAAATTTCACTGCCAATTATTAAGAGTATGAACAGGGTTAGTGTTGAGTCCTGGAGATTGGAAGAATTTTATGGCAGACCAAAATCTTTTCGGATTGTCTTTGGAGATATCTATAATTTTAAGTGTTTAGGTGTCGCTTTTTAATTTGAGCAGTACACTTATTACGGAGTATTCTGAAATTTATGGTAGATTTAGGACTTATTGATTTCCTTGCTATGGCCCATGCTCGTTATTTTCGGAGGTCACTTAGTTCAGAAATGAACCAGGAGTTATTCTTATTTTTCCTCATTTCTTAGAGGGGAAATACATATTGAAAGTGGGCCAGTTGAAGTAAGGACTGAAGACAAATCAAGTTTTGGATGTAATCAATACATTTTAGGCTCATTTTATAAATATAGTATTTGGAGTGTGATTTGTGGGGTTAATGCGAGGCTGAAAATGGAAGGTCACTGATCTTGGATGGCTGCAACAAGAGCCCTCGCAGGACGGTAGTATACTGTGAGAAGAAAATAATAATTTTACAAAAGCTCAACCTTATTATTTCTAATTCATTTGGCCTTGATACATATTTTGCCAGTGAGCAGTTGTAATGCGATTCAGTGTATATTAGAACACCTTCTGACGGAGTCTATCAGTAGTTATGAGGAGTGGGGGGGGATATACAATGAAGAGGGTAGAGGATTAATTAGGGGGAGATGGGGACTGAGCTGAGGGGAGGGGGGAAGAGAAATAAGGGAGAGGGGAGAGGAAATTTTATTTGATGGGGGAGTGAGGGAGATTGAGGGGAGGAGGAAGAGAGAGGTTGAGTGGAGGGAGGAGGAGGAGGGGGGAAGCGATTTCGGAGCAGGACAAACAGGGGTCAGGAGTGAACCGGAAGCTCTCTCGATGGTGGGAAGCGGAAAGGACTGAGGGCGGTGGTTGCGAGGTGGGGACCGAAAGGGGGGGAGGGAGGGGGCAGGGGTTATGGGTCAACCGGAAGTGGCCGCTCGTCCCACTTTTCGCGGAGGCGAGGCGAGAGGAGGCTTCTCCGCGGGAGCAGGCCGCGCCTTTTAAACCCTTTTGTTTGGTCGCGTCGCGGCGGCTTCCAACGCGATCTTATCACATTATTACTCCCTCCGCCGCGCCGCCACCACCAGGACCGCCACCCCCAGCCTCCCAGGGGGCGCGCCGTTAATTTTTTTTTAAATAAAAAATAATTAAAAATAAACTTCCCATCCTTTAACTTTGAGACCCACTTTCCCGCTCTCTTCATGGACGCCAACTGGATAAGCTACTTGTACCAGGTGAGTGCCGCGTTGGCTTTGCGATAATAGCCGCCTTGCCTCTTTTGACGCGTTTTAAATGCGATGATGATTCATGATTAACAGTGGCGGCGGTGGTTGGTGTTGGTGGTGGTGGTGAGAGGAAAAAAAATCGAGAATCGCGCGATGTGAATCCCTTCCCCCTCCCCACCCCTCACCGCCGCTCCGGGCCCGCGTCAGGGGGTGAGGCCCAGTCCCAATTCCAGGCGGGATTTTTTTTTGTCATTTTTCGCGTGGTTTTTAAGTTTTTTTTTCTTTTTTCCGAACTGCAGCTTTAGTTGAATTCTTCCGTCGTCGTTGTCTAGGTGAGTGCGTACGCCGTTGAAGTGTTCATCCGCCGCTGCTGCTGGGCATGTCTTCAGTGCGCGGCCTAGGCACCCCCTCCCCCACCCCCCCCACAGCTTCACTCGAGCTGCCGATGTCAGGGCCCGGTTACATAAAACAACGTTAAGACCGAAGTCGGGGTTCTCGTTTAAAGCGTCGCAATTAGGTGTTGTGTGGGGGGGGTGGTTAACTCTTTAAGTCGTTTTTTTATTTAACTTTGCGCCTGGGTTCACTGTGCGTCTCCTCGCATCGCCTTTAATGTCTTGGGATTCCCCAAAGGCTTCTACTCTTCCCACATTTTTCACATTCAGTCCAACCATAGCCTCGGATTGGCGTCCCTCCATCGCTGGCTTCCAAACGTCGCTTCAGTGCTCCCCTCCCCCCCCCCGTCGTAATTCCATCCACTCATTGTTTTGAACCTTACCCCGTCATAAGTCTTGGGTCTTTCCCTTCTCGTTCAAGCCATTCGTTTCTCCTCCAGGATCTCCCGGATCATCACTTTCATTCAGTACTGGGTTTCTTCCCCCACCCACCCCAGAACGTGCCCAGGGCATCCCCCATCACTCTCATTCACTACTCGGTCGCCCCCACCCACACCGTCTCGTTCCCTGGGTTTTACCCCATCGCTGTCAATTCAGACACACATCTCGACAATCCAATTTACTTATTTTGTAACTCTCAATTAATAACACCCTCTTCTCCATCTCTTTCCGATTCATCACCATCGCTGTCATAGCTATTCCTTCGTAGTCACGTCTCATTTTCTTCAGCTATTGCTCGCCTACAGTACCTGATATTCTTGGGTCGCCCCTATTGCTCTTTCAAGGTCTCCATGCACTGTTATTCAGTAAACATGTACTAATTGGTTCCCCGCGTAGTATTCACGCACATTGCATGTTTCCGAAGTCTTCGGCGATCACGCCTCTTTGGTTTCTCCCATCACTCGTTCGGTTTCATCAATGCTGCGTTGAGTGCCAGGTTTTCGACAACTCGTTAGCCACCGATCTCCATAGCTGTTATCATCACTGCCTGCATATCCTCACGACGTTTAATTTTGTAACTTTGCTACTCCCTCCCTCCCCACGTTTTTCTCTGCATCGAAATTCTTTCGCGATTTATCATAGTGTAATCGTAATTAGGACAATAACAAATTGACTTTTTTTACTTAACGATCGCTCATTGCTATAGTCGCAGGGTAGTTATTTGTGACGATTAAAATGTTATTTTATTTTTTGTTAGATTACTTAAAAAGTGAGCATTGGGCTGTAAATGCGATGTGGCCGCCGTTTCTGAAAGTTTTATGCGTTTGAGAGTACACTGACCCAATTTATTTACTTGGGTGAATTTGGAGTATTTGGCTGCGATAAATTTTCACACGATAAACCACTTCCTTTGCGTTATGATTGGTGGCCAAGTCGATTCTGAAAAAGAGCAATATAGCTCAGCGGGCCTTACCTGGTAAAATAACAATGAATAATTTTCAGAAACGCATTGTCGACCAGTTTATATAAATTATTTGTTTTGCAAAGAGGATATCTTGATTTCTTAGCTGCAATTTTTTTGTAATTGTACTCCCGAATGTTCACGTTTGGTCTTTGAGCAAGAATGACACTCAACGGTCCATTACATATGTGACGCTCGCTGACTTGAACAACCACGTTGCGACTGGCATGCACAAGCAAATGACAGCATTCACAACTACAAAGGTTTACTGCAGGTGCGAGAGTAGAATCGTGAACACTACCACAGTTAAGCACACCGACTGCGAGGCCATTATGACCATTTTCATCCCAGTTTAAGGCTCAAGTGACAAAACGGTGAAAATGTTCTGCAGTCAATTATTTGCAACAGTACATACTCCCGTATGACTTTTTTAATATATGCCTGCAATTAACTATGGAAGTGTACGTTTTGGGGGGGGGGGGGTTTCCGCTGGTATGCAACGATGTTTAAAACAAGTGAAAATGCTATCGCACGTGACCGTTTTTAATTATAATTGGCTGACATCTGGTCACATTTAACTTTTACTGTCATATTAAGTAAACAGGCTTTATTAACATGTTGAATGTATAATTTAATGGTTTTTCTTTTAGGTCGAAGTTGCCAATGATGGGGCAATTTGCCAAGGCCATGCGTTCTAGTATAACTTTTAAACATTAATTTAGCCAAACATGTTTATATTGTAGCAGCATGGTGGACATTTTTTTGTTGAAAGGGTGTGCAAATGTAATCAACGTAATTTTGACTGAATTAATTATAAAGTAATAACTAGAGTAGAGTATCACAATTATTTTTTTGTTAGTATGCTTTTATACTGCTTCCCTTTTTTGTTTTCATAGGCTGAGAAGCTGTGGATCTGTGCCCATATATTCTGTCTGGTTTGAGTGAAATATTTGGGCTGGGGAATGTATTAAAAAAGCATAAATATGACTATAGCCTAATGTGCCTATTACAGGCTGTATTAACTATTAAAATGTGATGTGATTATTTGCAACAGTATTTTATTGTAGAAAACAATAGCATAATGTAAGCAACGTTGCAGTGTATTATTCGTGACGATTAACCTTTGAGAACCTCAAGAACATTGCAAGCAACAAAGAAGCACTGTTTCACTTAAACGCAACACCTCATCCAGTTTAGTGTCACATTAACATGCAAAGTACAGTACTCGCAAGAGCTATTGGGACCCATCGAGTAATTCACACATTCATAAACGGGCTCAGCCAGGCATGTAAGCAATCAGCTACATAGGCAAGTTTGTGTTTATTGTATCGTATTATGTGTTTGGTTAGAAATATTAGATTGCAATTTATGAACATTAGGGGTATAATCATTTACTCTACTTATTATTTAGTCCTGATTGAGGATCGCAATTGATTTAATAGTGTAATCTTGTTCATGAACTAGACAATTACAATTGATTTACCGTTCCACCCCAGTAAAACTACTCAACCGCATTCATGTCCTTGCATATATTCATATTACGTTGTGTTATTTAAAAAAATATAAATCCCAATTGCACACTTGACATCCTTGGAGAGCCGTGGACACTTTTTAAGAAGGACTTGTGCGTACTCGTGCTGTTCAACTGCGATACTAGCATCGTACTTTTGAAGTGTGGTTTGAATGCTTTACGACAAGAGGTGCCAATTTCGGACAGAAATTCCCGCCATTGGCAAGTGACAGCGAGTAGCCATCACACTGTTTTTGGGCATTCCTGACGGATGAATGAACGGGTATGAGTCACATCTGGTCACTCTCGTTTGCATTTTAGAATACGGCCAGAAAAAATCGTGGAAGATCCACCGCGGTCATTGGAGGCGTCACTTGGTTACTGTTGTGTAGAACTGCCTTTAGCCTTGAACCCCAGGTAGCATTTGACACAGCGCATTATTTGTTGTTGCGGAGGTTGCAATGACCTACCGTCAGTCACGTGCATTAGTCGTAGCAGTAGCATCGATGCTCCAGACACCACCTTGGCAGCAAATAATGTTTGTGAATTGACTCGACCCAAATTTATGACAATTGAATCGTGGAGGGGGCGATTCAATATCTCCCTACTCGTTTTTGTTTCAGGTGGGAGCTTGGGACTGGATGTTTGAACCCAGTGTCCCACTGGTACTAGGTCAGTTCTCAGAGAAAGACATCAGCATTAATGCCGAGTCACCCATCTACATTCGTTTTCAGAGGTGGCTGTGGCAATCACTTTATAAATGAGACATTGCTTGTTGAGAGGTCAATTATAATGAATGTATTGTTCTATCAGGCACTTCCGGTTCACTTACCCAAAATCACTTAATCCCAAAATCTTACGGCTAGTTGTGCATCCATTGCACTTCCTCATACGTGTGTTTGAGAGATTAACGTTGATACTGATGTTGACACGGATATTGACGGACTTGCCATTATTATCAAACGCTGTCTTTAGCGGGATAAATAAACTGTACAGTGAAACAAGTGTGTTATAGAATAATTTTAATTCAGTACACACACCGAGAGAACATGTTCTAAACAAGTAGAATGAAATGCAAAAAAATTCAAATAAAAATTCTTATAAATATTGTGGATTTTCGGAAATACTATTGAAATAAGATTGCATATTCTGTAAGAATTACAAAGACATTTGTTTTTTAAAGTCACCGTTGGCCAATATTCTTCACTAATTTTCAGTGGGGGGGCCACTTTCGCCGATAAGACATCGGTGCGAGGGCCATCACACATTTGAAACCATTAGGTTTGACAGCATGATGGGGTTTTTTCACATTTGTGTATTTTCGGGGGTCGCACGTCAGGGCTTGCACTAAAGGCCACCACGGGCCGAGAGTGGCCTGCGGGGCCTTGCAATGAAGGACACTGCTGTAGGGTTATTAAATCTATTGCTTGTAGCAGGCAAAGCAATGTGTTTGGTGTCCAGACATGGACAAAATAAGCTAGCAAGTATGAGCCCAAGGTGACATCCTTCAACTCCCCCCCCCCCCCCCCCCCCATAAATCATGGGCACATTTCAATTGTAGTCAATTGTATCTCTCCTTTTTTCTTTCACCTCGATCTCGTTTGCTCTATCTCAAACTTTAAGTTGTCCAAAAGGTAACATATACATAAACCGTAAATTAGTTTACTTTATGAAGTATTCATAAAGCAAACAGCAGCTTTGATGCATAACATCAAAAACTAGTTTTAATCGATGATTTGTCTCCACGTCTTCTAACAAGCCACTATGAAGGGAGCTTCAGTGTGGTCTGCACAAATACAGCTAGCTTATCACTGCCTTTAAAATTGTTTTGATCCCATAGATGATAAACGATCCATTCAAGCTGTCTGAACCTCAGGCATTTAAAAGGAGCCTCTAATACTAAGGCTTTGTGAGACTTGACACTTGCCTCTTATCCATATGAATCCCATGAGTGCTTTAGCTTTAGAAACTCTACGTACTCTGTTATAATGATCCTGTGGTTCCTTTTGCCTGACAAACCATAATGGCTTAATATTCCAGCCTTGTGCATTTTTGTGTTAAGAACCATAAGACTCCTATGGATGTCTTGGTCAGGGTATTTTAGACTGGATTTAACTACTAACTTTACGAATCTGTGTAGCACTTTATCTTATAAAGGTTTAGAGACGAAGATAAAACTTGTGGTTCCCTAATGTACATATTGCAAGTGTATTATGTATTTTAAAACTTCACATTAACAGCCGTTGTCATTTGTTGCTGTTTGCAGTGGACAGTATATACGAAAAGTTATGTAACATATGTTAGCGTGTGTTTTGAGCATGTGCTGTTGCCAATTACGTTTGCTGATGAAACATGGAGATTTTTTGTTCCGTTTCATTTAATTCCAGAGTAATTTAAAAAATGTAATTATTTTCAATGGAGCAAAATTAAACAGTTCAAGTAGATGGGAAAGCAAGAGAACATGTTTACATTTGTAAAAAGAATGTGAGTCTTGTGCATTATTGGTCTAACCTAAAGTGAACATGTCAACATTGACTGTAAAACTAGCTTTAATGCTAACCCTAGCAATAACATGATATCTGACATCAGTAGCTCTATAACTAATCTTAAGCATAGCACTTTTTAAAAAATGGACATACGAGATGTAACACACTTTGCCTCACCGGCATTTTATGTTGAAACCTAGCAATTCCTTTATCACAAAGCCAAACACTAACCACTGCGACCATTAACACAAATCTTAAATTTTACATTTGCATTTACCAAACCAATTTTTTTCACAAAGAAAATTTTCTAACCCTTGTCCTAACCCTAAGCTTATAACTAAACACAGCTCAAACCCAACACTACACTTACCCAGTTTGTCATGCATAAAATTTGAGTTGTCATTATACTAGATGTGTTATATAATGCACCGTTAAATCTGTATTATAATGTTTCCCATTATAATAGTATACATGCCTCCCCACACTGTCAATCATGGGGTTTATTTTAATTGACCAAACGACACCATGCTGGGCAATGCCAGTTGCTGAAAGGGGAGGGTCAGAACTGATTTTGATATCACTCGCTGTGGCCTGGAATCAAAATCACATCGTCAGGTTCGTCATGCAGTATTAACTTAAAATGCCTTTGATCATTGAATGATGAGTCAATGATTCACTTATTAAAACAGGGAGATAAAACTCACTTGAATTCCAGACCCATTAGCCTGTTGTTGCATATACATGTACAATTTCCATTTCGATAATTTGTAATAGAATAACAGGAAATTGGGAAACGGGAAAAAAATAGATCCCAACCAACATGAGCAGAGCTGGGTTTTATAGAAGTTTCTCTTCCATTTTACACATAATTGAACGCATGTCATACACCTGACATGATGTGTTTATTATTTTATCAATCAGAGCTGGACCGCAACAACCAAATAAGTGATGCCTCGTTTGATGCTATTTATATACAGCGAGAGTTAATTGCAGAATCTGGCTTATTCGGATAACCTGGTAGGCAGTTGTCAGGATTTGAACCTAAAATCTTAATACTTTACTTAATACTTTGCATTATCCTGAAGCCACTAAGCAACAGCATAAGCAGCCACCCAGAAAACTTAAACCCTCCAACATTTCTACATATGAATCCAGCACTCAATACTGGCAGTTTCCTGAAAATAATATCATCTTCCAGGTTTAACATCAGTCTAGTGAGCCCATGTACTTTATGGTATTGTAGTATAAAGGAAAATGTAACCCAAAACAACAAAATGGCGCATTCTGATTTTGTTACCAAAGCAATATTGATCCATCAAAAAATAGCAGATCATATTTGTGGTGTTGTATTCCATAAAAAAATCAGACGTGTAAACTTGATGAAACGTTTAAACCTTGATGCAAGATAGACAATCACAATTAAAGCATAACGTAATGGAGTCAAACGGAGTAAAATAGACAAACGTGATGAAAGAAAGCACTGATTTGTGATGTAATTGTAATGCTGGCTCTCAGCATGCACCGTGAATTATGATTAAATTGTAGCGCTGGCTCTACAATGTTTGCAGTATTAACCGAGTTAAAATAAACTTCATTTAATAGACAACCATTGGTGGATGAATGTTGTAAAAAAAAATAAGTGTCTCTTTCATTGCAATTCATTGTAATCATTGTGTGAGCTAGAGATGAGTTTAAGAATACAAATATTTTTTGATTCTTAAGAACAAAATTGGGTTTGTCTGATTTTATTTTCACAATTTACATTTTTTAAGATTTTTAACATGTTCTCACCGTATAGAACCAAAGAGTATGTTCTTGTTTCTTTCGGTAAAGTCACGTTGAAGGGAAACAATACAATAAATTATTTTATTGTTAAAATAAAATAAATTATTTTATTGTTAAAATAAAATAAATTATTTTATTGTTTCCCTTCAACGTGACTTTACCGAAAGAACCAAGAATATGAATCACTGCAGTCACGAAAACTTTAAATCAAGATTTTAACATGCTTTCGATGTACCAAAGGAATGTCATCTGCTACATTTCCACAAACCACTTTTGGTGGTACAAGCACAGTGTAACCTCATGTAAGTGACTTTACTTCCTGTGATGTCATATTTTCGTATCAATCCCGAGCAATTTTTTTGGGATGGTCAAAAAAGTTGTATCTATGCCCGATATTCTGATTTTTTGAGTTAATCCAAAATCGTGAATACATCCTTAGCAATGCAGCTCATTTCACTACATTGTCTCTTAACCCATTTCCATTCCGAGACGTCTGCAAGTTGCGGGGTGGGTTCCGTTCACCGCTAATTCTCGGAACGCACAAGCGGTTAGCATACATTTTATTTAGAGGCATAGCACCGCTGTTTTTAAAAGACATTGTACTCTCCGCAGAGAACTGCAGCGACATGACCGCACTATGATAGCTGTCACCAAACTGTGCCACACGCCCTCCCGTATGCCCTTGTGGGAGTCCTCGTTACATCTTCTGACCTGAAGATATTTGATTTCACGTACACGTATGTCATCAGAATGGGAAAAGGTACGTATGATACATCATACATGTACAGCCTTTTTATAGACAGTTGCAAGAGAAGTTTGATTCATTTGTGCTTTAATAATAGCAATATAAGTGTAAGAATGTGCTAAATAACGAGTAGAAATTAGGATGTTTACACATTACTGGATATTTAGAGCACTTGATTTGTACACAAATTTGAAATTCAACACATTCGTGCAAATCAATACAGTATTGTCTGTACACACATGAGGTAAGCACGAATCAACAGTTACACAGTTGTGATTAGGTTATGAATCTATTCTCGAGTTTTCAACATTGACTTTCAATTCAAGTCATGAAATCTATAATCATATCCATTTAGTAATGATCGTCCGTCAGAATGTTCAAGCCGCACATATACACTAAATATGTATATGTTTCCCGCGCTTTATGCGCGCTTGGCTACATAGTGTCGAGTACATACACTAGTACACAATGTCCCACGTCCGACCACATAGTCGCATATATATACACTAGTCGCATATATTTGGGAAATCAAACAAATCGTACCGGGATAAATCGAGGGAAACCTGTACATAAAACTTACAGCCCTTTTGTCAATCTACAGCTTGATGAATTCTTTACCACACCACGTCAGTCATGGGGCTTGTTTGATCATACTTCACCAGTATGGTCTGTATAAGTTTTGACGGTTGGGAGAAAAAAATATGTTTTGTGTATGCGGGTATTGATAATGCTAAAAAAACATTAAATTAATAAACCTATGTGTCTTTTGTATTGCCAGTGAAAAGAAACTGAGAGATGATTATCACTGTATATTGAGTTTGGAATTCCATTTGATTGCATGAAGAGTTGCTTGACGTATAGCGTCTGTACGTCCTGTATAACCATGCAATGGGCAGTGCTCGGTTATGTGATGACCAGAATGCAAATTCACACAAAGGCGACTCGTTCATATTCCATTTGTGAACAAAATAGCCACACTGCTGTGCATTTGTCGCACACAATTATGCTTAGCCCATTGCCTTCTCCTCAGGCTGATGCCAGGTACTTTCTGCATCGGGTCTTCGGTTAATTACTTGTTGGGGTCATTGCAGGTTATTCAGCTTTCATGCCACCAATTCGCAACATCCTTTATGGCTATCAGAAGTCTCTCCACAACTCTATCTGTTAAAATTAACTGTAAATGGCACAGTGTCCATTGTTAAGATTTTAGAGATTTTCTTGAAATGACAATGGATCAAATAGCCAGACTTAAGATCCTTGTAGTGGCAGGAGAAACGGCCCAAGCTGGCCTGCGAGGCTCCCTTGATGTTTAGGTTGTTTCTTCGCATTTTGGTTCACCTTGAAGCAGGTGGTGTCATGTCTTAATGCTACACTACATTCCATTGTGGGTTGTTTACTTGTCAAAGTATTTTGAGGGCAGTCGGTAGCCATGGTCACCAGTTATGTACCTGTTGAGAAAAAAATAAACTTAAGATATTATTACTTGTTTACCCAAGAAAGCCTCAATGAGTCTCAAAACTTTTGGAGGCCTCTCCTGAACAATTTTGCAGTCGGGGCAATGCCAGGTAAATTTCAAAATTCGTGCTATGACGCTGACATATTTCACCTACACTTCGTGTCATAAGGTCATGCGATCTTTAACGGTCAATCTGAAGGAGACGGCATTTGTATTTAGGGTTAATATCCCTGCAGTATTATCCAGGGTGGCTGTAGGTTTCGGACCACAAACCTCTGCAACAAGTGGTAAACACATACCGCTCGGCCACGTCATGGTAATTTTACAGAGAACAAAATAAATGCTTGTAAAAATAACATGCAATTGCTAGTATAATGCAATTAAATGTTGAACAAACAATACAAAATTACTTTTAAACGTTGAAAAAACTTAAAAACAAACCAGTATATATTTAAATATCTTATTCAAGTAAATGTATGCCTGTGGCATCTAATACAGCTTCGGTATTATTAGTCATACAGCATTAACATTTGAGATTCCACATATGCAGTGCAGCATTCACAAAAGGATTAATTTTCAGGAGAACATTTAGTTTCTTCTTCAATGAGCACAATCCTTAACAAAGCTGAATTTTTTTGTCGGTTATATAGCAGAAATACAAATATAAAAACATTTCCAGCAATGCTTGGCGATGGCTCGTCAGTCGTAATCGTTGCTTTTTTGTAAGTATATATTTTTTATTTGGTTTTATACTAGCTTATATACCCGGGCCAATTTTTTTTTTAAAAACTACTCTTAGAAATCTAACAGCAGTGCATACCGACTTCGGTGGTACCTGCTATCACTACAGTAATACATGCTGACTCTATAGCAGTATTTATCGGCTCTATCGCACAAAGTACTCACCTGACAGAGTGGCGTGGTGAGGCTTTGTCCCGTGCAGAGCCTCCGGCCTCGCCTAGATTGTCCAGCCGGCCGAGATGGCACCTTGGCAGGCTGGGACTGGTCTGCTACCCCTGACCCCCCCTCCCCAGCCATGATCTCCCCGGCCGCTCTGCAGTACTATCTACGGCCTATAGTGGTAGCATCTAGCGACTGTATATATTAGTAACTGCACGCATCGGGGTGGGGAGGACATCACACAGTGAAAATTTAAGCTCAGCGTTTAGTTTATTTTTTACGCGAAAGGAAATGTCCCCCTCCCACCGAAGGCGTGCAACTTGGCATGGGCCGTCACCCCCACCAAAGATGCGTGAGTTGGTATGGCCGTGCACGCGTCATAATTAAATAAATAAAGCGATCGCACTAAATCGCTGATTCAACTTATTAAAAGTTGATGGATGTGATAAAGGAATAGCGCTTGCTCACGGCGGGGCTTACGGCGTGGTACCTAACTATTTTTATTTAACGTAAACCCCACCGTTGGAGAGCCAAATCCTTCGCAAACGCGCGAACACACAAAGCCACAAACCAACAAACAGACAATTTTTGACTTTTTTTATATCTACATAGACTAGCTTTACTGCCCAGTTTCGCCCGAGACTTGGATTCTTGTCTTGGATTAATACACGGCCTACGCGGCGGAGGGTAGGAAGGGGGGATGCGTGACGTCAGCAAGCACACTGCGTAACGCTCCCACTTGCAGGTGATATCACGAATGTGACGTCACCGTTCACTTGCCTTGCAAAATTAATCCATTACTGCGCTCCCCCCCCCCCACAAATACAAAAGTCTATTTTTTATACTTGTTGCATTGTGTACAGTCTGGAAACTACCCACATGACCAAAATTCAAGTTTTTTGCATGTCGGGAAGTACGCTAAACATTTCGAACAGACACACATGCACAAATTTCCCTTTTATATATATAGATGACCGAATCGCCCAGAGTGCACCCCCTTCTCATCAGACCTCAGAAGCGAAAAGCAAAAGTTGTATCTGGGTAATGCCTGGGAGGAAAACCACAATTTATAAACCGGTTGTAATACGGCTTCAGGGCTACATGGAGGGCATTGTGCACTGTTTGTGCCCTTCACCTTTACGAAGCTGCACTGACCAACGTGAAGTAGGGTTAATTAACCTGCACACCCCACAAGGTGTGGGGGAAACCTCATCGAGCTAGTGGACTGACATAGGCTGTGCATGTTTTTACTTTAATACATGTATTCATAAGTTAGCGGCTCTTTGTGTTAAAGTATATTTTGCTGGTTGGTGGTGCCTTTGGGTATGTCTGGTGACACGTATCTGTAATACAGCACTTTGAACACGGTTGGTAGATGACCTAAGAGTCCATACCGTGTGAGAAATACGTTTTGCTGACCTGTGATTTGGGCAAGAGATGACCATACAGCAAGTGGGTTTATAACACATCGGTGCGAGTTCTAGGCAACTAAACTCGACTCCAATCCTGAAACCAATTGGTTGTGTGTAACCTGACCTTTTAAACTAAAAACAACATATTTGTAGTGGATATAAACACACTCTCAACCAGGCATAGGAGGCAACACATTTATTAACATTAACAGGCTAACACATAAGGGGTAACGGCCCCTTCACCCGGATAGCTAGGGTGGTAACCCACCGGACCTAGCTGACCTAACACGCGCTACCGCGCACCCAACCTACTCCCCTACTTGAGTCTGAGTCCGCCTGTGGAGTCCTCTTGAGGCTTCAGCGCCGAGTCTTCTTCCCAGCTCTAACTGCCGATCCTCCCCTCGAGGATCGGCTTTTCACTCCCCTCTAGGCTCCGCCCCCGACACAGGGTCCCCTATCCCCTGGGGGCCCAGTTATTGTCCGTACCTCACCCTCACGGGGCGGGTACTGTACGCACGCCGCCCTGACAGTACACAGCGGGGTGTCCCTTGGCCCGGTTAGTTCCACGCCCGGCGGTACGTGACTAGGTCGCTCCATATTTACCGGATACAGCCCACTTTGCTATTAGCTCAATTGCAGTGGTGACCTGGCCACAAATGGTAGTTTATTGAAGCGGCATATCATACGTGAGAATTTATAGTCGCCAAATAATCTGAACACGTTTCTAAATGTGGAAGGCAAAACCAGAGGACCCGGAGAAAAATCCACATGACCACGGAGAACAAACTCCAAATATTCAGTCGTCAGGTTCCGGATCGATCACAACCACCTGTATACCAGGCGAGGGAGATAATACCTCGCCATCACAGCATACCAACCTTGGATACATTGGTTACTATTAATGTTAATAGTGCACACTTGCTGGTATGGTGGTTTGCTCAAAGATCATTCAGGTGGTTGTGGCGGTGGCAATGCATGTCTGTAATCAGCACTTTGGAGGCAAGGGTTGGTACATCAGGTGACCAGGAGATGGTACTATAGTATAGCAAATGGATTTCTATATTCATTTGTGCCAACCTTTTAAATGGTATGATTTTGTATTGTGTCCGTTTTCTTCAGGCACGCTGGTTTCTTTGCACTTTTAAAACACTTCGAAATAGAATTGACCAATCATCCTAATGCAGGACCCACAATAGGATCTTTGAGTCTTAAGTGTTTCCTTATAAAAGAAAGGGCATACATTTATTAAAAATGCACTTCCATTTCATGACCAATTTTAAACATCGACATTAAACACTGAAAAAAACTTTTAAATAGGCACAACCAACACTATTTCACCAAACACTCAGCATTATTCCAATCTTTGATTGACAAAAGCAGCATTGAAATTGACAAACACAATTTGAACTGACTTGTGTTATATATTTCAATCATGTCTTGACACCCCCTCCCCCCCCCCCCCATAGCATTTGTTCAACACCTTGTCCATTCACGTTCTGTTAGTCAAGGACTGCACACTTGAATTGCTGCTCAAACTCGCCAAACCATTCCCCCCCCCCCCCCCCCATCAGACACGGCACATTGCGTAATTTTAGATTCCCCTCTTAAAGTCAGTCTTCCTATTCATAAAAGGGGTAGAACTCATGCAATAGCAGCCCTGAACAAGTAGTGAACATGCCTCATCATTCCCTTTGTAGGGGTCAATTAATCGTTTTCACACAAAGCTGTACTCATTTTATCAACCATAAATTGGTGATGGGCAGTGTCAACCCAACCTAGATTTGAACTCGCGAGCTTTCGATGACAAGTCGAGCCGTATGGAGTTTAAGGTGTACTTAATGTATTTTTTTTACCATGTGATGCTATTGCAATTAATTGCAAACTACTAGAAAAAGTTTCACGATGTAGTGTTTGTGGCCATTCATGTATAATAATGTGTGTTTCCACCAAACATTTAATTTGAAGCCATTAGTGACCAGGCTGATTACTGTACGTAAAAACTTGCTGACATACTTGAGAATCTGGCTCAACCATGGATGACTGCCCTGATTCGAACGTAGAATTTCGTTGCCGCTGATTCAATGCTCCTGACATGGGTATTAACATCCTGAGCCATGTTTCCACCTAGAGAATGCACTTGATAACATTTTATCCCGGAATGTAGCTTGAGGAGAGCAGGTTCCAGGCCATGGCACAAGTGAGGTGCTTTGTCTTTTTAATGCCAGTTCATTAGAGATGAATAGTTTAGTATTTAAACTAATTGTCTGCAAATTAAGTGTCTGCACGATAGCAGCAATGGAAGCTTCTTAATGTTAGCTTATCGTTTTTGAGGTATCAGTTTAAATAAAAAAGGGTTGATTGTTTATAGAGTATATTTAGCAAAACATTTTACAGTGCTTTTGTGTATGTTCGTTTAAACACATTACACGATCAATGATTGTTGTTGCCTGCCAGATATGTAATACGCTTTGGATTTATGAAGCCTATTAATTAGACGTGTAAAGATGCATTGATTTAAGGTCACAATCATTACATACAAAGTGCTTGCCACATGAACCCCAATACCTTCATCTCATCAAAGAGCATAAACCATCGCGCAAATTCCGGTCATCTTCACAGCGGCTTTTGGCTAATCATCAAACAAAGACGGTCACCGCATCGCGTGCTTTCAGATGCACTTCTACGGCAATTTGAAATGCTTCTTCCTTCCGATATTAAGAGGCTACTGGAGCTATATGCACATTAAATGGCAATTGAAAACGAATTTCTTTAGAACTGCTTTTTGTGTTGAGTTGTCCTTCCCCTGCACCTCCAATTTGCATGGTTGACTATGTACGGTCTTTAAGAAGTTCAACATACATACCTACAAAACACTTTAAATTCAAGACAATCCATGATTAAAACAGGTATCCCAGCTTTATAGTTTCTCAGCATCAATCGACCTAGCCCAACTTAGTCATTTGATTATATATTTTGAAGTGTTAAATTAATATATATTATCATAGTGTGTTTTTTTGTTTGCATTTTGACTCCAAGTATTGTGGTTAATGCAGACATTAATCCTTGTAATAAGGTTTCAGTTTTGTTGCCAGAAAAAAGGGGAAAACCCCTATTATTATGTTAAGTGAGTTATAAAGGGAAGGGATCTCAAATTTAAACCAGAAATGACTAAAATACATCTTTGACTGGATCTATGAATAACACTATGACTGGGTTTGGACAGTTCTTGCTTTTTGAGTAAAACAACGAATGATGCAATCTGAACCTGGTATCGTGTCATACAAGATACGAATTGTATCATGTTATTCCTATAAGTCATGGATGATACAATCATAACTAGGCTTACATCCCTCTGCTGAACAAATTGCCCTATATCAGCTCCAGAAATCATACAGTGTCGTGCTCTCTTATTTGTCAGTGTTTGATTTTGCAAAGGTACGCATTTCTGTTCAGCCAAAGTGAGCAGAGATGCCTCGTACTTGTGTGAACAAAGCAGATAACTTCGGCTATGTTTGTGGTGAAGTGACTTTTGCATCACAAAAGTGCAGTATAACCACTGGTTAAGAAAGCCTATCACCTTTATTTTGGCTGCAAAATTGGAGATCAGGACGAGATGTGGGCCCCAGACATAGGCTGCAACACTTGTGCAACAAATTTTCGCAAGTGGTTGAACAGGAAAAATAAATATATGCCTTTTGCAGTGCCATTAATTTGGAGAGAGCGAACACATCAGCAATTGTTACTTCTGCATGGCGCCTCCAGTTGGGAAAGGTGTGTCAAAGAAGAAAAAGTGGACTGTGCATTATCCAAACATTCCATCAGCTATATGCCCAGTACCCCACGCAGAAGGACTGCCAGTTCGTGATGCACCAGAATCATTCTCACTTGAGTCAGATGAGGAAGAGGATGAAACTATGACCCAGATTTTCTCCTATCCTCCTCTGAACCACACCTCATAACACAAGGTGAACTGAAATACCTTATCAGGGATTTGGAACTATCCAAGAGTATGGCAGAGCTGTACATGGACGTAAAATGTAAAAACTGAAATATCTTGGGAACAGTGGGCAATCAGTTGTTGTAATTGTCATATTTGAATTCAGCACATCAAAATCCATAATAAACAGCACATTTCATGTCTGAAGCAGATGACGTCTAAAAAATTGTAGACCAGAGTAATTGCTAATTTCAATAATCTTATAGCCCAGCTTAAGATGGAACTTTCAGTGCATATGGTCAGAGAAAGGGGTTTCCAAACAGTGGAAGTAGCAGCAGAACAGGGATGATAACCTAATTAATAAATAAAAATGTTTATGCACTTGCTACTTGAATTGTGTTGCGTGCATAATAATAGGTTAATTTAGATTTCTATATACAGTAGTGTAATTGGTTCAAATAAATATTTTAACCACGAGTCCCTTCACAATGGCAAAAATAAAATTGGAAAAGTACTGTAGTGGCTGGGACATAAGCGCACACCCGTTGAGAGTAAAGCCAGTTATTGTACAGATGCTTGTATCAGAAGTTGTCTTTTGCCTTCCCCCTCCACCAGTGTAATATAAGGATTTGTTGTTTATATTAGACCTGTGTTTATATAAGGTGTGCGAGAGTCCAGCTGCTCATCTATTGAATTGCAACTCAGATTCGTAACAAATTATGCTTTTTCAAATTCAAAGTTTGGAAATCTCGTCTACCCTTGGAGCATGACGTACCAGAGCTGCTGGGATATGCCCATCGCGTTTGTACAGCAAATTGAGATAGTTGCATTCAGATGCGATGTGAATTCAATTGTATTGTGTATACCTATTGACCACCATATAAAGGTTGACACGGAAGATGGACAGTAGATGTGATTATTTATCAGTTCTGTCTTAAGTCTTTTAAAATAATGTGAATGCTTAAATACATTAAATTGAATTGTTTGTGTGAGAATCTGTTGGCTTTCCTGCAAAATCTTAGCAATTATATTAAGCTAATGGAAAGAGAACAAAAAGTCTGTATAAATGAGACCTGATACAGATCTGGGGACCGCTATAATTATAATTACAGTGGCATTGTCAGTTGGAATTGCATTTACAATTACATTGTAATTGCAATTAATTATGAACTGCACAAGCGATATTGTAATTGACCCAGGCCTGATGGAGAGCACAAACAACACCAAATAGACCAGATAAAATTGTACAGATGAGGAAGTGCATACCAGACAAGATGTTCTATACACAATGCATGAAACAGATGATAATTAACAAGACAAAAATGATTCCTGAATAGAACAGACTCCAAAATCGTGCCAATTTACAAATGCACAGGGTGGGTGAATCGGAACTGAACTATTATACATATATTTTTGGGATCTGTGCCAAATACCTGACACTGCAGTGTGTAACGCTGGGTAGGCTATGTAGATTTTCATGCATTTTTTAAAATATTTTTTTAGTTTTTCATGGAAAGCTAATTAAATTTGTTTGTTACAAGAACAATTTTCTCCAAAAAAATTCCAACGCTGCTTTTGATAAAAGCCAAGTGTGCCCCTGTTTTCATTTTTAATCTTTTAGATTTGCACACCATTATAGAATAATAATAAATAATCTATTCGGTTAATTTGTGTGTGACAATAGTTATTTTTTTGGACATCGAATAGAAATTGAATTAAAGAAGCAATATCACTTTTAATTTGAACTCAGTGCAGTTTCACTTTGATGACTTTTGCTCGCACTTAGATAAATTTGTGAAAATTAGCGAACACTAATAAATAGTAATTTTAAAAAAAAATTAACATCAATTCAGAATCCAGTAATTTATTGTAACCGAGTGCAAATTCATTTTGGCAAAAGAAACCTTGCTCAAATTTTTGAAAATTCGTTAACACCGACCTGTCCTTCCGGTTTATAAATAGTTAACTTTATTGTATTCATGTAAATTATTCTTATGGCGGTACCCCGGGGTACCAAATAATACAAAATGGCCGAGGCAATTTTATATTTTATTTCTGGGACACTTTTTTTTTTCCAGGGGTGGTTACTTAACTCCGCGACTGGGGTACCAATCAATCCGAAATCAGTGCCACACTCCGCGATGTCGAAACGCAGCGAGGACGATAATGCGCTGAAACCCTCAACGCTCGTATGCACCGTAGTGCATCGTGTACAGCTCATCGAGATGAGTCGATTGCCGCATCGCCGACCATCAACAGACTAAAAATGACTGCATCACGGACATGCGAGAGCGTTGGTATATTTTTGGAGAAAATGTATTGTTCGTGTAACAAACTAATAATTACTTACAAATGTAATCAGCTTTTCATGAGAAACTATTTTTTTTAATTGCATGAAAATCTACGTAGCCTACCCAGCTTTACCGCCATAAGGTTCAAATACAGAATCCAGTGAGAACAAAATTCACCAAATGTGATGGACATTATAAAATGTGTTAAAGTTTTATTCGTAACCGTCTACACACCGCCACACAAATTGTCCGACACGAGTTTAAAGCTTCATTAAAATGAGAATAACGACTTTTAAGTGACGATTCTTTTTCCGCTGCCTTTGCACTCGAATGAAGCCATTGCAGTCCCATCACTGCAATACTAAGGCAGTGTACCCGAAATGTAACTTCCCTGTTGTCATTAATGAAGCTTAAAACGTTGTCTGGGCACCCTAGAGCAGACTGGAGGCATCAGCGAGATGAGACATTTTTCTGTGAGAGCTGAATGTTCCTTTTAAACAGTCTAGTAATTATTAATATGCTCACTTTTATAGCATGTACAGCACACACGTACAGCACACACGCTGTTTGATCACGAGCGCAGCATGGGATCGCGTCTTCTTAATAACTGCCAGGTTGTTTCTTTGTGGAGAATTTTAAATAGCTATTTATTATAATAATAGGGTTTTTCCCATTTTTTTCTGGCAACAAAACTGAAACCTTTTTTTTACAAGGAATCATGTGTGCATTAACCACAATACTTGTGGTCAAAATGCAAACAAAAAACACACTGATAATATATGCATTGTCCTTGAAACTGATTGGTCCACACCAGAGACGGCTTTCTTTTGAGCCTCATCTCAATTGTTGCTCGTCCAGAGGACGCCAAAACGCGTACAGCTCAGTGTTCAGTGTGAGCAGCAATGCTTTCTCTGGAGGCACAAATTACGTTTTGTTTGGGGTGCGTTTGTGTAAAACATGTAGGTGATATAAATATAAATTCTTTTTTCGGTGTTAGTTGCATAGAAATTTGGAAATGGACCTAAATTAAGTGGCTGGTTGTGAGTGCGAATCAGGGCCTACTTATTAATCAGAATCTTTATTTATCCAGGAGAAATCTGATGTGCTATGAAGCTTTTTTCACAGATGTCCAGAAGGGGTGGGTCAGAAAATTATAATAACAATACAAAAAAACAATAGCAGTGCAAAGTATAGGAAAGGTAGGCAAATCACTGAAAATAAATAAAGCGTCTTAAGTTCAAATTGCATGATTACATTAATTTCAAAGGCTTGGCCAAGGTAGCACAACAGCAAAAACAGTGGCAGACGACACCAAGACACAGACCCTCAGTAAAAATTGTACATTAAAATGTAACTATCGATACATAGACATGAAGCGGTGAAGTGTTAAGCTGGGGGCCACGGTTGAGCAATCATTTGCATGCAATTGAATCACTTGTATGCAAACGTCTCTGCAGTCGCGTGCGAGCAGTTGTGCAACCGCTGCTCACAGCAGAGACTGCATTTTCAAGTGATCTGCTTCGCGATTTGTAGCGACGGTATTTCATCAAAAGCACATTTGTGAGCCATGATTGGTTCTTACAACTGTGATTACGCTATTGAATGACCTTGCGCAATTTCTCATTGAGATGTGGACAAAGTACTGTAGGGGCAGGAGACTTAGTTGGTGCACACTTGGTTGGCATTCATAAAAAAACATCGATTAAAATTCAAACCCATGGTGGAGGCAATGAATCATGCTTGTATGAATTTTAGTAAAATGAAAATAGTATGCAAATATTAACTTTTATATTTGTGGGATGCAACAGGACGAGCGAGGTTCTTGAATTGAATCCGTGATACGAAATCATGAAAGTTCATCAAGTCGTGTAAGTTATGAGGTGAAACGTTACATACCTTCCAATTAACTTGCAATACAGCATAATGATAAGCATTCACACCTACGATTACAACACTGTACAGTTTGGAATGATTTCGTGCACAAATGCAGCAGTTTATCAGGACACTGTACGACCTCGCCTGGTATACAGGAGGGGTCATGGTTTTGAACCCAACCCTAACTCCTGTATATTTAGAGTTTGCATGTTCTCCCTGTGGTCGCATGGATTTTTCTCCGGGCCCTCCGGTTTTTCCCACCGCATTTAGAAGCAACATGCGTTAGAGTATTTGGCTTGCAAGAAATGTACACAAGCCACCACGTTGAGCTATCATTTATGGCCAGGTCGCTTCTGAAAAATATCTCGGTGGGCCCTTTACTGGTAAAATAAACGTATCCATAAGAGGTTTTTTTTTGGGTTAGATCGTGTAAATATATAAATGTGTCGTTAAAACCCGCCACCACCCGACACAGCTGGTGGCGGGTTTTAACGACACATTTATATATTTACGCAATCTAACCCAATAAACCTGTTATGGATGATATTGGTCGTGAAAGCCGCTTACGTGTTAAACCAAAATAAGCATTGTTATAGGCTTTTAAAATAGTTTAGTTTTAAATAAAAAGCACTGCTTGTAGATTTCTTTGAAGGCATCCATTTTAAACCCCTTAACATTATTAGTTAAACTGCAGAAGTTTACTGTGGAAGTCTAACGTATTCCGCTGCAAAAGAGAGAACTAGAGATTGCTTTGTTTCAAGCAAATTGTTTAAGCAATTGATAGAGGGGCCACAGGTCATTGCGGTAACGCAGTAGTTCATGCACTGTCCTATTAACTTGGCGAGATAATTTCAATTGCCAGCCTGGGTGGACATAAGTCGCCAGTGATATCTGAACCGGACCTGGATCCCCCACTTCATCAACCACCACCATTAACACGGCATGAGGAGATCTTCATCCAGCAATGAACTGACAAAGGGCTCTATAAAATAACATACTTTAAAGTGAAACTTTAAGATGTATTGTTCTATTGAACGGTTTTTACGTCATGTTTATTACATGTACACCAATGAGGGAGCTCAAAGGAAAATCACCCAAAGCCATGTGCTATTTTATTACAAAGTTAAACAATATCACTCCACAGCAGTGGGAAGACAAAAGAAAGCTTTTGTAAATATAGGGACCGGATCAGACATCACTCGTCACTGATGTTAGCTGTGGCCAGCGAATTTAACTCGGTTCACTGACTTCATAGCGCAGTGGACAAACCACTGCATTACTGCTATCTGTAGTATATCAAGTACGTAACTGACCTAAATGTGCTGAATGAGTAATCTATCCTCGTATGCATTATTTTTTGCATAATTGGTTTCAACATTGTTATTACTTCACACGCTAGAGTGGACCCAACCCATTCTCTCTAAACCCTAGGTCCCTCTAGCAATATCCTTTTCACCAGACTGGGTATGGGTGAATGATGACGATCGCTTGTGTTGTGATCGAAACGTGGTAGTTTTTAGCTGTTTTTTTATTTTCTTTGAACCTGTTTACGTGACTTTACCGAAAGACCCAAAGAATACAAATAATATGTTGAGCAAGGGTGCAGCAACAGAAAGACAATACCGTTGGATTTATTATCCCTTGTAGCTGGAAATTATGGGAGTCTACACTCCAAGCACATTAGGTACAGTTTACCCTTCTTATTACATACCCCCTGATGGCACGGCTATAACCAATTATTCGTACTACTGCATACAGGAAAGGCTCTAAATACACTGTTCATGACAGTCTTGGGTGAGCGCCCGTTGAGAACCGCGCGGGGGTGTGTGGACGAGTTGGATTCGAAGTGTTATCCGGCGAGACTGGGCATTTCTTCACTATGGAACTCCCTATTTATACCTCTTCCCTGCGTATGAAGCATTGGATCTTGCTTTGTCTGTGGAAGCCGGTGTGAGTCGGCCCGCATCTTCTGCGCACAACAGTGCCGCATGACCGTGGGTCTCCTTTAACTTAGTCTCTGCCCTGACGCTACCCACTCTTATTCGCTGCTGCACGCTTTGCCGGCGATCGGAGGCCAAGCACTGCGGCCTGACCTGCGGTCGCTTCTCTCACGTCCTCGCCCACTCTCCCAGGCGTGTCGCAAGTTTGTTTCCCACGCGGAAAACGCTCGTCACACAACCAGGAAAGGAAGGAACCCCACATTAGCCGAAACATCATTCTATCAAACTGTGGAGAATGAAACACAGTTAAGGAAGAGTCATCTCCTCCTCGCTTGAAGTCTGGTTGGCTGCAGAGCTGACTGGAGGTGGGAAGTGCTCTCTAATGGTCTGACACTGCCTCGCCTAGGCTGCTTTTACACCCAGGTTCCGGCCACACCGAAGATCTTTCCCAACCCCTGCCTCTTTAGTCTCGGCTAAGTCAAACCAGTTCTAGCTATAGCCTTTTCATATGAAAAAATGTAATCACCATACGGGTGTACATTTCTGCAGGGTTTTCATATGCAGAGGTGCATTGCAGACGTGACAAACATTTTGTAGCAATAATGTATATAATGGCATTAAAAAGGTTGATAAATGTTGCGTTCAATGCCACTTGGTGCATTGTAACACTGATCAATGTGCAATACTTTATGAAGCAATTTTTTTTACAATTTATCAAACTGTGTTTGTACTGTTATGAATATGACCATGTATCAGAGGAGTTATACTCCTTTCCTCAAGTCTGAATGTCTCCCACAATCACCTTTTTTTACATCACAACTGAAAAAGCCTCGTTTTTATAACGCGTCTTCTTGATTGCCATAATTCCATCATCGCCAGCAATCGGCTTAAATCACTGTGCGCTGCTTAAGTCTCTTAAAGCTTCTGCCAGACTTCACACTCTCACTCATGAATATGACTACATTGGCTAAGTTCTCCATTTCTTTATACTTCCAGTCCAACTGTGGATAATTTGCAAGAAATTAAGTTTTCAACAACCTGTCAAGGGTACGTCCTTACAAATATTACTCCTCTCGTCTTGTTCATCTCTTCTCCTTGTACCATCCCCTCCAGCAACCATTGTCCACCTTCGATAGTCACGACCCAAGCGATTTGATAAATTCTCCATTTAGAGTTGCAATTTTATTCAGGAATCCTTTGAGCATATCTGTTGCTGTGAGTATATCGCTTTCTGGTGGCTGCAAAAGTTTACATGACCCAACTCAATTCAACCATTATTAAAAAAACATTTCCTGTCGTGTCATGCTTTTAAAGGTACTGTGCCACGCCGCTAACTCCAATATAGCGGAATGTAAATTGTGCAGGTGAGTGGGGAGGAAGGATACTGCTGTGATGTCCCTTGTTATATCTGTGTTTTAGTTAAAATTATAGTTATATTTTTATAAGCCGGATACATTGGAATGCATATTTTAGAAAAGTTGATGAAGGTGCAGCCCTGCAATTGATTGCGAACAACACTTCTGGCAGAAGGGCCTCCACTTGAGGGAGCTCTAGAGAGCCCTTTATAGGTTAGATTTGGCCAACTATTCCATGCAGACAGATGTCTTGGAAGAGGTGGGAGTACCCACATTTTTTCCTCACTGCACGCAACCCACCCACCAATGGGTACAAGCTATGGAGTACCCATATATATCCTGCTGGGTGGACAAGTGAGGGAATTCGAGGAACTTACCAACTGCTTACATTTTCACAACACCGGTGGCCCCTGGATTGAAAGGCCAGTTTATTAATCGTTACTCCAGCAGCAGTCCCAACTCTAATATTGCAGGAGCAGAAAGTGTACTCGCGAGTGGGGAGTGCTACTGTGATGTCCCTTTCCGTGGGGATTCTGCCTCTTGGGATAAAATTGTATTCAGATGCTTTATAAAGCCCAGATTTCATCAGAGTGAATTTATTTCTAACATGTTTTAGTTACATTGATAAAGATGTACATTGCACATGTGATTGCAGTGTGCACGGCACTATTTCCAAACCCATTTTGTGCAACAATTATGGATTTTTAGGCTTTCGCGCTGAATTGTAAACTTATTTCCCCAGTGCAGAAGCCCATGTTAAAGTTATCAATGTTATTTGGGACTTTATCACGAGAGATGTGACTGTTGAATTGACAAAGCTTCACCATTAGCATATGATGAATTGTATAAAAGCTTTAAGGCTTACTTAATTTACCAAAACTAAATATTTCTTTTTTTTAAGAAATGTTATCTTTGAACAATTTTGTGCCTTTTAAAATGCTCGCATGGCAATGCATTGCCTTTTTTGTTAGCGAATGGATCATAGAAGTTGCGTAGCACAGAATGACTTAGATCCACTCAAGTGACCTCTTATCCATACTGTAAGCTATTCATGCCACATCATTGAATCTAACATTTTACTTTTTAATTGGCTTGAGCGATAATTTTTGAAAATTACATTTGAATTTAATGTAACATCAATGTTTTTGTGATTTTATTGGTGGCTGGGCTGAGACCACCAACTCACTCCATTTTAGAACCTGGCTTAGTACAGGAGGAGCCTGTTTGCAATCGAACCCAGGATCTCAGCAGTTCCAGCTACACTTTGACTCCTAAAAGTGACCCGGCCACCATCACCCAGGCAACCTATTTAAATTCAGTACCAGAGGGCTTCATTAAACCACATATATAATTAATGAATCATCACACGCTCTCAAGTGGTTATATAGGCATCATAATATGTCACGTGATTACTTTTGAGTTTTCAATTGTATTTTTTTTCCATTGTATAGACAATTTTAGCTGTTTTTGTAACTTACGTCTCCCTAAGGAGAGCTAGTTATAAATAAAGGTTATCTATACAAATATACATTAATTGATTAAACAATAGCGGTTGTAACCCTTTTTTAATATGACTAATACTGAAAGCAATGCTCACATAAAAATAAAACTCAATATCAGTGTCATTCAAACAATAGGCCATTTTTTTTTAATCCTCCTCTTTCTGGCCACCCTACAGCAGCTAAATACTCGAAACACATGTTTATAAATGTGGAGGGAAAAACTGGAGGACCGGAGAGAACATGCAAACTCCAAATATACAGGCGTCGAATCCCGGATTGAACCCACGACTTCCTGTATATAAATTTTGATTTAAAGCTTTCGTGACTGCAGTAATTCATATTCTTAGTTTTTTTGGTAAAGTCACGTTGAAGAGAAACAACAAAATAACAAAATATATATAAAACAATAAAAAATTCTCACGACGTTTCGACCATAACTCAAACGGTCATCATCAGGTGTGTCGGTTTGCATAAATTTATCAGGTGTGTCGGTTTGCATAAATTTATTTTGAAAAAATAAATTTATGCAAACCGACACACCTGATGATGACCGTTTGAGTTATGGTCGAAACGTCGTGAGAATGTTTTATTGTTTTATATATATTTTGTTATTTTGTTGTTTCTCTTCAACGTGACTTTACCGAAAAACTAAGAATATGAATTCCTGTATATACTCTAGGCAAGGGAGTTAATATCTCGCTACCTTGGCCAACATGGCAGAGCAGGCAAAATGTCCACTCAATGTTTGCACTTAGGCTCACTCTAGGGAGGCCATTCTGCCAGCAGTGCTGTGATAAATTAATCGCAGGGCTGTATCTTTACTTGACCTTTGTCATTAACAAATGCTGTGTGACAGAAAAATATATAATAGGTTTAAGTTATGGGCAATGGCCTTTCTCCATAGCAGATAAAGGGCCGAATGACTTACTTTTAGAACGGTTGACTCTTTAATGCAGTGATAGTCATTGTGATGCCTTAGAATTTGACAAAATTGATCCATGAAATAGCATCTCAATGTATTTCTTAAAATATCCCAGTTTTATTAAGCCACCGACACTGTAATGTACACTGAATTCTTAATGGTCTTTTGGTCATTTGCAAATTAATGTTGTGTTCATTAATTAAAATGAAGTGAGTTCAGCAAAGTGATCCCACGTTTAACAGGCGCTCGTCGTGTTTCCCGCAGCTGAACCGCGTGGCACAGCAGCCACAGGACCTTATGCAGATGCTGCAGTCGGTGGTCGGAGTCGGGAGTGGCACTGATGCCCTGCAGCAGCAGCAGCAACAATTACAGCAGCAACAACAACAACAGCAGCAGCAGCAACAGCAGCAGCGTACAGTCGATCCCGCATCAGTCCAGACCGAAGTTCCGCCACCACCACCCCCACCTCCACAGGTCCGGGTGGCGCCTGCCCCCTCCAGCGCCGATCAGTCGGCGGTCGCCACCCAGCCGCCAATCGGGCAGGGCGACGCCTACGCTGCTGCAGCAACAACACAGCAGCAGGAGAGCTACCAGAGCACCTCGGCTGGGGCGTCGTCTGACGGAACCTACGGGCAACAGGCAGCTGGAGGGCAGCAAGTGACCCCGTCTCAGGTCAAGCAGCAGGCAAACTCGCGCACCAAGGCGCGGCTGGTGTGCGCCGCCTGCGGCAAGGAGTTCAAGGACCGCTACCACTTAAGGCGGCACGAGGCGACGCACACACGCACCAAGATTAAGGGCCAAGGCTCCTCAGCATCGCTGGTAGCGGGCAGTGCTGGCACGTCGTCCTCGTCGCAGGCATTCATTGCCGCTGCGCATCCCAACGGGCAGCTGGTGGCAGCGGGCGGTGCAACCGCAGGCCAAATCCTGGCGCAGGCCACACCGACGGCACAGATCATCGCGGCGGCTAGCCCCGCAGGGCTGCTGGCGACAGGTGGTGCGCCACAGATCATCGCCACGGCCGGGCAAATTGTGAGTCCCGCGCAGCTGCTCGCGTCATCCGCGGCAGCGGCGGCATCGTCGTCTTCGTCGGCCGAGCAGCAGGTGCACACGGCGGGAGCCGGCGACTTGAGCGCGTCGCAGCAGCACCACCACCATCACCACCACCACCATCTGCTGGCAGCGGCAACTACCGCCGGCAACGCGAGCGCGGCGCAGTACGCCTACGGCAAGCCGTGCGTGGACGGGGGCGGTGGGGGCGGAGGCGGTGGGGGTGGGGGCGGTAGTGCGGCTGCAGCGGCACACTTTCTCACCATGCCCGTTTTCGTGATGACGAGCGCCGGCGTGACACCCTTTGACCAGACGTCGGCACAACCCGTGCTTGCGCAGCAGCAGCATCACCATCAGCAGCAGCACCTTGGTGGACAGGCCTCGCAGCAGCAGCAGCAGCAGCATTTCACAACAGTGGATGTGGCCATGGTCAGCAATGGCCTCATCCCGGGCTCGGAGCAGAGCTTCGACGCGTCGGGCACAGTGGGGAGTGCGGGGCAGCCGGCGTTTGGGACAGTGGCGGCAGCCGGGACAGCTCCGGCAGCGCCAACCGGCAAGAAGTCACGGAGCGGCGCGTCTGCAGTGAACGGAGTGAGGCGCCCTGTCAAGAAAAACCACGTGTGCGAGGTTTGCACCAAGGCCTTCCGCGACGTCTACCACCTGAACCGGCACAAGCTGTCGCACTCGGAGGAGCGGCCGCACTCTTGCCCCGTGTGCCACAAGCGCTTCAAGCGGCTCGACCGCATGAGCGCGCACGTTCGCGCGCACGAGGGTGGTCCGGAGCGGCCCTACGCCTGCCCTGCCTGCGACAAGCGGTTCTCCCGGTGAGCCCACGGCACGGCACAGCCACGCGCGTGTGTTTTTTGAGCTCCTCCCGCAGGGAGATGCGTGTTGGATCACATCTTTATTGCTCTTTCCCAATCTTTTTTTCCCCACACTTTATCTAAAGATACAAGGCTTAGATTAATTGGAGGCTCTTGTCATTCAAATCGTGAGCGCATGCAAATTTACAAACCCACTACTAAAATATTCCCATTTTAGGCCATTGCTAAAAGGGGAGTGCCACGTGATAGCACTGCATGCTGGTGATGTCTGGGAGGCTATTAGTAAAAGATGCACTCAGACACAACCACAACAATAATATAACTTCCCATAATAATTACTTTAATAATACAAACGAAAGCAAAACCTTAATAGTGAGTGTATTTAAGAACTTTGGTGGTCTAGCCGAAGTTGCATCAAACCATATTTCAGACAAACTAAAACAACATATCAGACATTCTAAGAGTAGTGGCAGTGGCTAATATGCATCTCATTGGAGCACTATATTTTGGTAACAACTTCCTGCTGCTGGCAAAGCTCTCATGGAGCTTTATTGACTGAGACAGAGCCTGCTGCTTGTTTGTAATGACTGCTGAGTTAGATGTTTGTGTCGATGTTGCAGTGTTTCTTTTTTTATTAGAAATGTTTCAAGTTTAATTTGTTTAACTACGTGAAAACTTGAGGGACCAGGATAGTCTTAATTTGCCAAGAGTGACCTTGGGTACCCAATATGAGTTTTGCTCCTGTGTCTTCTCAGCCGCGACCACCTGAACAACCACGTGAAGCGCGTGCACTCGACGGAGCGGCCCTTCAGATGCCCGGTATCCATTTACACGCAAACAACAACAGCAACGTCGCGATTAGGCTTGTCTTGACTGTCGGGTATCGCCGTCCACTGTACGCCGTTGGTATTACAACATTAGCAATTTCCTGGAGGTCTCAAACGAATGCAGACAGTTTTGAGATGATTCACCACCCCCGCCATTCAATGAATTCTCACCATTCAGTCACAATTCAATTTTGGAATTCATTTTTTTTGTCTCTTGTTTTCTGCGTCTGTTGTACCGATTATCCCTATTAGCCTCGAGGAGACAAAAGCACAAATTGTGTTGTCTTTGTACCATATCGACTGTCCGCCTTAATTGTAATATTTGTTCTTCATCCTTCGTATATTTTGTACTGTCTTGTGAGCACTGTCCAGTTTATAACGTATACCATGTTGTCTTATCTGTCTCATATCGGGTGGATTTTTGGTTTAATTCGCTCCATTAGTCCAATTGAAACAATATAATGCGTGCACATATTCAAAGTCAAATATCTTAAATGCGTGATTCAATACATGTATTGTGAGCATAAACAAATGATCAATCAATTAATCGTAACATGCTTCATCGGCAGCCACCGTTAGCCACAATGGTGGGTGCACTTCGAGGCCACTTATTGGTGAAGGCTCATGAAAATAAGTTTAATACAAGATGGTCCCAGGTGATAAGTATTTCACGTTAAGCTGGTAGGTCTACCATTAGTGTTTTAGCCACCCGACCTGCTTGTTGTGAGCATCGCTCTTCCGCCTCCTCAGAGGCTGATCCTGCCACCGCTGATACCAACTTGCTGCAAGTCCACTCAGCACCAGGTCTTCCTCTGCCGCTTCAGACGATCTCTTCACCCCTTTATGTGCGTTTATATCTTCATGCATTTGGCCATACGTGCATATACACACGCGCCAGCGTGCGTGGTTGTGCCTTTGAGTGCACTACTGAGCAGAATAGGAGCACCTGGAGCTGAGAGAACTTGCCACTTGCTAGTACCTACTGTCTTAGGATACTTGGGAAAGGTTTAGCAGTGTAGCTGTTTGCAACCACTCTTCAGCAACGGCAGTATATCGGACAAACATGCTCACGGGAATGAGCTGAGCATTGCGTGGCCGAAACACAGTTGCTCTGATAAATTTCTCCCCGCGCCTGTTCTGTGTCCCCCTGTTCATAGGCCTTCACCTCCTCCACCCGCATTACAATTACATGGGTCTGTCCTCTGACCTGTCAGTGTGCCATGACAGCTCCATCTGCAACAACGGGGTTTGTCACCTGTCCCTCCCATCAGTGAGCCTCTGCCACTCCAACTGCAACATGCGTGTCTGACTGAAGACCTTTCTGCGTGCCTCTGTATTCCACCCACACCGAGTTTAATTATGCCTAGAAAAAGTTATTTTTTTAGCTCAACATCAAATGCAGGACCCTTTTTGAAATAGTCGTGAGACTCCGCGAGACGATGTTATTGTTTTATGTTATATTTTTTTATGATTATGTAATGCTTCACCTACTGGTAAGTTTATGAATGGTCACTCTATGGGGGTGGCAATTTTATTTGAGGATCCATTCTTTTTTTGTGTTTTTACCTTCTCATGTGTATTGTTTTTCATTTATCTGTCTTGTTTGTACAATTTGCACTGAATTTGCTTAAAAATAATTGAAACATTGTTTGCATGTCATTTGTATAATTCATGTGCTATTTTATACATGTTTTCTGAGCTTGAAAATATATTTGGTTAAATGAATCAATGAATATGCATCATTACATGCATATTTGAGCCCATTAAGCATTTACTATTAAAAGTGAGGCTTTCCTTTGTATACAATATTTGAATAGTTATTGTTTTATAAAATGTCAGCAGAGGGCAGTGTTGCAGAATCCATATGTTCTCTACTGTGTTCCAACACTTGTACTTTCTGCTTGTATCAACCCACACTGACCAGTGTGGTGAAAGTATGATCCATAACCCCTATGACCATCATGGCATGGGAAGGCCCTCATCCAGCAGTTGATTGATAAAGTGGCAGAACATGTACTTTCAGTGGCGTAGTTATCGCTGTTACTTACTAGCTGTGCAACTGCGCTGGGCCCCAAATGCAGGTTGGGCCCAGATTCCATTCTATGAAGAGGGGTAGATATTGGACAGGGGCCCCATTTTGTTCCTTGCATGCCAACCACGCTTCGCCATTGTGTGGATTATGTAAAAAAAAAAATCCTCAACTCTCCACATTGAACACATCTTTGAGTTGCAAAATGTGATACATTATTTGGAAAATACTTGATTGGGAAAAATCTGAATCCTGCTCATTTATAGGCCGGTCCTGCTTACACCTTGTGCCACACAGGGACAGTTGCCAATGGGGGTTGGTTTGGTATGACTGCAGCAGGTTATTGGAGTGCTTCAGGTGAGATGTAAGGCGCTTTGAGTAGCATAAGGCATTTGAGCGCCTTGTAAATGAAAATCCTTATCCTTAATCTAGTCACCCTTCTCTTCCCCCCATCGAACCTTTCTCCCTACCCCTCCTCCCACCAATATCTTTCCATCTGTACCACCCTCCCTGGCGATAACCCCCCCCCCCAAAACAGACCTGTGACTCGGCGTTTGCGACGCGCGACCGTCTGCGCGCCCACATGGTGCGGCACCAGGAGCGTGTGCCGTGCCGTTCGTGCGGAAAGCCAACACGCGCCACGCCGGGGCGCGCCGCCGCCGCCGCCGCCGCCGCCGCTGCCGGCGCTCACCAGGGCGAGCAGCAGGGGGCCGCGGCTGCAGGCGCCTCGCACGCAGTGTGCAACGCGTGCCACAAGGCAGCGCAGGCCGCGCAGGCGGCCGGGGGATCGGCGCTTGTCCAGCAGACAGGCCAGCTGGGCGTGACAGGGGCGTCGGCGCCTGTCGTCTGCATCAAAAGTAAACGGGGCACCCTTGACAGCAATGCAAAGGCTCATTGAGAGCTTCTGTGGTGCAATGGCTAGCTGCCTGGACTTGCAATCCAGAGGGTCACCATGTAGAATGCAATGTATTTTACATGGTACATGTACTCTTAGTCTCCTGTACTTACATATGTCATCATCTAGACGACAGGTTATGCTTACATTTTATGTTTGCAGTTTAAATGGTTGAATAGCAAACGAGAACGGAATCTTTTTCAAAGCTAATTTACTTAGCAGTAGTGTAGAAGCATACATGGAAAATACTTTCCTCAGTTATCATTGACAAACTGCCTTACATTTTGAAAGGTATAGATTAAACTAACACCTTGGGTAATTGCCATATTCTGAGAAGCAAAGTATGTATTTTCAAATGTAGACTTCAGCTAGATCGATTTTAGTGAAGTACCTAATATTTTTTTTATTTTGGTGCATTTACCAGTGACTGGGATACTACTGTCAATGCTTGAGAACCTTGTTTTATTGTGAGTGATGGTCTTGATTTTAAACTTGAGGTGGGCTTTCCAATTCTTTAAGTAATTAATTACTGTGCCAATTATTGGTTCAATTGACTAATCAAACACGAAAATAATTGCTAAAAAGTCACACATCTGTTCCCATGCATGCTTTTTAATGGTTATGGGCAAGGCATAGTGATATCCTCAACATTGTGAGCCACTTAAAGGGTTGCTCGATTTTGGGAGGCAGAATGTGGGGGTAGTCGCCATTTATAAAGAAAGCTGAGTAATCAACCACAAAAAGAATCGTTGATTTACATTTTTAGTCAATTCATTGACTAATTGTTCCACCTAGTTTATATCCGGTGTCTGAGGTGCTGGCTCGGGGAACTTGCATGCATATCACACGCGTGAGACATTGATGTCTTTAAAAATGATGTTGTGGCCGTCATGAGCATTTGCTTATTCGAATGAAATTCCATATGTACCAACATCGCTTTACTCTTGCCACATTGTACCTTTGTCTCTCTCGCAGCCGAGGTGCTTCCACCAGCACAGCCCACGGATATGAGGCAAGCTTACTTCTCTGCCTTCTAGGTCAGTAGGTGAGTGTTCGAACGTGCGTACGTGTGCAAGCATCATTAACCCTTAGAGATCATTCAACGTTATTGGCGTTTCATCGTGAGTGTACAAACTAGGCAAGCAATGATTTCATCCTCTCTCATCGTTTTCGTGATACTGGAATCGTCATTTGATTCAGAAATGACACTTTTATACATCTCGTTTTTGCCTTTGAGGCGACATTTCTTTGGTGTGGCCGCCTTTTTTTATAGGTAATTGAGTAATTGATTAAGATCAAACTATTATATGACAATTGTTCATTGACTAATTGTTCCAGCTCTACTTGTAATCATGTAGGAGAGCTCTTAGTCTGAACAGCTTGGGTTTATTTGGCTTCGTATTGCTGGGGTTGGTAAAATTGAGTTCCCTTTTGGTGACTTGTCACATGATAGAAAGTAAAGAGAGTAGTTATTTGGAAAGCCTTGGTCCTGCCATAATAATGAGATATCATTCACTGCCTCAGGACCACCAATCTGGAAGAAGTAGCTTCTGAAAAAGAGCTATTTCGCTCATTGTGCCTTATCTGGTGAAATAAAAAAAATAGTTTCAGTTAGTTTAGTAGAACTACCAGCGAAAGGTCATATCCAATTGTTAAATGTTAATGATTGCTCTCCAACACTCCAACATACTGGAGTGCTGAAGCAGTAAAAAAATTGGCACATTTGTTTTTGTAAAAATTTAATTTAATGGCTGTTGGGTGGGTGGTGGAAGGGTTTAAGGAACTTTTACTGACATCTAACCCAAAATGTAATTATGCATCTCTCTATCCTTTCTCTTCTCCCTGTGTCTACCTCCATCCCCAGCAGACAGGACGATCTGATGGGATTTTTATGGATCTGAAGTGAGGATGGAATCACACCTGGGGTCCCACTTTAAAAAAATCCACATTCAACACTACAAGCATTTTGAGAGAAACTGAAGCAAGTCCTTTTTTTCCTTGTTTTTTTTTTACTATTACTAACAACAGCAACAAAAACATAAACTGACTGAGGTCTACTTGTATTTGTGTGCATTTTTTAGTTTCATTTGTATTTTTAATGGAAAAAAAAATAGTTAACCACATTTTAAACAAAATTAAAAAAAAAAGATTGTAATGTTTTCGTGTAGTTTGAAAGTTTTAATTTGTAATATATCATACGTTTTTGCCACATTGGGATTGAGAGAATATTGAGTTTGTTCAAGTGGAAAAAAATCATTGTTATGATCACAGTGATAACAACTACAGCAGCGAGCGGGATTGGAAGTGTGCATGCATCAGTGCGTGTCTTTGAGCTGGTGTAGGTGCATGTGCGTGCGTTCAGCTGCGTTTAGCCGGTCCCGTGGCCTCGCTGATGGCCTGGTCTCGGACTTTTGAGGTGTGCGAGTGGTGTGGGGAAAAGTCATACCCAATCCACTGTTAACCACCACCTACCCTCCTCCCTCGGGCATACATAACCCTGCCCATCAGCTGTCTCTTCCTTTGTGTACAATTGATTCAGCAGTCGCCCATCAGCTACTCCCAATTACCACCCACCCTCCGTGCATCCCAGCCTAAAACATAACCATGCTGTTGCTCCATTTGCATCCGGAGCCGAATTGACCGTGGTCTAAAAAATAGCAACAAGAGGAAAACCACTCGAATGGGTCTCATTACTCTGCTACAACATACCAGATGGCATGTTTCCTTGTATTTAAAAATGTGTTTTGTAGCTTGTCAACACCAGAGTAGGTGTACATTGTAAAATTAATTGCAGTGCATTTAGTTACATGCTGCCAAAACGTAAATTTCATGAAAGAGCTCCATTGTGAAAACAAATAAGAAATGCTGAAGAGCTATATTTTAAGGATATGATGAAAGTAATTTAGTATTTTAATTGTTACAAATGTAAAATCAAATATAAAATGTAGACTACTTAAATAATTTTGTGAAATGCAAATTGCAAATGGGAACAAGCATTTTTTGGAAATGCTTAATTGTTATATCTCTCTGTTCTGAAGCCTTATATTCTACCATCTCAACTTATACATCATCTAATGTTTGAGATTGTATGAATCGGTGTGGTTTTACATTATAAATTAGTTTTCCACATTACATGTTTGAAAAAAAAATTGTTCATGTTTCAACCATTGACATTTAAAAATTTGAAATAACTCTCTTGTAACAGTTGCACAGATGTCAGTTTTTCAATTCTAGCAGTTTTTTCAGATAATACAGAATTAATTACGTTTTGTAATAGGTTTGTTACACTTGCAGTTACTTAAATTTACAATTAAATATATAAAAAAACGTCATACTATTGAGAACTTGAGGATTATGCTCCTGCATTGGATGTTTGGCAGGTTGCCTTGTTCGTTCTTTATTGCAAATGGAATGAGGAGCGCATGGAGAAAACGCATGATTCATCTATTTATTTCAGTTTCATTTTACTTAACCCTGATTTTAATGCTTACTGGTACAAAAATTGTATTTAACCTTTTGAGAACCCATTTAGATTATTTGTATATTTTCCAATGGGGACGTAAACAACCATACACTAAACAAGAATGCTTCAAGTAATGTTTTATATTTAATCATCATTAACATCAATCGTTAACCCCCAAGCCATAGCCATATCTCACGGTCTTGTGATGCGACAATCCACCAAGCACCTGCAAACAATTAGATTTAGTGATGGGTTATTGTATTCATCCTTCCACGGAAAGCTTGGACAACCCTCAACCACATGAGGACAGGCCAGGGAAGATGTGTCCACTTGCTCACCAAGTGGAACATGAGGAGCAGCCCAATTTGTGACTGGCCACCCAAGTCAGACATTCGTCCACAAACTGAACTCCTGCCCAGAGAAACAATCCCATTCCTGGTTACATCACAACAATTCACTCTGCCTCACCTGAAGCCGAATTGATTGCTAACCTCAACATCAACCTGAAACTGCTTCCCCAGCCATAGGATAATTTCGGTTTCCAACCAAGATGGTTCACAATGGTGTATCTAATGACCAACCAACGTTTTACAGCAACTGAATACTCATAGTTTATAATGTGCACGTTATCCAGCAGATGGAGCCCCTTGCTAAACTGGAAATATAAATATAAATCTGTTTAACATTCGATGTTGTAGGGTTTTTTTATTCTAAAACCCAATACACAACACGAACATCAAAAAGGAAAACAGATCACGAGTGCACAACAAACCTGGAGCAATATACACTCAAATTAGGGACCGACTTGAGGCACTTTGTCTCGGCTATGCCCTCCCCTGCATCCACGTCTGGTGCATTAACGAAAATTGTTGTGACTAATGAGTGGCTCTGAAGACTGGAAATTTGACGGAATGCTAGAGGTGAGTAAAAGCATTGGTTGAGTAAAGTTTGCCTAGATGGGCACAAGAGCGAGGAAGGGGCAGTGTTTAGGTGAATGCCAATGAGCAACAGAAATCCACCAAAGCAAGCCACTGGCTGATAACCAGCAAGGGACCCTTGGACATTGATAACCTGGAGTGAGTGGCGCAGCGACACGATTGATTGGAGCAAGAAGTTGATGATGGCTTGGCGGAACAACTGCGCGACCTGACAAGAGTGTGGCGCTGCTCAGAATTGTTTGAAAATGTTCTGAGCTCAACCCAAGCACAACCTACCTACATTGTATATTTCTGATGGAAATTCATCCGATCCTGGTGCCATCCATCTTGCCAGAAGGCTAATAGCCTTCATGGTTTTAGTTAAGGTGGTGGGGATCAGCAAGTGACATGTTGACCTCAACCTGGGGCATGCGGGTGATTTCCTCTTTGTGGATCGACAAATACCCGTTAAAAGGAACACTCTGCTCATCTGTCAAAGAACTCTAATCAGAGTGGACCCATCTGTACCAAGGAGAGGAAAGGTTCTGACCTGTGGTCCGTAGGCTGTCTTTACAACGTCATAGAAGCACTTCATGTAATTTATATCGGCATAACATTGAATGTGATTGCTTCCCGACGAAGCCAGGAGTCCTACATCTATTGAGCCTAACCTGGACAGCTCTGCGTATGTTGCTGAAGTCTGTTTTATTTGGGGATGACATCTTGTCATGGTATTCTTTATGGCGCCAATGTTTCTCACCCACCACGGACTGTTATCTCATTTTCATCAAACATCCTAACGCTTGTGAGTGGTGGATCCAAGACATTCGAGGGATTGACGTAGACAACATCCCTCAAGGATGTCCAGTTCTCCTTGACACTATTGTGATCAAAGTTGATGGAATCTAGCTGGCTATCTAGCTTTTCACAGAGGGTCTCTAACCGGCTCCCTTGTAAACCTCAATGTTAAAGCCGCTTGCGAGCCATTTTCCCTGAGGGCGTCCCTTAGGCTGAATGCGGAAATGCAGATTTGAGACAATGGTCAGTCCAGCAGTTTGCACCACAAATGATGTGATTCCTGTCCATCCATTATAAAAGCCCGGCGTTCCTTTTATCAACTAAATAAGAGCATTTCAGAAGCCCTGAATCAAAAAGGTATAGAAAGTGGACCCCCCCCCCTCAAATGTGGTAAAAAATGGATCCCACAGGTCTCCAAAGATTGTCGACCCCCCCCCCACAAATAAATTCTCCCCCCCCCCCCCAAAAGAAATGTTTTTTTGTCGGCATATATGCCTTCACACCCTACATACACTAGTCAGTAATGTCTGCACACATTGGGGATGGGCAGAAGAAAAGGGCATGTTGACAGGCGGCGCCGCGAAGCGCTGAGAAGACCTCCGTGGGAGCTACGGCCGCCGAAATTTTAGCATATTGAATTTTCCATAAAAATATCAGAATCTGCATTTTTATAAATCCAACACCCCATCCCTAGTGCACACACTGACGCTCTTGAAAAACAACAACTCAAAGTAAATGTTGTGATTTGTGAACTGCATACGTTGCCAGTTTTAATTTGTTTTAATATTCTGTATATTGCAACTATATTCGCTCACGTTACTTGTTATATTCATTTATATGTTTATATTATCAGAATAGGACATTGGAATAACCCTGTACAAAATCCATGAAAAATCTATCCGCATAAGTGCATTTCATCCAGATCTCCTTTTGCAAGTTGGAGAAATGAATCTCAGCCGGCTATCATAGTTAAATGAAGGGCTCGAGTGAAAACAAAAGCTGATAGACAATTCGAAATACCGCCGCAAAACATTGCTGAGACTTAGATTGCATCTTCAACCACCTGGCATGAGTTCTATGTGTCCTTACTGAGGAAATTTCTATTTGATATGTTGAATCCCATGGTTTGTGGTGCACACCCTCTCAAACGTATGCCACTGAAGCATAACTCATTTATGCGAGTGGGGGAAATGTCGATAAATTGCGGAAACCAAACTGTACTACGCTTTTGTGGTTGCGTGCTGTGTAGCTGTCCAATGTGCTTTCAGGTAATACCAGGTGTTGTTCAACATGGATATCCGTCGTTTCCCTCGATGTGCTGGGAGCATCTGTAGGAACTTAATTATTTGTGAATTGTTCCCATTGAAGCCCCTGGCAAGTGGAACAAAATTTCAGATATACCAAAAAATATGCGGTACAACCCAAAAACACATTGCAGAGCTACAAATAACCTGGCATCCTTATAATTGACTTCGTCTGCTATAATCCCATGCTAGAGCTACACACTAGGATCTCTTTCTAACCTCAAAAGTTATCCACACCCTCTCCAAATTCTGATACTTTATGCGCTTTGGCAAACAGTATTTGGTGCAGCATTGTGCCAATTTCTCTAACCACGCGGGCAACAGCAATTGGCATTGGCACACTAACATTAGTCCGAGACAAGGCAGGGTGACTGGGTGTGGTGGTGGTGGTGGTGGTGGCGATGGTGGTGGGGTTTTGCTTTGGTTCCCAGAGCCCAGGGCCTTGTGAATGAACTCCCTTTCTCGCTGGGCGGTGGCATCGTGTCGATCGCGTGCTCGGATTCTGAAAGAGTGTGATGTGATTTATTTTCGCGTTTTCTTTTCCTCCGTGGTTTTATTTTCTCGATTTTTTAAATGTGCTGTTATTATGTATCCTATAGACAATGTAGCAGAGAGACATTTAAGCCTCCACCTCGAGCTTTAGTGACATCAACGTGATGTTGAAGGAAATGTTTTGTTTTTGAATAATAATCAACTTTTACTGGTGATGCTTTTCTCATGTACTTTGGTCAAGTCAAACCAATTTATCATGTTGATCCAGCCCATCATTCCTCCAAAGTTATTTAAAATGAGTACCTTTGTGAGAAGTTTAATGACTTTTGGAATGGTTCTTGCAACAGTAAATGTGCATTTCCCCACCATTGGTTGACAGATGAGCAGGGCTAAAGCCTCGTTTGAATTTGGAGAAGCTTAGCCATGAGTGTAATACATGGAGTTATGTTAATGTTGTTCATTTATATATTGCATAATTGGAGTTTTTCTTTTATCACATGCAGCTTATTAATGGACGTAGTAACAACAGCTGCATGGTTATGAGACTTCATATATCCGAACTGTTGACCAGGTCGGCCACCGTTAATTCGTCAATTTGTATGCTTAACCGATGCAAATGGCCTCCAGATCTGGTTCGCTTAAAATAATATTACAGGCCCAATGATAAACTACAACATTGTATCAGCCAACATGAAGATACATTTTAGATATATTCTATTTATTTCAGCAGGAAGGGGCCCAACAAGCAATAAGGCTCAATTTCATGACTTGTGATAGACAACTATAGAAGTTTAAGCGTTTTTAGTTGCCCCCACATTCACATGCATATCTCATAATAGATCTTATTAGCAACCATGACAATTGCTGTGAATGTAATGCCAAAGATAAGCTGTTATTTCCTAGTTTGACCTTCTGGAGAATGAAAAATATTTGAATCACCATCCATTTTAAATGTGTTCTTTACAGAACTTTACTATAAAAAAAGGAAATAAGCTGTCAGTAAATAATGCATGTTCCGGCACTTTGCTTGCAAGTGCAGATACTCCAATCTCGGCTATGTTCAATATTAAATGGCAAAGCACAATACTTCAATAGACTAAGGCACCTTATAATTCTAAGATTTGTGGAAGAAATGTGTTCTGCCAGCCTGGACCGTTCCCTTAAATTTGCTTTTGCCTTTTTAAATATATGAGCACAATGCTACAAGGAGCAGTCGCCTGTAAAAGTTGATTCTAATGTTTCTTCTACTGTGGAAGAAAAAAAAAAGCTTAACTTTATTATCTTGTAAGTACTGTAGTTTTTTTTTACTTTGGGGCTTTTTTGTTTTAATTGACTTCAACAGTTGTGTATCTGCCGAATTATGAAGCGTGAAGCATATGACCCACCCTCCCTCCCTCCCTCCCCACCAAATGGATAAAGAATGGCATATCATTTAAATGTATTAGCATATTTGCAGACTGGATAACATGACACTAATAACTGCAATGTGCAATTTTTGGTGAACGTGATGGGTCTGTTTAGGGGAGGTTGGGCTGGTGGGTGTTGGGGAGGCTCGTTTCATATCGTGTTTGTTTAATTTGGACTTGTAACTATTATTGACATATTCATTTTAGTTTGTCTTTCTGAATTCATGGTTTCACATCCTCTATTTCCATTATCGTCATGTTTTAAGCCGGCAGCGGACTGTATAATTGTTAAACAAATGGGCCGAGTTAAATCATTTTTCAGTTGGAGCTGGTAGACCAGGTCTGCAGCAGGTTTTTTATTTTATTTCAAAATGCCGAGCATAGAAATACTGAATACAGCAGAAATTCAAAAGTTTGAAATTCAATCATCCACAAATCCCTTTAATTCACGGATTATTGGCACTTCGCGGCTGCTCTAATCCCGAGTGGATTGAAAATGCTCCGTGGATCACAAGCCGTGATCTATAGAAATAGCTAGGGCTAACACAGCTGTAGGTGTGATGCTGCAGGGAAATGCAGAGGTAATATTTTATTTTTTTATTTAACAGTGCTGACTTGATTTGTTTTGTAGAATAATATTTCTGCTTTTTTTTCCTTGAATATCAATTCAAGGAGACTCGTAGCAGATGTTGCACCATTTGGATCTTAGAAACAGCTCACGACCTTGCAATCCGCCAATTTTCGTAAATTAATTTAGCCGATAGTCATGTACCGTGCTTGCCCCTGTAATCCGTGTAATTGTTTTAGGTTCACGGAATCGCGTGGCTCTTTCATCCCATAATCCGTGGCACACCATGTTGGAGTGAAAATGTTTTCATGGATTATTTGGTGTTACCTCTGCTGTGCACTGTGCATCTGCAATATGGTGTGTCCCCCCCCCCGGTCACTGATGTAGATTTTTGTAATCCTATAAAGTCCACAATCCTCTGTGGGTGCTTCTTGTGTAGTGGTGGTATTGTTAGGTTCAGCATTGTGCTATCTTCCCAGTAATCTAAGTTCCATATCTTATGGTGGTTATCACAAGTGCAAATCGCACCTGGTGTGCATGTTCTTTCACACCGTATGTAGCCAACCGTGCTAATCGGAGATGTGGGGGACGGTTCGACTCGTCTAAAATGAATACTCGGCCCAATTCATGATTCACCAGCCAGGAGATATAGGTAGCTGGGTTTGTGTGGTGATGTCCTCTCCACCATACACTATATGCTGACCTTAATAGTTCTTCAAAAGCACCTGCCTAACAGTGTATGCAGAATAAACAGAAGACCACAGTACAGTATTTGAAGTCTGCAATCTAGCAGTGTTTACCAATCATACAGTCCACTTGCGCTGTTGGGAGTCGTTGAGTCCATTTGCTGGTGGTGATGTGCTAATGAGGTGAATTCAAGCTATTAGATTATTTCCTGCAGGTGTTCGATCATTTGTCAAGCACCTGTGATCGTATATGCATGTGATTAATTTTGTGTTCACTTTGTTTCAAAACCTTGGTGTGCAAAGACAGCTGTTAAATGTGATTGACCACAAATGAGCTGTTTTTTTATTATTAAAAAAATACTAGAGATTTAATGTCATCTGTTCTCAAACTGAAGTGGACGGTTTGTATTTTTTTAAAGGGGTTGTAGTTTTTGCTTTAATGGAGCTGTCACACTCACCGTTCAAGGAATACGTCCTCCATCTTCTCTTTAGACCTCGGTTGAATTTTAAAACGGTTTACTCATGCTGGTTTGAAAAAAAATACCAAATATGCCCCAATTGTACTAACGGTATCTTAGGTGTGTTAGGAAATTGTTGATACATCACAATTCCTGCACGTGTGGGGAAAAATCCTGGAAGTGACATCACAATGCTTTGCCTGTCATTCCCTAATGGTGTATTTACGACAGCCAGTAGAATTACCCCTCCCTGAGCTGTATGGAGTACCAAGTCATTCGCTCCATATTTATCTTACAACAAATTTTTTGGGTAAAAAATACGCTTTATTTGTGATCCTGGCATCTAGGGTTCGCGTCTGTTTCTCACCCGAGATATGTTGAGTGCTTGTTCACTGAACAGACATGGACATCAGCCCTCCCGCAAGAGGCACGTCTAGGAATCTAAGCTAAGCTGTCAGTCACTGACACAACATTAGGCTACTGATAGACATCAGCTCTGGGGGCTGTAATTTGTATGTGTCCATCAGATGATTGCCATGCAGCGAATCATTCCTGACAAAGCATAATTGAGTACCTTCTGGTACCAGGAAAATAGCAACATATTGCGTTAGTTTTGTAATGTCACCTCTCAGGGCCATTTCCCAACAGGATGATACGAAGTTCTGTTGATTGTTGGTCCTTCAACAGTGTTTATTCGCACAACATAACGCTGGTTGCGTAATTTAGATGTAATTCGTGATGCAATTTGAAACTTATAAGAAATATTATTTTCCTACGAAGGCCCACATTTCCAGTTTGAAAATTAAGACTTAAGGTTTGCTTCTGCACATAAGCACACCAATAAGCGGTTGGATTAGGCAAAGTGTATCGGAGGCTGTATAGTTTGAGATGCTACCCCTTTAAAAACATGCCAATAAAAAAGTGTTTTTGTCAGTGTCCCTCCCAACATATGCTTCACAGATTTACTGAGCGACATTTTATATATAAATATATTTTTAAATTTTATGTTTTGTTTCGCTGTTATTTTCACATTAATGTAGCGCTCTTTATTGCTCCCTCGTGTAAATATATGTAATCTGAACTTTTTTTTGCTCTCTTAAACCCAATTATTCACTGTAATCCGTCCTTGATGTACAAAAGTGTAAAGTTTTAAAAACAAACACATTTCTGTAACAGATAAACTCATGTTTGTGTTTCTAAACGGAGGTTTGAAAAAAAAATACAACTTTTCTGTTTGTGTTTCAGTCTTGCTACTGCATATAAAACAGATATTATGTTTGTCAAAAAAAATGTATACATATTATTTTTATCCACGTGTTAATGCGGTGCAATTACGCTCCATGAACATTGCATTGTATTTTGCATTTTCACAAACCCAGATCGTTTGGTGGGGGCGGTGGGAAATGTCAAGTATTTGTGGCAAGTAATAGGAGTTCAACAATTCTCATGTCTGCCCCAGCAAAGCAAATCACATGGGATGAATGTCACGGCCACTGTTGGCTGGATTGGCTGCGGGGGTTGACATGAACTTATAACGTACAACATACACGATTTTAAAAACATCGATTCTTTCACACGATTCATTGCATGTATCGATATTAATCAGTTAATTGTTATACCCCCCTACTGTGCAGCGTAAATATGTAATTTATCGCACTGTGTGTCATGTGAAAAATGTTAACATGTTTGCCTCCCTGCAAACGAAGCGTGGATTTCAACATTGTAAGTGTTAGTAAACTGCTTTTTTATGCATAATGCAGCTCTGATTAAATAAATAAACATGAGCAGTGTGCAGTGGGTAAACCAGCTTCTGGCTACACATGCAGATGTTGTATTTGTTTATATTTTAGGTACCCCTATTACTTTGCCATGAAGATAACTGAGCGTTGTCTGCATTCGTGAGTGGTCTGGGTTGGGCCATCGGATGGCAATTTGATTAATAGTTCCTGTTATAAGAGTTTCAACATTCCAATTTCCTGATTGGCAAAAACGTTTAATTGACTACAAAGGTTGGTATTTTAAATGTATTTATAGTAGGATTATTGAAGGTAACATGGTTTTTTGAAGTCACTGAAAAACATTTACGGTATCAGCCCATGGGCCTTACAGATAACATGAAATGCTGTTTATTACCACCATTAAACCAAACCGTTGATGCATGCTTCAATCCAATACCTTGTTGAATTGGAAAAAATAAACTTGTATTTTGTATTTGGGGTTATCAAACTCAATTTTAGTGCTATCGTCCAGCGAGCTAATTCTAGCTTTCAGTGCATTTATTGATTTTTTTTTCCCCAATTACACATGAATAGTATTTTTATTGTAAATTATTTTAATTTTGTGCTGCCATTTTTTTCGGTATTTAATCTGAAATTTGCGCCTGGAGGTCAATTCTTGCCAATGCTGGTGTCGGCCTGGTCTTCAACATCGACTTATAAATTTCATAGCTCCCAGCAGGAAATGAACAGACAGCTGAAGTTGGGAATTAAGTTGAACATTTGACTGAGTGCAGACCTTCCACCATTGTCCTCTGATCTCTTAGCTTAAATATAAGTTGAGTTAGTTGTGTCCACGTGCTCCTGGTAAACAGCGATGTAAAAAAATATTATTTTTATACCTCCCTGCTCGGTATTTTTGCCAAAAAATGTTGGAACCAGCTGCAATTTCTATATTTGAAGTTTTCGTGACTGCAAGGATCCATATTTTTTGGTTCTTTCGGTAAAGTCACGTCGGTAAAAATAAAATAAAACAAAAATTAAAACTAAATTAAATCACGACGTTTCGGGCGCAACACAAGCGCCCGTCATTATTTTTACCTATGTGACTTTACCGAAAGAACCAAAGAATACAGCTGCAATTTACTATACAGTACTGGTGGTGGTGGGGTGGGGGAGAGGTGTAAATGACACATTGCCTGTGTATCCCTTAAATTTGTTTGTATTTTATCATAAGCAAGCTAATATTAACACCCGCAGAGCAATCTATGCCAACATTGGCAAAGGTTGAAATGCCACAATGGAAGGTTGCAAGAAACTTCGCTAAATACTCTGCAAGTTCCACTGCGGCACGTATCACCAATCGGCTTGAAATAAACTCTTAAAGAGCATGGCTATGTTGTTAGACGTTTGCGTGTGTAAAACCGCACGCACATTTATGGCAGTGCAGGTTAGCAAGGGAAAGATGCTGTACCGATGACCTCGAGCAAAAAGGTGAAACTTGAACACAGTTTGGGTTTGAGTCACTGCTGTGACATCATAGCCATGCTTTCTGAATTCCAAAACGATCTGGTGTCCAGAGTTGTCACCAGTGTTGACGAAAATTAAACTTATGCCGAATCCGATTGGCCTGATGGCAAGCTTTTGTTGTTAGAAAAGATTGATGTAACGCCCACTGCAAGAGATAATGTGATGACCAGAATGGCGCGATTGACTTACGGGGAGTAAAAATTACATTTACCAAATAATTTGCCCATCAAGAGTATTTTATCTTATTTCACTTGAACGGCTAGTTTTAGAGACCACCCTCAATATACACTGATGCTTTTGGTGGTTTTTGCAAGATCTTTTGTGAACGTTTCTCACGTCTTGTGGCTGATGCACGTTAATGTTTGTAAACGTTTTTATTCAAATGTTTCAAAACAACACAGCACCCTCTTGTATGCAGTAACAAGACTGTTTTAAAGCGATAGAAAAGTAAGATACATTCTTTTTTAACAACATTATACTTGGCCGTGTTATGTGTTGTCACAACACAAAATGTACGTCTGAAGTGTTATCGAATTGAGTTTTTAAAAAAAAACGGTCAAAGCTGTCCTCGTTTTATATAGTCCGGGCGTGATGATGTATTTCCATAAACCATGGCTGTGTAATGCAAAACTAAACCAAACATGATTCTGCAGTATAGAAAAGTGAACTGGCGACGATAATACTGATTTATGACCCGTGGCCCATGTGGAAGCCGAGAGGGTGAATCCTGTTGCTCTAACACTAATTCACTCGGGTGCTCAGACTTCATTCCTAACTTAATATCCTAGCCCTTAACCAAATGTTATTAACAGTATTTTAGCCTGTGGCCCAAATGCTAGGAAAGGAATTGGGATCAGGGAGCCGATATTAAAGTAATGGCTTAAGTTATAAGAATAATGAAGCCTCGATTTATTATGACTGGGACTATGGTGAAATTGAGACGTATGGCAACAATTATGGTTATGATTAATGGGTTATGCTAGGTGTAAAGGGTTAAAGTAAAAAATTTTTTTTTTTATAACTACGTGACTTTACCGAAAGAACCAAAGAGTATGGATTCCTGCAGTCACGAAAGCTTCAAATCAGCATTTAATATGTTTTGATCTATGATTAAGACTGTTCGGACTAGAATAAGGCTTTTTGGGTAAATGTAACATTTGCCGTGAGGATTAATACTACTTCCGTTTGGCAAGGGCCTCTGTCAAGGTTATGGTGATGGCTTGTGTATAGGAAGAGAGTTAAGGCTGGGGGGAGATCATGTCAAATTCATGACTGGCAGCTGGGGCCAAAGTCTGCATCACGTCGCTTTTCCACACTGCATCACTTGGCTTTTGGTTTGTTGTTCATTACGGCGCAGTATCGCATTCATGAATAGTGCCTCCGCAATTGTGGGGTTTCGTTCGTGACATGACCTGGTTCCCCACCATCACCCAAAGCACCCCCCCCCCCCCCCCTCTTGCATCCCTTCCCTTGCTTTTCCTTTACACAAGTTCTCCTTGTATCCCAAACCCTGTGCGCCACCCCCTCTCCTCTTTCAAGCACTGCTTATCTATAACCCCATCCTCTTTCCCGATGAGCGCGTTGCTGGGGACCTGGGAGGTGTAAAGTATGAGGAATTTTGCACCATGGCAGTGGTGATGGCTCGGGAGCTTATTTCTTTGAGACAACATTTAAGTAACGTAATCCTTTAATAGTGCGCGTGCGGCACAGCTGGTTAAAAAAATGCTTGTGTGAGTGCTTGTGCGTGTTTTTTTTGCGTTGTGTGTACTGTCGGTGTCATCGTGGCAGTCGTAGCTTTCATCCGAAGCCGATTGCTGACAATGCATACAGAATTTATGACCGATACATTAACCTGGGCCAGGCGTCCCCCGGGCTCGCTCGGTCTGAACCGAGTCGCGCCTGTTGCTGTGTGGTCATCATTGACACTGCCGAGAGCAAAGCAGGCAGACGCTCTTGGTGCTGCCCACACAACCCCTCAGTCGTCATGGCAACCAACTTGAATAGGTGCTCGCTAACAAAGCAGTGACATTTGTCCGTAGAATAATCTGTGTGTATGGGGGATATGTGGAGCATCTTCTTGGTAATGCACACACTTGACAGGTGGTATCTGGACCTGGCTTGGACGTACTCGACATAAAATAAGCATGATCCCCCAGTGTGCTGTGCCACACTTTCCCCTTCATTTTTATGGTGAACGGGGGGGGGGGGGAGGGTTTATATATACGAGTTGTGTACGTGTGTGCAAAGTATGTATGCGTGTGATTTATACCCAACTGTGTCGCTCCAACTGGCATTCTCCATTATGCACCCGAGTTTTTAGCACTGCCATGGCAGCGTCCTCTCCGAATCCACATTGGCCACGAACAGTATTAAATACTTTGACCGTTTAACTTGTAGAATTTGAATAATTAAATAAGTACATGTTTAACCTTAACCTGTGCCGGAATTATTTGCTGCTGGTTTTGTATTGTTACATCTTGTGTGCCCATCACGATCCAGTGTAAACATCTGTATATACTATGTAGTTTTACAGCTGCATCATTGCCTTTGCTTTTGAGTGAAGTTGGTTCAATTAAGTCGATCGCTTTCTCTTTTAGATTAAATGGTTTGTGGTGGAAATGTATTATAAAACTACCACCCACAGTAACCCATGTGGTAGATAAACATTGACCCATCAACTTCCCGACTCCATATTCTGTCTTATGATGTACGGTACGATGACTGGTACCAGCGGTGTCAAGATCGGCCTCTGTGGAGGAGGCTCGTGAAGGATGCTACTGGGCAGTTGGAGGTAGTCGCCCTCCAACAACAACGGAGGGCGGAGGAGCGACGCTCACAACAACGAGCGGAGCGCCGGGTGGCTAAAGCACAGCAGGTTGGCACAGTAGGGGGCACAGGTGGTGCGCCATCTCAGTCATCTTAGTCAGTCGACCCGTGGCACTTGGGTCTGCCCCGTGACCTGCCAGCAGGCGTTCGACACTTCACGTGGCCTCAAGGTGCACATGGCCTGGCACAAGCGTCGTGGTGACGTCACCACCACTTAGTGGCGAATGGCGGTTGTTGTTGGTACATTACCCTTGTCCAATTGTATACTGGGACAGGTTCTCATCCCACATCAAACCTTTGGTCTGGTTAACACCCTGATCTTGTAAAAAAAAGCTGAGTATTTGTGTCATCTCACAAATAGAATTGGATATATAATCCTCAATCTGTTACAGAATCGTTGTCTCAATTAAAATAACTTCACTGATAAATAAATAAATACCTCCTTTCATGCCCTCCCCAAGTGTAATTTCAGCAATCACAAATGCGAGTGAAGAGCATCCTGTTCAGCCAGTTCTCACCTTTTCTGGACTGGTAAAACTCTCAAACAACTTATGTAAAACATCCATTAAAAAAACTCATACTCGACTGCTGCCCATCAAGACCGTTGAACAGCCGCACCCAAGCAATTCCAACCAACGCCGTTGAGAGGCTAAATAACCGATACGTTAATGTATAAACATGTTACTGTTTCAAAAATTACGTTGTGGTCTCTGCACAAGATGCCATGTGAACAAGAACATACAACAGAGAAAAAGGCTGGATAATATGTGATGGCACGCAAAGGCAGTGTTTTGATTTATTTTGTTGACGCCAATAGTCGCAGGTAAAGACAAACCTACCTCCCCATTTTATTTTAAAACGCCTCCACAATGCTGTGTGTTGGCAACTATATCTATTCGCTGTCGATTACAAGCAGATCATTTGAATTCCTAAACTTGCAATTGTAATAAATATAAATAGAGAATGTTTAATGGCTGAAATACATTTCTTAAGTGGTTTATTAATAATCATAGACTTGCATCAGTCCACTGTTTGGACGAAGGCCTCCCCCGCCGCACCTTTCAGACATCTGGGCTGTTAGTGTATATATATGTTTAACTTTCGCACCGTAGGTAGCCAACCATGTTAATCAGAGGTGCGGGGCAACGACAACAAACTAAACACAAATTACTTCTAAAGAAACGAGTTTTAAAATCTAGATTTATAAGTGCATAGCTCCAGTGACTTCCCTAACATCGGAAGGGAGAGCGTTGTAGATGGCTACAGAAGCGCAGCTGAAAGTGCGCGCTGCATTGACCGCGAAAGCCCCAGCGAGGATGACTAAGAGTTCGTGTGATGGTTAAGGCTGCTTGACCACGCTCGTCCTTGCTGGCTCGTGCAGTGGTGTTCAGCACCGGTTCAGATATCACTCGCCACTAATTTTAGCTCTGGCTTTGAATCAAAATTCAGCTCACTGGGTTAGTGCACTGTGCAAATCAATGCTTCATCACTCTACCCCGTAAGTAAGTATAATTATGTTTAAACAATGTAATCATGAGAGTTAAATAAACCCACCTAGACACGGTGTTTAATCCTTATTTACAAGGTTCTACTGTGCACTCTGCAATTCGGTTTAATTTAATAAGGAATTCCATGGATGGGGCCCCAGCTTGCTCCTCTTACTGATGACAGTTTTTAAAGACCTGTCACGGATTTCCATGGTTATCAAACGCATCCCATCTGGAAATCTCAATCTGAAATCAGGTTAATGTGTGTAGTGAGCGACTTCTGAGACATGTCGAGTAGAAGGCTTTATTTTTTTAAGAGCACACTGGGCGATACATTGTGTACAGCAGCCACACATAGGCGATACTGACACGTAGCCCCATCTGCGGCTTCGCATCGCAAGCATGTTCGACCAGCGCGGCGACGGAGAGAGTCTTCAGAAGATCAGCCACGTGGTCGGAGACGAAGAGATCACGACGAGCAGCGACGCAGCCAGGACCCCATAACAGCCACAAACCTCTGGTTCGGTCCCCCTAATATCTGTCCCGGCGCGGCCAAGCTCCACCTCTGGCCACGCCCCCTTTCCAGATCCTTCTAGCTGTTTCCCGGAGCTTCTCGAGTGACTCTGCCTTTCACCTTTACCCCAGATACGCCCCCCTTATAATAAGGCATTACGTAATGCAGCTATGACCGTAATTAACACTCCCCGGCCAACACATGTGTTGTGGTGTATTTGTTATCACACGGGACTTGCAATCAGAGGTTGCTGGTTCGATTTGACGTCCTGGGAAACTTTCTTAAATCCCACGTCTCTGTCCACCCAGCAGTATAAATGGGGCACACCACAGTTAGTTAAAATCAGCAGATTGTGTGGCGCGAGTAAAGCCGTCTTTTAGGACTTGTGGGGAGCATGGCAGCTGGCCAAATGAACCTTATGGTGGGACCCCGAGGTCCCGAATAAACAAGTCAAAATCGTAATTAATTTGTTTGGCGACTCCGTCCCACCACGCACATGAAAGCCTCAACCCACCTGTCTCATTTGTGACGAGGCGGGGGGGGGTTTAGAAATGTGACGTCACGTCAAAATGCGCAACTTTAAATAACTATAGACAACACATTCTACTTAATTAAATAGACTTTAATAAATGTTTTCTCCTACAACATCAGAGTGCAGCGCCACATTAAATACGCGCTACAATGACAATAGTTTAAAGCGATTTGAAGCATGTTTTATTTATTCGGGGGGGGGGGGGGCAGAGCTTTGTGACGTCATATTTGAGGGGGGGGTCTGACTTTTTGTGACGCCGTGTGACGATGGGGGGGGGGGGGTCAAAAATCGCGTGACGTCATTTATGGACGGCCCCTTACCCTTTCTTGACCCCTAAGTATCCTCTATCGTGGTCACTCATTCCTCAACCCTTGCACTCCCCTGCCATTTAAATAATTCGATTTTGTTTTGACTATGTTAACCGGCTTGAGTGAACGCGCTCTATAAATATAAAAATAGATAAGGAGAGTGGTGGCCACCTCTGAAAACCGGACTCAGTTACCAAAGCCCTGTTTTGGGAACATGGCCACGTGATTCCAGAACATTCGCAGATTAATGGCAACATTTAGACTTGTTAAAGTAACTGGGCTTGAGTAGGACACATCACGAGAAGGGATGATCAAGATTGTCTGGCAGTTGAGGAATTGAACGCGTTCAAGAGGGCATTGTGTAGATGAAGAGATTTAAACTCTCGTTTGGAGGTGCTCTGTGGATCATTACATCATCGCTTGATCGTGAGATGGCGGTGGCTTGGAGGCCATCCAGCAGTGAATTGACCAAATGCTGATGATAATTATTTTCACGAGTCATTCACACGTGTCTTCGTTTTAGGTTTTCAATCACAATCCTTTATTGAGTAAATCAGCTGTTATTAATGCTCATGACATAAAAGTATCTGAATTGTTAACCGCAATTATATGTTTTACACCATCAATGTGTTGCTATACAAATTTACGCACCATCGCAGTCCAGCATTTGGGAGGTTTTCCCCGTTTGAAAACACTTTTTGAGTCTTGGAAACGTCAACTGAATCCTAAGCATTTTCACGGTCGGTTAATCCTTGATCGTTCTGGGTCGCTAGGATAGAGACCACTGCTAAGCCATGGGCCCACATATACTGCACAGGGTGTTTTAAAACGATGGACCCGATTTGAAATCGCTATATCTCTGCAACCACGAACCGCCCATGAATGGAACTCTTACCACTTGAGAGGGCGGGGCATAAAGAGGGCGGGGCATAAAGAGGGCGGGGCATACAGTTTCAAATTATTACCGCTAGATGCCACTGCCAGCGCACAAACAGCCCCTAGCCTCGGTCATTGGCAAGACGGTGACCCCACCGCGACACAAGGGGCGTTTTGCGTTCCGCAGTTCAGCAAAAAACTGAATCCGCATTTGCGGTGCAGCGTGTCGTTTCAACTGCGTTTTGGCATTGATCCGCCAATGTCAAAGAGCATTCGTCGTTGGTAGCGACAATTTGAGGAAGCAGGCTGCTGTTTATGTAAGGGGAAGAGCACGGGGCGACCACGCACCTCAGATGAAAACACTGAGAAGAATTCAAGAGAGTTTTCTGCGTAGCCCGCGCAAGTCCACCCGTCGTGCCAGCCGAGAACTTGCGATCCCTCATACGACTGTCTGGCGTGTGTTAAGGCGACGTTTAATCATGCGGCCATGCCGGTTGCAAACGGTACAGGCTCTTCGTGCAGGCGACAAAGGAAAGCGTGTGGAATTTTGTGATGCGATGCTACAGAACATGGAGGGCGACAGCTTCTTACCGCATTAGATTTTTAATGATGAAGCAACGTTTCATCGAAGCGGTAAAGTTAACCGTCACGATGTGCGCCTATGGGGATTAGAGAATCCACACGAAACTGTAGAGCATGAGCGTAATTCCCCGAAAGTGAACGTGTTTTGTGTTGTTTCTCAAAGGAAGGTTTATGGCCCTTTCTTTTTCGAGGGAAACGCAATTGCAGGTCAAGCGTATCTCGAAATGCTGCAGAAATGGCTCTTTCCACAACTTGATGAAGATTCCGATGACTTCATTTTTCATCAGCAAGATGGAGCACCGCCACATTGGCACCTGCGGGTTCGACGTTTTCTAAACGACGCACTGCCTCAACGTTGGATAGGTCGCACGGGACCCCAAGACTTGGCGCTACACTCTTGGCCCCCAAGATCCCCAGACATCACCACATCCTGCGACTTTTTCTCGTGGGGATACGTCAAAGACCGTGGTGTTTTTGTGCCACCATTAACGACTAATCTGGATGACCTCAAAAACAAAATCACGGCAGCAGAGACTTCAATGGAAGAGAAGACACTTTGAGAGACGTTTGGGAAGAATTCAGCTATCGTCTCGATGTTGTCCGTACAGCAGGTGGAGGGCACATAGAGCATTTATAAAATGGTTCGCAAAACCTGATAACTCATTAAACCGTTTTTAACTTTGTGTAATTGTAACATGTTGCCATCGTGAAATATACTGCTTTGAAATTGGGTCCAAAAATTTTAAACACCTTGTATTACAGGAGCATGTTATTAATTCCTGTTATGTTGCTGTAGGCTTCATAAATTAGCTGGTATGCCCACCACTAACACAGCAGTGTTGTTTCGTGCGGCATGCTAAATCAGCAAAACACATCTGCGCTGCCATGCTGTGGACTGTCACAGGCAGGGGCGGAGCCAGGATTTCAGGCCGGGGTGACATTCAAGAAATTTTAATTTCAAGAATGATTAGAGAGTCAGGCTGTTGAACTAAGCACCATCGGTTGGCGACACACTCTGACAATGCAGTTGCTCGGAGTCCGCCAGACCGAATGTCGTACACTTATACGCAGAATGTCACCCCTGTCACCCCCCCCCCCCCTTGCTCCGCCCCTGCTAAATATTTAAGGTGGCAGAATGTGTGGTGGGACGACCACTGTCGACTTCCCCTAAGAGCAATACTTATTTTAATGACCCCCCGGAAAAATTGAAGGACCTAGTCAACCTCCAACTGGGACTTTAAGTCGCAGCTCCCCACCGTGCAGGCTGCGTGCTCCAGCACCGTGCCAGCTGCGTGCTCCAGCACCGTGCCAGCTGCGTGCTCCAGCACCGTGCAAGCTGCGTGCTCCAGCACCGTGCAGGCTGCGTGCTCCAGCACCGTGCAGGCTGCGTGCTCCAGCACCGTGCAGGCTGCGTGCTCCAGCACCGTGCAGGCTGCGTGCTCCAGCACCGTGCAGGCTGCGTGCTCCAGCACCGTGCCAGCTGCGTGCTCCAGCACCGTGCAGGCTGCGTGCTCCAGCACCGTGCAGGCTGCGTGCTCCAGCACCGTGCAGGCTGCGTGCTCCAGCACCGTGCCGGCTGCGTGCTCCGGCACCGTGCAGGCTGCGTGCTCCGGCACCGTGCAGGCTGCGTGCTCCAGCACCGTGCAGGCTGCGTGCTCCAGCACCGTGCAGACTGCGTGCTCCAGCACCGTGCCGGCTGCGTGCTCCAGCACCGTGCAAGCTGCGTGCTCCAGCACCGTGCTAGCTGCGTGCTCCAGCACCGTGCTAGCTGCGTGCTCCAGCACCGTGCTAGCTGCGTGCTCCAGCACCGTGCTAGCTGGCCAGATATGTGAACGTTGCCATTTCAAAAGCATTAAAAACATTTTTTTTTAAACGTCACTGAAGCAGCTTCAGCATACCTTATAATTAAGGCACTTATTGATACATGCATATGTAAAATTGCCAATGAAATGTAGTAAGTCCCTAAGAGTATAAAACATATAAAATATAATCATTTCGGCTACGTGGATGTTTCTCTCGGTCTCTACCAAATGGCAGGACTTTGGATGAAGTTTCCTTCCACTTGTCTGACCGTAAACTTTAATCTCCATTTACCTGCACGGTACGGTTCCTCTTACTTTTTCATCGACCAGAATTCAAATTGTTCTGCTTCCCTTGGTTTCTTACTCAATATTTTCCCCTCCGGAACGTTCTTCGCCAAGCTTTCACCTCTGAGAATGTGCCCATTCCACATTTATCTGTCTCGTGGTATTAATATTTGCTCCACCCCCTGTCAAAAAAGTTACTCAAATCTGCTTCTCCAGTTCACTCGCCTCTTGTCACCGAGCCTGAAAAAAAGTGGGCTCCCCTTTCTGTGGCTCTATCAACACTGTTGTCGATCTGGAAACTTAGTGATACAGTCAACCGCAGATCTACAGCACTCAGACACTACTACATACATGATTCATAATTGTTGTTTGGGTCAGAGCGCATAAGCAATGTGTCGTGTACACCCTCCTCCACCCAAAAGTGCCAATTAATTTCGGCTGTCGTACACTGCTATGTTAGAGAGGAATCCATTTGTTTAATGTTGTGGATTGCTCTCCAACATACCGGTGTGCTGAAGCTGTTATATTGGCATGGGAGTTTACATATTTTCTTGCTAACAACCTCAGTTTAAACATATAGGCTTTCGCGACCCAATATTCATAATAAAGGGTTTTTTTTAGGTTAGATTGCATAAGTATGACCGTGTCGTAACCGTCCACCAACACACCGAAGTAGTAACTAAATGGTGCGTTGTTTACGTGACAACCCTAACTGGCTGTCGGGTGGTGGAGGGTTACGACGCGTTTATATTTATGTGATCTAACCCAAAAACCTTTATAATGAATAACGACAACCTACCCATTAATCAAGACCTCAGCAACGTGCCTTGCTGCCAACTGAAGTTCCGATCCTCCTTCTGGGATGGCGCTGTCACCATCCTAGAATCTCACCAAAATCCGGCAGTACGATGGCGAACAGAGTGGAACAAGGCCTCATTCGAGACCCAAACATTGCACCTCCTGGCTTTGATATTCCTTGAAGACACTGGTGTAACCATTCACCGCATCGGCGCATCAACAGGCCGATGTGCACGTCGGCTTCTAAAAATTGAAAATGAAAGTCAAGTCACAGAGAGCAATTGTGGCCATGCAAGCTAAACTATGGACCACATAGTAATTCACTGCAGTCTGCTCTCCTTCAACCGAGGAGTAACACCTCTCCAACTTGTAATTTTTTGGGATGCATCGATTATTCGGTGCTCGTGCTGAGAGCTTTTTTTTTTAGGAATCGCATGTGGAGCGAAGACATTGGACAGCTACTAAAAAAAATGCGTTTGCATTGAAATTAATCGGGGATTTTGCATTTTATAATAACGCGATCGAACCTAAAAAACACTTTATAATGAAAACTACACAAACTCTCTCGTGCAGCCCGCTCGCTCGTGCTTAGCAGATCTCGACATTGGCATTTGTCTCCTGAACACATTACCATACGCAAGCAAATAATACATTGGCACATTTGTTCGTGTGCCTGTGTTGGGCGAAGGAGTGTACGACACATTTTTGACCCGTAAATTAATTATTAATCCTCGTAATATTTCTCGTGAAAGTGTACGTATTTGGAATGACAGCTGCATTGTTTACAAAAAAAAAGATCCTGTATAACACCATGTCTTCTTGAAATGGTATACGTGTGTGTCTTGTGCATTTCTCAGCAAAACTAAGCCGACTACAAGGATAGGGTTGTCCTTGGTGGTGCTGTACACCTCTACAACTTGTTTTTTTGGGACGCTTCAATTGTTCGGTGCACGTGATGGGAGTTTTTTTTTTAGGAACCGCATGTGGAGCGAAGACATTGGACAGCTACTAAAAAACATGTGTTTGCATTGAAATTAATCGGAGGTTCTGCATTTTGATGAGATGAAGTTTAAGTATAGGAGTGTACGACGATTCGCTATTGGATGAGACCAGACTGCATGACCAGTTCAGCTTTGGTTATTACAGGACTTTGGATAATGTCGGCGTAATAGTTTTAGATGGCATGTTTTTTTTACCATCAAGCAAATGCTCTGCAATGTCATGCGTAAAGCAGGAACTCATAATGCACAAATGAGACCGAGTTTCGCGGTCATTTGGGTCGGATCGCGTGAGCGATACGTTCGACACCCTCCTCTGCCCAATGCAACCAATCAATAAAGTCGTCGCGTGAACTAGAATGTGTACGGTGCACTACATTTTATAATTGAATTGCATCGCATTTTAGAAAGATTTCTGCAAGTATAAAATATTGAATGTCTTATCACACCGCCGCGTTCAACACGTGAAAAATGTATGCTTATAAAATTCCAAACTAACCAATCGCCCCCTCCCCCCGCCTCGCAGCTGCAATATTTTAATTCTTCTTAATTCATCGACTGTCTTTTTTTACACGTGGTGCAGGCTTTTACTTCCCAAATAATTTGTTTTTATTACGGTGGGGTTTTTTTTACGCCTGAGGTTTATTCATGACTTTAAAACGTAATGAATGTAACGTGCATAGCAGTGTCTCGCTTCAAAGCTTGAGTTGGTGTCAGACAGAAGGGGCATTCGGCAATGTGTACCGCTAAGGGGCCGTCCATAAATGACGTCACGCACCTAGGGGGGGGGGGGGGCTGGTCAGACATTTGTGACGATGTGTGACGAGGGGGGGGGGGTTGAGAGATGTGACGTCACATCAAAATGCGCAACTTTCAATAAATATAGACAACACGTTCTACTTAATGAAATAGACTTTTTAATAAATGTTTTCTCCTACAACATCAGAGTGCAGCGGCACATTAAATACGTAGTACAATGACAATGGCTTAAAGCGATTTGAAGCATGTTTTATTTGGGGGGGGCGGGGAGCAGAGCTTTGTGACGTCATATTTGAGGGGGGGGGGTCTGACTTTTTGTGACGCCGTGTGACGAAGGGGGGAGGGGAGGGGGGGGGTCAAAATCGCGTGACGTCATTTATTGACGGCCCCTAAACCACAGCGTGTAATTTTCGTTACTTTTGAAAGTAGTTTTAACCTTTGTTTAGAAACTGATGAACGGGGGAAGCTCCACCCCCGAAATATCCCGCGATTTCGAGGATACGCAGTAGTTTCCGCCGCTCCTTGGCAAATGCAAAAAAAAATTGTAACATCGATATGGGAAGTGACCTCATCAGTCTTTTGGTGATGCAGAGCTACCGACGTTACACTTTGCAACTGGGGTATCTGCCTTCACTAACTGCTTCTCACAACTCACTTTTACGTCGTTAAGATTTGTTAAGATTTGTTAACAATCAGGCAATTTTAAAACAATATTACAATGCAATACTTCGTCGTATGCTATTATGTAATACTGGTAGGAAGGAAGTTGTAAACTGAGTGTACCAGCCTGCAATAGATTAATGTGTCCGTCCGTCCGTCCCTTTTCAATACTTTAACGAAGTGAAATCTCGTGTGACTGTCATACTTTATTTAACCACGTGAGTGACGTCATTGAGAGTCACTCTCTTGTCACTGACATCCTTTATTTAACGCCGTGAGTGACGTCATTGAGAGTCACTCTCTTGTCACTGACATCCTTTATACTGGTAGTAACGAAGATTGTAAACTGAGTGTACCAGCCTGCAATAGATGAATGTGTCCGTCCGTCCGTCCCCTTTCAATACTTTAACGAAGTGAAATCTCGTGCTGTTGGGTGTATAAAATCAGCAATAGACAGCGCCGAGACTTGATATGTCTTATTGCACCCAACATTTGGAAGTCACTATCTCATTTGCGAACTTCGCTTTTGGGGATGTGGCAAATTCACACGAAGCCCACGGCCGAGTACCACTTGCGAGGCGGAGTTCGAAGGCACCGTGACGTTACTTTGCCAATGTTCCTACCAGCCCACCATGCAGGGACCTGTTTATTATTTCTTATTTCTACGTGACTTTACCGAAAGAAAAAAAAACAAAGAATAATTCCTCCAGTCAGGAAAGCGCCAAATCAAGTTTGAACCACCTCTACGGGGAGGTATCGAGTCTGTGTCTTTGCGTTGTCTCTGTTTATGTCTCCGTGTATGTGTCTTGTCTCTCTCTCTCTCTCTCAAATGTCACACTTAACTTAAGTTTGTGTCTCTGTGTTGTCTCTACCTGTGTTTCTGCCTTTGTGTCTACGTGTATGTCTCTTGTCTCTCTCTCCACAGTCACTGTGGGCATGCTTATCTAATTTTGTGCCCCTCACCACGCTTGCGGCGGCATGTGTGTGTGTGTGCCTCTACTTGCTCCAAGTCAGTCCCTTATCTCTGTCTCCACCCCCCTCTCCCTCTATTTAAGGCTTCGACACAGAAGCACTGTTTCACTGTGTCCCATGTGTGTGTCTCTGTGTGTGTGTCTCTGTGCTAACTCTCTCTGCTTAGATGTCTATACATGTGTCTGCGATCTGTACTCTATCACTCTTAACCTATAATTTAGCAATCTTTGAACTAACGTAATCAGCCAGACCATGCGTTAATTGTGTTTTGACCGACCCACTGTGTTGCATTATATCGTTTCCTAATATTACTAAATCTTGTTCGATTTGATGTGCTTCTCCATCTCTCTTTGTCTCCCCTACATGCTAAGGCCTCGGCACAGAGACCCTATCTCTCTGTGCTCCATACGTTGTGTCTCTCTTTGTGTCGCTGTGTTAACTCCCTCCACTTAGGTGTCTGTATATATATCTGCGGTTCTGTGTTTCCTCTCTCTCTCTTAAATTTAGCTCTTCTATACCTGATGACGATTGCTTGCGTTGCAATCGAAACAGTCGTATGCTATTATGTAATTTTATTATTATTTCTTATTTCTACGTGACTTTACCGAAAAAAACAAAGAATAATTCCTGCAATCACGAAAGCGCCGAATCAAGTTTAGTTAACAATGCAATACTGTATAGAATGCCAGTCAGTCCTGTGACCACCTCTATCATTTCTCTCCTGCCGAGACAACCAATCCGAAAGATGGCTCTTAAACCCAGACATGAATTGCAGCCCACTCGGTTAAAGAAAATAGAAAGAGAATATATTGGATAAAACTAAAAAAAAATTAAGTAAAAAATACAGAAAATAATGTGTGGGGTTTTAATTTTGATTTAAAGCTTTCGTGACTGCAGTAATTCATATTCTTAGCTCTTTCGGTAAAGTCACGTTGAAGGGGGGTATTTGCATTTAAAAGTCTCGTTAAAAGTCTGCATGCATTGCACAGGCACTGCCACTGATGATGTGACCCCATCAGCGATGTTTCATGCTAACGTTGTATTTTTTGTTTAAGCACTGGTTAACTACGATGCTTTTTTTTGCATCCAACGAATATGCAAATTAAGACGTGTTGCCACGGTGTTAAGTGACGTCGAATAGATCAGAAACGTAAACGTTCGTATGTTAACTCAAAACGAATTTCGAAAGGCTGCCAGAAATGTCAGTATCCGCTAAGTGACGCCAGAAAAGTCGAATATTTCGAACGAACCTTTTTTCATATCAAATTCGTTGACCGCAGCAGCATTTTTATACGAAAATATAAACATTGGTTTAAGGACCATTGCTGTATATATGCTGCAGAACTTTCCTGCAGCAAAACCACTCTACTACACATTGCTGTTGCTGTGTAAGATATCAGGGCTATACAGCACTGATCATTACTGTTAAGGTTCTCATTGGTGCTCAGGTCCTAGCTAGCATCATAATGCAGATCGATAATAGCAATGTAGTCAAACTGTGTTATCGACGTCGTGTTCAGAGGTGAATAATCCAGAAATCTCACAGCAGCATGCGCCAAGTGTCAGAGAACAGCACAGGGAAGAGAGAGAGAGAGGTACGTCCAGATTGGGTTCTGAGCATAGATGGCTCGGCACTGATCACGAATATCCCACGTGCAAGGTCTATCGGGATTGGATACGGGTGGAGACAGTACGACTCCGATCACTAATTGGGGCGCCGTGGTGGCCAGGAGATGTTAACTGCCTCGCCTGGTATCCAGGAGGTTCGATCCCGACCTAACGCCTGCTGTATATTTGGAGTTTGCTGTGTCTCTCTCTCTCTCATCATCATCACGGTGGCCAGGAGATGTTAACTACCTCGCCTGGTATCCAGGAGGTTCGTGGGTTCGATCCCGACCTAACGCCTGCTGCTGTATATTTGGAGTTTGCTGTGTCTCTCTCTCTCATCATCATCATCACGGTGGCCAGGAGATGTTAACTACCTCGCTTGGTATCCAGGAGGTTCGTGGGTTCGATCCCGATCTAACGCCTGCTGTATATTTGGAGTTTGCTGTGTCTCTCTCTCTCTCATCATCATCACGGTGGCCAGGAGATGTTAACTACCTCGCCTGGTATCCAGGAGGTTCGTGGGTTCGATCTCCGTCCTAACGCCTGCTGTACATTTGGAGTTTGCCGTGTCTCTCTCTCTCTCTCATCATCATCACGGTGGCCAGGAGATGTTAACTACCTCGCCTGGTATCCAGGAGGTTCGTGGGTTCGATCCCGACCTAACACCTGCTGTATATTTGGAGTTTGCCGTGTCTCTCTCTCTCATCATCATCACGGTGGCCAGGAGATGTTAACTACCTCGCCTGGTATCCAGGAGGTTCGTGGGTTCGATCCCGACCTAACGCCTGCTGTATATTTGGAGTTTGCCGTGTCTCTCTCTCTCTCTCATCATCATCACGGTGGCCAGGAGATGTTAACTTCCTCGCCTGGTATCCAGGAGGTTCGTGGGTTCGATCCCGACCTAACGCCTGATGCTGTATATTTGGAGTTTGCCGTGTCTCTCTCACCATCGTCACGTGGATTTTTCTCCTAGTCCTCTGTTTTTTCACCCTCCATATTTAGAATCAACACCACGTGTTTCGAGTATTTGGCTGCTATACATTTTCACGCGACGAAGTCACTCAGTTGAGCCATCATTTGTGCCCAGGTCCCTTCTGAAAAAGAGCTGTATAGCGCAGTGGGCCTTAACCTGGTAAAATACAAAAAAAAATGTTTAGTTTTGACTAATTGTGCACGCACAAGGTATGCGACTTGTTAGCATCAACTCGAAGGTCCAAATCGGGTGGAAATGAAGTGGAATCGACACCCGTGCAAATAGGCTGCTGTCGACGACCTGTCCAGGATGGCACGCTCAGAATAACAGGCGAAGAACGTAGCCCTAGCTATGACTGCAGTCAGGATGAGAAATATAAAGACTTTTGTCCGAAGTATAATTGTAAAGCTGCCTTGTCTATTCGTAGGTGATTTGAATATTGGCACCTTTCAATGTGCTGAATGTGCCCTGGATTGTAAAGTGTAATAAGCGTCGTTATCTTAATTCTGTTTAGTGCATTGTGTATGTTTAACTATATACGTTCTGAAGTTGATAGTCCTCGTAAGATTAGTACTGTACATACGGTGAGGGAAAAAAGTATTTGATCCCCTGCTGATTGTGTACGTTTGCCCACTGACAAAGAAATGATCAGTCTATAATTTTAATGGTAGGTTTATTTGAACAGTGAGAGACAGAATAACAAAAAAAATCCAGAAAAACGCATGTCAAAAATGTTATAAATTGATTTGCATTTTAATGAGGGAAATAAGTATTTGACCCCTCTGCAAAACATGACTTAGTACTTGGTGGCAAAACCCTTGTTGGCAATCACAGAGGTCAGACGTTTCTTGTAGTTGGCCACCAGGTTTGCACACATCTCAGGAGGGATTTTGACCCACTCCTCTTTGCAGATCTTCTCCAAGTCATTAAGGTTTCGAGGCTGACGTTTGGCAACTCGAACCTTCAGCTCCCTCCACAGATTTTCTATGGGATTAAGGTCTGGAGACTGGCTAGGCCACTCCAGGACCTTAATGTCTTCTTTTTGAGCCACTCCTTTGTTGCCTTGGCCCTGTGTTTTGGGTCATTGTCATGCTGGAATACCCATCCACGACCCATTTTCAATGCCCTGGCTGAGGGAAGGAGGTTCTCACCCAAGATTTGACGGTACATGGCCCCGTCCATCGTTCCTTTGATGCAGTGAAGATGTCCTGTCCCCTTAGCATAAAAACACCCCCAAAGCATATAGTTTCCACCTCCATGTTTGACGGTGGGGATGGTGTTATTGGGGTCATAGGCAGCATTCCTCCTCCTCCAAACACGGCGAGTTGAGTTGATGCCAAAGAGCTCCATTTTGGTCTCATCTGACCACAACACTTTCACCCAGTTTTCCTCTGAATCATTCAGATGTTCATTGGCAAACTTCAGACGGGCATGTATATGTGCTTTCTTGAGTAGGGGGACCTTGCAGGCGCTGCAGGGTTTCAGTCCTTCACGGCGTAGTGTGTTACCAATTGTGTTCTTGGTGACTATGGTCCCAGCTGCCTTGAGAACATTGACAAGATCCTCCCGTGTAGTTCTGGGCTGATTCCTCACCGTTCTCATGATCATTGCAACTCCACGAGGTGAGATCTTGCATGGAGCCCCAGGCCGAGGGAGACTAACAGTTATTTTGTGTTTCTTCCATTTGCGAATAATCGCACCAACTGTTGTCACCTTTCGATTTAAAGCTTTCGTGACTGCAAGGATTCATCTTCTTTGGTTCTTTCGGTAAAGTCACGTAGAATGAGAATAAAATAATAAAATAAAATAACACAATAAAATTCTCACGACGTTTCGGCCACAACACAAGTGGCCTTCATCAGGTGAAGGGACGAGACTGTCTGGAGGACAGCGCTGGAGCTCATTCTACGTGACTTTACCGAAAGAACCAAAGATGTTGTCACCTTCTCACCAAGCATCTTGGCAATGGTCTTGTAGCCCATTCCAGCCTTGTGTAGGTCTACAATTTTGTCCCTGACACCCTTGGAGAGCTCTTTGGTCTTGGCCATGGTGGAGGGTTTGGAATCTGATTGATTGCTTCTGTGGACAGGTGTTTTATACAGGTAACAAGCTGAGATTAGGAGCACTCCCTTTAAGAGTGTGCTCCTAATCTCAGCTCGTTACCTGTATAAAAGACACCTGGGACCCAGAAATATTTTTGATTGAGAGGTCAAATACTTATTTCCCTCATTAAAATGCAAATAAATTTATAACATTTTTGACATGCGTTTTTCTGGATTTTTTTGTTGTTATTCTGTCTCTCACTGTTCAAATAAACCTACCATTAAAATTATAGACTGATCATTTCTTCGTCAGTGGGCAAACTTACAAAATCAGCAGGGGATCAAATACTTTTTTTCCCTCACTGTAAGCTGTGTTCAGATTCATTTATAGCCTTATTTTGTGCATGTAATGTGTAACTCTGCTGCAAATAAAGTTTTTTTGCTTCTACAAATTTCGTCCACGCCAGTTAGGACTACTGAAAGTTACCCAGGTCTGCTTTGCAAGAATCTCAGTTGGCAATAACAGGTTAAAGCAGACTGGCTTGAACAAAAAAAACATAAAATAAACTATATCACTGTACAATACTGTCTTAACACAGCATATTATTGCACTAGAATTGCATATTCTTATATACATTGTTTGCAGCAAATCCACTGGGTATGCAGAGTAACATTAATAACCACGTTGCTTTCTGTTTGGTTCTTAAAACTTCGTGGGATGTAATAACAGTTAAACCCCTCTCATCCATACTCTTAATATCTGCAGCCCTTACCTTTAATTTCCAATCTTAATAATGTACAGGAGTAGTGGGAGGGGTACTTAAGGGGGTAGAGGGGCGGGGTCGTTGTGGGGCGCCGAGGGAACGGAGGACAACTCGAGGGAACGGACGACACGCCGCTCGGCACCAAGACTCTCGATCGGGGTCGGAGTGGGATTAGTGGGGGGGGGGGGGGAGTTAGGTGAGGATAGGCCGAGGAGTTAAAGCGGGTACCCGGACGGTCCACGGGAAGGACCAAGTGTAGAAGTACCTACCTCTGGTGCGATCCGGTGACCCTGTACGTGAGTGTAGTAGCTAATAAACCGGCAATAGCCCTTACAGAGAATCTCGTCTCCGCGTGAGTTTACACCACTATAATAAGAATAATCGTGCAGCACACTCATCCTGCACGCACATTTATACATACACACACACGTGAATACATCACCAGCAATTGGTCTAATCTGTTGAGATATCAGAAGCCGGCCAGGGGTGAGTCTGGATGGTACTTGGATGGGCAACTGCCTTGCACAAGTAGGTTGCTAGAGGCTGCTGTGGGGCTACATGGCGGGCAACAGAGTGCAGTGTAGCAAACATCTACGTGGTTGCTCTCCTTCTGGCTACAAGCAGGAATTACTGAGACATCTGCTGAGATGGAAGGTGGTGTATGCAGAATACAACCCGAGAGACGGCCGATGGAAAGATAACAAGGATGTTCCCACGGGGAAAAATGGAAGGAAATAGGGTAGAGGAATTGAAAATTACATTTTGATTTGACTGTTCTCCATGAGACACCCTGATGATCGCAACAGATCCAATGCCTATGCCATGGACATCAGCCCTCGATTATGGAGATGACGTGAGATAGAAGTCTGTTTTGAAAGCGTAAAATACTTTTTTTATTCCATTTTGCAGATGAAATTAGGGTTTCCACTGCTGAGGTACAAAACAAATTGGGACACGATGGGGAGAATAATATATGTTTCATTGCTGAAAACAAGGGAGAACTACATATATAAGGCATCCTCTTGCGTGGTGTAATTATTACGCAACTAACTAACAAAAATAAATTCGCATTTTAGTGTCCCGGAGCAACTTACAGACTTTTCATCAGGATAGCTACCTCAAAAAGAGGACGATCCTGCGAACTCCAGGGCAGGTGGCAACCATATATGGAGGGGGAGTGAGAGATGGATGGAGCCCGTCCATTTTGTGGGTCATATAACGCTGCCCCTTGGTCACAGAGTCCATCTCCCAATGGTTGTATAAACACCACTCGGTCTCACGTGGCTTTTAACAATTGATCGACTAATCGTCCCATTGGTGGTTGCCAACTTTTGGGTAAGTTTGAATATATTTAATTTTATCCCATCTCGGCTCAGTCCGAGGGGGAAAAGTGGCCCTTGATCAATAAAATCCGGTTCTGTGTGTTCATGAGCTCGCATGGTCCTATTCCACGTCACTTCCACCCGACGCCGTTACGAAGAGGCTCGTGCTGAATCTGAAATGCGTTGAAGGAGCCCAGCCACTTGGAGTTGAACTCTCCCTGCACCTCTTTTGGGATGCACACGGAACACTTGTAGCTCTTCTGCAGGGAAAGCCCCGCTGCCGTCTCCTCCATGCAGATTGTGGCCACGCCTGCAATGCACAATCACGGACGCATTTTTTTCGTCACCATTTTTTTGCCGTGCTCACGTTGAAATTTCTTTCGCGCGACGTACGGAGCCAACCGTGCTAATCGGAAGGTGCGTGGGAAAAGACGGCAACAATGGGTGACCTTGCACTCTCGCCGGGTCTGGCTCGGAGATGTTTTCCTGCGGAGGCTGTGTTGGAATGATGCAAGTGAGAGAGGGGCTAAGTCCTGGTTGAGCCGTAGCACCATCGAGACCATTGATATCACTGCTTCTATGAGTCCCTATTCAGGCCCGCGTTGCAGAAGAGGGGTTGCAGAGCTGTGGCCAGCACCATGTTTGGATGCCTTTATTTCCCAAATTCTGATGTTCACAACGCCAGATGTTAATTTAAGCTGAGTCATCCTCGGGGAGGCACCATGACAAGGTCTGATACCACGATTGCAGAGTTTCCCAAACTCCAGTCCGAATGACCCACCATGATGTTGGCTATGCAAGGTGCGAAAGAAGTTCAACATCTTTCCGCGTTTACCGATTTACTCCAAATTCAAATACAAATTAAGTCCTTCCTTGCAGTTTTCGCCAGGTGATTGTTACAAACACATCCCACGTGATTAGCTAAACAATTAACGCTGTCTGCATCACGTGGAACACGTATACACACACACACTTAAAATGTCAATCTTAATTTGAATCGGCTCAACGCGATCTGGATGTTCATGAACCTAGGAGTTCACCAGCCTATTTCACTAATGTAGGTATTAACTTGCCGAGAACTTTGCTACCCTAGGAGAATACGAACCGTAAAAAAATCCAGAATGGTTTGCCCAATGCTTTTGCTTCCAATAGCATATGCAACTCAATATATCTACAGTCCATGAAAAGAGTCTTTAAAACTGCTTTTTGTGTTTAGATTTTTGTTCTTCCCCGCACCTTCCGATTAGCGCGATTGCATACGTACGGTGTCAAAGAAGTTTACCAAACATGCAGTGGATCATCGGGGGGCGGGGGGGGGAAGGCGGTGCCGGATTTTCAGAAACGCCGGATAATCGCAACACAAGCGGTCGATGTGATTTCGTCGTCATCGACCGCTTGTGTTGCGATCGAAGCGTCGTGATTTGTTTTATTTTATTTTCTACCCACGTGACTTTACCGAAAGAAACAAAGACTATGGATTCCTGCAGTCACGAAAGCTTCAAATCAAAATCGCATCATTATTTAAAATAGCTTTTTTTTTTGCACATTCTTGTATATATGTTTTTTGTGTTTTAAATGCGTTTACTATATGGAATTGGCACAAATAAACATACAAATAGACAACACAAATATCCCACTGTTAAAAGTTACTCCATTTACTGTACCGTACTTACCACTCCAATCACGAAGACTCTGCACGGGGTGATGTTCGTGCTTACCCTCTTAATGTCAACAACTCGATGTGTTTGACGAACGCGCGACTGATGCAGCCTTAGGACCCGTGCCTCTGCAGTTATTAGTCATGCAAAAATGTATATACACGTTTAAGTTATATGTAGTGTATAATGCACTGTATATAACATTTGACGCTGACATCAAGCACGGCAACTCTTTTTGTCACGCGCGTGGTGCCAGACCGCCGGACTGGTCACAGACTTTGCGAGCGGTTTCGTCGCTTTCGCCGGATCGTCCCGGGACCGCCGGATAATGTTGGAAGCAGCCGGATAATTATCGATTATCGACCGTCACTCGCCTGCAACGATACCCCCCAGGTTTTCCACCAGAGCAATGGCCGCATTCATTGTGCCGCCAGTCTCAATCCATTGGTCCACAATGAGGACGCGGATGCCTGCAGAGACAACAAAGACGACGTTCATCCGTTTAAGTGGGCATAGCCTCTTCATACTAAGCGCTTTCAGTTTTACAATAAGTGCAGTCAAGGAGTTCTGTTCGATTGGGACCTTCAAGCTTCGCATAAAATTAATGACTTCTTTCAAAAAGCATTTCCGATTTTAACTTCTTTACCTATCCCTCCCCCATTGTCATTGATGTAAAGCACCTTGGGATTGTATGATCAAAGCTGCTACATTGGCTGTAATTATTGTTATTAATTGTTCAGCAATCTTAAAAAATGCAAACAATTATCTATATTGAATTACAACAGTACATCGCAAGACATGTGTGCCAACCTCCTACACTCATGAAAATGTAAGAATATCTCACAGTGTGACTGTGGTCAGCAATCTCCAACCATGGACCACACAATAACGCCACTACCCCCTTCGATCATTCACTGATATTCACCAGACGACTCCTGGCCGGGTCGCTTACCAACTTTGTCTGCAGCCAACCGCAATAATCAGAAGTACTGGAGAAGGACAACGAGCTAAACACAAAAAGACAGTTCTAAAGAAATTCATTTTCAATCTCGATTTAAGAGTGCATAGCTCCAGTGGCTTCCTAATATCGGAAGGAAGAGCGTTCCAGACGGCTGCAAGAAGCGCATCTGAAAGGGCGCGATGGTTAGCCAAAAGCCGCTGCTGCGAGGATCACCGGGATTTTCTTGATGGTTTTTGCTCCTTGAGATCAGCAAGGTATTGTGGTCCATTTGTGGCGAGCACTTTGTGTGTAATGAGTGCGACCTCGTAATGTATTCGTTCGGCAAGCGGAAGCCAATGCAGCTAGGCGAGCACTGGACGGACATGGTCAGATGTTGTAGTATGCGTCACGACGCGTTGCTGTTCAACTCCATGCCATGTACGTTGCTGATCAACTCCCTGTCATATAAACGAAGGAGAATGCCGGAATATCAAATACGGCACGAGAAGGAGTGGGTCTTCAACGTAATTCACATTTCAGCCTTTGAGAATAAAAAATTGAGATCCACTGCCATGTGATAAACCCTCTATGCACGTCACTTCTGAAAGGACACAACCTGGCAGATCTGGGGATCAATCTGCCTTTATAATTGTGTCGTTTGGTAATGAATTGCAATGTCAGCGTAATTGTGATTTAAAGGGAACTGCTGCAGATATAATTGTGAATTTCCCCCCATGTCAGCCACCTCATGTGTAATGAGAGTCAACTGATGTGATTTGAGAAGTCGATCTGTCTTTTAATCTCCCAATGGAATGCTGTGACACGAGATGACACTCTAACACAAGTCGAATTGAAATGTTACAGTAAAACCTTGGATTGCGAGCATTATTTGGAAACGTGTTTGTAATCCAAAGCACTCGTATATCAAAGCACTCGTATATCAGTTGTGATCACGTGACGCTCGGCAGTACAAAGCGTCTATATGTACTACTACTCGTATTGCAAGACCCTCGCTCGTTTATCAAATTAGTTTTTAAGTAAAAAAAAAAATTGCTCGTCTTGCAAAACACTCGCAGACCAAGTTACTCGCAATCCAAGGTTTTGCTGTATTTGTCTCTCATGACATGACACCGATTAGAACAACAAAAAGACTGTCTTAAGATACTCTGCTATCACAAGGTTTACAATTTACTCTCCAACACACCGGTGTGCTGAACTAGTAAAGAATTGGCATGTTTTGCTTACGTGAAAAATGTTACCAATCGGCTGTATCGGGTGGTGGCGGGTTTAACGACTCATTTATATTTATGTGATCTAACCCAACTCGCTTTTTTGCCCGTCCAAGGACGGGTGTATATTGCAGTTAATCTGAAATATTCAATATACAAATTGTTCAGCTCATGATTATTAATGAAGGGGGGGGGGGGGTTGCCCCATGTGGAGTGACGTCACCCGTTAATGGTTATTGTGGAGTGCGGCATGTGGAGTGACGTCACCCCCTCATGGTTATTGTGGAGGGGTGCGGCATGTGGAGTGACGTCACCCGCTCATGATTATTAATGAGGGGAGGGGTGCGGCTTGTGGAGTGACGTCACCCCCTCATGGTTATTAATGAATGGAGGGGTGCGGCACGTGGAGTGACGTCACCCGCTCATGATTATTAATGAGGGGAGGGGTGCGGCTTGTGGAGTGTGCGACCTTCTTGTGCGTCAGTGTAAATTTCCACGCGGTCATGAATATTAATGAAGGGGGGGGGGGCTCGTTTGCAGTGACGTCAAACACAGATGTAGCACTGTGCTGCTCGGATTTATTTTTTACCGTCACTTTCTGTAAATAAATTATTTAATTCAGCTCGACTTTCTTCTGCGTTAGTGTAAAAATCCACCCACTCATGAATATTAATGGGGGGGGGGGGAGGTGGGCCTCATGTGGAGTGACGTCACACGGGGGGGTGGGCCTCATGTGCAGTGACGTCACACGCGGGACCACACACACACACATTCTTGGCTCATATTATGGATAATAATGGTCGCGAAAGCCGACGTGTTAAACTGACCTTTACGTATGTATGTATGTTACCTCTTTACTGTCGCCATAAAAGACACTGAAAGATGAGGGCACTTATTGGAGCCTCGACAAAATTGGGGGGCTGTGTGCACACGCACTTGATTCATATGCATTAAGACGAGCACTGAACACTCCACCCGGGCTTCCTCAGTCAGCGTGTAATTTCAAACTCAAATGCCTATCGAATAACAGCTGCTTCTATTCCAGCCAAGGCATACATTTACCTTCCCACAAATATATGGATGTGCAGTCGGAGCTACGATGGCGATTGATCACGGAGCAATATGTTCATGAACAGGCTGCAGGAACAAGTCCTGTTCGCGAGCACCTATGAAGGCCGCCATGGCACACAAGGAGGTGGGTGGCCAGCAACCACGCCCAGCCGACTTTGTCTTCCTAGTGGCGATGTTTACACACCGCACCAGGTGCTGTACTAGGGGAGGCCCAAGACTGGTTTAGATATTCGTCACTGGCGTTAACCGTGAGTGGGAATCGAACCCGGGTCGCCAGGTTCGCAGTGCAGGGTGCGGACCACTGCACTACCACTCTTCATGCACACACACACACACACGTGTAGTGACACAGTGCCGACTGCTGTCCAGCAGCGGCAACTGCGGTGGACAGTTAGCGCACTCACGCCGTCTTCGCGTATACACACGGCGTGCGTGCCGGCAGGGCGGAGGAACTGGGGCAAGGCTCACGGAAGACCTCATCGGGAAGCCCCTGGAACCCGCTAGTGGCTTCGAGAAGGGAGGCGCGGCCAGGGCGGAGCCAGGCCCTGCCGAGTAGGATAAAAGCAGTGGAGAGCTGGAGCTCCGGGCTGCCGGTTCTGGGAGTGGACTCGTCTCTCCGTCGCTGTCTTCGTCGTCGCCGCCTTCCTCGCTGCCGTCTTCGCTCGATAATTGCGCGGCCGGACAGCTGTTGGCTGCCTCGGTCGACGCCGTCGGTGTAACGCGGTCAGGGTTGTGTCTATACGACTTGGAAGGAACGAGGGCGAACCTGTGAATCTGAGAGTGTTTATAAAGAAGGTGCCTTCCTAAGAATCCCGACTCCCGCCCCGTCGACACTACACATGTGTATTTAACCACACTACACTTGTGAGGAGAGGAGTCTCTCCTTCCTTGCTCCCCCCCCCCTCTCTTACTTATATATAGCCTCGTGTCAGAAGCAGCCTCCCTTTGCCCACTTCAGCAAATTGTTTCTTGATGTGGTTGTTTCCACCTGATAACGGGCACTTGTGTTGCGCCCGAAACGTCGTGATTTAATTTATTTTGTTTTATATCTACGTGACTTTACCGAAAGAACCAAGGATCCCTGCAGTCACGAAAACTTCAAATCTAGATTAAACCGCCACCTAATTTGGGAGAGAAGCGAGTGCAGACCAGGTCGGCCCGGGGTCACACACTGACACCAGAGGTGTTACCAGGGAGACGTGCGATAAGGGGCGATTGATGGCCGTCAATCACACAGAGTGCAAGCCTCTGTGTGAGAGCTGCTGAGTGCAAGTCTCTGTGTGAGCACTGCTGAGTGCGAAGCCTTGAGTGCGGAGCTGCTGAGAGCGAGAGCTGCTGTGTGCAGGTTAGCGAGGTGTAACGTAGCTAGGGGGAATTGGTGAACAGAAGTGACCGTGTAGACAGAGGTGCAAGAATAGGCGAATAAAAGTTTAAGCAGGTGACCTGTTACAAAGTGTCAGTCTGAGTGATTCTACAAGACACTACACATGTAAAACATAAACCCACAGCAATGGGTGCTCGGTGAATTATTACATCGCAAGATTGTCGGATATGATGGTGGCTTCATCCAGCAATGGACTGACCATGACTCATAACAATGAAGATTAAAAAGGCAACCGGCCACCAGATCCAATCGTCAACATTCTTACTCATGGGTTACGCAAGAGGTGTTTGGCCAAATTCCTATTTTGAGAATGGATTTTGTTTGCTTGCATCTAACTCTGGAGTGACTCGAGGAGACCTCCGTACAATGTAGAGAAGAACTCTCAAAATTCTCCTCAGCCACACAGGCCACTTAATTCAGGATTAGCATTCTTCATCAGCAGCATTTATGGTACACTTTAATGCGTTAGAAACTCAAAGTGCCTTAAAGCGCATTTCATCTCAACCATTTCAATGCCTGCGGAGGTCAAACCAAGAGACCGCACCCCTCCCTGAGTAGCAGCTGTTCCTATATAATCCAAGTGTAGGCAGCACAGACCTTTCAAATTATTCTGGCAGTCGGGGGGGGGGGCATGCCCTACTTTTTTATTTAATTGGATTTTTTGTACACGGTCAATACACTTACATGTAGTATTTAACTGCGAAACATGCTTTATGCACAGTATACATGGGTACACTACAGGTAAAGTGTGCGTAGTCCCACCTCCTCCAAGACTCCTCTCCAGCATGTAAGAATAGGCCAAATGCCCTCCAAAGAGACTCTTTCGAGCACTTCCTCTAGTGGAGGCCTTACCATCGGCAGTGGCGTGAGCAAATAATTTCACGGCTGCACCTTTAACCATAATTACACGCACCTCCGTGCACCTGTGCCCGAATATTGGCATCATTCGCGAGACTTCAAACTTAATTACAAGCAGGGCTCTAGCCCCAGGCCCGCAGAGATTATGGCTCACTGCTTCTGAAGGATATGACCCCGAGGAAGGATATTTCTAACCGTCATCGACACCTTCTGCATTCCAGAAACATCAACTAAATGTGTCACATGGCATCTAGGTCACGTTTATTTTTAATTCTGCCGACTCCTAGTTTCTGCTGATGCCCACGTTTAAACACCCAGTCATGTAATAGTCTTTATCAATTTACAGATAGATGAAGGTTCCCCCCCCCCCCACACACGTTATCATCATCGTTCCTCTTGCAATGTCATAATATATCTAGCTCCTGCATGTGAGCGAATCTTACAACTCGAGCTACATTCGTGGCTATCCCGTCCTGGGCCATCGTCCCTCCTAGCGATGTGTTCTGCCTAAGCCCACTTTCGAATAAATAAATTTGTCTTTCATATAATACTTGTTTTTTTTAAATCTATGGTGTTCTTTTTTTCTGGCACTCAAAGTAATCCCCAATAGAATGCATGTTGGAGATTACTGTGGTGGGATGTTAACTACCTCCGCCTGGTATGCATGAGGCCGTGGGTTCGATCCTGACTCTGACGCATGTATATGAGGAGTTTGCATGTTCTCCCGGTGGCCGTGTGGATTTTTCTCCGGGTCCTCTGGTTTCTCTCTCCACATTTAGAAACACGCGTTTGGAGTATCTGGCTGCGATAAATATCCACGTGATAAGCCACTTCGTTGAGCTATTATTTGTGGACAGGTTGCTTTTGTAAAATGGCTAAATAGCTCAGTGGGCCTTACCTGGTAAAATAAATAAAAAAAACAGTTTCGTTAGCAATAGTTCGTCAGTGACTCTGCTGCGACTAACTTGTCACACGAGAGAGCCGGGTTTAATCGCAGGCGGCTGCCTGGATGCAAACCCAGGATCTCAGCGGTGCATGCTCGGCACTCTGATCTTTGAGTCGTCCAGCTTTGACCCCAGTTTCTCTTTAAAAATAGAAAGAAGACAGGTGGTGTAGGGCCTGAAACGTGCTCACGCCATTCCCCAGAAGAATGGCCTCTACTAGGGAAAACTCTCAGGGGCCCCTTCTATAAGGTATTTGGCTTACTCTTCCATATTGGTCAGACATTGTAAGAGATAGGAGCATCCATACGTTTGAGTCGCAGGTTGACTGCTCAACAAACATGTTTCAATGACGAATGGGTGGCCTTTGACCATATCACTCGGGATGCACCCAATTTCTTTCACATTTTGCAAGTCAAGCAGAATCGAGCTGTGACCCTTGGGTGATGTCCACCACGTCTTAAAGACGGGGGCAATAGGCGTTGTGGGCAGTAGACGGCAGAGTATAAAAATATACCCCCCCATCCTTCATTAACCTGTATGAAGTACAGTCTGTTCTCCTAGACCGCGGCAGTTGCGTTCCTGATAGAACACTGCGTTTTGGAAGAAAAAAATCACGTTCTAATATGTAATATGGGGTTACGCGCAGTCCCCGATAACACGTGAGATGCGTATGCAGGCTGAACAAAGACTGAGGCGCGTGGGTAGCATCTAGAAGGATCCAGCAGCATCCCCGCCTTGTGTGATGCTCAGCTGAGGCAGCCAGGACAAACCGATTATTCCTAATCGCGCGACTTAGCTCTGTTCACTGAATTGCGCTCTATCCAAGTCGCATCCGCGTTATAAAAAAATGTTCCCTGATATATATCCATCGCGTTACGTCCAATTCACGTGATGAAAACACACGTTATAGGAGAATAGACTTCACTGTACAGGTTTGCCTCGCTTTGTGTGGGTTCAGTGTGTGCGTTGTCGCACGTATGAGGCTCACCTATTTCTAGATCTACCCAAAATTCGCGAAATGCGATTTGAAGTCACTCACATGCAGGCATGCGGCCAGATGTCGGACAACATTCTGTGCACCGCACTGCATGCTTTTAGCCGGCTGACATCTCAACCATCGCCCGAGCGACACGGTATTGGTGACACGCAGCTTTACTTTCATGATAAAGCGGCTTCATGTGTCGCACCGTCAACGCGCCTTAGCTCCTGCATTGATCACGCTGATCAGTGGATTCCATAAAAGGGGCTCAAGTTAAAACGCCGAGAAGACGCAGTTTGTTTGCCTTGGTTTCAGGCAGCAACTCGCCAAGGATCAATGTCGGATCATCACCCTGGGGGGGAGGGGAGGGGGGCACAGACATCCTCTGACTGCTGATGCAAGTGCCTGGGAGTAGACCTTGACCCTAAACTGACATTCTATAATTTTAATGGTAGGTTTATTTGAACAGTGAGAGACAGAATAATAACAAGAAAAATCCAGAAAAACGCATGTCAAAAATGTTATAAATTGATTTGCATTGTAATGAGGGAAAGAAGTATTTGACCCCTCTGCAAAACATGACTTAGTACTTGGTGGCAAAACCCTTGTTGGCAATCACAGAGGTCAGACGTTTCTTGTAGTTGGCCACCAGGTTTGCACACATCTCAGGAGGGATTTTGTCCCACTCCTCTTTGCAGATCTTCTCCAAGTCATTAAGGTTTCGAGGCTGACGTTTGGCAACTCGAACCTTCAGCTCTCTCCACAGATTTTCTATGGGATTAAGGTCTGGAGACTGACTAGGCCACTCCAGGACCTTAATGTGTTTCTTCTCGAGTCACTCCTTTGTTGCCTTGGCCGTGTGTTTTGGGTCATTGTCATGCTGGAATCCCCATCCACGACCCATTTTCAATGCCCTGGCTGAGGGAAGGAGGTTCTCACCCAAGATTTGACGGTACATGGCCCCGTCCATCATCCCTTTGATACGGTGAAGTTGTCCTGTCCCCTTAGCAGAAAAACACCGCCAAAGCATAATGTTTCCACCTCCATGTTTGACGGTGGGGATGGTGTTATTGGGGACATAGGCAGCATTCCTTCTCATCCAAACACGGCGAGTTGAGTTGATGCCAAAGAGCTCCATTTTGGTCTCATCTGACCACAACACTTTCACCCAGTTGTCCTCTGAATCATTCAGATGTTCATTGGCAAACTTCAGACGGGCATGTATATGTGAGCAGGGGGACCTTGCGGGCGCTGCAGGATTTCAGTCCTTCACGGCGTAGTGTGTTACCAACTGTTTTCTTGGTGACTATGGTCCCAGCTGCCTTGAGATCATTGACAAGATCCTCCCGTGTAGTTCTGGGCTGATTCCTCACCGTTCTCATGATCATTGCAACTCCACGAGGTGAGATCTTGCATGGAGACCCAGGCCGAGGGAGATTGACAGTTCTTTTGTGTTTCTTCCATTTGCGAATAATCGCAGCAACTGTTGTCACCTTCTCACCAAGCATCTTGGCAATGGTCTTGTTGCCCATTCCAGCCTTGTGTAGGTCTACAATCTTGATTGAGAGGGGGTCAAATACTTATTTCTCTCATTAAAATGCAAATCAATTTATAACATTTTTGACATACGTTTTTCTGGATTTTTTTGTTGTTATTCCGTCTCTCACTGTTCAAATAAACCTATCATTAAAATTATAGACTGATCATTTCTTTGTCAGTGGGCAAACGTACAAAATCAGCCGGGGATCAAATACTTTTTTCCCTCACTGTATATGTCTGACGGGCAGGTGCTGTTACCAACTGTGACAGCTACATTGAATAGTCGTTCATTGACTCTTGATGCAGCTAAGACACTGGTTCATGCATTCATCACAAGTCGTGTTGACTATTGTAATCGTGTCTTCATCTGCGCCAGCGCCCTCCACCTACGTACACTCCAGTCTGTCCTGAAGTCAGCTGCACGTTTCAAAGTGCAGTTGTGGAAATACGACATCTTAAATGTAGATTGAAAACTAATTCGTTAGAACTGCTTATTGTGTTTAATTCGTTGCCCTCCCTCCCACCCTCTGATTAGCACCGTTGGCTACGTACGGTGGACAGAGGCTCAACAGACATACATACACGTACCGGCAATTTTTTGATGACCTGATCTGGTTGCCAATTAAACAAATGATTGATTACAAGCTGCGCTCATTCATATACAAGTGACCACACTAATCTGCTCCACGCACTCGGATAGACACGTGGGTGCCGGCACACTCCTTTAGCCAATCGTTGCCATCTTCGTTCGGCAGCTCATGGTGACCCTGATCATTCTGCGCACTCGGACAGCGATGGTCGGGCCTTGCGGCTTCGCTGTCAGCGGTACATCAGCCTGGAACTCATTGTAGCTGCACGATTTTCGAGACTCTTCACAGACATTTAATCAGTTCAGTAAAAAATGCAAGGCAGAACTGTTGAATGGAGCTTAGGGGCCCGTCCATAAATGACGTCACGCGATTTTGCACGATTTTTGACCCCCCCCTCGTCACACGACGTCACAAAAATAGACCCCCCCCCCTCAAATATGACGTCACAAAGCTCTGCCCCCCCCCCCCAAAATATATAAAACATGCTTCAAATCGCTTTAAACTAGTGTCATTGTAGCGCGTATTTAATGTGGCGCTGCACTCTGACGTTGTAGGAGAAAACATTTATTAAAAAGTCTATTTAATTAAGTAGAACGTGTTGTCTATATTTATTTAAAGTTGCGCATTTTGATGTGACGTCACATTTCTCACCCCCCCTCCTCGTCACGCATCGTCACAAATGTCTGACCCCCCCCCCCCACCCCTAGGTGCGTGACGTCATCTATGGACGGCCCCTTAGCTGTTTTTCAGAGGGGACCTGGTCACAAATGACAGCTCGACGAAGTGGCTTGTCGCGTGGAAGTATAAAGCAGCCAAATGCTCTAAACGCATGTTTCTCTAAATGATGTGGAGGGGAAGAACTGGAGGAGCTAGAAAAAAATCCAAGCGACCACAGGGAGAACACGCAAACTCCAAATATGCAGCAGGCGTCAGTGTCGGGATGGTAGCCACGACCTCCTGCATGCCAGGCCGGAGGGCCACACCAAGGCAGCAGACATCGCGGCTGTCGTGATTTTCACCTGAAGACGATGACTTTGTGTTGCTATCGAAACGTCGTGATTCATTTTGTTTTATTCCTACCAGCGTGACTTTACCGAAAGAACCAAGGAAGAGTATGGATTCCTGCAGTCACGAAAGCTTCAAATCAAGATTGAACAATTTTTTTAATGTTTCGTTTTTTTTGGTCCTTCCCCCGCACCTCCGATTAGCACAGTTGGCCACGTACGGTGCGAAAGAAGTTCAACATACATACGTGCATTTGTATTGCCGCTGAATCTTTGCAATTCCTTCACCGACAACCATTCCTCCCACTTCCGCGACCCTACCTACCCTACCCATGCCCCGTGTGTGTGTGCGCGCGTCTCTCTCTCTCTCACCTGGTTTAATAACGTCCGTTCTGACCTCCAGCTCCTTGTTTTTTCCCGAGTAGTCGGTGTAATTCTGGCTGATGGTTTTCACGCACAGATGGCCCGCCTTGCGGATCGCCAGGAACCCCTTGTGCAAGCGGTACGCGACAGCCGTTCCTGGACAATGGAAAACGACCGTCTCGTCGACAAGTGGAGATGGTGCGTGCGCCATCATCCACAAGGGGCGATGCAGGCACGACGTCATTCATGGTGAACACATTGAATGCGTATGACCGTGCTGTGGACTTGTTTGATCGGTCGTCAGATGTCACTCGTCGCAACCTGATTTTGGCCGTGATCTGGAATTCAAACCCAGGTGTGGACCGGGTTAATAGCGCAGTGCACTCACCACTGCGCCACCGCTCCACCCCCTGATCGACAATGATGGTGGATAATAATAAAAGAGAGGATAAATGTTATTAACTGCTCAATCGACAATACAGTAAACGGGTACTCCGCAGTGAGTCGATTGGTTGCGTGTGGTGGGGTAGAGTGTGGGTGCACCAACCTCTCAATGCATTCATGTGTGTGTGCAAAACAATTACCACTTCAACGATTCAACAGATTTGATTAAATTTTCACAAAGTAATGCATTGTCGTGATTTTAGCTCACAAATCCATTAAGGAATGAATGTTTTTGTACCGTCCGGTTTCTGTCGTATGTGTATTATCCATACTGTCTACTATGCAATGGCTTGTTTGTATTGTCTAAACATGTATATATAATTTGTACAGTCTTACCGCACCCTAATATACCCTGCGTGGACAAAATCATCAAGCGCGACGATGACTACCACGGACGCAACCACAGTCCAAAGTGTGACAGGGTGAAATTAACGAGCCTCAATGAAGACAGATTAAGATTATTTCGGTAATATTATTAGAGACTGCATTGCACTGAGGAAGCCAAACAATGGCTGTGTATATACATTACTGATTTCACCAAGTAGCAGACCTGTAAATGGGGAGGAATTTTGCGTGCTCCTCACACCAAAGCATTTAATGACCAAGATTGGACTGTACGTTAGGGTGCTTTAGTCGACAAAAGAAGACAACAATACAATTAGCAAAATACTAGATTCAAACTCCACGGGCTGCCGTTGACTGGACTAAGACCACGAGCCATCTGGCTACCATGAGAGATTCGTTCATGAGACTATCCACATATACAAACACAGAGACAATTTCAACCGAGAAGATGGATTCTGGCTTAGCAATCATTGGAAGGATTTGATCAACTATTTCGGGTCTTAATTGATTGTTCACGCTTACGGTGGCTTTCAGACCGCATCCATTATTTTCGTCTCCCCCCTCATCTTTTCCGAACATAGATGGACTCTTTTGATTTTAAGATTTCGTGACTGCAGGAATTCATATTCTTGGTTCTTTCGGTAAAATCACGTAGATGGGAAACAATAAAATAATACAAATATAAAACAATAAAATTCTCACGACGTTTCGACTGATGATGATTGCTTGTGTTGCAGTAGAAACGTCGTGAGAATTTTATTGTTTTATATTTTCATTATTTTATTGTTTCCCTTCTACGTGAATTTACCGAAATAACCAAGAATATAGATGGACTCGTCCATCTGAACAAACTGTCAAATCGCTCCCCGTGGTGCTAACGTTAAAAATAACCGCCACTTTTTCAAATTATCTTGCTGTGGTTTTCACACCTGATGATGATTGCTTGTGTTGCAGTCGAAACGTCGTGAGAATTTTATTGTTTTATATTTTTATGATTATTTTTATTATATAATTGTTTCCCTTCTACGTGACTTTACCAAAAAAACCAAAAATATGAATCCCTGCAGTCACGAAAGCATTAAATCAAAATTCTCCACTGAATTAACACCGTTTAGCACCCACATCACACTCGCCACTGGAGGAGTCAACCAATCTAGATTTGAAGTTTTCGTGACTGCAGGTATCCATACTCTTTGATTCTTTCGGTAAAGTCACGTAGGTATAAAATAAAATAAATTAAATCACGTCCGTCATCAGGTGGGACAATCACAGCAATAAACAATTGCTGAAGTGGGCAAGAGGGCTGCTGTGACAAGAGGCTATATAAGTAAGAGAGGGGGGAGGAGCCAGGGAGGAGAGATAGAGAGGGGGTGTGGGGTAGGGCGAGCAAGGAGAGCAAGTGAGCGGGGCTGGGAGTGGGAGGCTGAAGAAACTGGAGTCAACCACTCTGCGTGAATCTCCGAAGCTGTGATTCACCCAGGATGAAGCCCATGCCATCGATTCCTGCCACAATGTCGATGGAGTCGTTCAGGAAGGGTCCCACCAGGTCCTCCACGCAGTCTCTCAGAGCCTGCGCAAGATGGTGTGAGAGCGTAGAATTGTAGATTTAACACGTAGGCTTTCACGACCAGTATTATTAATAATAAAGGCTTTTGGGTTAGATCGCGTAAGTATCAATGTGTCGCAACCCTCCACCACCCGACATGGCCAATCAGTAAAAAATGTATCACGTCAACAAAATGCCAATTAGTTACTTCTTCAGCCCACCGGTGTGTTTGAAGAGTGAATCCACAACATTTAGAATTGAAGTACAATGTTTTGCTGGTAATTACATCCAGCATCTTCGGGCGATTTGCCAGAATAGTGAAGCCATCCACCTGCTTCCGGTCTTAAATAGTGCAGGACGACGTCATCATTGAACCCCATCAGGTTTCGAGATCATAGACGAAGGTGGGGAGGTTTTGTAATTATATAATAGATTAGTAATCAGTTAATTAGTATGTGATTCCTCTATATTTATTGTGTATTGCTTAATGAGCAATACCAAATGAAGCCACGGGCCTCAAAACCACCAAGATTGTATGGGCTACCAAAGATTAATAATATCGGTATCCCATTACGACCCATAGTAAGTACAATAGGCTCTGCCACATATAAATTAGCAAAATATGTAACTAAACAAATACAGCCCTAAATCGATAGGACATCTTAATTTATAAGAAACTAGCATTTTACCCATCATGGGATCTCCTTTGCCAGTACCAAAATATGAGAATAGTTTTTCCCCTTTTTTCTGGCAACAAAACAGGTTTCAGTTTGGTGTTTTAACATCTTAACACCTGTTTTGTTGCGGCCACCCCGAAAGCTCTGACTTCCTAACCTCCTTGTTGCAGTAGAGACGAGATGGGTCCAGCCAGGCATATGTGGGTCCCTTCTCGTTTGGTGCCATGAGGTCCAGATACCAGCCCCGTCGCTGCTTGTTTATCGGGTTCCACACGTCCATCGCTTCTGGGTAAGGCTGAAAATCGTCCATACATTCAATAAGATAAAAATCAGAAGGTGCGGTGTAAAATTCGCATACAGTTGCAACTACACCCGTGCAGGACGTGGTTAGGTTATTTGAGAATACTTCATGCTGCTCAGTGGAAATTTTGACACAGGGTTGGGAATACAACTCAGGTCGCAAGGATTCACAGCAAAGCGTGGTACCGGCTATCCCAGCGTTCCAACATAAATACGTGCAAATATTGTAGTGACGTCGCTGGATGTCAACATGTTGCGTGCAGCGCCTGACATCGCGAATACCACAGGGGTGTGGGTGTAGTACCGGCCCTAGAGGGACCCAGTGAGCACTGAATGATAGCGCTGGATGACACCACGCTTTGCGTGCAGTGCCGACCCTACAGGACAGGGTGTGTGGGTGCCGGTTACTCGTGGCCATGGCACTCTGGTTGACCCGGGAGGGCACGTGACCAGTTAAGTCTACAAAGGGGCCCCCAGAGGGGGCTAGGGGTGGTCACGTGGTTGGGATCCAGATCCTTCCCGAGGATTCTAGAAGGTGGTCGTGGCCAAGGGCGGAGCTGGCCACGCTTCAGATGATATCAGCCGGGTCCTGAGAGGGACCGGGGTTGTTGTTCATCCTGAAAGAAACCTTCCAGGATGTTCAACGAGTCTCCAACACGTGGACCCAGACCCAAGCTGTTGGTTCCAGTCCGTAGTAGCAGTTACGTTGTAACTAGTATATTAATAGGTTTTTACCCTTTTATCTGGCACAAAAACTGACACCTTTATACAAGGGATCATGTTTGCAATAACCACAACACAAGCAGTCAAAATGCAAACAAAAAGAGACAACTCTGATAATGATATGCACTGTCCTTGAAATTGATTGGTCCACACCCGAGACAGATTTTCTTAGAGCCTAGTCTCCACTGGTGTTGGACCAGAAGATGCCAAAAGGCGTACAACTCAAAAACAGCGCACTATCAGAGTATTGAGAGCTCGGGGTAAGCATTTACACTATGAGACCTCCTTTGCCAGTAGCAAGATATAGCAATAGGTATTTGCCCTTTTATCTGGCACAAAAACTAGTGTAGTTAGCCTGGTGGTCACCACCTGGCTAATTACACTAGTCACGTTGTAACTAGTGCAGTAACTAGTGTTGCTAGCCTGGTGGTCACCACCTGGCTAACTACACTAGTCACCCTGTAACTAGTGTAGTAACTAGTGTAGTTAGCCTGGTGGTCACCACCATAGGTTGTTATTCTGTTCAGGGGAAATTACCCCGTGCGTTGGACTTGAATAAATGTGTTGCCTCCACGTCTACGTCTGCGACTCAGTTGAACTCACTACATATGCGTGTGTGCGCAAAGCGTCTGGGAGCACAGAAGTACGGTACGATAATGGATTTTACTGCATTGCCCTCTGCTGCCCACCACAGAGCCCCAAAGCCCTGTGCCAACCTGTTTCATGCAAGGTTGTCACCCATCCAAGCTCTATCCAGGCTCAATGTTGCTTAGCGTCCAAGAAAGACATGGTCCTGTGTATGGTTCATAGGCCCACGTATTTCATTGTAGTCCATCGTAATTGTGCAGCGCAGGATATTTGACTGCGCATATTCAAGATCGCTGGCAAACTGAGAGTATAGGCATGTGACTCTCGGTGAAAACCACACCGAGAGGTGTGGTGGATGTGGACACCGCCACAGCCACTCCTGTTGCTAAAATTAAATTGCTGAACACCACGCAGCAGCACGTGCTGCAACTGATGCGATAACTGAAATTGCAGCAGCGACCTTTTCCTCGTCGGGGAATTTAAGGGTTCTAGGATTGCATTACAAAAAAAAACTGTGATGGGCCACCTCGTGTCAGTAAAATATCCTGCTCCTGTGACGTCACAGAGCTGCAGTCGACTTCTCCACTGAATGTAACCCAATAAATAAATAAATAAAGACCCTCCTGCTGTCTAATTCTCGAACTATAAACTTCCAGCACCCGACAGAGCCAATCAAATTAAGTTGTCACATGCGCAAATATGCCAATTTACTTGGTATTTCAGCATTTGCTTGGGTTTCAACATTCCAGTTTTCAAAAAAACCTAGACCAATTAGCATATTTGTCCACGTGACAACTTGAATTGACTTGGGTGATGGAGGGTTATAGTAAAAAAAATACATTATACTTACACGATATAACACAAAATAAATTATTCATGTTTTATACGATTGCGGGTCGTGAAAGTCTATGTATAAGATTATACACATTTGTATTTGAAAATGAAAGACTCAAATAGCCCACGGCATTTATAAATGGGAGTTTAAATATAGTCGTATTTATTGGAATGCTTCCAGAAAATGTACTGCCTTAGTGAGCTGTTTCTTAAGTGTTACTGAGATGTGTTGTGATTTGTGAAGTTAATATTTCGGCAGTTCATGCAGAAATCACAATTATCCCTTGTTCAGTGGCTGTTGGCTAGCCATCGAACAAAGATGGTCACTGCATTGCATGCTTCCAAATGCACTTCTGCAGCCGTCTATGATGCGCTCTTGTATTCCAATATTAGGAAGTCACTGCAGCTATGCACTGTTAAATCTATATTTAAAACTAATATCTTTAGAATTGCTTTTTGTTTTGATTTAAAGCTTTCGTGACTGCAGGGATTCATATGCTTGGTTCTTTCGGTAAAGTCACCACGTAGAAGGGAAACAATAAAATAATAAAAATATAAAACAATAAAATTCTCACGACGTTTCGACTGCAACACAAGCAATCATCGTCAGGTGTGAAAACCACAACAAGAAAAAAAAAGAACCAAGAATAGAATTGCTTTTTGTGTTTAGTTCGTTGTCCTTACTTCAGATCTATATTTCGTCGTTCTTGCCCCGCACCTGCGATTAGCACGGTTGGCTACTGTGCGGCGCAAAATAAGTTCCAAATGCATCCATGCAAATGATGTCTGCAATCTCAAATTCAAGCTAGTACAGCATGTGATTGTGTGATGCAGGGGCGGAGCCAGGATTTCAGGCCGGGGTGACATTCAAGAAATTTTAATTTCAAGAATGATTAGAGAGTCAGGCTGTTGAACTAAGCACCATCGGTTGGCGACACTCTCTGACAATGCAGTTGCACGGAGTCCGCCAGACCGAGTGTCGTACACTTATACGCAGAATGTCACCCCTGTCACCCCCCCCCCCCCCCCGGCTCCGCCCCTGGTACTGTGATGTGACAAAAATTGACCCATGCGCAGCTGAATTTGTTTCCCCAGTACAAATTCAGATACATATTACCACGTCTAATGCATGTTGTAAAAAAAGATTGGACCTGCAGTATACTGGTTATGAAATTGGCCGCGGCCATCGGCGACAGAGGGAAAGGCGACTGAGGGACATCGATATTTATCGATATTTACGAACACCTATTAAAGGTCAGCACCTCAGCAACAACAATAGTGGCGGTGACCTCACCGCGGCGCTGATGCCAGGCCAGGTGCACTTTGAGGCCACGTGAAGTGTTGAAGGCTCGCTGACAGGAAGTCACGGGACAGACCCGGGTGCCATGGGTTGACCGACTGAGATGACAGCCAGATGCACCAGCTATGCCCACCTCCCCCACCGTGCCAGATTGCTTCGTTTTAGCCACCCGGCGCTCCGCTGGTTGTTGTGAGCGTCGCTCCTCTGCCCTCCGCTGTTGTTTAAGGGCGACTGCTTCCAATTGACCGGTAGCGTCCTTCTCTAGCCTCCCCCATAGCACCTCTGAGGGTAGTATGACCAACACCACATGCTTAGCCGCCTTTAGTGTTTCAGCCGTTCTTAGAGCACAAGGCTATCAAGAAGGCGCTACGTTTCAGGCACAGTCCGCAGTCGTTTCACAGTAGGGGGCGATGTTGCTACGTGTGATCCGAATTGAGCGATTTGTAGGTAATTTTTCCGATTTTGGAAAAGTTGGACCACAATGGCCTACTCGTTTTACATTCACAAACCGCACTTATTTAGGGCTGAGTCAACCCAGGGGAGGCCCAGCATCCGTTTAGACAATTGTCACTGGTGGTGGCCGTGAGGGGGGGGGGAATCAAAATCTGGGTCGCCGGGTTCGTAGAGCGGTGGTGCTAACCACTACACTACCGCAGCCCACACGAGGTGAACATACACTTACATACATACACTCACACAGACTGGCACGCACACCTGCACAGAAATCCACACACCTGCACACAAAGACAATGATCCCCCGTATGGCCTTAACAGAGTGTTGGGGCAAGTGCTGCAAACGTTAACACACACACACCAGGACAAATAAACGCGCACACGTAGCCACGCACCTACTTTGGACTGTTGCCGATGTGAGCTCAGATCCTGTGCCGTTTTCTCGGCCTCATGATGCCCTCGTGCTCCGAGGCACCTTTAAAAGCAGCGCATTGCCAGTGGGCGGATGTATTCACGGCCAATCGCGAACTTTCAGGGCGGACACTCAAGGGCGATTAGTTAGAAATGCATTTCTTAGCCGCGCAGCACAAGAAGAGGACGAGCCAAACGTATTCGATTGCAAGTTCTAAATACGGCTGTCAATGTGGCAGGGTCTAAACACAGCTGTCAAAAAGTTGCGTTACACACCGCAGACATGGGCTCAACACGTGGCAGCTAGGCTGCGGACATAGCTGACCAAAATGTGGGCTGAACAGAGCAGATGTGGTATATAGGCAAATTTCAGATGGCAAATCTGCAAACACAGCAGGCCAGGTGGAGGCCTGTTACATTAAATTGGATGGCAGGATACAGGCACAGCGGACCAGACAGCAGGTTGTTAACACAGCAGGCTGATTGTGAACCCAGCGGGCTGTAGACATTGCCAGAAGGGAAGAGCAGAGGACATAAACACAGCTGACTAGCAAGTGGGCTCTGTTTACAGCAGACCAGATGCCCAGGCTGTATATACATCTGAAGGAGACCCGGCACATTCTGTTTGATTTGGTCATAGGTGCGCATGTACGGTATAGTGAGATTGAATCGTGAAAAAGAATGCACCGTAACTGACTGAAACAACTCGACATCAGCTCTGTTGAAAAACGCAACAAACACAGGGAGTTGCACAAACTTCGTGGACTTAACCGAATTGTCGTGACACTGGTGCGCATAGTTTAACTTCAGATTAATATCCCACCGATGGCAATTTCACAATATTGCATTGGACGCGTTTGAGCTCTTGGCACTCTTCGACAATGGGGGCAACGTTTTTCACAGACGCTCAAAAGAACATGCTGCGACCGAGTCAAATAAACAAACAGGAACACTGATGGCCTATTGACCATTCCACGTCAGTACCTCGTGTAACGAAACGCAATCGTATCCCTTCGCAGAAAACGTACAACGTTGTGTCAACATTGGCCCAAAGTCAACCGTTCTTGACTTGACGTTAGATGTTTACTGGGTTGTCGGTTTCCCAGGCAATTTTGGAGAACAGAATTGACCCTACATTGTTATTGGGGGCTAATTTGTTTGATCACATTGCGTTATTATCAGCACCACTATGATAGGTTAATTTACATTTATAAATGATTCAACTCGAATGGAACCCTTTGACATTACATTGGCGAGACATTCCAAAACGTTCCCAAGAGCTTTGGAACGCTCATTTGATTAGTCGTGTAAATAATGTTATTTGATTTAATATTATAATATATTCTAGCGATTACATTTTATAGTTTTCAGTTTCATCCACAGCGATATATGATCTCTTTACAGCTGGTCATTTTTTATTCAAAGGTAAGGGTGCAGCCCTGCAATTATCTGGCTCATGCCATTGCTAGCAAAAGGGTCTCCACTGGAGGGAGCTCTAGATAGGCTCGATAGAGGATATTTGGCCAACTTTTCCAAGCTTTCCAAACGTATTCTTTGGTTTTTTCGGTAAAGTCACGAAGATAGGAAAAAAAATTGTAAATAAAATAAATGCTTATTTATTCGCATTATTTATTTCATTTTTACGATGATTTTTCTACCCACGTGACTTTACCGAAAGAACCAAAGAATACGAATTCCTGCAGTCACGAAAGTTTTAAGTCAAAACTTTCCAGGCGTCTTGGATAAGTTACACTTTAGCCGAGTGTAACTACCTTTCTCAAAGATATCCGACTGTTATTTTACTGCCTTCTGACAAATCGGTTGAAATAGCAATCATTTGAATCAATGCTTATTTAAAACGTCTCGTGTGTAGCAGCACAGAGTGAACAAATACGAGGTACAAACTCAGCAGAAATACATATACATATGGTAAGTGCAATCCAGAGGTTGAACACGAAATTTAACTCTCTTTTGAAATTCGTGGTCCGCCAGGAAGTGTCTGTGTTGTTGGCCTGACTGGTTGTGCTTCACATAATGTTTCTTAGATCTGTTGAATTCTCGTCTCTCATCTCCTTGTTGTATTTGACACCTGATGAAGATCGCTTGTGTTGTGATCGAAACGTCGTGATTGTTTTTTGTTTTAATATAATTTTATTGGATTTCTACATACGTGACTTTACCGAAAAAAACAATGAGTAATTTATGCAGTCACGAAAACTTTAATTCTTTATCTTTCGGTAAAGTCACGTAGGAGGGAAATAATAAAATAATAAAAATAAACCAATAAAATTCTCACGACGTTTCGATTGCAACACAAGCAATCATCATCAGTTGTGAAAACCACAGCAAGAAATTTTGAAAAAAAAAGTTAAACTTGAAGAAAAAATATACTTTTTTCAAAATTTCTTGCTGTGCTTTTCACAATTTTATTGTTTTATTATTTTATTATTTTATTCTTTCCCTTCTACGTGACTTTACCGATAGAACTAAGAATACAAAACACACTGCTTAAGTTTTTAAGTTTAAGTTTACCGCAACTCGCACATTGCTTCGTCCTCACTGTCCAAAACGGCAGTAAGAAATTGCCTCCGTCCCTTTAGCCATGACGACAAATGTTAGTTTGTCTACGCACGTAAGCTACATTTGCATCAAAGGGGAACACAACATACAAGCTCAGAACATGTCCTCGAAGACCGTGTCCTGGATCGCATTGTTCTACATCTGTGAGCGCTTGATTAATAATAAACGCTGCCGTGGTGCCATGGTCAGCGCACTCGCCTCGCAGTTCAGATGTCGCCACTTTTAATAAATATCGCCGCTCGACAGTTGTTGCAATGGGAGGGTTCATTACGTCTAACCAACCTCCTATACCCAGCAGCGGTATTAGGGTGCACAGCACAGTTTGTCGACCAGCGTGGAAGAGTAGGCCAACTATCCTCCCGAGAAACTTGTGAGCACCATCCGGTAGTCCCTATGGCTAGCGGCGGTGTCAGCGAGCATTGTCGGGGATGTATTTTTACCTTTGTAAACATAAAAAACAAATGATTGTGTTGAGTTTATTGTCCATAAATGACGTCACGCACCTGGGGGTGGGGGGGGGGTCAGACATTTGTGACGATGTGTGACGAAGTGGGGGAGTTGAGAAATGTGACGTCACGTAAAAATGCGCAACTTTAAATAAATATAGACAACACGCTCTACTTGATTAAATAGACTTTTTAAAATAAATGTTCACGAGGTTTACGGTGGCCGTCAATCACCTGCAGTTCACGGGGATCACGGTGGCCGCTGCGCGAACTCAATGGTGTTTCGGCTGTCAACCGCATGCCGAAACACCATGCCCAGGAGGGGGCATCGGGCCCTGGGGCCAGGGCAGTGTTCGCTGGTACACGTGTTGCGTAGTAGGTGTGTGTTAAGTCCAGTGGGTTAGCTGTGGGTTGGCGGTGTTCGCTGGTACACGTGTTGCGTTGTAGGTGTGTGTTAAGTCCAGTGGGTTAGCTGTGGGTTGGCGGTGTTCGCTGGTACACGTGTCGCGTAGTAGGTGTGTGTTAAGTCCAGTGGGTTAGCTGTGGGTTGGCGGTGTTCGCTGGTACACGTGTCGCGTAGTAGGTGTGTGTTAAGTCCAGTGGGTTCGCTGTGGGTTGGCAGTGTTCGCTGGTACACGTGTCGCGTAGTAGGTGTGTGTTAAGTCCAGTGGGTATGTGCTAAGTGATGTGGTTTCCATTGCGCCAGCAAACGTGTATGCTGTATATATTCATCCTTTTTGTCAATCCACTGCTGGATAGGGGCTTCCCCACGTCGTGTGCGTTGTTGGGATTATTTGACAATACAGTAAAACCTTGGATTGCGAGCATAATTCGTTCCGGAAACGTGTTTGTAATTCAAAGCACTCGTATATCAGTTGCGATCACGTGACGCTCGGCAGTACAAAGCGTCTACACGTACTGCTACTCGTATTACAAGACCTCGCTCGTTTATGAAATTAATACTTATTTAAAAAAATTGCTCGTCTTGCAAAACACTCGCATACCAAGTTACTCGCAATCCAAGGTTTTACTGTACTTCACCACGCCTGTAATTGTCGTTCCGTGGAAGCAGGAGCATAAACGTTTGCGTGTAGTGCGGAAGAACAATGTATTTGCTACACTGCCCTCTGCTGACAACGTCACGGTAATGAATACATAAACTCAAGTACAGGCAGTCCCCGACTTACGATGGTCCGAACTACGATATTTCGATCTTGCGATGGCGATAGCGATATGACAAAATTGTAAATATTTTTAATTTCGCGCGGCAGGCAAACGCAGCAGCGTACTGCGAGGAACGATACTGTAACTTTATCATCGCCATCCTCCTCTTCCGACAACTAAGTTGTGGCCGAAACATCGTGATAATTTTATTGTGTTATTTTATTATTTTATTCTCATTCTACGGTGACCTTACCGAAAGAACCAAAGAAGATAAGTTAATGTAGCCATCAACAATCTAACATCGTTCAAGTATGCAGACGACGGACAGAATCTTGGCGAGCACAGTGACAATATGATACGTTACGATACGTTCAATGCATGTGTGATACGTAGCTTTAGCGATTTCATTTTAGGGTTATCACGGTACGATACATACGTGCAATGCACGTTACAAAGTTTGTTTTATAGCAGATAGGATTGTTTCCTGAAAAAAACTTTCTATGAAATTGCAGCTCATATAGGTAGGCTAAGAATTTACCTTTGCTTATTACTTTAAATTTTACTGTGCAATACAGTATTGTAATTAATAAATACATACAGTATATAGTTTATACAGTACGGTACCGTAAATTCCTCTGTTTTGCTAAATTATCACCATTCTTTAAGACTCTTGGGTAGGCTAGGGCCATTTTCGACTTACGATATTTTCGACTTACGATGGGGTCGTCGTAACGCATCTCCATCGTAAGTCGGGGACTACCCTGCATTTGCCGCACTGCCCCCTGCTGACAACGTAGCCCTGCAGCCAACGTAACAGTAATGGACATATAAACTCAACGACTGTGTTTATTTTACCAGGCAAGCCCCACCGAGCGACCTGGCCACAAATGATAGCTCAACGAAGTGGCTTATCACGTAGAAATGTATAGCAGCCAAGTACTCTAAACGCATGTTGATTCTCCATAATAGAGGCGTTTTGGGTTAGATCACGTAAATATGAATGTGTCGTTAAACCCGCCACCATCCGACAGCCAATTTGTGAGGTTTGTCACTTAAGCAAAACATGCCAATTCGTTACTGGTACAGCACACCGGTGTGTTAGAGAGTAAACCCACAACATTCACAATTCGAGCACGACGTTTTGCCAGTAATTACAAATAACATCATCAGGCGACATCCAGATTTGTGGAGAAATCCTCCTGTTTCGTTCTTAAATAGAAGGATAAATGTGATGTCGTCACTTGTGAACCAATCAGGTGTGGGGGGGGGGGGGAAGAGGAGGTTTAATCAATGCATATAAATTACAATGGATATTCATTTCCGGTTGGGTTATTCACAGGGTACTCAACATACATTATGCATGCACATTGTACTTGTACATCCTTACTCTTTTGTTCTTTCGGTAAAGTCACGTAGGTATAAAATAAAATAAATCGCGACGTTTCGGGCGCAACACCCAAGCGTCCGTCATCAGGTGGGAAAGCGATGGTCCTGCTGCTGAGGAAGACTGTTTAAAATTTTTTTGAAATGGGTGTAGCCCAAGGGTCATAAAGAAGTGGGCGGGGCTAGTGATGTTATAAAGAAGTGGGCGGGGCTAGTGATGTTAATGTGATAAATTAGCATAATGTTAATTTGATCAATTAGCATATGGCTGTAAGATAGGAGGACAGCGGCCTCCTCGACGAGGGAGTGCAACACAACAGATGCAATCCAAGTGGCATGTGAGCATGAGAGTGCAATACAAAGGCATGTGAGCATGAGAGTGCAATACAAAAGACGTGAGCATGAGAGTGTAATACAAGTGACACGTGAGCATGAGAGTGTAATCCCAAGGACATGTGAGCATGAGAGATCTAAGAGAGAGGCATAGAGAGAGAGAGAGAGACAGAGTCAGAAATAACAGCTGACATAGGCAGGTAGGATGGAAACATCACAGTCAGTTATGACTTTACCTGGTTAATAACGTCCTTCCAATGATCGCTCAGTTTGTACCCATCCTCTTGGTTGAAGTTGTGTCTGTGTTTATATATCTGGATGGCTTAATGAACAAATCTCTGAAGGAAGCCGGTAGGTTTGCAGAGTACCTCCGTCTTGGAAAAATTAATTTCGCGTGAGCCCACGGCAGAGGTATTAACATCACTAGCCTCGGCCACTTCTTTATGAACCTTGGGGTACACCCATTTCAAACCTTTTCAAACAGTCTGCCTCAGCAGCAGACCATCGCTTTCCCACCTGATGACGGACGCTTGTGTGTGCGCCCGAAACGCCGTGATTTATTTTATTTTCTACCTACGTGACTTTACCAAAAGAACCAAATAGTATGGATTCCTGCAGTCACGAAAGCTTCAAATCAAGATTGTACATCCTGCCGTTTTTTGTGTGCACTAAAATCGCAGTAGCTGTTGTTGTCTGCTCGCAGTTAATCATCATCGACGTACGGGGTGACCTGTACAGGCATGCAGTTAAACTTTATGATTCGCTTCAAAGCAGCACTAAGCCTATAGCTATCCGAACGGTTAAATTATTTTTCTTTCTCTCAATTTGGATAGATTCTCTAATTAGTCTTGGCCAATCGTAACTAGTTTTGCACAGCACTCAACATTACCAAAATCAATTGAGTGTCATTGTTGAACACGTGTTAAACATGTTGAGTCTAAATGTCGACGGAAAAACCGGAGGGCGCAGAAATAAATGAGGGCAACCACGGGGAGAACATGCAAACTCCAAATATACAGCAGGAGTCAGGGTTGTGATCGAACCCACGAACCTCCTACATACCAGGCGAGGTAGTTAAGATCTCGTCACTGCGGCACCCATATAAATGGTCCTTCATTGGCCAAACAAGTCTCACCCTACTGATGAGACACAACCAGAGCAGTTACATTAATCTTCTGGAAGACTGCTTTCCATCGTACCATCGTACCATGTAAACACACCGTTTCAAAATGATGCCAATGCTCGCCCGTGCATTTTACTATGCGAAGCAAAACACATTCCTGCGGAGGCAGCTGGTAGGAACGTTGGGTTGCTCGGTCAATGGCCAGGGTCAATGGCGGCGAGGTGTATTCCGCAAATATGCCCGACTGTGAGGGCGGGCACAAGCCGGCGTGAGTAGGTTAAACGTTGAGCTTTATAAGGGCACCACGGGGTGACCAGCCCCTCCCCACCCAGCCCCACCTCTCCCACCCCCCACCCAGCCCCACCCTCCCCACCCAGCCCCTCCCCACCCTCCCCACCCAGCCCCTCCCCACCCTCCCCACCCAGCCCCTCCCTCCCCACCCAGCCCCTCCCCACCCTCCCCTCTACACCCAGCCCCACCCCTCCCATTTTTGGATGCACGACGGACGGACGGACACAATAATCCCCTGTGGGCTGGTGTAACCAGGAGGTTCCTACACAGTATTATAGTCCAGAGAACATAGTACGAGTGTGGCTGAGTGGCGAGTTGGTTAGAGGCAGGGCTCGCACTCGTGGCTGGGTGGATAGTCGGTTATGATTAGGTTGAAGCAAGAGGGAATAGTAAATACCATGAATTCCTACCCTTTGTAGACTATGAAAAAAGCATTCGGTGAAGTCGAAATTAATGCAGTCATCCAAAATATCCCAAAACCAATGCCTACAAAACCAATGCCTACATTAAACAAATTTGAAATAATAAGAAATCACGTGAAGAAAGTACTTATCAGAAGGGGGAGTCAGAACAAGCAAATGCGACGTAACATAGTTCAGAGGGACACAGCTGGGATGTATACCCAGAGCAGTTATCGAAAGGATTCCTCTGGTATAAATAAATTGTCAGATTCTGAATGTGGCCTGCGATCAAAATGATGACTTGAAACACACATGTGACCGAGAGTGGGTTAGAATGCTTTTGGAAAATTGTACCTAATGAAAATCATTGTGGCTGAATAAGAAAGTTTTCAAGAAGTATGTATGACATAGGTTATAAACATGGACATTGACAAAAAAGTTAAAGGGAAAAAGTAAAAACGTGTACGTTTGCACCTCCGATTTGTACGGTTAGATACGTATGGTGCGAAAGAAGTTCAACACGCATACATACAAAGAAGCATGGAGATGTGCGACCCTGGGATTAATAACGCTGAGATATAGAAAGAGAAACACGTAGGTAAGAACATGGGCATAGACACCGTTTTGACTGCTAAGAAAAGCAAGTGAGCTTCGACAAGGACACATCGCTCGAAGAAAAACGACAGCCGTTAGTCGAGGCTAGCGATGGAGTTGCAGCGAAAGGAAGGAACACGCCCGAGAACACTTCTACCGCAGAGATAATAGAAATGAAATCAGCTCATGTGCAGGTGCTAGACGGATTGCTGTATCGGAAAGACCGTGGTGACAACTTGAGAAAAATCTTAATCCAACAGTGGATTGATCTTGGATGATGATGTTGAAAGGTAGGGCTCGTGTTTGTTTGCCTCTTGGTTAGGGGTAGGGCTTATGATGATTCGTTAGCGTTCTCTGTCCACAAACGACTTGCCCCATCCGCGTCGACAAACCGTGCCCTTTCCAGTTTTTATTACACACTTTTATACTGGTAGGAACCTCCTGGTTACACCAGCCCACAGGGGATTATTGTGTCCGTCCCTCCGTCGTTCATCCAAAAATGGGAGGGGTGGGGTTGGGTGGATAGGGGAGGGAGGGGAGGGGCTGGGTGGAGCTGGGTGGGGAGGGGAGGGTGGGGAGGGACTGGGTGGGGAGGGGCTGGGTGGGGAGGGTGGGGAGGGGCTGGGTGGGGAGGGTGGGGAGGGGATGGGTGGGGAGGGGCTGGTCACCCCGTGGTGCCCTTATAAAACTCAACGTTTAACCTACTCACGCCGGCTTGTGCCCGCCCTCACAGTCGGGCATATTTGCGGAACACACCACGTGGTGCCGCCGTTGACCCTGGCCATTGACCGAGCAACCCAACGTTCCTACCAGCTCCCTCCGCAGGAGAATGTGTTTTACAGTAACTCACTCAGTCTGGTGTATCCTCAAATCTTGTAACTCAATTTTAATCCACTTCCCAATGTTGTATCGACTGCAAACTTGGCATACTTATGTCATACTGATGACAATACTATATTCTATCATTAAAAATGAAAGCATATATATTTTTAAGCAATATTTTTTATATGTTATGTTTCGGCTTGGGTCTAATTGTCCACGCTCAACTCACGTTGGCTGTAAATCACCACGGCCCCCTTACGTTATGGCAAGCTTCGGGGCCACTTCCTGGAGTCGTGGAGTTCTGCCATTACTAGTACGGTACATTTCATGAAAGCGTGTTTTAAAAAAACGTATTTTCAAATATTACTTATTTTTGTTGCTTATTAGTCGCGGTGTTCGCAGTGCGATGCGGTGACACCGGATGACGATGCCACACCTTGCCGACGATGCCTGCCGAAATCGACGCCGGCCCCCCCCCCCCCCCGGGTTTAGCATATACTTATTTTCTTTACCATCATTGATTGAAGCACCACCCTCTTTCGCACTGTGTCCTTACCCACACGCATAGTGTCATCCTCTCTCCACTGACTCGCCGCTCACAATAGCAGCGGGCGGGCGGGCGGGCGGGCGGGGCGCGCAAAGGAAACAACACAAAAGGGTCGCTTGTGTTGAGCACCAGCCAGACCCACCCCATTATCTGAACGGGCAGCAGGTATTTTCTGTGGCAGATAAAAAAAGGAGTGATCAAATAAATAAATAAATAAGTGCTCCCCTCTTTGGCGAGCGGTGGCGGCGGGGGGGGGGGCAGAAGGGGGGCGAAAGGCATTTTCAGGGCTGCTTCTCCAGTAGTGCTAGCATATGCGTGGCCTCGAGTTAAATTATTTAACGTTTTGCGAGTTTGATGTTTTGGTTTGCGCTCATTTTTTTCCCCCCGGCTTCGTATTTTTGATGAAAATGTGAGTCACAATGGAAGAGGTATGCCTGTGCAGATTCTCACAGCGGAGGTAAGGTGGGGAGAGGGGAGGGGAGGGGGTGCGTGGCTCAGGGTTGTTGTGTAAGATTTGTGTATTTTTTTAGTTTGCTTGCCAACACAGAGCTGTGTCATCAGAGCTCGATTACAGATCAAAGGGTTTTTTTTTTAATTAACCTGGTTTAAGACGTATTTTTTTTTAAAGAGCTTCACTCGTGCTCAAAATGAGATTTCAGCTTGCGCTCGTGTGTCTCTTTAGCGGTCCAAAACCCGCGGTGAAGAAGAATTCCACGTCCTTGGTGTTTGTTTGCGAGACGAGTCTTTATTGAAGGCGAATCGCTTGTTGACTTGTGGTGCCCATTGTATCGACAACGGAGGAATGAATGATGCGCCGAGGCGACCCACAATGGGGGGATTGTGAATCGGGAGGTGTAAATCACAGCGTCGCCTCCCTGGATTTAATGAGTTCCTTACAATGACACTGATTGTGTCCGTCGCGTTAAAAATGCAATTTAACTATCAGTATTTTGGGTTTCTTTAATGATGATTCTCTGGAGAGCGCTATACAGTCAAATCCTGGCTGGGAGACTGACTCAACCCGTCACCTGTCCTCGGGTGGTTGAAACAATTGCCAGCTTTCTGGGGGAGAAAAAGACGGCTGTCTCTTTTTTTTTTAAATAATTTTAAACGTTTGTTTCTCGCCATAGGAATGTGGATTTCCCCCGCCACAGTTTTCGGACCGTTAACGGATATAATCAGACAGACACTTTGACTCTAGTCGTATCTTCTTTGGTTCTTTCGGTAAAGTCACGTAGAATGAGAATAGAATAATACAGTAACACAATAAAATTCTCACGACGTGTTATTTTATTACTTTATTCTCATTCTACGTGACTTTACCGAAAGAACCAAAGAAGATGAATCCTTGCAGTCACGAAAGCTTTAAACCTCGTCGTATCGTTCGTTTTAGCGTATTATTATCATCATTCATATTTTATTATCATCGTCATAGCCGTCATCGTCTGTGCTCTATCCACTGATAGATTATGACCTCCCCAAGTCGTCGCCATCTCTCACTGTCGTGAAATGTGACTATTCAACAAGCACGTGCACACGGGCTAATTTCATCGCTCCATCTCTGCGGCGGATGGTCCCTTTGGAGCTCGTTTCCACCTTTGGCTGCTCCTTCAGTTCGTCTGGAACCACCGGCGATCACCTCTCTCTATGTGTGATGTCTCCAACCTGCGTACGTTGCGTTACTGGAGTGGTGTTGAGTAACGCCGCCACCCTGAATAATTATAGCCTTATTCATTAAACCTCCTTTGCCAGTACCAAAATGTAATAATAGGGGTTTTCCCCTTTTTTGGCAACAAAACTGAAACCTTTTTACAAGGATTCATGTCTGCATTAACCACAATACCTGCAGTCAAAATGCAAACAAAAAAACATACTATGATAATATATGCATTATTATAGCCTTATTGTTATCCAACACCTCCGATTGGCACCGTTGGCTGTGTACGGTGAGAACGATGTTCAACATACATACATACATTGAGACGTAGACGCATCTTATAATTCAACAGCATCGGCAGCCTTGGTCTATCCGCGAGCGTCAGGATAAAATCGTGACCTTGCGGTCAATCTATGTCTCGTCCTGCAACACAAACGGATGTCATTACACGGAATCGCAGAGCGATCGAAAGTGAGAGATGTATCCCGGTGACTGCTTGTGAATGTGAGTGGTAGGGCTTGGGCAGGTACACGTTCAGAGAAGTTGATGATGGCAGCCAAAGGTCTAACCCACCCGAGAGTCTTATTCTCTCGTATGGCATGTAAAGCAACGGTTTGTGTCGTTGTCATGGTTGAATGGTAAGGTCCTTGAACCAATCCAAGGCGGCAGTAAATGCTGTATGGATTGCAGTCGATACCGCCAGGGTGTGAGTGAATGGGGCCACTCGTCGGTTATGTGCTTGATGATTTGGGCTTTATCACGGTCGCAGATTTGGTGATTTTTTTATTATTATTTTCCATTCGTGGAACGTGTGCGCGCACCTCCCCGTGCTGCGTCCGGACGCAGTTCAGTGTGGTCCCAAGCCGTCGTGAGAGAGAGAGAACCCCGACACTTCCATAGTCGGTGGCCAAGAGGATGTAGGCTGTAATAACAAACCTGTCTTCATTTTGTAGCAACAGTAAGTAGAAATGCGTTCTTGTTAATCTTTGTTTTTTTTCGGTAAAGTCACGTAAAAATAAGAAAAAATGAAATTACATAATATACGACGTTTCGATTGCAACACAAGCAATCATCATCAGGTAGAGGAAACACATAACCGCAGATATATATACAGACCTTAAGTAGAAGGAATTAACACAGATATACCAGGGGATACAGAGAGACGGAGCATCACACTAAATCAAACAGGGTTGGTTGTAGTTGAGACGTCGACTGCCGCAATTACAATTGTGGAACGCGTATTTCATTGTTGAAGGATGCCTGGTACTCAAGTGCTACCATTTCAAAACAGGTCATCAGACAGAAAAAAAAAACCCTAATATAATTCTCATCAGGCCCCATGGTGTTAATTCTCGTCTCCAAACCCATATTAACTCGAGCTCTCTCACCTCTTTGTTTTTGTGCTATCAGGGGCGGAGCCACAGGGCAGGCTGGGGGGGGGGGGCTCAGCCCCCCCTGAAATTTTGGGAAAGTCGGTAATCGGGATAATCGGATATCCGGCTGCTGCAAAATGCTGCAGGCTGCCACCTTGTGTGCTGCCCTGCAGGCTGCCACCTTGTGTGCTGCCCTGCAGGCTGCCACCTTGTGCTGCCCTGTAGGCTGCCACCTTGTGTGCTGCCCTGCAGGCTGCCACCTTGTGTGCTGCCCTGCAGGCTGCTACCTTGTGCTGCCCTGCAGGCTGCTACCTTGTGTGCTGCCCTGCAGGCTGCCACCTTGTGTGCTGCCCTGCAGGCTGCCACCTTGTGTGCTGCCCTGCAGGCTGCCACCTTGTGCTGCCCTGTAGGCTGCCACCTTGTGTGCTGCCCTGCAGGCTGCCACCTTGTGTGCTGCCCTGCAGGCTGCTACCTTGTGCTGCCCTGCAGGCTGCTACCTTGTGCTGCCCTGCAGGCTGCCACCTTGTGTGCTGCCCTGCAGGCTGCTACCTTGTGGGCTGCCCTGCAGGCTGCCACCTCGTGCACTGCCCTGCAGGCTGCCACCTTGTGTGCTGCCCTGCAGGCTGCTACCTTGTGGGCTGCCCTGCAGGCTGCCACCTCGTGCACTGCCCTGCAGGCTGCCACCTTGTGTGCTGCCCTGCAGACTGCTTGAGCGGCAGCCTTTCGAACTTATCGAACTTATTAGCCACATCAGCGGCTCCGACCTATTCATAAAATCCGCGTTCAAATCCAATAAAATTTGTTTTATACATTTGTGGCGCCCATTGGAAAACATAAACGCACTGAGATATCTCAGAATATTGAAGTCAGCCCCCCCCTCAAAGTCAAAATCCTGGCTCCGCCACTGTGTGCTATGAAGAAGGGCCATTGTCCGACAAGTCGCCAAATATACATACTATTTGTTATTTTAAGGCGGTGTTGTTGACCAGTATATGGAGGGTTTTTGTTGTTGTTGTTAATTGTGCTTGTGCACCGCTGCCATCGGCAACATCACCAAATCACTTGCTTTAGTAATGCAAGCAGACACGTGAAAACTAGTCCAGCGTTTGCCTTGTGTGAACCACTGACGTGGAGAAACATTAGTCCAGTGGGCCACTCATCAGTTGTTGAACTTGAATGCTATCTAAATTTGCAATAACACATAGACCTTGTATTCGGCATACAGCATAATGATTCACAAATTACTCAATTGGGATCATACGTAGCAATCATCGCTCTCCTACTGCAAAACTTGGCAGGACCCTCCTCGAAACACTGGAATCGGTTGAGGCTTTCATGATAATAACTCCCCCCGGCTTCCGCGAAGTGAGTAATTGCCGGCATGATTCTCGGTCACTAAAGAAAATCTGTTATTGTCTCGTTCGTTTATTATCTCGCCTTTGTCATTTGTGCCATCCTGCCTGTGTATTTGCCTCATTTGTGTCCTGTTTATCTCGATTTCGATTGCCTCGTATGTGACGAATAAGTTTAGGGGCGCCATGGTGGCGAAATGTTAACTATACCTCGCCTGAAATTTTTATTTAAAGCTTTCGTGACTGCAGGGATTCATAATCTTGGTCCTTTCGGTAAAGTCACGTAGAAGGGAAACAATAAAATAATAAAAATATTAAACAATAAAATTCTCACGACGTTTCGACTGCAACACAAGCAATCATCATCAGGTGTGAAAACCACAGCAAGAAAATTTGGAAAAAGTGGCGGTTTTTTTAACGTCAAATTTTCTTGCTGTGGTTTTCACACCTGATGATGATTGCTTGCGTTGCAGTCGAAACGTCGTGAGAATTGTATTGTTTTATATTTTTATTATTTTATTGTTTCCCTTCTACGTGACTTTACCGAAAGAACCAAGAATATACCTCGCCTGGTCTACAAGAGGTCGGTGGTGTTCGATCCCGACCCTGACGCCTGTATATTTGGAAGTTTGCAAGTCTCTCTCCCCGTGGTCGTGTGGATTGTCTTTTCTCAGTGTCCTCCGGTTCTTCCTTCCACATTTAGAAACGTGCGTTGATATTATTTGGCTGCTGTAGATTTCCGCAGGATAAGCCACTTCGTTGAACTATCATTTGTGACCAGGTCGCTTCTGACAAATAACTATATAGCTTAGTGGGCCTTACCTGGTAACATAAAAAAATGTAGTTTTAGTTTACGTGACTGTGCTGCCTTTTCTATCATGTGCATTGTATTGTCTCGACTCCACGTGTCTGTCATGTGACCTACTGGTTGACTGGCTCGTTTTGTTGTGTTTGCCTCTTCTGTTCTATTCTTCATTTAAATACTGTATGTTATATTTACTACGAGCTTGACTATCCGGCTTCGCCCGGGACTTGGATTCACCACGCCCGGCCGCCTTTGTCTCCCCAGTGGCGATGTTCACACACCACACCAGTTACTCGTTTGAGGCTGAGTCGACCTAGGGGAGGCCCAGGACCGGTTCAAATAATCGTCACCGGTGGTGGCCGTGAGCGGGAATGCGTTACGCTTCCACATGCGCGGGTCACGTGACAGATTTGACGTCACAGCTCACTTGCCGTGCAAAAAATAAATACATTATTGAGCTCCCCCCCCCCCCCCAAAAAAAAGTGTATTTTTATCATTTTGCATGGTGTACAGTCTGGAAAGTACCCACATGGCAAATTTCAAGTTTGTTGCATGTCGGGAAGTACGCTAAACATTTTGAACAGACACACATAATCACAACTTTGCCTTTATATATATGGAGATATTGAGATGCGGTCATTTAAGTAATGGTTAGTACACTGGTCTCGTAATTCAGAGGTCACCGATTCGATCTCGCGACGCGAGAGCTGAAACAATGGGACAACATTCTTAAATGTTACCCGCGTCTGTCAAACAGTGCTGTGTAAATGTATGCACTACAGTCGATGTGCGAGTTGCGTGTGGTGGGGTAAAGCGTGGGTACTCTTGCCTCTTCCAAGATGCCCGCCGGTGTGGAAAAGTAGACAAAATACCCTGAGGACGGGTTTTCCAGAGCTACATTTGTATATGCATATATATACACATGCACCACTGATGATATAGCATTACTGAAACAGAAGCCAGCAATGCCATATAATGGCGTGAGAAAGTGTGCCTCTCAATTTCAGTTCCTGAATAAGATCCCATCATGTGGAATGAAACATCGGACAGCATGTCGAACAACCCGAGGTACAATCAGAAAAACACATCAGAGAGCTGCAGTTCTAACCTCGTCGCTGGGGATGTAAACATGGCCGACTGAAATGGAAATCCATCTCTCTTGATAGAACTTAAGTGTCAGGACCTACCATCCATTGTTTATTAAGGCAGAATTTTTACATTTTATTATTAGTCTAGTTGACAGCAACTTGTGGAAATTTGGTTAAGACTTAGCCTGTGGATTTCATAGTAATTTCCATCACGCTTGATGATTTTTGTCCATGTATAGTCATGGGTAACTAAAATACAAAATAAAAATTCGTGGGGTATTTTTGTTGCTTATTCTTCTTCTTTCGTATGGCTAATGTAGATGCAGAGCAACACCTACAATTTCATATTAAGGTGGTCAGGTGTAGTGGAGTGTATCTCTGTAATGTCTCCTTCGTATTTGTGGATCGAGCATTACGTCGTTATATGTTACATGGTCTGTTCTAAATGATAAGAGTCGCACACTGGAGAGTTTAACATTTTACATTCGTGCATCAGGAATCCTCATCTGCCATGGTTTGTATAGATGTGGTTTATGGTGGATTATGAGCTTCGTGGAAGATCGAACCCAGGGATATTTTACGTTGGGTCTTTTACAAGGTGTTTGTTTGTGAGTTATTTTGAACTCCATTCAGTTTTCGAAGCTTCATTGGTGTTTTAACTGGCACTGTTGAAGGTATTTTCGTCGCTGGTTTCGTGAACGTATTCTAACACCACCGCCATCCTGACCGTTCTGGTGCCAGGAACCTGCTCGTGTATGGAGGCGTGGGCCCTCAGCGTGCGTGCCCCGTGGCCCTGTGTAGGCGAGGAGGGCCACAGGGATGTGGGCCCTGAGGCCGCCCGGGTGGCGCATGGCAGTGCTGCTTCGCGGACTCGCCATGGTCGCACTCACCCACCTGGGACAAAGCTGCCCACGGCACGGTGAGTGACAACGCGCTCGAGATGCAAAAAAGTGAAAAGTGGACAGAGAGTACAACGGTCATACTATATTTATGAATGAGTGGGGAGGAAACAGGAACTGTCCCACCTAAACAGAAGTTATCTGGAAGTGGCAGTTCAGTCATCCTAGTGTGCGTGTTTCAACACAGATCCTGGTAGCAGTACGAGATCCAGCCACTTCGTTGAGCTTCCATTTGTGACCAGGTCGCTTCTGAAAAAGAGCTATACAGCTCAGTGGGCCTTACCTGGTAAAATAAATAGTTTTTAGCATATGAACAGACCCCCAGACACAACTTGAACCTAGCTGTATCTCAGAGGTGCTGACTCAGCACCCTGACATGAACATCAGCCCTTTCATAGTCAGCTCAGCCCCAGTGATCAAACCCAGGTTTCTCAGGGGTGCTGGCTCCGTGCCCTCTGGCGCAGGTATCATCTGCCTGAGAAAATCCTCTTCTCAAGCTTGAACCCAGGTTTCTCAGAGGGTGCTGGTTCAGTGCCCCAACGCTGGTGTCATCCTCCCAAAGAGAGAGAGACAGCCACCCATCGCCCCATATCTTGCATAACTATGGTCTCGATACCAAAACATTCATAACAGATACGGTCCGTTTGAAGTCCTTAAGCGGAAACGATTTTGTTATTGTGGCCAATTTGGGTGCTCAAGACGGAGAGCAGGGCGATTGTTTGCGAGGGCAGGGGCGCTGCAATTGGAGGGAGGAGAGGTCCCGCGGGTGCTGACAGCTGCGGCCCAGCGAACACGGTTCCCTTTTGATACCCACGATACCCTCCTGCCCCTGACACCGGAGCCCCCACCACCCCCACCACCCCCGCTCTGTTCAGTAACTTCCTTTACGAGCCAAGAGGGGCAGGCTGGCCTTGGAGTGGTCACGGGAGGAACCTCGCCGGTTCACATCCGAATAGGGTTGCTACTCGTGAGGCACAAACGAATTAGGCACAAGTACGGAAAAATAAAATCTCGCCATCCCAGCAGAGGGGGAGAACTTCATGTAAAGGTGCAGTGCTGCAATTTCTTGCTCAAGCTGCTGCTGACACTAGGGCCTCCATTATAGGGAGAGAGAGAAAAAAAAAGAGAGAGGGCTCTCTAGCGATCTCTAGAGAGCTCTCGAGTCAGGTTCACATTTATTTGTTTCAACAGGCAAGAATTCAAAAGACCAGGATGTCTCAATTACAAGAGTCACCATGGTCACCGAAATAACAAAAGCCAATATAAATCAAATCGAGCGCAGCAATGAATCAAATCGGAATCGGGGCCAAAACAATTGTCTTTTGCGAGAAATAACAAAAATATTGCACAAACATAATTAAAATGTGAATACGTAGCGTAAGTCGACTTGGGCAGATTATTTTATGTTGGCGGTAGTGGATGTGCAATTTCAACTTCTGTGTGCGAGTGCGTTCGCATGTAGCCCACATGCCCAGCCACCGCATGCCCAAACGGCTTTTGTTTGGTCGGATAGAGGGGGCTAAAAGGGCTAGAGGAGAGATGGAGTGATGTGGTACAAGTGGACGTGGAGCTGAGTGGACTTGCTGATGAAAATGGTACCAGCGGTGTCAAAATCGGCCTCTGTGGAGGAGGCTCGTGAAGGACGCTACTGAGCAGTTGGAGAGCAGAGGAGCGACGCTCACAACAACGAGCGTATGCCAAATCAGTCAACCCATGGCACCTGCATCTGTCCCGTAAGCTCCTGCCAGTGAGCCTTCGACACTTCACGTGGCCACAAAGTGTACATAGCCTGGCACAAGCACGTTGGTAACGTCACTGTCACTTCCTGGCGAATGGCAGTTGTTGTTGTTGTTGGATGTGACAGAGGTGGGGAGATGGGGGTGGGTGACGTGTATCTACAATTGATGGGGGGGGGTCGGAGTGGTGGGTCGGGGGTTGAGAGGGATAACTGATTCCACGCTAGCACGGGGGGTGGGGATTAGGGGAGCGTGGGAATGGGGGCTGGAGGGCGGGGCTAATGCCGTAGATGTGAAGTAGCTATACGGCATCGTCTGCTGCTTTTTGGCGGGTTGGATGGCATTAATATAAATGCGTCGTTAGCCAACCACCACCCGACACAGTCAATTAGTAAGGTTTGTCACGTAAACAAAACGTGCCCATTCGTTGCTACTTCAGCACACCGGTGTGTTGGAGAGTAAACGCACAACGATCTTTCGCTGGTGATTACAACCAGCTTCATCAGGCGACTTTGCCAGAATTGTTTACGTGGAAAACCTTACTAATTGGCTGTGTCGGGTGGTGGTGGGTGAACGACACATTTATATTTACGCGATCTGACCAAAAAAAAACCTTATTGTAAATAATATTGGTCGTTAAAGCCTACGTGTTAAACCGAGTGTCTGCTCTGTTGAAAGCGCCGTTAGCCAAGGGGACAGTGGCTGCAGCGATTCAGATATCACTCAACACTGATATTAGCCATGACCAGAAATCCAATTCAGGCTGGCAGTTTTATAGCACAGTGCACGAATCTCTGTGCCCAGATATCATGTTTTTTATAGCGCGATGTCGTCTTCCTCGCCTGGTATACAAGAGGTTGGGGGTTTGATCCCGACACTGTCGGCTGTATATTTGCAGTTTGCACGTCTCTCTCCCCGTGGTCGCGTGATATTTTTTTTCCTCGGGGCCCTCGAGTTTCTCCCCCCCCCCTTCACATTTAGAAACGTGCGTTTTAGATTGTTTTTGAACTGCCGTAAATTTCCACGCGATGGGCCACTTCATTGAGCTATCATTTGTGGCCAGGTCGCTTCTGAACAGTAAGCTAACATTTTGATTTAAAGCTTTCGTGACTGCAGGGATTCATATTCTTGATCATTTTTTTAATTATTTCCCCTTCTACGTGACTTTACCGAAAGAACCAATATTATAATAAGTTAACAGCTCAGTGGGATTTACATGGCAAAAAAAAATATAGTTTTTTTGTGATTTGTTTAATATTCCTATACTTTGCACTCCTGTCGTGTTTTTCTATTAATTATTGTTTAACTATTCTAGATTTGAAGCTTTCGTGACTGCAAGGATCCATACTCTTTGGTTCTATTCGGTAAAGTCACGTATTGTTGAACTTTCTGACACGCCCCTTACTGGACACCTGTAAAAAAAGAGCTGTATAGGTCATTGGCTTCCTCCTATTAGAGATTTACGCGAGTAAGGGGCCGTCCATAAATGACGTCACGCACCTGGGGGGGGGGGGGGTCAGACATTTGTCACGATGTATGACGTAGGGGGGGGGGGTTGAGAAATGTGACGTCACATCAAAATGCGCAACTTTAAATAAATATAGACAACACGTTCTACTTAATTTAATAAACTTTTTAATAAATGTTTTCTCCTACAACATCATAGTGCAGCGCCGCATTAAATACGCACTACAATGACAATAGTTTAAAGAGATTTGAAGCATGTTTTATATATTTTTGGGGGGGGGGGCAGAGCTTTGTGACGTCATATTTGAGGGGGGTGGAGGTCTAACTTTTTGTGACGCCGTGTGACGATGGGGGGGGGGGGTCAAAAATAGTCCAAAATCGCGTGACGTCATTTATGGACGTTCCCCTAAGCCACGTCCAGTCGTATGAATGAGTAAACCGGAGTCGATCGGCTAACTGCTTGGATGGAGGGAGTGGCTAAGTGTGAGCACTCCGCGCCTCTCCCAAGACGTCTGATCAGCATGGCAGTTTTGGCCTAAATACCGTCCGGAGAAGGGGCCCTCTTGAGCTCCCCCTAGCAGAGACCCTACCGGTACAACACTGGCACGAGCAAAAATTGTCAGCGCTGTGCTCATGGGCGGCGTTTGCGGGGCGGAAGGGGGGGGGGCACGAGGAGGGAAAGCCCCCCCCCCAAACTGGACTCCATTGTTAATCTATTTTCAGTCGTTTACAATTAAAATTAAACGTCATAATTGTACGCATCCGCGATTCCGAATGTGAGCGACAAAGCGAACCCCTGCCCTCCTCCCCCCCAAACATAGAAGTCAAACTTTGCCTATGGCTGTGCTTTTATCTCTCTGAACATTCCTGTAGTCGAGAAAAAAAACACAATCAAAGAGCAACTCCACTGCTTGCTTGCGCCTGGTATACAGGAGGTCGTGGGTTCAAACTCGACCTTGACGCTTGTATATTTGGGGGTTTGCGGTGTCTCTCTCCCCGTGGCCACGTGGATTTCTCTCCGGTTTGCACGGGGGTTTCCCCCTCCACGTTTAGAATCGACATGGGTCTAGAGTATTTGACTGCAGTACAGTGATTTTTTCCACGTGATAAGCCACTTCGTTGAGCTATCATTTGTGGCGGCCAGGTTGGTTCTGAAAAAGAGCCACTTAGCTCAGTGGGCCTTAAGTGGTAAAATAAAAAATGAAATAGTTTAATCTTGATTTGAAGCTTTCGTGACTGCAGGAATCCATGCTCTTTGGTTCTGTTCGGTAAAGTGACGTAGGTAGAAATTAAAATAAAAAAAATATTTTATAAATAAAATTAAAAAAATATTTTATACCTACGTGACTTTACCGAAAGAACCAAAGAGTATAAAAATAGTTTTTTTAATATATATAATACGTGTCTGTGAAAATGTGCGCACCATGCACAGCTCCGTTAACATTTTCACGTTTTATGTTTGTGTCGGCAGCTATTGGGAGAATCACGATTCAAGACGGCGAATACGGTACCCGACCCCCCCACCCACCCTTCTCACTCCTCCTGGTGGCAGCACACACAGAGGCATCCTTATGGAGCCTCGGCACATTCATTCAGCTCCGCTGAGACTCCTGACACCAAATTGAAAAATATCTTCCCATCGTTGGCATCAAGGGAAGGGAACGGATTCCACTCACAAATATAATAAGTGCACAGTTTCATTTAAATGCTGTAATATGCAGATTTTGCAAGATGCACTTTTGCACCCTCGATAAAGTGTTTTTAAGAAAAAGTTGGGGGAGCGTCTTATAATCTGGCAGGCATGTATGAATGTGTGTGTGCGATCCGATTTGTCTAACTTTATTGACACCGGGGACACATTTGGGATGTGGCTTACTTTCCGGAGCATTGTATCATCTGAAGAATACGGAACCTACTTCCCCTATCATATCCGATTCAATTCACAGACCTTTCTATTTATCCGCACGTCAATTATTTCTATTTTGTGCACGTATGCATATTGAACTTCTTTTGCACCGTACGTAGCCAGCCGTGCCAATCGGAGGTGCGCGGGAAAGACAACAAACTAAACACACAAAGCAGTTCTAGAAATAAATTAGTCTCGATTTAAAAGTGCATAGCTCCATTGGCTTCCTAATATCGTGAAGAAGAGCGTTCCAGACGGCCGCGGAAGCGCATCTGAAAGCGCGCGATGCAGTGACCACCTTTAGTCCAATGGCCAGCCAAAATCCGCTGTGAGAATGAGCGGAGTTCACATGATGATTCATGCTCCTTGACAAAATCAGCAAGGTTATTGTGACGTAGGTGAAAATAAAAATACATTTTTTTATTCTTCTTATTCTTAATTCTTTTTTAAATCTTATTTTCTACCTACGTGACTTTACCGAAAGAACCAAAGAGTATGGATCCTTGCAGTCACGAAAACTTCAAATCTAGAATTAAGGTTATTGTGGTTCATTTATCGCAAGCACATTGTGCGTGACCAGTGCCATCTTATGATGTATTCGTCAGGTGCACGTTTTGCAGTTGCCCCATTCTTATAACACAAGGCTACCAGAAAGGCGTTTTATTTTTTCACAGACAGGTAAAAATCTGCCAATAGTTTGCGAAGTTGCTATCTGGTTTTTACATAATTGTGTTGCGATCGAAACGTCGAAAGTTGTTTTGCTCTTTTCTTTGAACCTATCGACGTGACTTTACCGAAAGACCCAAAGAATATGAATAACTGCAGTCACGAAAGCTTTCATTCAAGATTTAATTCAGTAATCTGCCGATAATTTTTCTAAAATCCGGCAAATTTGGTACCGTGATGCCGACACGTATAGCCTATGCTTTTTTTTCTCGTTAACGCCACAAGATCTTTAACGTGAACTGTGATCAGCTTGTATTTTATAGTTAAAACATCTGTAGTATATTAACCGGAGTTGGTACTGGGCTCGCACCATGAAACTCTGCAACCACCGTACTACAGCGAGACCATGCCAGCACTCTTTCCTCTCTCTCATGTTCTGACAGTACAAACTTAATGTTTTGCTACTCTAAATAGGCAAACATTTCGTCATATATTATAATTTACATAAAGTTTACGTAACTCTAAAAATATCGATTTTTTTTATACACGCGATTCGAAGCTTGTTTTTGTAATTGTAAGCATTTTGGTGGGCGAATCAATGAATCATTATGTGCTGACCGTTACTGCCTGTGTGTAATGTTATATAGTGTGCCGTGGTCCCCCAGCTTGGCCGCTTGCTCGGACATCATTCATCGTTATCATCTTGCATTGTGCGCGATTCACATATCGTTTCAAAGCGCATGTCAAAACACAGATCAAATACAGAAATGCGGTCAAAGTAAATGAATACGGTGCCGATCGTGTCGAGGAATGTTCATTTCATGGAACACAAACGGCATTTACTCAAACATTTCATTCATTGCCCCGCACAATGGACTCTTGATTAACTGCACTTCAGTAAACTGGCCGAGTGATCAACCTTTTTCTCGCACAGCTGAGTGTGATTATATATTTTTTTATTTAAAATGTTCTACATTTATCACAATTGTATTCCAATGGCACCATCATAGTCATGTCGTGAGATAAATACATTTCCATTTGTCGAAAGCGGTGTAACCCAACCCCATGATACAGAACAGCCTGTGGCACAGCTGAGTGTGATTATATATTTTTTTATTTAAAATGTTCTACATTTATCACAATTGTATTCCAATGGCACCATCATAGTCATGTCGTGAGATAAATACATTTCCATTTGTCGAAAGCGGTGTAACCCAACCCCATGATACAGAACAGCCTGTGGAAGTTGATATCACAGAATTACTTCTGTGAACCGTTCAATTGCCTCTTATCCACACTCGGCAGTGCGCCTTCTAACACGCCATGCTGCAGGGATGTTCACAAATAGCCGTTAAATTGAACGTGTAATTTTAGTCCTCAAAAGTTTGAATATTTAAATTAAAAATAGAATGGGTAAGAATGATGATGATGATGATTGAGACTAAGACTACCAACCACCTCTGGAAATCCGGTCCGAGAGCTGGACCATCGCACCCTCGGTCCAGATTAAATCTCAACTTCACTCAGCCGACAAATGGTTCCAGTTGGGGCTGAGTGTGTGGCAGAGTGGTGGTGTAGCGGTTTGCGCGCTGCACTACAAACCTCGGTTACCCGAGTTCGATTCCCACTCACGGCCAACAGCAGTGACAATTATTTTGAACCGGTCCTGTACCTCCCCTAGGTGGACTCGGCGTTAAATGAGTTCCGGGACCAGTGTGCAAACACCGGCACAAGGAAGGGAGACAAAGGCGGCCGGGAGTGGTGCTGGCCACCCACCCTCTCGTGTGCCCGTGCCGTCCTTCATAGGTGCTCCCTAACGGCACTTATTCCCACCGTTAAGGCTACACGGGGGATCTTTGTCTTTGTTCCTCGCAGCTCCTCGACTCACTCCCACTTGCCCTCCCACTTGCCCTTCCACCGTGCACCGCCTTCTTACAACTAGGGCACGGACGTGTGGCTCATCGTTTCCCCTCGGATGACTTTAGCACAGAGCAAGGCCGTAGCCATTGAGTCAACATTGGGTGGGGGTGGGGGGGACCAAATCTTCTGACACCTAACGTCCAGAAAAAAATTCTAAATTTGAAAACTCATTTCCTGCCTAAAAAAATTCACTAACACATAGGATGGATTTTTTTTTTTTACAATAATGTCTAATAGTGTATTGTATATATATTCTTGGTTCTTTGGGTAAAGTCACGTAGAAGGGAAACAATAAAATAATAAAAATATAAAACAATAAAATTCTCACGACGTTTCGACTGCAACACAAGCAATCATCATCAGGTGTGAAAACCCCAGCAAGAAAATTTGAAAAAAGTGGCGTTTTTTTACGTTAGCACCACGGAGAGCGATTTGACATAGGGTTGGGCGCAGTGACAGTCTGGATGGCGTCAGTCTCAAATTTCTCCATGAAAATGTTGGCTACAACCGGAGATAGGGGGGAGCCCATAGGGGTGCCCTCAGTTTGTTTGTAGAAAGTTCCATTCCAAGTGAAGTATGTATTGGTCAAGCAGTGTCTTACCAGGGGGGGGGGGGGGGGGGTACCTCAGTGTTTAGTCCTTGATGAACCAAGTCTTCAATGATTGCGATGGTGTCAGGTATAGGAACTTTGGTGAATAAGGAAACTACATCAAAACTGACAAGCAGGTACAACCATAACCACAATCATATAAACAAAAATCTATTTGAAAGCAATATATTGGGGGGGGGGGACATTTTGAGCATATTTGAATATTGGGGGGTAGTGTCCGCCCCCCCCTCCCCCCCAATATATATTATAATTACGGCCTTGGCACAGATAACCCGGGTGGTGGAGGAGAAGGTAGGCTGAGGGTTCGACCACAGGCATCATGGCTGCATCAGATCGACCGTTACTGTTGCGACTTTGGGGATAGGAAGAAGCTCGCTTAGGAACTTTCCCAGGAAGGACCCCTAGGAAGGGGGGTTGTTTGGGGGCTTTGCCGGGTGGGATCATAGGGGTTGACGCCAGAGGATGGATCCCGCTTTGCGTTGTCTCGGTAAATGCTTCCACATTTGATTTGACTTGATTGAGGATCTGATTAATTGTTCAAGCTTATTTAGACAGGCAGTGACTCGGGAAAAAACCGGTAGCACCAGGAGAAAAATCCACGCGACCACGGGGAGAACATGCAAACTACACGACCTCCTGTATACCAGGCGAGGTAGTTAACATCTCGCCACCGCGGCGCCAGAAAAGATTACGAAAATGTAGCCATTTGGGCCGGCGTTACGGTCCAAATAAAAAAAAAATTACCTTAGAAACTACTAATTTGGGACAATACAGAAATCATCTCCCCGCTCCCCACCCCACTGATTTATTACTGCAAGACCATTCCTGTGAAGCATTGCTCCTTCGTGATATATCCTTGCGCAATGTAAGCAAGGAGCGAATAGCAAATGTTCTCGTGATTTCAATAGATTCTGACACCTAACTATAGTGGGGCGCACTGTCAGGAGGGGGACATCGTTGATCGGAGGAAAAACTCAAGGTGGCATTCTGGATTGGAAGTTTGCGTGACTGCAACTGAAGCGATTGTTTCCTGCTGTGGTTGTCCCACCCGATGACGGACGCTTGTGTTGCGCCCGAAACGTCGGGATTAATTTTTTTATATATATATATACCTACGTGACTTTACCGAAAGAACCGAGGTGGCACACACGTTCGTTCATGAATGGGTTATGGCCTCTGAGTGGCTCAGAAATGACCGTCCCTGAACTATACGGGTCCTCTCGTATCCCCGGGAGACAACGAGCTCCGTGCTTTATCCCCTCACGCCTTTCAGGTTGCAGAGACGCTGACAGAAACGCTTTCAGGGCCGCTTACAGTGTGCACTGTTGGGCCGAAACAGATGGGCGTCTGTTGAGGTTTGGGTTTTTGTGTGTGTGTGTGTGTGGCACGACTGTACGTGCGGTCACGTTAGGGGAGCGGTGGTGCAGCGGTTTGCGCAGCCGCGCTACGAACCCGGCGTCCCGGGTTCGATCCCCGCCCACGGCCAACACCAACAGTGACGATTGTCCGAATCGGTTCTGGGACTCCCCTAGGTCGACTCAGACTCAAATAAGTACCCGGTGAGGTGTATCAACAACGCCACGAGGGAGACAAAGGCGGCCGGGCGTGGTGTTGCCCCCCCCCCCACCCCGCCGTTCCGGTCTTCATAGGTGCTCACTAACAGCACTTTGCTCCAACAGTCTGTGCAGGCTATACGGGAGATCTCTGTCTTTTTGGTTATGTGTGGAGGAGTGGTGGCACAGCAGTTAGCGCGCTGCGCGAACCCGTATTCAAATGCCGCCGCTCGCGACCAATAACTGTGGCGAATATTTGTTTGAACCGGTCCCGAGCCTCCCCTTGGTCGACTCAGCCTTAAACGTGTAACCAGAGTGGTGTGCGAACATCCGCATTGGGGGGGTGACAAAGGCGGTCGGGCACGTGCTGTACCGGCCTTTATAGGTGCTCGCTAACAGCACTTGTTCTCAACAGCCTGTTGAAGGCAATTTTTCGAGGAATCGTTGTATTTGTTGCCTATGTGCGGCGGAGTGGTTGTTGTGCCGCTTCCGTATGTAGATCATTGTTTTGGACCGTGGAGCACTCCGTAAGATCGCGAGTAGCAATTGCACAGGTATTTCAGGTCTCCCTGAGGCTTCCCTGAAGGTCCACTCATCGTAAAATGTTGAGCACCTGTTGTGGCGCGTTTACAGGGGGCATGTGACAATCACATCCCCAAGCGATTCCGTAAATTTGCCAACTTTAGGGGGGGGGGAAACCAAGAAGCAATACGAACAAGAGGTAAAAATCTCGATTTGAAGTTTTCGTGACTGCAGGGATCCATACTCTTTGGTTCTTTCGGTAAAGTCACGTGGTAGGTATAAAGTAACCTCTTACCACGACAACTCTCTCTCTCTCCTACTTCAGCAAAAAAAAAATGCCTTGATGTGGTTTTCCCACCTGATGATGATTGCTTGTGTTGCAATGGAAACGTCGTGGTTTAATTTATTTTATTTTATACCTAAGCGACTTTACCGAAAGAGCCAAAGAGTAAAGGCATGAAATATTTGACAAAAACAAATCAATTCTTAAATTGCATCGTGACCATGAATCATGAAAATGTATTGAATATCTTAGTGTTTGGATTGGGGAGTCGGGGGAGAAGGAGATGAATTGTTACAAGCCTGATTGAAATGATAAAAAAACAATGATCCCTCCTGGGGTAAATTAAACGAGTACCAATTATAACAAATCAAGGGCATTTAGATGCTATATATATCCATATTTTATTATGTTGCCGTACAGCAATGGTTAGCATACCGATGGACATGCCATCTCCACTATCAGTGTTTTGACTCACATCTTAAGACTTATTATTTCAACCTACGCTTTCTTAATTACGTGCGAAATGTGTTTTTGAATGCTGTAAACATCCGTGTATACGTTTAAAGACATATTTCCCTTTGTAATGTTAAAATATCCCTGCAGTGTTAACCTGATGATATTAACGGTCATCTTCATCTGCACAATATTCAACGTGAAAATGAACAAAAATTCAAACATTAACTGTTGAGACTTTACAATGTCACATGGCAAGGTCGTGTTAAAACAAACTCGCTAAAGTACGCATACGTATTTCCCCGTGTGTTTATACTAATGCTTTATGTTGTTGAAAGGCCCTTTTTTATATAAATTCCCATGCCTTGTCCCATTTTTAGGTGGCAGAACAAATGAAAAAATGTATGCAACGGCACGCAGTGAATATGAAGGTGAGCTGCCTATCGATGAGATAAACACGAACAACGGTATCGGCACAGCACTTTCTGATGCTGTCACACTTAAATGCCGTATACATCAGCATCCGGCCAGCGGGGAAGAGTAGGCCAAGTACCCTCTTAGAGGGGCTCTCCTGAGCATCCCCCTAATAGAAGACCTTCCGCCAGCAGTGGCGTGAGGACCTAGTTCACTAGAATTTGCTAGAACTGAAACCACTGGGTGATTTGTCCATGGACATATAAGTACAGGCGTTTTCGACTGCTGGATGAGGACCTCCCCACACGTTGTGGGTCTACGGGTGTTATTCTAACGGAGTCTATAATATGCTGGTCAGTTGCTGGTTGGGCGAAGGCAGAGAGCATAGACGTGGGAGCATAGTGCAGTACAACAACATACTTTTCTGCACTGCCTTCTATTGCTAGCAACGTTGCCCCATTGCAGTCTATAACAGCTGTTTTATGCGTGGTGGTCACGAGTAAATTAAGCTTTGCTTGTTTTTTTTGTTTGTTCGTTATCTGAAAACGAAATAAACATCAAACATCATGAATTTACTAACAAAAATTTTAACATTCGTGAAAAAAAATCTCAAAAAAAGTTCATCATATGCACCGGTCCATCTAAAGAAAGAAATGTCACCGCTCTGGTCGGTGCAGGATGGTGAAGGGGAAACATCCACGATCGGTTCAGGGCATCAATCACGACTGACGTTCACCATGGCCACGAATCGAACTCAGGACAGTCAGGTTTCATAGGGCAGTGCGCGAACCACTGTACCGTCACTTTCGATCACTGGTTCCGTGTGATTGAGATTTTCCTGGCCATGTAAAAGCAGCAGGGTAATGCGAATGGGTTCTGACGTCATTAATGTAATGTCCTGTGTTTATCATTACACAGTCGGCAGAATGAATGGGAAAATATATTCAACAACAAGAAGTGCTCACGAAGGTGAGTTGCTTTCACGTCATTCAAAGCAAGAGTGGGAAACATTTTCAAACAGTACATTCACATTAATTATTGTTGTTTCGCTGCCTTGCCCGAGCTTACATTTGATCTTTAAAAGTCTGCAATGTGTACGACCATGCTATAGTCTATATTTGCATTTACTTTCTTAAATGTTCTCTACCTTACTAACTGTATATTTTCGTGTAATTTTTGTTGTTGGCGTAACTTGCCGCCCCAGCCCTTCCGGACATCTGTGCAAAAAGAGCTTCAACGCCCATCGATATTCTTCCAGTAGCAAAACAAAGATTCTGATTCTTTTTGGCCATCCACACACGAGGACACACCTGAGGCGTTATTCAATAACAAAGCACGACAACATAATTCGGGTTCACCCTCGGCCGCATGCATGAATGAAATGCCCGGGCCCTGTATTTTTCTCATTAACGTGAGGGTCAAAGTTCTGCAGAAGACACACAGCGAAGATCCTTGCAGTGATGGATATAAATATCGCACACAGCATGAGGCTGTGTGCGATATTTCGTTTGAGTTGCACAGTTGCCGACCCAAAGGTCCAAAATGTCAAGCGACCAGCAATAAACGACACGATTAGCAAAGCTGTAGTCGATAAGAGATTACACGATTGCTGAATAAGGGCTTAGGAAAAGAGATGTTGGAAGGGAAGAAGCATAAAGAGACGTATTTAGATCTGGCCACACCTGAGTTCCATTCTCTGCCGTGGTAAGTAGCCTATAAACCGGTCTGGGCTCCGAGTTCACCAACTCAGACGGTCCAGTGTGGTGAAGTATCGTCAAACAACCTCATGACCAATGTGTGGGAAAGCCTTCATCTAGCAGTGGATTCATAAGTGGCATAAACTAAATCATTAATTAAAAATTTTCATCATATAATTGAAAGCGCAACAAAGGGATAATATCTGCCAGACATTGTGACGTCCAATGTGCTTTTGACTTTTTTGGTCATGGACACAATATATTCATGCAGATTTTTCAATTGAACAGGTGCAAGAACTCATGGAAAAATACATTCATCATCACGACGCCCTTATGAAGGTGGGTTGTGTTGAGATTGATGTGAATAGTAATAAAAACAATCCGTTATAACATCAACCAGCAACATTCCCTAGGCGATGCAGGTATCCATACACAATTCAAATATGCTGTACAATTGATAACTCTCAGTGGGTCAATATAATTGAATTATTTTAAATTTCACGTGTCAGATATGTCAACTGTGGTCGTGATATGAATGGATTGGCCCCCTTCCATAAGAAAGCAGAACTTAAACCCCTGGCTTAGATGAAATAACTAATTGAAGCGGGGCAACAGAGGAATGATTTATATACGAAGTATGTTATTGGTTCCTGGAAATCCTCACATCAAGGTTAATGAAATCCTGCGGCTGTTTTAATCACACCTCCGATTAGCACGGTTGGCTACGTACGGTGCGAAAGAAGTTCAACATAGTACATACATATTCTACTCTCAAAGCTACAATCCAAAATTGTCGACAATGCAATCGCTATGAGTGTACCAGATGTCAGTAGCTATGCATACCTGAGCCTGGCTAGTACTTGGATGGGAGTGTGTACGGGAAATACCAGGTTGTAGTCGATTTGAGCTGCAAGGTGAGAGCAACAGGTCCTGTTTTTTTCCCCTCTCGATTCATTAAAATCTGCTTGTAATTAACGAGTTGGATTCTGGCTACAGCTGCCTGACAATGTGTAAGGGAGTGCTATTTATTTTTAGCTGAATGCTAAAGGTTCTCTGCTGTTGGCTTTCACATGAGTAGGGAATTGTGTGGCACTTGTATCATCACTTGAATCTTAAAATGGCCCGTGTAAAGTAACGTAAAACAAAGCCAGATTTATCAAAATCTATCTTACTGAAGACAATACATTATCATGTAATTAATTGCACACGTACAGCTATATATATACATCATTAGACCTCATTTGCCAGTACCAAAATATAATAATAGAGTTTTCCCCCTTTTTTACGCCTTTTGGCATCATCTGGTCGAGCACCAATTGGGTCGAGGCTCAAAAGAAAGTCGTACCTTGGTGTGGACCAATCAGTTTCAAGGACAATGCATATATTATCATAGTATGTTTTTTGTTTGCATTTTGACTGCAGGTATTGTGGTTAATGCAGACATGAATCCTTGTAAAAAGGTTTCAATTTTGTTGCCAGAAAAAAGGGGAAAAACCTATTATTATATATACATGTTGAACTTCTTTCGCATCTGCAGTTTGGAGTCATGACTTTAATTGATAATAACATTTTATTTTTATTGTATTATGTGTCTGGTACGTTCCGTCTTGTTTCATTATCCTTGGGGTAGATTACCGTATCATAATCATCATCAGCAATGACGAATCCACTGCTGGATGAGGGCCTTGCCAAAGAAACGTCGCCATCACTCACGATCCTCTGACACAATAAACCACCTAGTGCTAAAATTCATCACTCCTCGTCATGGGAATTTTGTCTTAAATAATTGAATATTTGTATGTAAATTATATGATCATCTCAGAACTTTGAGAGCGAGAGTCAGCATATAATCATGGGTGATACATTCATCAGTCACTTGCAAATGTGCAGAAATGCACACATTTTTTGCAAAATTTCGACATTAATCTGGCCCAAAGATGTTCACATTTACTCAATAGTTGCTCAACATTAAGGTTGCCAGTGGCGCCGGGCCCACTAAACAAATAAGTCCATAATACAGGTATTAGTTTGGGTTAGATTGCGTAAACATATGAACGTGTCGTTAAACCCGCCACCACCCGGTAAAGGCAATTAGTAAGGTTTGTCACGAAACATAGAACATGCCAATTCGTTACACGTACAGCACACCGGTGTGTTGGAGAGCAAAGCCACAACATTTATAATCTGAGTACTACGTTTCGCTAGTAATTGCAACTAGCTTCATCAGGCGACAGCCACATTTGTGTTAAACAAAAAAATATGCAATTACTTGCTCCTTGTCCCCACTCCACCTCCATCCGCACCACCCTCTGCCCTTCCCTCACCCGCTTCGGAATTCCATTTACCAGCAACATATGCATCCACCGGCCGCCACTGCCTCTAACTCTCCCCCACCCTCTTTCCCAGCCACATTTGGGCCCAGGCTACGTCTCTCGGGGAGCCTGGGAGACTCATCTGTGTCGACCGAGTCAGACCGCTGCCGGGGCCGCGTGGAGGTGCTCTACGGCGGCACGTGGGGCACGGTGTGCGACGACGGCTGGGACCTGCTGGCGGCCGGCGTGGCGTGTGCGTGGCTCGGCTGCGGGGAGGCCCTGGCGGCGCCCGGGGCGGCCCACTTTGGCCGCGGCCGGGGCCCCGTGCACCTGGACAACGTGCGGTGCGAGGGGGACGAGAGCGCCCTCTGGGAGTGCGCGCACGCCGGCTGGGGAGACCACAACTGCGGGCACCACGAGGACGCCGGCATCGTCTGTCAGGGTGAGTGCTGCCGGGTAACGTTGTTGAGTGGCGCGCAGGTTGGCGCGACTGCACCGGGGGGGCCCTTGGGCTGGAGGGGTCCAGAAGCTGGGCTGTGAAGAGTGGGGACAGCCGACTCCGCTTGAATTTCTGCAGCGGGGTGCACTCTGGCGTCGTCTATCAGGGTGGTCACCAGTGGCATAGCTAACCGTGCTATAGCCCTTGGTGAAACTGGGCGTGGATGGGCAAGGGTGTGACGTGATTTGCTGGGAGATGATGCATTGTGGAGGTAGCATGACAGGCGCTTAGTGGTGGGTGGCAGCTCCCCTGTGACAATCATGTGTGTGTGTGTGTTGAAGTTGGTTTGCACCGTATGTAGCCAACCGTGCAAATCAGAGGTGCGATTAGCATCCCCCCACCTCTCTGAGGTAAATGCTGGTTGGCCAGAGCACAGCAATCTGGCACGTTAATGAGCACAGGTGATGCATTAGCCAATCCAATCACCCTAATCAGTTAACTTATAAGCCTCATCGCTGCCGAAAACATACGTAACATGATGTGTAAATAATGACCCATCTTCATAGAAGGGCCATTGCCTGAAACATCACCTATATCATATATATTTAGTCTTTTGAGGACAAGTGTTCGTAAACAAATGTGTTGAATTTTGATTTAAAGCTTTCATGACTGCAGGGATTCATATTCTTGGTTCTTTCGGTAAAGTCACGTAGAAGGGAAAAATTTTTTCAAATTTTCTTGCTGTGGTTTTCACACCTGATGATGATTGCTTGTGTTGCAGTCGAAACGTCGTGATAATTTTATTGTTTTATGTTTGTATTATTTTATTGTTTCCCTTCTACGTGACTTTACCGAAGGAACCAAGAATATAAATGTGTTGAACTTTAGTTTTCAGGACAGCCATCTTGGTTTCCAGTCTGGCTATTGGGCCCACTAAAAACTGATTGATGTAAATGCCACCCTGTCTGTGTTTAGGGGCCTTTCCAACCACGACGATGCGGCCGACTGTACAGCCGGTCTCCGAGTTCCCGAAAGGTAATTGCAAAAGTGAAACTGTACAGCTTTTCATGATAATCATTTTTCACCATATTTGTTTTTTACTTACCTAGGGAAAGCTTCGATGAGTTCTCAAGGCCACGTGGTAGTAGTTTTATACCGAAATTATTGTCATTAACCCTCCGCCACGAGACAAATTTGTTACGTTGACAAATGTATCATTTATATTTGGCCATCGATCGGATTTCTGACCAATAAAGATCACTGGTCGCTTAAAGATGTTTCAAGACTGAATTCAACATCATCATATGACAACCTTTCGCTCAAACTGCTTTGAGCTTCGTCTGGCAGTATACTCGGAAACCGAGTACACCTAGTACACTGCACAGGCTTTTACTTACAAGTGAGAAAGATGTATTTATTTTAAAGCACCACAGTGGAACGAATTCCCCTTGGAAGCAAGAAGAGTTGATTTATCTGATTCTCTCAAACAAAGCCACGTGTAGTGGTGCATCCCTCATGCAACACGGTTTGACGGATCACGAACATTTGTGAATTTCGATTTAAAGCTTTCGTGACTGCAAGGATTCATCTTCTTTGGTTCTTTCGGTAAAGTCACGTAGAATGAGAATAAAATAATAAATTGATAAAATTAAATAACACAATAAAATTCTCACGGCGTTTCGGCCACAACACAAGCGGCCTTCATCAGGTGAAGGGACGAGACTGTCTGGAGGACAGCGCTGGAGTGAAAAAGCCACGCTCAAATCGCGACCTTTAAGCTGTGTGAGAAGAAACAAAGCGCCTTGACAAAGGAATTAGCATAGAATTTAGAATTGAAATAGCTGAGTGATTAGCTTGTGACTGGTCACATAAATGGCTATGTTAAAGTTAAAGCATACACATCCACAGAGGCACCCCTTGACAAAGGAATTAGCATAGAATTTAGCATTGAAATAGCTGAGTGATTAGCTTGTAACTGGTCACAGAAATAGCTATGTTAAAGTCAGAGCATACACATTCACAGAGGCACCTAGTACTAGGCACCTAGTACTAGGAATTAGCATAGAATTTAGAATTGAAATAGCTGAGTGATTAGCTTGTGACTGGTCACAGAAATGGCTATGTTAAAGTTAAAGCATACACATCCACAGAGGCACCCCTTGACAAAGGAATTAGCATAGAATTTAGCATTGAAATAGCTGAGTGATTAGCTTGTAACTGGTCACAGAATGTGTATGCTCTGACTTTAACATAGCTATTTCTGTGACCAGTCACAAGCTAATCACTCAGCTATTTCAATTTGTGAATTTCCCACACCTTCTGGACTGTAACGTGGCCAGGAAATGCTTGTACAGCACGTGAGTTCGTGAACCCTACTGTGCAGGCATCTTGAGTGAGTTTTCTAGCGGTGCTCTGATTCCTTCCCGCGCAAAACAAAAGTTTCCTTAAAATCAAATTGGACAGACATTGCATTGCAGGATACCACTTAAAAGCACCATTGAGGCTCAGTCTGGCTTTCCTGGATGCACAGGGGGCCGTCCATAAATGACGTCACGCACCTAGGAGGGGGTTCAGACATTTGTGACGATGTGTGACGAGGGGGGGGGAGGGTTGAGAAATGTGACGTCACATCAAAATGCGCAACTTTAAATAAATATAGACAACACGTTCTACTTTATTAAATAGGCTTTTAAATAAATGTTTTCTCCTACAACATCAGAGTGAAGCGCCAGATTAAATACGCACAACAATGACAATAGTTTAAAGCGATCTGAAGCATGTTTTTTTTTGGGGGGGGGCAGAACTTGTGACGTCATATTTGAGGGGGGGGTCTGACTTTTTGTGACGCCGTGTGACGAAGGTGGGGGGGGGGGTCAAAAATCGTCCAAAATCGCGTGACGTCATTTATGGCCGGCCCCCAATGACAATCATAATCAGAGAAGCTGAACATATATTTGTCAACCTGCGTGGTCGACTTTTGGGGTTATGTGAAAAATAACATGCCCATGGCATTTGCTAGCCTCCAAATATGCTGAAATTGATACATTGCTCACGAATGACATATTTGGGAAAAGCCACATAAAGCAACATTGCCCCCTACTGGCATACGAATGCCGACTTGCACGCGAGTGTTGCATTCACCTTGTGCCACCACCACCACCACCAGGAGTCCCCTTTGGCTCGACCGCCACAGGGTGCCCCGAGATGTTGCTGCACGGGCGACGCGGTATACATAACAACTGAGGATAATGATACCAAATCATCTCGACGAGTGATCCCGAGCCCTCATCACCTTGAATTTTTCTCACTCCCTCTTGCCTTGTGAATCATCTCCTCCCCCCCCGCCTCCCGACCCCTCGGTGGGTGGCACACGCAATTAAGGGCTCAAGCTGCTGCGCTTGGCGTGGGGCTCGGAGCCTGGACTGCGCCCCCCGCCACGCTGCCAGGGCCGCGTGGAGGTGCTTTACGAGAGCGAGTGGGGCACGGTGTGCGACGACGAATGGGACATGCTGGAGGCCGGCGTGGCGTGTGTGTGGCTCGGCTGCGGGGAGGCCCTGGCGGCGCCCGGGGCGGCCCACTTTGGCCGCGGCCGGGGCCCCGTGCACCTGGACAACGTGCACTGCCGTGGGGACGAGAGCGCCCTCTGGGACTGCGAGCACGCCGGATGGGGAGACCACAACTGCGGGCACCACGAGGACGCCGGCATCGTCTGTCAGGGTGAGCTGTCCGGGGTGATGGATGGGCGTGTATCTGTGTTAGCGCCAGGTAAGTAGCGTGGTGGAGTTGGCATGGGCTCTGGTGCAAGGAATCCAATGGCACCCTTTAAAATATCCCCCAACGTTGTAGCCCCCTGTCTCGGCTCCGTCTGGCCCCGCGACCCCGGTGCAGTTCCGCTGGCTGCACTCTCGATAGCGATGCCACTGGGTTGAGGCTCATTGTATGATGTGTCAGGGTGAGGTTTGGGGTGAGGTGTATCGGGGGTGTGGTGTGTCAGAGTGAGAGTGTGAGTGAGGTGTGTCAGGGTGAGGCTTGGGGTGAGATGTACCAGGGTGTGGCTAAGGGGGTGTAACGTGTCAGGGAAAAGGAAGGGGCATTGGTAAGCATTAGGCAAATAGCGATGCATTGATATAATTGGATAAAACCGATTATTACACTCACAATACATCATAGTGACTGTTTAAGAGTCAATCACTATAATGATATGGAAATGCTGCAGTTAGGCTAATGCGGAAAAGGAAAAACAAGATACTTCATTGCAAACAAGATCGTAAAACATTTGTATAAAAAAAATAAATTATTGATCAAATAACCACCCAAAATTGTAACAATTAATCGAATCACTGGCAAGGGGTTGGGGGTGAATTCTAAGAGGCCAATAATAACCACCCGATGACCTCTGCTCTGTGCATTTGCAATGTTTAACTTAAACATATAAAGACGTTAATTCGACGTGAAACCTAACTTTGTGGCCATTCTTGGCATTGTGTGTGTCATTGTCTTTGTCTCTGTAGGGGCCTTCCTCACTACGCTGGCCCCGACTACCCCTACTCAACCTCCGACAATGAGTTCGTCCATCCATGACTCCTCCAATGTCACTTCCGGTGAGGCCTTGCAGTTCTATCGCATTCGGTTATTCAAAGGAATTAGTTTCACGATTGCTATTACAAACAGTGAAAGGGGTCAAAGTGTCTTCATTCATTCTGGATTTTCTAAAAGGCAGAAGTACGATTCTTTTTTAATGTAATACTCATTGACGATATTTGGATTCTCCTGCTTTTCATTGGCTTTAGCATCATATTCCACCGGAGGTGAATTACATGGTTCATTGATGATGTGGATGGTGTTGTTTTAGGCATTTAGCGTGATACTTAAAGTATGTTATAATTTCACGCTTCGCTTACCCTATAAGTAAAACCAATTAAACTCGGGGATGTAATTTTGGAGCTGAACTTCTAAAATTTGGGATTTTGGATTGTCTCAATTGTGTCCATGGAGTTAAAACATATGTGTGCTAAATATTGAGACATCCAGCCTTCCATAAACCATTATAATATATACCAGTAATAATTGCATACATGTTTTACAGTTCTTCAAATATGTTTCGGAATTTCACATACTACTTAATATTTGTCTTCATTTCTACGATTTTTTTGGTTATATCATCTCTTTCGTTGTTATGTTTGCACATTGGGATCTGTTACCCATCATACTGGACCCTATAGACCAGAGTTTCCTCTCTGGCTGCCTGCGAGCCCCATCCGGCCGGCACGAAGGCTTGTTGAGAGATGCGAATTGAGACATGCAGACGAGTGACATGAGAGATAAGAGGCAGAGATGAGAGAGCTGGAGACAACTGATACAGATTAGTGGTCAAGTGTACATATGTTATGACATCACGTGGCTCACCAGCACAAGGTAAATTTAATTGTATTACGTGGCCCTCCAGAAAATGGTGCTGAAGAACGTTGCCCTAGACCAGACATGGCCAAAGTACGGCCCGTTGGGCTTTTTAATCCGGCCCGCCGAACTTGTCCAAATATTATTAAATTAAATTTTACCTTTCTCCTGTAATGCCCCCCATTTCCCCCATTAGATGGCGCACTTTGACCGGGAGTTACGACATGCTTTTTGTATCGTTCACGTTCGTGCAATTTGTTAAATTGCCTTGCAAATAAACGCTTTGCTACCTGTTAAAGGCCAAATGCTTTCACGTAATGATTTTTAACACGCCATTTATATTTAGTTCACACAAACGCTCCATCCGTCTGTTCCTGGCCCGGCCCCTCTGTCAAATTTTAGAACCCATTGTGGCCCGCGAGTCCAAAAATTTGCCCACCCATGCCCTGGTCAGTGCTTATTAGCAAGCTAGCTATGCAGATGAGCAATTAGTTGTCTCTTGGCCTTGTTACAATATTGGTGAGAGGCTAGAGCCTCAGTGGTGGGCAACTTGCGGCCCATGGACTGCTATACTGTTTATTACGATATATCCCACTGCTCAATCAAGTCGCTTTATTAATATTCTTGGTTCTTTCGGTAAAGTCACGCAGAAGGGAAACAATAAAATAAAAAAAAACAAAAAAATTCTCACGACGTTTCGACTGCATAAGTGTAAATAATACCTATTGTGAATAAGTTTTTTGTACAATATTATATTTCTCGCCATTTTTTTTTAACACGTAGTGTTCTTTTTTTGTGCTTTTCTTACTTAGTTTGATTGACATAGTATTCTATTGTGCTCTTTTTCTGCCTACTTATTGCCTTTATTGAATATGTTTTTTGTTCATTTGCATTTTTTTAGCCAATGGAAGTGACGCCACTGCAGAGGTGACACCATCAACAAGCCTGCACAACCAAGGTGAGTGTCATGCATTTCAGGATAACGTTGATGTTCACTAAGGGTGGGTCAAATATTTGGCCATATGCTGTGTTTGTATCGTTTATTTATCTGTTGCGTTACTTATATTGTCCACAACGACACGCATGCTTATTTCGTGGGCTTTGGGGCAGTGTGGGGGGAGTACAGTGGTTAACGCATTGCACCATGAACCTTGCAACCCGAGTTCGATTCCTGACTATGTTTTACCTTTAGTGACTGAAAATTGAGGTGCATGGCCAGGCATTGAGGGTGGGCGATCAGGACGCAAAGCAAAACGAGGCGTCAAAAAAACATTAAAGAGTGAGGGATGTCGCACAGACAATTATTCTGGAAAGTACCATCTCCCGGACTGAGATAACTTAAAGAGTGTCTCTCAGTTATTCATCAGTAAATTACAAAGGAACAACTCTCCTCCCACCTCTAAAACTCCCTGGCGGCCCCCAGAGGATTATTTGATAAATTAATTATTCGACCAGGGTGCCAATTCTGTTACGGCGGCCACATCCCTTCTCACCCCCCCTCCCCTCTCCTCTTTGTGTAACATTCATAATCAGAATCTGTATTTAAGACTGCAGGAGGAATCCGATGAGCTATGAAGCTCTTTTTCACAGATGTCCAGTATGGGCGGGTCAGCGAGTTACAGCAGCAAACAATACAAAACAACATATGAGTGTAAAATAAGTGAAGAGGTAAGCAAGTCACTAAATATAAATAAAGTCATTATATAAGTCCGATTTATCATGCTTGGGTAAGGCAGCAAAAACAACAAAACATTCCCAGATCACACCAAGATAACGCCACAAAGCGGTAGTCCCTCAATAACATGGCATGTTAACATTGAACTATCGATACACAAGTAAGGATCAAAGTTACATACCACATTTGCGAATGTGCCTGTATCCAGCAGTGTTCTTCTGCCCCACGATATTTTTTTCTACGGAAGAGTTACGATAATAATAGGGTTTTTCCCCTTTCTTCTGGCAACAAAACTGAAACCTTCTTACAAGGATTCATGTCTGCATTAACCACAATACCTGCAGTCAAAATGCAAACAAAAAACATACTATTATAATATGATGTATTGTCCTTGAAACTGATTGGTCCACACCAAGGGACGGCTTTCTTTTGAGCCTCGACCCAATTGGTGCTCGACCAGATGACACCAAAGGCGCACCTTTTGTGTCATCTGGTCGGAGGTCTAATGAAAGAGTTACGATGTTTAGGGAGGAAACAGGGTTGTTGCCAAACCGTCGGTGCTGCAACGGCAAAGGCGCTATTACCTCTTCCAATTCATGTTCTGCGGATATTTAAACGGCAAATAGATGGAGGCCTTGGGTTTCTTATGGTTGACAATGGGGATCATGAATTAGCTCAGTATAGTGCAGATTTGCCAATAAGGATTTTATAGATGAACAGGGCCCAATGGAGGTCAAGTGGTGTTATGCTTTAGCAAGGCATGGTTTTTTATTATTATTATTATGGGATATGGCAACCACTATGGTAAAAGAGAGATAAGTGTGGGTATAAATAAAATGGTATTTGAGGCATGAGTGATATTGGTATTACAGTATGGATCAGAGAGTTGAACTCGATGCAGTCTGAAATTGTTGGCATTTGAGGACAAGTGTCTGTGACAGATGCTGATAATTTCATGGCAAGATATGATAAGCAATGCGGAAGTCCAGAAGAGAACGTGACAGGTAAGTGTTGTAGATATGATTAGGAAGAAACAATAGTGATGGGTGGGACATTTATGGAGGATGGGGGAAGGCCGGTTACCAATACAGGCATTGGGGTGGTCTCTAAAACTTTAATGACTAAGGGTAAAACCCAAACAACAGACAGTGGTATACTCTGAGGACAGATCTTGGAGTTGTTGCGTCTACTGTGCAACAATTATGGGATCTGAGGCTAGAAAGCATTGGTGAGGTGCGGCGGCATCAGCGGCTGTGGTGTTCGACGATACCATGACCCACTCTATCTTCATCCCCGTACGCCACCGCCAGACGTTCCCACGCGGCTCGTGGGCGGTGCAAGCCCGTGCGAGGGCCGCGTGGAGCTGTCCGTGGCCGAGGGGCAGTGGGCTACGGTGTGCGACGACGTGTGGGACCTGGCAGACGCAAGGGTCGCTTGCCGCTCAGTGGGCTGCGGCCCAGCGCTTGCCGCGCCGGGCTCGGCGGTCTTTGGCCGCGGTCGGGGGCCCATCGCTCTCGACAACGTGGAGTGCGTCGGCACGGAGGCGAACCTGGGCCACTGCGCGCATGCCGGCTGGGGCGTACACAACTGCGGGCATGGCGAGGACGCGGGCGCCGTGTGTGCAGGCACGTCTCCGACACGCAAGGATTTTTAATGAATAAAGATAAATTTGAATATTGTGTTGTGCCCTCCTATACTGGGTTTTTTTCTGGGTACTCTGGTTTTCTCTTGGATACCAAACACGCATTAACCCTTTTCCGTGGATGAGTTTTTCATCCGATACCATTACAATGACGTACATGTACATCATCAAAGCAAAACCAGAGGAAAAAAACTAAAAAAGTAACTTCATCAGTGGAAAATTTTGGCACCAGCTATCATAGAGCGCAGTCCTGTCGCTACATTGTTCTGCGGTGAGTGCAAATGTCTTTAAAAACAATTGTGCTATGCCTCTCTAAATAAAATTAACGATGAGCTGCTTGCACGTTCCAATATTCAGAGGTAAACGGGACCCACCCTGCAATTTCCAGACATCTCAGAATAGGAAAGGGTGAATGGGATTGATCAAGCATCTCAATGCAGATCCGTCCTTAAAAAGTCTGCAAACTCAATGAGACTTTCTTGGATAAAGCGAGTTATTAAAATGTAAATAAATTTGCTTGCTCGCAGCCAAAATATTAATTGTCTACTTTTTGTTGTTGTAATTGTCCCCCAGTTTTAGATTTTGCTATTGGTAGCGTGCAATTATGTGGAATATCTATTCAGATCTCTCACAGAGCTTTGCAAAGTTTTCGTGTAACAGAATGGCCCAAGGAAGTGGATATCACAGAGACACCTCTGAGCTCCCTTGAAGTGACCTCTGGGTCACATGATAGAGGACAGCACTTTCCATATGTCCTGTCAAAGAGAGTATTGTTCATAACGGGATTTTCTAAACCAATTTCTATTTCAAAACATTTAACTTAGCCGAACGAAGGACATCACCAAATTGAATGTGATGTTTTTTGCATTTATGACTGGGCTGAGACCATCACCTCCCCATATTAGAGAATTTGGTTGAATCACAAATAGCTTCCTGAATATGAACTCAGGATCTCAGCATTCTCAGCCCAGCTCTCAGATGTCTGAGTAGGCTGGGCACCTCTAGAGACTTAAAAATAATACAAAAAAACTAATACATCATTGTGAATTATCCAGACTTCAGAAAACCAACGGCAACAAAACTGTGAATAAAATTAAACATAATTTCACGTGCAGGCAAGATTATAAATAACTAAATAAAACAGTGGAATACTATGGTTATTGCAAAGCAATGTTAAGAAAACTGGTAGAAAATGTGAAGAAGTATTGTAATGAGAATATTGTTAGATTTAACTGTTGGGAAAGATATGTATGTTGAACTTCTTTTGCACCGTACGTAGCCAACCGTGCTAATTGGAGGTGCGGGGGAAGGACAACAAACTAAAAACAAAAATCTGTTCTAAAAATAGTTTTCCATTGAGATTTCAAAGCGCATAGCTCCAGTGGCTTAGTAATATCAGAAGGAAAAGCGTTCCAGACGGCCACAGACGCGCATCTGAAAGTGTGCGATGCAGTGACCGTCTTTGTTTGATGGTTAGCCAAAAGCCACTGTGAGGATGACTGGCGTTTGAGTGATGGTTTATGCTCCTTGAGATCAGCAAGGTATTGTGGTTAATATGTGGCAAGCACTTTGTGTGGAATGAGTGCGACCTTGTAATGTCTTGATGCAGCAACCGGAAGCCCATGCAGCTCAGCGAGCACCGGACAGACGTGGTCGGATCTTGCAAAATACAGACTCGATTGATATGTATGTAAATCCAGAGTCAGGAAATGCAGTGGGCAAAACAACGTCCAATTTTAGTGCACTAAAAAGCGGTTAAAATTGTACTGAATGTGTAGCAGAGTGCCAAATGAAAAAAAAAAACTGATACCACATTTATGACAAATAGTGTGAAGGACATTCCGGATTTGGATTGATGGAGCATCTAAATGTGACCGCATTGCAAGGTGATGTACAACTAGAATACTGATGTAAAAATCTGATCCGGAAAGCCCATATAGCCTGTTGGACTAATATGTACTCTTTGTGAAAGTGAGCAATCAGGCCCAGCACTTGAGTTGATTTTCAACAAATCTACCGTTGGAAATCCAGGCTGAGGACAAGTTACTTGTGAACAAGGGCTGGCACGCTTCCGAGAGTCCACGGAAACGTAGCAAAGATACAACACTGGACATCGTTGATGACTGGGATGGGCCGTGAGCCGAAATTGCAGTGAACCGTGCGATTTAGTTTTCGACCCGCAGGTGCCTTCGCAAGCAAGCGCCATCTTTTCCTTGCAAAACTGAAGCCATTGTTGTTCCTCCTTTGCAGGGCCGGGGAGCGACACGACTTACGCGAGCCCTCTGGAGTTGTCCAGCGCGGGGACGGCGCGTTTCTCCTGGGTGGACACCCCTCGTGAGTGGCCGCACGTCACATCTCTCAAATGTGATGTTAGGGTGGCGGCCGCCGGGTGGCTCGGACGTTAGGGGACTCCGGCTGGACACTGCTGGAGCGCCTGGATTTCGAATCCAGGCAAACCGCCTGCGATTTATCCGGGGTTCTCGCGTCTAGTAAGATGGCGTTCATCTGGACAACCAGCAACTGCGCAAAAAATATAAAAATAAAAATAAACTATTTTTCGATTTAAAGTTTTCGTGACTGCAAGGATTCATCTTCTTTGGTTCTTTCTGTAAAGTCACGTAGAATGAGAATAAAATAATAAATTGATAAAATAAAATAACACAATAAAATTCTCACGACGTTTCGGCCACAACACAAGCGGCCTTCATCAGGTGAAGGGACGAGACTGTCTGGGACGAGACTGTCTGGAGGACAGTGCTCCAGCGCTTCCCTTCACCTGATGAAGGCCGCTTGTGTTGTGGCCGAAACGTCGTGAGAATTTTATTGTGTTATTTTATTTTATCAATTTATTATGTTATTCTCATTCTACATGACTTTACCGAAAGAACCAAAGAAGATAAACTATTTTTTTTATAATCCCAGGTAAGGTCCGCTGGTCCATAATAGCTCTTTTTCAGAGCCGAGCTAGTCACACATGATAGCTCAGCGAAGTGGCTTATCACGTGGAAATGTATCGCAGCCAAATTGCTCTGAAACACGTGATCTTGATTCTATATGGAGGGAAAAACGGGAGGATCCGGAGAAAAATCCACGCGACCATGGGAAGAAAGACATGCAAACTCCAATTACACAAGTGTAGTGACTGACTTGGAGACGTAACTTCTCGGAGGCAATTCTTTAATTTAACACCGAGCACACTTTGTACACTTTATACAATACACACCCTACACTGTTACACACTCTGTCTCTCGCTTATATGCAACTCTACACTTGGTTGCTAACCTACACATAGCGCTAGCCGTCTGACACTGACGGCGCTGAACCGAGACAGCCAACTACCGTCTAGCAGCGCAATATCAAGTGACGCTCGGGGTCCCCTTTGATCCTGCAAGCGTGGCCACGCTCCGCCCTGGCCACGCCCCCCTTCTGGAACCTACTAGCGGGCTCTCGACGTGTCCCTTCCGTAACCTTTACCCTAGATCCCTCTCGGGTCTGTCACGTGGCCTGCTGTCAGGGCTGCTTCACTCTACAGATCCACTTCCCTGCCAGCAGCCAGCGCTATGTTGCTTAGTGACCAATTCCAGGTCACTACGCAAGTGTCAGGGTTGGGGTCGAACCCACGATTGTCAGCGAGGTACTTAATATCTCGCCAGCGTAGCGCATGTAACAGCTCATCTCCCTCCCTCCATACTGATTGGAAAAAAAGTATTACGTTTCAGGGTTGCAATTCCATATTGAATTTGATATTCAAGAAGTTTATTCCTTTTGTCTTGCTTGTTGTTTCATCGAAAAAGTATGTTCTGTTTGTACATTCTCACGCGTACTGTTCATGTTATCTAATTTGTATCTTCTCACTTGTCAGTACTGTTTGTCTCATTTGCTGTAGATTGTCTAGATTTTCCTGTTGTCACTACTCACCCAAATTTTTCGTCCAATTGTTACCCTCTCTTGAGCTACTCTTTGTCTAATGTATTCTGTTTGATTAATTTCATCCATTAACCTACAGGAATAGCTTGTATACATTTTTCATGAATCAAAATAATCATGCCCAATTCGATGCATGTATAATGAACATGCATAATAATTCGATTGTTGCATCGTTCCGTGCCTATTCATTTAAAAGTCACGGAACGATGCCTATTATATTGTCCTTCCCCAGCACCTCCGATTAGCATGGTTGGTTTTGTACAGTGCGAAAGAAGTTCAACATACAGGCATACATAATAAAAAAAAATATATTTGCTAGAGCAAATTACTATCACTAATATCGCTTTAATGTGTGTAATTGCAATCCAAATGCCACCTCTCTGTGCAACTCTGTTGTCCTCACAGCCTCCCTTCTGCCCCTCATGCGCCTTGTGGGAGAGGTGGAACCCTCGCCCAACAACTCTACCCGCCTACCACCGCTGCCACCGATGTTGTCCTCCACCAACGTCCGCCGCTGCCAAGGCCGCATCGAGCTCTTCCTCATGGGCACTTGGGGCACCGTGTGTGACGACGCGTGGGACCTGACAGCGGCCAGTGTGGCCTGTGCCGCACTGGGCTGTGGGGCGGCCGTTGCTGCCCCCGGTTTGGCCGCCTTTGGCCCGGGACGTGGCCCCATTTGGCTCGACAACGTCAAGTGCGAGGGACATGAGGCATCGCTTGTGCAGTGCTCGCACATAGGCGCCTACGCGCACAACTGCGACCACACGGAGGACGCTGGCGTGGTGTGCGCAGGGCCTGGATAAACGGCCATCCCAGTTATGGGATTTCAACAACAAAACTTACAATGATAATAAACCTCCTGATCAATGGGTTTGTGATCAGATGGCTCAGTGTGTAAATGGCTACGTCAGTGGTATTTCTGAGCACTGGTGTCTTTTTGTAAGCGCTGAGCAGGTAATTGAGAGATTGGGTTTAAAACCCAAGTAATGAGTGTCTTGGTGGATTTATGCCTATGTCGGAGAACCAAAGGACTAATTACGAGGAGATGGTTTAAAGTTCTAGAGCTTGGTGTGTCTCATATGGTCTTTACATATTCTTTTCGTGGCTCGAGTGTCTTTTCAGTGGTCTGATGTCCACGTCAGACCACAGGGTAAAACTCACTTGAGATCCTGGGATTCAAGCGCCAGGTTAGGGGGCTGAAGCCAAGCTGAAGTCATGAATGAAATTAAAAATTATGTTTTGAGTCCTAGGCTTCAACCTGAGACCTCGTGCATCGTAATTATAATGGTTTCAACCAAGTTTACCACGAACCACACAACAACAACAACAAAGAAACCCATCACGTAATTGTTCCTTTTTTTCCTACTGAAATTGTCTTTAAACGGAGGGATAAAAAATATGATACTACATCAAATGGGGGATGCTGCCATGTTGTAATAGTCAGCACGCTGGACTTGAGAAGTCACTGCTTCGAGTTCCCAGCACTGCAGTTAAAACAAAGAGAACGGTCTGCACAAATGGATAATGTAATTGTTTGACTGCCATGTTTTGGCCATCTCTCAGTCCAGCAGATTTGGGGGTAGCATTTCCACCAACTCTTGCATCCCAAGTGTTGGATCATGGATGGGCGTGTGGAACCACGCAGGACTGACATCATGTGATGCATTGGTGACTGACTTACTTGAATTATCCCTGTTTTGCCAACAGAATCTGTAACTTTATCACAATTTTGTTTCATGGTCAAGATCAAGAGGCCATCACCACCAATGCCATTGATGTCTACACACTTCACCGTTGCTTTCTTTGTTTTGCTACACCCTCCCCCCCCACCCCTTAATTTGTGTAATTGACATTCAACCTCCCACGTCTACGCTACAATATCCTTACTGCGTGGCTTTAGATCGGGGGTAGAGAACTTACGGTGCATGGACCGCACAATTTCATTTTTTTCCCGGATGATTCACGCTTCGAAACGGTCAGCAAAAGATATTCATCAATCACACATCTCAGTCACACTCATCGGGTACAAAGGTATTGGATAAATCCTCGAACCGCAACTCGTCTTATCAATGGCAGCTTGTAGGGTTCGTGAAACCTCCTTTTAAACGCGGCCCTATTTCTTTCTATTCGTGATTTTCCCATAATGCATAATGCTTCCTAATACTGGCACTTTTTTCACAGATAACAGTTGCACGGCAAATTATTCCTGATACCCGTGGTTATCCGTGATGTTTTTATTGTTACTTTTGTATGACCACGATCAAAGTAAATGCACGTGCGGAACTTGCTATGAGCACGAGACAAGACAGACAGACCGCAGACACGATTATGCTCAGAGACACGGAACCGAAAAAAGAGACAAACATACGCAGAGATACAGATACAGACATGGAGAGAGAGAGAGAGAGAAGGACACACGAATATACCCTGAGAGAAATTGAGACATACACTGGGAAAAACGGAGGTAGGCGTTGGCAGGACAAGTCACTAACCACTAACAGCACACGGGTTGAGGAACTTGTGTAACTCATGTGCAAACACTTTGCGCTTAAACGACCCCCGCTGCGCTTTAAAGCGTCCCTTACACACGATTTTATGGCTATCAAGAGTCGCGGCAAAAGGTATCATTACCAGGGGGGTTATCCATGGGTAATGGACGTTAAGTCATTACCCATATCCACGATTTTTTTTGCGGATTAAGAGGAGTCACATGGCAAGTTCACCCTATAATATGTGGGTTATTAGCAACATTCTATCCCACAGAACAAGAGGAAAATCATGGATAATAGGATTCGTGATATTGGTCCCTATATAATTTCAGGTAAAGAGTTATTTGTGATGATTTCGATCTGGCAACACTGTTTCTCATTTTAGCATGCTCGGTCACTTCTGTAACCGGAAGGGCCACTTGCGGTGGCAGAAGTGAGGTGTTGTATTAATGCGTGGCCCGCCAAAGGTAGCCACTGGAGCTATGCACTTGTGAGTGTAACTTGAAAACTAATTTCCTTACAACTGCTTTTTGTGTATAGTTTGCTGTCCTTCCCCCGCACCTCCAATTAGCACGGTTGGCTACTTACAAATAAGTTTAACATACATATGTAGTGACGCACTCGGAGACACTAGGATTAGGAGGCATTCTATTTATTATAAGCCTTCACAGGTTACAAGGGATAACTACAACTCTCAGTCAGGACAGCTGGCAGACTGCCTGACTGACGATGCCGAGAAGGTGAAGACGTTGACGAAGACTCCAGCAGCCCGACGGGATCCCACTCCAAGCAACAGCCCTGAGCCTTCGCTCGGGGTCCACTTTTATCCTCCTCGCGTGGCTTCACTCCGCCCCGGCCACGCCCCCCTTCTAGAACCTACTCGCGGGTTCCCGGGCTCACCTCACGCGCCCCCTCTATCACCTTTCCCCTACATCCCTCTCTCTGGCTTATCACGTGACCTGCTGACAGACAGGGCTGCTGCAACTGCAGACCCCCTTCTCTGCCAGTAACCCGCGCTATGCTGCGTAGTGACCCATTCCATGTCACTACACATACAGTACAAAGGTATTTAAAAAGTCCAATTCGACTCTCGTTAAAGAATATGTTCCCCACCCGTATGACATGTAAATAAAATCTACTTTATTTTATTATAGTACCGACTCAATAGTAGGTATAATTTTCATACCTATATCACAAACTGGTTTTAAAACATGATATTAAATGCAAAAGTATATTTGCTAAAATAGGAATTGTGAACGTAAAAAAACTTATAGTTACAATTTTTTTTATTTTATTTAAATTCTGTATTTTTATCCAGAGCCCACTCTAGAGTATTGTATATCAGCGTGTTTAGATGGACAACAATCTTAAACAAATAATCATTCACAGATCAAAACCAGTCTTTAAGTTGAGCAAGTACATACAGTAAAACCTTGGATTGCGAGTAACTTGGTCTGCGAGTGTTTTGCAAGACGAGCAAAAATTTTAAGTAAATATTAATTTGATAAACGAGCGAGGTCCTGCAATACGAGTAGTACGTATAGACGCTTTATACTGCCGAGCGTCACGTGATCACAACTGATATACGAGTGCTTTGGATTACAAACACGTTTCCGGAACGAATTATGCTCGCAATCCAAGGTTTTACTGTATTTATAATTACCTATGTATTACTTGTTGATTTAAAAAAAAATGTATGTAAATATTTTTGTTAGGTCAAAACCCTGGCCAGGCTGCACTGCTAAATGATGTGGTTCAGGTAGAGTTGTGTTCGACCTTAAATAATCCATTGGTGCTCCAGTTACCACTTGTCCTGGTTGGCCCAGGATTGTCCTTTTTTCGAGGTAGTTGTCCCGAGAAATGTCAGTCTCTCCAGGAAATTAAAAGTTATGGTGTTTGTCAGTTGTGTAATAAGTCACCACCTCCGATTAGCACGGTTGGCTACGGTACGGTGCGAAATAAGTTATGTTTTTGTGCTGCGAGATATCCCTATATCAACGACATGTCCTGGATGTTTGTTTGTACTGTATCACAGAGGTAACAACCCTGTTTGGGGCTCATCTCTTTTCAAGAATCCCAACGCCATTGGTGGAAAGTTCACGTTCCCAGTGTGTTGACTGGGTTCAAACACAGGTAAGGCATCCCAGTGGCACTCTTTTGTATTGACCATTGCAAGGGCGATGGCTGGAGTTGACCACTAACCAGAAGTAGAGTCGAGTTTAAGAGGCGCCACGTTGGCGAGATGTTAACTGCCTCGCCTTGTATACAGGAGGTCGGTGGGTTCTATCCTGACCCTGACGCCTGCTGTATATTTGGAGTTTGCGTGTCTCTCTCCCCGTGACCGCGTGCATTTTTCTCCAGGGCCTCCGGCGTTTCCCTCCACATTTAGAAACACGTGTTTAGAGTATTTGGCTGCTATACATTTCCGCATGATAAGCCACTTCGTTGAGCTATCATTTGTGGCCAGGTCCCTTCTAAAAAAATAGCTATATAGCTCATTGGGTTTTACCTGGTAAAAGGAAACATAGTTGTAGTTTAGTTTTTATAGAGTCCTCAACATTATGATTGCGAGTTGGGCACTGCCATTGCAATGTGTCGTAATATACTGACGTGAAATATACTGCTGACCAAATTTTTGACAATAGTGAGCATGTTAATGGGTGGAACACACTCATGCATCAGAGGATGAACAGGGGTGTAGTTAGGGATATAATTATGGCTAGGGATATTGATTGGCTGTAGAATTATTTTTTCAGAGCAGAAGTAATTAACGTTATCACACCACCAGATTATTTGGTTTTGGGATGGATTTGAATTTAGAGCAAGGATGGCACCTTACCCCTGGGGTATGGAACCTACAGCTTTTAGGCCAGATACAACACGAGCCTTGATTTAATCTGGTCCACTACCACATGAGGCCTTCCTCTTCCAAAATGGCCTGCAAATAATATTTATTCATCACTGCAAGCATTTAGTGTCGCTGATCATGCACCATGAGTGTACGGAGGCATTCTGACTTCGATGCGTGTAAAATTTCGATTTAAAGCTTTCGTGACTGCAAGGATTCATCTTCTTTGGTTCTTTCGGTAGAGTCACGTAGAATGAGAATAAAATAATAAATTGATAAAATAAAATAACACAATAATATTCTCACGACGTTTCGGCCACAACACAAGCGGCCTTCATCAGGTGAAGGGACGAAACTGTCTGGAGGATAGCGCGTGTGTTCATTGTGTGGCCCAATTTAGGTACTGTATTTTTAAATCCTCTTCGATCCTCAGGAAGGGAACGGTTCCCTACCCCTGCCATACCCTTGTGACCAAAGAACACAGAGAACACAACACAGAAAGAAGTTACAGCACTGATGTGACGAAATAAACAAAGCACCGACCTCACAGCCCATAAACTGATCAGTTTCCCACTAATAACACCACGAATAAGCGACTGAGCCAATTACAACACACAAGAAGGGGTTTACAGCTTAACTCATGACCAGACAACTGACCTGTCAGCTATAAAAAAAAAACTGTGAACCAATCATATGGATGATATCAATAGGCTCAATGGCAGCATGACGACGTGATACTAGCGTAGAACCAATCACAGTGAGGTTAGACACTGCGCCAATCACAGCCGTGCAGCAACGCCACGAAACAATCACAGTGCAGCCCAGGTGATGGACCAATTGAAACAGGAGTCAAGTCTGGCCAATCAGCACAATGTCTGCTTTCTATGCACATACATTTAATTGCTGGTTGAACCTTGTCAATACATTGTGAAAAATGTCGTGTTAATAGTGTCACAAACCACGATAAGAGATTGTCTGGGTGTCTCAGGGAAGCCAATGCCCATGTCAGAGGGCTGAGACGTATTATTCTTTCACCTCCTCTCAGCTCAAGAGTGATGATGAGACCTTGCGTAGGGTTTCGGGAATTGGCATCTGTTTTCAGGTGTCAGTAATATGATCTGTGCCCTGTTCTGGCGGTATTGTGTGGAACTTTATTACAGTATACTGCACACTTTTGAGAAATCTAGGCTGACGAAGAAACGTGCCCAGGTTTGGTCCGTGGAAAAGGTGGCAATCCCAGGCTTGAATGCGTTCCCCATGTATGGTCCTTACCAGCTGTGTTTCCCAAATCATACTTGCACCCATTCTTAATTACATCAATCCATCTCATCCTTGGTCTCCCTTTCCTTATTTTGACTTGTACAAGTCTGTTCTAAAACGTGGTAGTTGCGTTCCCAGAAGAACACCGCGTTATGGGAAAAATCGTGTCATAATAAGTAATATACAATGCAGGATAAAGCACAGCCCGCGATAACGCGTGAGATGCGTACGCAGGCCGAGCGAAGACTGAGGCGCGTGGGTAGCTTCTAGAAGCATCCAGCAACATCCCCGCCGTGTGTGACGCTCCGCCGAGGCAGCCGTACAAACCGCTTATTTCAACTCGCGCGACGTAGCTCTGTTAACCCAATCGCGTTATATCAAATTCCCACCGTGAAAACACGCGGCGTGAAAAGGGGCCGTCCATAAATTACGTCACGCAACTAGGGTTGGGGTGGGGGTGTCAGATATTTGTGACGATGTGTGACTAGGGGGGAGGGGGGATGAGAAATGTGACGTCACATCAAAATGCGCAACTCTAAATAAATATAAACAACACGTTCTACTTAATTAAATAGACTTTTTTTAATAAATGTTTTCTCCTACAACATCAGAGTGCAGCGCCACATTAAATACGCACTACAGTAACAATAGTTTAAAGCGATTTGAAGCACGTTTTATTTTCAAAATGAAAATATGGTTTTGGGGGTGGGGCAGAGCTTTGTGACGTCATATTTGAGGAGGGGGTCTGACTTTTTGTGACGCCGTGTGACGAAGGGGGGGGGGTCAAAAATCGTCCAAAATCGCGTGACGTCATTTATGGACGGCCCCCTAGACAGAATGGAGTTCTGCGTATACCGCTTTTCGCTTTTACTGAAGCGTGCCGTGCGTGCGTCTTGTGATCCCGTGGAGTGTGGTTAGCATGAAGTGCGTTCGTAAAGAGCGCAGCGAGGCTCACTTGTTGGACTGGCCTAGCGACGTTGTTTCTCATCATTGCAGCCACCAGGGGCCCCACATTGCCCAGCGCGCTCCGCCTGCAAACTCATTCATCCGCGCGCTTCTGTACGCATGGGCGGTGGGATCAGCTGTAAGGGCAGGTCCACGGGCGCTGCTCCCAACTGCCCCGATGCTGCCCTCCCCGGAACCGACGTTCGGGAGCCGCGGGTCGGGAAGGCAGTGGCCGGCGCTGCGTTGATCTCCCAAGGTTTGGCGCGGCTGCAGGTCTACTCCGACGGAAAAGAGACGGCGCGGGATGAGCGAGCCAGTGGGGACGGTGAGGTACGTGCGTGGGGTGGGTGGTTCTGGGGTGTGCACGAACGACTGAATTTACGAATGAATCATTCGGTTTTCAGCGGGATTCACGTGAGTTTAGTCCAGTCGCTTACTGGGGATGGGGAAGGGGAGTCTCCACTGTCTCGAAAAGTTTTGTTTGTGTGATGCTGAACGCAACTGCCTGCAAAGACTGAATCAAGCTCGATTGCGATTGACATTAGAATCGCTGTCTTTACCTCAGGGTTGGTTAAATGCGAGCATTATTTTAAAAATATATATTTACGAATTGTGTAGAAATTATGCATTGGTTATCATGTTACGACATGAAGGATTCAGTCACAACATTTTCAGTGTCATAGAATGACCATGAGACATGCAGAAGGAGAAATCAAATAAGAACTTCAGAAATCCCTTCACGTTTTGAATCTGCAAAGCAGCAGGGGGTTGGGGGGGGCGAAATAATTATGTAGCTGCCGCTAGCGGCTTTAATGATTAACATGAAACCGACTGAAACATGATCATAGGTTTTTTACCCTTTTTTCTGGCAACAAAACAGCTGTGTTAAGATATTAAAACACCAAACTGGAACCTTTCACGAGGAATCACGTCTGCATTGACCACAATGCTTGTGGGTCAGAATGCAAACAAAAAAACGTACTCTGATAATATATGCATTTCTAGATTTGAAGCTTTCGTGACTGCAAGGATCCATACTCTTTGGTTCTATTCGGTAAAGTCACGTAGGTAAAAAATAAAACAACAAAAATCACGACGTTTCGGCCCAAACAACGGTACAGTATATTTTTCAAGTAATGGAACCCCAAACTTTCGCAGCTCTTAAAATTCCTTTTTCACACCATCAATAGGTAAACTCCCCCTCCCCCCCTCGCCAACCGGCATGTTCACCCGCATGTACACCACCTCTACACCGTTCATCATGCTAAGTCGGCCAATCAAATGCTATTTTTAATACTAATTCCTTTGTCAAGGCACCTTGTTTCCTCGCACACAGCTTAAAGGTCGCGGTCTGAGCGTGGCTGTGTTTCACTCTAGCGCTGTCCTCGAGACAGTCTGGTCCCTTCACCTGATGAAGGCCGCTTGTGTTGTGGCCGAAACGTCGTGATTTTTGTAGTTTTATTTTTTACCTACGTGAATATATGCATTGTATTTGAAACTGATTGGTCCACACCAGAGACAGCTTTCTTTTGAACCTCGTCTCAAACGGTGTTAGACCAGAGGACGCCAAAAGGCGTACACAGCACAAAGACAATGCCACTATCAGAGTAATGAGAGCTCGGGGTGAGCATCTACATCATGGGGCCTCCTTTGCCAGTACCAAAATATGATAATAGGTTTTTTCCCCTTTTTTCTGGCAACAAAACAGCTGTGTTGAGATGTTAAAACACCAAACTGGAACCTTTCACAAGGAATCATGTCACTGCATTAACCACAATACTTGTGGTCAGAATGCAAACAAAAAGACATACTCTGATCATATATGCATTAAATCTTGACTTAAAGCTTTCGTGACTGCAGGAATTCATATTTTTTGGGTCTTTCGGTAAAGTCACGTAGATAGATTCAAAGAAAATAACAAAAGACCCAAAATAATAATAATAATATATGCATTGTATTTCCACACCAGAGACAGCTTTCTTTTGAGCCTAGTCTCAAAACGGTGTTAGACCAGAGGACGCCAATTCATTCACCGCATCCTAAATGCATCCATTCGATGCATTACGAAGGACGAATGCATTTCCATCTGAAAACTTTTTTTTTTCATTTGAGCTGAGCTATCTCGCTCTTTATCAGAAGCGACCTGTCCACAAATGATATCCGGAAAAAAAATCCACACGACAACGGGAAGAACTTGCAAACTCAAATTACAGTATATACAGGCGCCAGGGTCAGGATCGAACCCACGTCCTCCTGTATACTAGGCGAGGTAGTTAACATCTCGCCACCGTGGTTCCCCCTGCGCCCCAATAGGATAGGATCGTTTTGGAAGGACATGAGCCTGTATTCGTGTCTTTGTTTTTTTTTTCAAACAAATTATATTTGAATATGAATATATACTGTATACTGGTCAACAACACTGCTTAAAAATAAAATAAAAAATATTTTACAATCAGCGACTTTTAGGACAATAACCCCTCGTCATAGCACATGTATGTTATGAAGAAGGGCCTTTGTGCCCTAAAGAAGGGCCATTTCCCGCAACGTCGCCGGTATATTTGTCGAGTTATACTTTTGTTATTTTGGGGCAGTGTTGTTGAGGAGTGTGATGATGCGTTTAATTGTGCTTGTGCACTACTGCTGCAACACAGCATTATCAAATAATTTGTTCTGATTTGAATAAGGGACACTTTATATTCTTAGCTCTTTCGGTAAAGTCACGTTGAAGGAAAACAATAAAATAATAAAATATATAAAACAATAAAAATTCTCACGACGTTTCGACCATAACACAAACGGCCGTCATCAGGTGTGAAAAAAACAACGGCAAGATACATTTTAATGAAGTGTCGGGTTTATTTATTTATTTTACCAGTGTTTTATTTATTTATAAAAACCGTTAGCACCACGGGCAGCAATTTGGCAGTTTATTTAAAAGGACGAGTCCATCTATGTTCTGAAAAGAGGAGGGGGGAGACGGAAAATTAATGTATGCTGTCTGAAAGCCACCGTAAGAGTGAACAATCAATTAAGACCTGAAATGGTTTATCAAATCCTTCCAATGATTGCTAAGCCAGAATCCATCTTCTCGGTTGAAATTGTCTCTGTGCTTGTATATGTGGATAGCCTCATGAACGAATCTCTCATGGTAGCCAGATGGCTTACAACAAACCTCTGTCTTGGAAAAGTCAATGTCATGTGAGCCTACTGAATTATAACAATGATCTGCCACGGCCGAGGTGTTGGTCCTACCGTGTTTAAGGTCTGCTTTGTGTTCACGAATGCGGTCCGAGACATGGCGTTTGGTTTCTCCAATGTAACTACTACCACAGAGGCAACTTAGTTTGTTATGGTCGAAACGTCGTGAGAATTTTTATTGTTATATATATTTTATTATTTTATTGTTTCCCTTCAACGTGACTTTACCGAAAGAGCTAAGAATATGAATAACTGCAGTCACAAAAGCTTTAAATCAAAAGGAACACTTTCTTTCAATAAACAAAAAAATTAAAACTTGGTAGCCGAATTGAAGAGGCATTGTCAATGTCATCAGCGTCATCATCATCTCAGACATTAGCTTAATCGCTCATGCACCTAATCATCACAGGCGTGTCATTAAACTGGTTTAACGAGTTGGATATGCATAGCGGCTCTTCAAATATTTCGTATTTTTTCTTACCGAATAAAAAAAAATGGATCTTCAAATATTTACGATCCATTTTTTTCGAATTCGGTAAAAAAATACGAAATATTTGAAGAGCCGCTATGCATGTGAATACGAGGCGGTGGTCCTTAATAAGTAACGTCACGAAGCGGTACTTAAAGAGCGCTTCCGAAGCGGCAGGTTGCCGATCCCCTGTGTTAGGGCGAGCATTTGTATGAATGTACGTTGAACTTCTTAAGCACCGTACGTAGCCAACCGTGCTAATCGGAGGTGCGGGGGACGGAGAACAAACTAAACACAACCCGGTTGATTAGCAGGTTCGTTATCGTTATGGCTAATACTAATAGCTTCTCGGTTAGTTAACTATGGTTAGCGGGAGTAGGAAGACCAGTCCTAATGGCAAGCTCGCTAGTTTAATTAAGGTCAGCGGTAAGTTACTAGTGGCTGTTTTGCTAGCTGGTTATGGCGAGTGTGTAACGCTCACAAACTGCAATTCCTTCATCCTTATTTTCAGTGTTGACCTCTCGTAATTTGTGTTGTTTACAGCATATTTTCCATTTGGAGATCTGATGACTAAATCCCAATAAAAAATGCCGGGGATGCCAATATTCCAATCCATAATAAGCAGCCTTTAGGTGCTTGCTGCAAGGCAAAGATCTGGCTCATGCTGGAATGTGAAATAAATAACCAAAGCAATCTAATAGCTAAGCCAAATGTCACCAGCTGAAATGTTAAACTCTGTTAATCATTAGTAAAAACTTGAGCAAATCCATTTAACATCCAAAGCGTGGTCTCTTTGCAAGACTAATAACACACACAACACACATGCCCTGTTTGGTCTTTTATAGTTTTAGGTAAAACGCCAGCATGGCCACCTTTGTCTCCACTGTTGTTGACATCTTCGGCTAATATTCTTGGTACTTTCGGTAAAGTCACGTAGTAGGGAAACAAAATTAAAAAATAAAATATAAAACAATAAAATTCTCAAGAATATGAATCCCTGCAGTCACGAAAGCTTTAAATCAAAAATCTTCGGCTAAGTCGACTTTGGGAAGGTCCAGGCCAGGTGCATATACCACGGCCCAAAATCTAAGGCAGGACCTTGGAATAGTAGCGTCATGCGTGAAATATACCTAAATCCTCACTAAGGAGTGCATGCAATGACTTGCTTGATACGGTATATAATTTTGCTGCTTTTACATTCCCATGTCACTGCCGTGACCAGGGTGCCTGCTAAAGTCAGCATCGCCAGGGACATCTGTCGGCGGGGCTGACTGGAAGTTTTCACGTCCAACAGATTTCTGTGCATGCTGGAACACGGGAATGCATAGGATTGCCACCCAGTGTGTGTTCATGGAAACTGTTCCTGTGCCCCATTAACCTATGTCTACATTCAAACACCTTAAACTTTACATGTCAACTCTTCCACGTGTTATTTGGTTGTACTGCCTGTCGTTCAGCAGTATTTCCGATATCTCACTTCACATGCCGGGAGCTCATTTAGGAACTGAAGCTCGCAGCACGTGGAGAGAAACGTCAGGCATCACGTCGAATATTACGCGTGATACAACCCAAAAACACAACGTAGAGCCAGCCATACAACACAATGTCGAAATATTATTTGGTTCTTTCGGTAAAGTCACGTAGATAGATAGAAGAAGAAAAATAATAATAAAAACTAAAGTAAAATAATAAGAATAAAAACCACGACGTTTCGATCGCAACACAAGCGGTCGTCGGCAGGAAAAAGGGGGGTTAGCCTCTAAAGGCAAACTGTTTATAAAGGTTTAGAGATGGGCGGGGCAGCTTATGTTAATGTGGGAGAAAACAACGAAGCCGGCAGTGGGTCTCCACCAAAATGGCCTCCAGTCAATCATTGCACCTCGCTCCACACACCCACACTGCTGACGGTGGAGACTGACAAGAAAACACAATCCCGAAAACCTAAGCGGTACATGTACACGTCGTTTTCAAGGCATTTTTAAAATGCGTTCTCCGTGCCACTTACAAATACTGAGTATCCTCTCTTTGTTTCGAAGGGACATTACAAAAAAAAAACCTTTAACCTGCTGTATAATTTTCTCATATTAATGTCAAGGTCTAGAGGACCATCACAACCATTGTTGTTGCTGTTACCACACCTCGCTATTGTTTCTTGCTGATAGATTCTCAAATCTGTTGCAATGTTCACATTTGACCTCCAGAGTCCACTCCTACGGCCTAATCACCAGCATCTATCTTGAAATCTTCCCGTTTGTGTGCCACTCCAATGCCTATTAAAATCAAATCAAACTTTACTTTATATAGCACAATTCGTGCATAAAATGCAATACAAAGTGCTCTACAAGACAAATTACAAGCGACTCACACAATTTAAACAACAATAAGATGAATAAGTTAATATATATCAAATGAACTAAAATGATAATGAAAAGCATAATAAGCACACAATCAAGACATCATAGTTAAAAGACAATCTAAAAAGGTATGTTTTAAGATGCCGTTTAAAAACATATCCTAATTCTATGACAGTAACCTAGCTGCCTTCATCCTACACTCATCTAAAACAACTTGGTATTCATCTGATTGTGATCTCCCAGTGATCCACTTTCGTTCGGGTGAGAGTTTTGTAAGGACCAGGGTTAGGATAATATATATTGTTCATCTGATGCCCGTAGCTCACTCACAAGACGAATCCACTTTGTTGTGTGCATGTGCAGGCCTTAGCAAAGACATTTGTGGATGAGGGCCTTCGCACACTGCAGGTGGTGTAGATAAACACATTCCTGCGGAGGGAGCTGGTAGGAACGTTGGGTTGCTCGGTCAATGGCAAGGGTCAACGGCGGCACCACCACGTGGTGTATTCCGCAAATATGCCCGACTGTGAGGGCGGGCACAAGCCGGCGTGAGTAGGTTAAACGTTGAGTTTTATAAGGGCACCACGGGGTGACCAGCCCCTCCCCACCCAGCCCCACCCTCCCCACCCAGGCCCCTCCCTCCCCACCCATCCCCTCCCCACCTTCCCCTCTCCACCCAGCCCCACCCCTCCCATTTTTGGATGCACGACGGACGGACACAATAATCCCCTGTGGGCTGGTGTAGCCAGGAGGTTCCTACCTGTATTGTCAGACCCTACTGCACCATGCTGCCACATTGTTATAAGGTAGCATGAATCATTTCCATAGGTAATGTATTTGTGTACATATTAAAATGGTCACGGATCCCATGCACAACAATAACATCCACTAAATGTTTTCAAATTTTCTTGCTGTGGTTTTCACACCTGATGATGATCGCGTGTGTTGCAGTCGAAACGTCGTGAGAATTTTATTGTTTTCTATTTTTACTATTTTATTGTTTCCCTTCTACGTGACTTTACCGAAAGAACCAAAAATATGAATCCCTGCAGTCACGAAAGCTTTAAATCAAAACATCCACTAAAGTTTATCCGTCCAAAATTTTTCTTTTTTTAATATTTTCAGTCACGAGTGGCCACGTGCTGTGCAGATGATGCCACTGAGCCACCCGGCGACAAGCAGCAGGAGCAGCGATCAAGTGGCCTGCACCCCAACCACATAACCTACGACTCTGAAGAGGAAGAGATCATGGAACGCATTGAGAATGAATTCAGCTGAGGTGGCCCTAGTGGCTTGGGAGCAAATGTGTGAAGTATTGATTGAAATTAGTTTTTTTTTATTTGAGCAGCCAGATTTAGCCATTGTTGGTTTCAGTCCAGTCACCAAAGAGAGCAAATAGAACACATTCGTTACGGTTTTTCACTTTCTGAATTATTGACGAAGACTCAAAGAAAATTGTCCGGAACTATTATACTGGTAGGAACCTCCTGGTTACCCCAGCCCACACGGGATTATTGTGTCCGTCCGTCCGTCGTGCTTCCAAAAATGGGAGGGGTGGGGCTGGGTGGAGAGGGGAGGGTGGGGAGGGGCTGGGTGGGGAAGGGAGGGAGGGGTGGGGCTGGGTGGGGAGGGTGGGGCTGGGTGGGGAGGGTGGGGCTCGGTGGGGGGTGGGAGGGGTGGGGCTGGGTGGGGAGGGGCTGGTCACTCCGTGGTGCCCTCATAAAACTCAACGTTTCACATACTCACGCCGGCTTGTGCCCGCCCTCACAGTCGGGCATATTTGCGGAATACACCACGTGGTGCCGCCGTTGATCCTGGCCATTGACCGAGCAACCCAACGTTCCTACCAGCTCCCTCCGCAGGAGAATGTGTTTTTGATTCAGAGACATTGATCAAAATGTAAGCAGGCTAAAGAACACTTTTATTGATGACATGTAGGCAGGCATCATGACGTATGTTGAACTTCTTTCGCACCGTACGTGAACAACCCTGGTAATCGGAGGTGCTGGGGAATGACAATAAACTGTACATACAAAGTAGTTCTCAAGAAATTAGTTTTCAATCTAGTACTAAAAGTGGACAACTCCAGTGGCGTTCTAATATCGGAGGGAATTGCGTTCCAAATGGCCGCCGAAGCACATTTAAAAGCGTGCGAAGCAGTGATCGTCTTTGTTCGATGGCCACTCTAAGGATGACCGATGGTTTATGTTCCTTGATGATATCAGCAAGGTATTGTGGGTTCATTTGTGGCAAACACTTCCTATAGTTTGATTAGATTTTACCCATATTGTAAGTAATTATTATTTACTTTTATCGCAGTTCTTAATTTTACATTGCGAGTGTAGTTGCCATTATTGTTATTATACACTTTTACTGAAGTTCAATGATATTTAATCGATAATTGGGAGTGTAGTGAGAGTAGCAGAGGAGAGATGCATGTTATATAATCCAAGTAGCTTTACTACCCGGCTTCGCCTGGGACTTGGATTCAGCACGCCTGGCCGCCTTTGTCTCCCCAGTGGCGATGTTCACACACCACGCCAGTTACTCGTTTGAGGCTGAGTCGACCTAGGGGAGACCCAGGACCGGTTCAAATAATCGTCACCGGTGGTGGCCGTGAGCGGGAATCGAACTCGGGTCGCCGGGTTCGTAGCGCAGCGCGCTAACCACTACACTACAATGCGTTACGCTTCCACATGCGAGGGTCACGTGACAGATTCGACGTCACAGCTCACTTGCCGTGCAAAAAATATATACAGTATTGAGCTCCCCCCCCCCCCCCAAAAAAAAAGTGTATATTTATAATGTTTGCATGGTGTACAGTCTGGAAAGTACCCACATGGCAAATTTCAAGTTTGTTGCATGCCGGGAAGTACGCTAAACATTTTGAGCAGGCGCACATATTCACAACTTTGCCTTTTATATATATGGAGATGAGAGGGTGTGTCGGCTCGAATGTGTGCTATGAGAGTACGTAGTGGGAGAAATATATAAATTGCCATGTGATGGTGTTTGTGTGTAGTCTGTCTTTATTTCACGGTATGTTTGTTATTTTATGTAAACAACAAACCTTTTAGGTTCAGTCTATCACCAACCTCGTTTACTACAAAATGCATGGAGAAGCAAGAAGATTAATGAAGCTATTTGCCTAGAGCCAGAAGATACTAAATGCAACATTAAAAGCTTTAAGAATACGGTGCAGAAATCCTCAACCAACTGACCCTGATAACTGGGAGCATTATTTGGAACTTAAAGATGCGTACTCAAACATGGACAAAATGAAGGGTGCCCGTTGTCTACATTATTATCTTGGGTAATTTCCCCAATTTTACCCCTTCAGCGTATACATTCAGAGCAGTGCAGCCCTTCGTATTGGAGAACGACCCAAGGAAGCAACGATCAACGACCTCTGAGATCCCTTTAAAGTGACCTCTGGTCCACACACAGAGTGAGGTTCATCATATGATAGTAAACTTAAATGTTTTTTCATTCAAATCGCTGGAATTTATACAAATTCAGTGCAGAACTGCGTGAATGGTGACCGGGTTGAGGCCATCAACTGACTTAAAAGGAACCAGTTATACCACAGACAGCTGCCTGGATTTGAACACCAGGACAGCTCAGCACCCTGGCTTCTAAACGCCACTTTTTTTCACCTCTAGAACGGATGCCCACATTATGGCGAACCCCTATCTGGAATTGGTTAAAATGGTGGTGCTCAGGAACATCAATCGTGCAACCACGTGATTGATTTTGGGTGTCTCTCACTCATCAGGTGCTCACTTTTCGAGTGGCCAGGTGGCTCGGGGGGGGGGGGGGGCCGAGTTGGAATTCAGGCCGTAAACTCATGGTTGAACTATGTGCACAAATCTAAGTTAGTCTCTGGCTTCATACCAGTCACCATTGATTACAAACATAAAATTACGTTTTTTTTTACTTTCCAAAGTGTTGGCTTAATTATGTAGTGGGTTCGAATTAGGTGCACACACACACAAACAGCTTGGAGGCAACACTATTTATTAGAACGGTAAGTAATATAACACTGTACATAAGGTGGTGACCACCTTTCTCAACTCACTAGCACTCTGTAACACTATACAGCTTGACACAGGCAGGCAACGGGCTGCCTGGTCCCAGACGACGACCCGGGACCTGAGGATCGATGATGTCGTCTTTACTTCGGGGTTGAACAGCCACGCTCTGCATTCACACCACGCTTATCTCCGCTCCGGCGTGGCCGGCTCAGCCCAGGCCACGCCTCCCTTCCCCCACCTCTGGGAAGGTCCGGGTCCTCCACCACGTGACCCCCCCCCCCGGCACTCCTTTGGGGCCCCCAGCCCTCGTACGGGCCGACACAGTAGTGACGTCCTATGTCACTACAATTCCATGGCTGGAAAGTTATCAAACATTATGGCGTTAAATATCATGGATGTATCTTTGTAAAATGACGTGGGAATGTGCACCCCCCCTAAAAGTGACATCACTTCTTGAAAGTTTAAGTACATTAATCCAGCGCATATCCACAATTCAATAACCATTTTTTGAAAAGGCAGCATTCAGATTGTTGGAGAGTCCAGAAAATCGATAAGAAATATTCATAGGATACATGGGGTCTAACGTCATGTCTGCATTTTGCTTCCGAGTATACCTGCGGGAGAGATGAATCATTTATCATCATGAGTGTATAAATGCGTACCAGTAACACAAACTTTGGAAAGGGTTTGTGGATTATGAAGAGTTATATAACTACCAACACTTGCTGAACTGTGAGGAGGTAACAAGACAGTATAGCAACTGGATTCCGCTCCCACCCCTGTGGACATTTGAGTGTTATTTTACAGTTGTATGGGGTTTTCTTAAGTGGTCTGCTTTCCTTCAACATGAAAATAAAACTCGTAACAATGTATCAGACATCTCAATGTAGAATCCTCATAAAAAAATATTAACGAGACTTAGTAAAACTCATTTGGTTCAACAATGATGACAATTCCATATTTTCTTGGGGGGGGGGGGGGAGAGCACACGCTGACATTCTTCAACGATGTTAACTTGCTGAATAACATTGGTGTTACGCATAGATTTGATCACGAAACCATTTGAGTTGTGCTATTAAGAGTTAATGAATTTGATTTTTAAAATGCGTTCTTCTGGAACTCAGTAGATGCTCAAAGTATGTCGGGGAATGACCCTGAATAGAAAACGCCCTGGATGTAATTCTGAGGTCAGTTCAATAGGTTTCTCCGCTGTTTCAGAACAAATAAATTGAAAATGTATATTTGTAGATTTTTGGTAAACCAATGGTGATCACACTTACATCAAATTCACTACACTGGAGGACTTGGTTATATTACGGTTGCAGCCTTGTCTTGGAAACAGAACCTAGTACTGGAGGGGATTATTGTGTCCGTCCGTCGTGCATCCAAAAATGGGAGGGGTGGGGCTGGGTGGAGAGGGTGGGGCTGGTGGGGAGGGGCTAGTCACCCCGTGGTGCCCTTATAAAACTCACGTTTAACCTACTCACGCCGGCTTTTGCCCGCCCTCACAGTCGGGCATATTTGCGGAATACACCACGTGCCGCCGTTGACCCTGGCCATTGACCGAGCAACCCAACGTTCCTACCAGCGCCCTCCGCAGGAATGTGTTTGATTTGCACTGCCACTGAGCCACAAGAGAGACACTCAGACCCACTGCTTGAACCCAGGATTTCAATGACAAATGCTGTGCACTCTAACATGCTCACATGGTGAATCCCTGACAGAGGCACAGACCCACCCACGCTTCATATTGTTTGGGCAGTGGCTAAGCATGCATCATTCACTTCCTCATGGTAATGCATTGGAATGTTTTGAAACGAGAACGCCAGGTGTGCCAGCTCATTGATTGTGAAAATATCATGGGTTTAAAAATTGCTTAAAAGAAGACTAAACCTTAAAATTAGTGTTTCTAAATTAGATTCATTTTTTTACATTCACACGAGAAGTTTGAATATGCTGAAAAGAAAAAAAATCCTGAAAATTCCTCTGTTCAATCGCAGTTCCTGGATACAGGATAGACCGCCATCATTGCGGATTTGAAACTCCCCTCTGTGAGCTGCGCTCAATGGCCTAACATGGAGCAGCTCTCACCGTGCACTGCACAGTGTGGAAGTGGCCACGGCCACAGGAAAGCTGTCTCGGATGTGGACCAATCAATTTCAAGGACAGTGCCAATACATTATCAGAGTTATGTTTTTTGTTTGCATTCCGACCGCAGGTATTGTGGTCAATGCAAACATGACTCCTTGTAAAAAAAAAGGTGTCAGTTTTGTTGCCAGATAAAAGGGTAAAAAAACAATAATCATAGGAAGAGGTGCCGAACAGATTTGACCTCAGGTCTTCGCTCATTTACCAGCTTCACATTCCCTATTGTCGTACTAAAACTGGAGGAAGGGCCTTTGCTATTGATGCCCCTAGGGTCTGGAATGCTATTGCCAATAAACTGCAACTTGAATCACTACCTATGAGATCTTCACTCAAAACTGCTCTAGAGGAGTTGTACAACCCTAGCTGCCACTGCTATTCAGTGGCCTAAAATATGGCTCTAGATTTTGGTGTTATAATTAATTTATGTAGTTTATTGTAAAATAATTCGGTCACAGTCCCAATGATCACTGTTACATTGGATTTATGGCTTTTATTTTGGTGATTTCGAAAAGTTTTTTTGTTTTGGCCATGTTTTTGTTTATTGTAGTACGGAGTTGACTGATGGCCTTAATCTGAGTTGTCTTGTGGTTGTTGTTGTTGTTATTTTGACTTGCATCCCACTGGGATTTTTGCACACAGCGTTGGTGTACGGTGCTATTTCAGGAATATTTTGATATTTTTTTCCTGTATTTTCTGTTTGCACAGTCACATAATCACTTTAAGATGTTTTCTTGTTCATGTTTTTTGTTTGTTGCGGTTGCACCCGATTCAAGACCCGAATGGCTCACAGGGCTATACCAAATAAATGAACTATGAACTATGAAGCGTAAGATGAGGATACAGCGTTCATACCTGGAGAAACCTCGACGATGAAGGAGACACCTGGAGAAGGGAGATGAACGGACAAGGGAAAAAAAATCTGACAAGAGGGAATAAAAATGAAAGAGTTAAATATGTTTTGATTCTCACAAAATAGGTCACCCACCTTTTCACCACCCAAATTGCCGAGGGCTGATTTCACCACCAGGGGGCGATCTTAATGAAAGATATCTCCATAAACGCCTCTTCCAGGCAGTTGACGTTACACCTCCACACTCCCAGGTGTGGGTCAACCAACAACATCCTCCCATTTACAATACAGGGTTGTTGTTGTTGTTGTTTTTTTGTTAGACCGCGTAAATATCCATGTCTCTGTGCTCCTTCACGAGGAGTCAGTGGCACCAAACCGATTTCCCGACTCACACCCTTGTTTTCGAGCCCTCCGGAAAGTTCACGTCAGTACCTATGTATGTTGAACTTCGTTTGCACCGTACGTAGCCAACCGTGCTTAATTAATCGGAGGCGCGGCAGGTGGGGGGGGGGAACAAGAAATTAAACCAAAAGCTCCAACTCGACAGCACCTGCCGCCACTCTCTCAGCGTACTTTACCAACAATTTGCCGTGATATGAACCTTACAATTGAAACTGACCATGGGCAGAACCACACAGTATGATCATAAGTGGTGGTGGTGGGGCGGGGGGGTGGTGTAACGTGGTTTCCCAACACCATGGGTCGGCAAACCTGCGGCTCTTTGGCAGCCACCTTAAATCTTAAAAATAATTTAACATGAAGATAATTGATGGAATATGGCAGTGAATTGGGTCACTGTGGAATATCTTGGTGACACACTAAATAGACGCAGTTGATCCCATCACCCATTTTGTTTATGTAAGTCGGAATGTTTGTCATCTGCTGTATACCTGCTGTTTGTGGGAAAAGTAGCTTGGCGTGTGATGCGGCTCTCGAACTATTTGGGTAAAAAAAAAAAATGAAATGTTGCATTACACCAATGGGGAAAACGTGCAAGGGACGCTAACGCTCACACACAAAACCCCCCAACCCCCCCGTATAACCTTAACACACTTTTTGGTCAAGGGCTGTTAGCGAGCACCCATGAAGGCCGGCATGAAGACCTATGAAGACCGGACAATGTACAGCATGTGTGTTTAACTTCTTTCGCACCGTGCTTAGATAACCGCGCTAATCCGAGGTGCGGGAGAATAACAACAACAACAACGTAAATACAAAAAGCAGTTCTAAAGAAATTAGTTTTCAACCTAGGTGATTTAGCGGTGCATAGCACCAGTGGCTTCCTGGTATCGGAAGGAAGAGCGTTCCAGACGGCCGCAGAAGCGCACCTCAAAAAAGTGCGCGACGCAGTGACCGTCTTCCGGTTCCAATGGCTCCACAAAAGCCGCTGGCTGCGAGGCCGACTCGGAGTTCGCGCGATTGGTTCCTGCTCCTTGGCGAGAGGTCACAGAGGCGTGCACACGCGAGCGACTGCGACGACTTCTTGTGTTGAAGGTTGCGGACCTGCGACCGTGACAGCCCCGAGAGGTACAGCTATGAGTAGAGGGGGTGGTGGTGGGTGCGAGGAGCAATACCCAAAGCTCGCCCCAGGCTGCCGCTTGCAAAACTGGCTGGGGACGTATTTATGTTTGTATGTTGAACTTCTTTCGCACCGTACGCAGCCAACCGTGCCAATCGGAGGCACGGGTGACACGTGCACACAACGCAGCCTGCGACTGTCTGAAATCTCGGGGGATAACGGAATACACACAAATACCGCTTGCAGCTGTTTTCGAACACGAGCACACACTACGGTATGTTCAACATGCCGTGGGCGTGTAAAAAAAGGGCCTGGACAATCCCACAAAGTGAGGCAGGAGCATCGGAGGACTGGTGGTATGGTGTATGTCTTGTGTGTGTGTGTGTCCTGCCACGTATGTATCTGCACTTTGCTCACGAATCCTTGAAAGATCTGGACACATTCCCATCAGTGAGCTCCTCCGGCAGGTACGGCTGCGTTGGATGGGTCATGTAGCCCGCATTCCCAGTTACCACATGCCAAAGCAGCTTCTGTTTGGCCGGATAGAGGGGGCTAAACGGACACGACATAGGCTGGAGATAGACTGATGCGGTACAGGATGCGGAGCTGAGTGGACTTGCCTAAGACTGGTACTAGCGGTGTCAAGATTGGCCTCTATGGAGGACGCTCGTGAAGGACGCTACGGGTCAATTGCAGGTAGTCACCCTCCAGCAACAACGGAGGGTGGAGGAGCATCGCTAACAACAACAAGCGGAGCGCCGGGCGGATAAAATCCACCAAGTTGGCACAGTAGGGGGCATAGCTGGAGCATCAGCCAGTCATCTCAATCAGTCAACCCATGGCACCTAGGTCTGTCCCGTGACCTCCTGTCAACGTGCCCTCGAGACTTCACGTGGCCTCAAAGTGTACCTGGCCTGGCACAGGCGCTGTGTGGTGACATCACCGCTACTTCGTGGCGGCTGTTGTTGTGTACTTTGCACGGGTAACACTGGACGTGGTGTTTCCCCCCGAGTGTAAGAAGCCAATAGTCAAACCCAAAAATATATACAGTACTCTACGCTGCCCGCGGAATGTTGCACCGCACCGCCGCCAATCACTCTAAACGCACAGCAGACCCTTTCTTCGAATGGAGGCCAAAAACAACATGCTCTTAATGGGAATGTAGATTTGAAGTTATTTTGAATGGCTGATGTGCAAGTAATTGCGATTTGCCTGTACAGTAAGTTCATGGCCAGTTTAAACCTTTTTACAACGGGATTTCACGATTCACTGCGAGATGTCAAGCCTCCGCACTTAATTTAGGAAAAAGTTCCAGTTCTGCGAAATGTATCAGTTTAAAGAGCGTTTGATGAACATCTCTCCCTACAGCAGAATGGGTGGGGATGGCATTGCTCCCTACCGTGTGGATCTGAATACACCTGAAGGGAGTTCAGAGGTAGCTCTGTGATATCCGCTTCCATGGTGTCATCCAGGAACATAACAGAATGAACTGCTCTGCGAGAATTCTGAAGGGGTGTCTCGTGACATGACGTTACTAGTTCTACAAAAAGGCTCATTGCCCTCTTCACCTTTCTTTGTTAGTTAAGAATTTTCAATATCCAACACCCCATCTTTATTTAAACGTAACTATTAATCTGATAACTTCCTTTAATAACTGTTATTGCAATAGCTTAATTTTAATTCAACAGCTTAATTTCAATAGCTGGACTTCCACATATCACCGATTCCTTGGTAGGGGAGACAGGGTCTGCTCTTGCATGTTTTACAGCCATCACAGCACATTATATATCTGGACCTTGTTATACAACCCGATACAAGCCTGCTTATCATTGCTCAAGTCCCTTGCCCTTGACGAGTATGGGGGATAAATATCCATATTCCCCACCCCTTTTTCAAACCACTGTTGAATAAGTGCATTGCCATGCCATGCTCGGCATGATGGGGATTGATTGACCATTTTGGTCTGTGCGGGTTCGGGACCAGTTCAGATATCACTCGTCACTGATGTTCGCCATGAACGGGAATTAAACGTAGGTCACTGGGTTTACAGTTTGGTGCATTGATAATTGCACCACCACTCCGTACCAATGCCGATATTATGAATTCCAAATTTAGCAAACACCGTCAATTTTAAGAAATCTGCGAATGGATACTGTTTCCATTAATTAACGGAGGTTGCTGGGTGGCTCAGTGAGCAAATACCACGTCAGAATACTCAGCTGGCACCCAATAGATCCTGGGTTCAAATCATCAAGTCTCATTACGATTTTTCAGGAGAGTCCTGCCAGGTTTTTACAACAGGGGTAATAAGTGTTATGTATATTCCATATTCGTATTTTTTTCTAAATTCGGACCGTGACTAATGCAGAATGGGGTTTACCCGTGCCAAAAATAAACCAACGGTTCACACTAACATCTTGGGATGCTTTACGTCCACCGTGATCACCCAGGCGGGCACTGGTTTCAAATCGTGAACATCTGCAACAAGTGGCAGATGCGCTACCGCTAAGCCATGTAACCAACCCATGATTGAACCACATTCTCGATTGTTGCGAGCTGACAGTACCATCCATGCCACCAATTACTGCACCACAACCTCCCATTTTTTGTATTTGGTGTATCACTTAATTTGGCATATTCAAACTGTGACGATAAAACAATGTGGCGAGATTACTGTGCGACAAGCACTACTCAAGTTGAACTACCCAGTGTGGTTAAAAGAACATCGAAGGGACATAAATATTTCAAATGTCCTTGTGGTGGTCGATCTCTGACACAAAGCGATGCAGGTTCCTTGCCAAAGTTCTGAATTGAAAATGCATTTAAGGCACGAGGTCACTCCATTTGCAAAGCTTTGTGAGGAGGAAAAAAAGCTTTGTGCATTAAACAAAAACCCAAATAAGCCATGGAAGAGGATGACTAGTGCTTCACAAATTCACCCATTCCAGATATTTATTTATTTATTTAAAGCTTTCATGACTGCAGGGATTCGTATTCTTGGTTCTTTCGGTAAAGTCACGTAGAAGGGAAACAATAAAATAATAAAAATATAAAACAATAAAACTCTCACGACGTTTTGACTGCAACACAAGCAATCATCAGGTGTGAAAACCACAGCAAGAACATTTGAAAAAAGTGGCGGTTTTTTTAACGTTAGCACCACGGAGAGCGATTTGGCAGTTATTCTTGCTGTGGTGTTTCACACCTCATGATGATTGCTTGTGTTGCAGTCGAAACGTCGTGAGAATTTTATTGTTTTATATTTTTATTATTTTATTGTTTCCCTTCTACGTGGTGACTTTACCGAAAGAACCAAGAATATCATTCCATAAAAAGCCTCTATGCAAGTACCTGCTTGCATGCATATGTAAGCGTGTAAGTGTACACATTTCATCACAAGCAATGAAGCAGTTTGAAATCAGTTGCTGAACTACTTCCCATTTTGCGAGCACCACTCCCTCCATTGTCGCACGAAATACAAAACAACTGCATGAAGACAACTGACTACGAAGCTGCACATTAAAATTTCACATTGCAACATAAAACTTCAAATGAACCAGATGGCCATTGCAATTGTGTTTAGGATGATCATTAAGACTATTAGAGTATGAATATAAAGACAAAGATCCCCCTTATAGCCTCAAAGGAATGTTGGGGCAAGTGCTGTTAGCGAGCACCTATGAAGGCCGGCACGACACACGAGGGGTGGGTGGGTGGCCGGCACCACGCCCGGCCGCCTTTGTCTCCCCAGTGACTACGTTTACACACTCAAATTAGTACATTGTGTGAGCCCACCTAGGGGAGGCCCAGAACAAATTCAAATATTCGTCACTGTTGTTGGCCGTGAGCAGCGCGCTAACCATTGCACCACCGTTCCCCTCATGCATACACGTGCATGTACGTACACAGACACCACGCGCATAAACTGGATCTATGATAAATGCAAAAGGTAATGTATAGATATAAAAAAATACAAAATTGTGACCGAAGGATCGGTCTCCCTCCCATCTTGCCTTGAAACTCATATGGCCACCATGCGGATATGCACACATCCTTGTTTCGGACCACGCACGTTAAAAAAAAAACAGTGAAACGCGTGGTGGCCATGTTATTTTAGACTCCTTTGAATGAATTGGCGGTCTCAAACAAGGCTGCGTGTGCATTATACACACAGTATCGTGGTGTAACGCAGCGTGCAGAGGGGGCATGGTGGAAGGGATCTCCATCGCACCTTTCCCCCCTCCATAAATCGCACTGCGGGTTAAAGAGTGCGCTCCGGAAAGTAACGCAACCCAAAAAACTTGTTACACAAATCTGGTCAAGCACACACCCAACGTTTTCTTTAAACACAAGAGGGAAACCGCGTCTTAGAATCCGTACAATACGGCATCACTCGTATTAGCGTCCAGCCAGCTGTCAGAATTGGTTGACACACACACACGGACGCGTGGTGCGGTGCGCGTGCGTGCGTGCGTGCGCGTGTTCGTGTTCATAGTTCATCAGACGTGCGTGCTTGCTGCGCCTGCGGCTGAGACGCCTGGTGCAGAGGCGAAGGCCCATGCTCGCCCTCCGTCTTTGTATCACCGGCGACGCCCAGTAGAGAGGCGAACATCTCAGCCGGGGCTGTGTACAGCTCCTCCATGCTTAGGGCGCCATCCCCATCACTGTCGCTGGCCTGGAACAACCGCGCGAGGATCTCACTGCCGTTCGTCTGGCCCCGTGCACGCAGCCATTCCTTCATCTCGCCCGGCGTGACCACGTCTCGCCCCTCAAAGTCCTCGAGCACCCGGGACCTCAGCAGCTCCAACGTGGACGCCATCCGGTAGTCGCTCAGAGGGACGCCCTCGGACGACGGCGTCGGCGTCTTCTCGCAGTCCGTCTGGTTGAACCAGCGGAGGTGCACGAACCAAAAGTTAACCGCAAGGCTCCTGCCCGCGTCCGAGTTCACCTGGTGGAGCCACTTGTACGGGACGAAGAAGCAGTCGCCGGCGTCCACCGTGGCGCTGTACCACCGCATGCGGCGCAGCCCCGGGTAGCGGTACATGTCCACGCGGTCCACGTCGACGCCGACGAGGAACTCCTCCTCGTCGGCGTCCTCGGCGGCGGCGGCGTCCGCGTGGCCCGACGCCAGGCGCGCGAGCTCCTCCCGGTCGGCCAGGAAGAAGCGCTTGCGTCCCGCGAGCACGCAGATCACGTTGTCCAGCGAGTCGTAGTGGAGCACCGATTTGGTGCCGCCGCCGCTGAGCCAGAGCACCGAGTCGACGAGCGACCGCTGGAGGCCGCCGCACGCGAGGCACGGCGGGGGCCACACCTCGGGGCGCATCGCCGCGGGCAGGCTGCACACCGCGTAGACGTCGTCGCGCGCGAACGAGCGCAGGAACGACGCCAGGCTGCTGCTGTAGACGCCCGCCGAGCGGTTCTCCTTCCTGCCCAGCTCCACGGTCACCTCGAGCGAGCCGTAGCGGCCGCTCAGGTAGGCGTCGTCGCACCAGCGCCGGTAGGCGGGCATGCGCGCCGCGGCGCCGCGGAGGAGCACGGGGCGGCCCGGCGACACGAAGTCGCGGAAGAAGGAGGACGCCGACGGAGGCGCGGAGAGAGACCACGCGTCGCCCTCGGGCGGGGCGTGCGAGCCCAGCGGTTTCATGTGGCCCGGCGGGTGGCCCGCGGCGGCGGCGGCGGCGGTGGCCTCCGGCTGCGGGGGGGGTGGTGAGACGGACGTGGCAGCGGCGGCCTCGGCGGGCGGTGAGGCCGACCACCACGGGTTGGCGCACCCGGGGGCCATCAGCGCCACGAGAAGTATTCGCAGCGTCGGCTGAAGGAGGCGCGCGCTCGTGCGCCGCGGCGGAGGAGGCGGCGACGTCCCGTGCTCGGCCATGCTAACGTCGACGCCGCGATTTGGGGGGGGGGGGGGCGGGAGGGGGTGGGGGGAGCGGTCGGCCGAGAGCTGTGAGAGGAGCCGTGGGGCCCCCCAGGGCCGTGCGGGTTAAAACTGTTTTTGTTTTGTGTTTTTTACGCGGCTGGGCTCTACATCTTCCGCGCGGCCTAACGCTCACCTCCGTGCAGCTCGGTTGCCCTCTTACTTTCACTTTGCAGCCAAAGGTGGTGGTGGTGATGATGCTGCTGACGAGGTGAGTTGGGAGCTAAACCTCGTCCAGTGATGTGAACTTCGGGGCCGCGGCCCTCATCTCACGAAGAGGAGGAGGAGGTGGGAGGGGCGGAGCGAGAAAAAAAGTTAAGCTCACAGCGACACGGGAGCTCTAGCGAGTGCGCAGCGAATCTGCAGTTCCGGCAGCTGAACATTGTTTTCTAAAAGTGTTTTGTTGTTGTTGTCGTCGTCGTCGTACCCCCAACATTAAGAAAATAATCCCACGTTCGTCTGTTTAAACATCTATTTAGAGCAACTAATTGAGATCAGGGTAGAAATTTAATTCCACATCGCTCTCGCTCTCTCTCCCCCCCCCCTGCCATCTCCACCTACGCCACAGTTGGTTTCGCCCACAGCAACTTGGAGGACGTGGCTAGCCCCGCCCCCCCCCCTGACTTCACCCCCCCACCCTCCCTGCCTTCACCCCCCCACCCTCCCTGCCTTCATCCCCCCTCCCTCCCTGCCTTCACCCCCCCACCCTCCCTGCCTTCACCCCCCCCACCCTCCCTGCCTTCACCCCCCCACCCTCCCTGCCTTCACCCCCCCTCCCTTCACCCCCCCTCCCTGCCTTCACGCCCCCCCCTGCCTTCACCCCCCCTCCCTTCACCCCCCCCTCCCTGCCTTCACCCACCCACCCTTCACCCCCCCTCCCTGCCTTCACCCCCCCCCGCCTTCACCCCCCCTCCCTTCACCCCCCCACCCTCCCTGCCTTCACCCCCCCCACCCTCCCTGCCTTCACCCACCCCCTCCCTCCTTTCACCCCCCCACCCTCCCTGCCTTCACCCCCCCACCCTCCCTCCCTCCCTTCACCCACCCTCCCTGCCTTCACCCCCTCCCTCCCTGCCTTCACACACCCCATCCACACGTGATGAAGTGTGGCCATGCAATATATGGGGGATAAACGGCGTTACCCTAGGGCCTAGGACCTAGGTGGTGGGGCCATCGTTGCAACGCCCCCCTCTGTCAATACACTGCAGGGACGAAGGCCTTCCCACTTGACGTTTCAACAATATGGCTGTTGCTTTACCATACAAGCGCTTCACCACCCGAGTGAGTACGGATTGTTGAAGAGGAGTTGTCCAGCGAGACGGAGTGCAAGGTGGACACGATCGATACTGATGACGTTGGCCATGGCCCCGGAGTTTGCCTCGCGTGGCCGGATTCATCGCGCAAATGCGGCGCTAATTACTGCGCCACCACTCTCTCTCTCAGCCCCGACAGAGGCCGTCCATAAATGACGTCACGCGATTTTTGACCCCCCCTCCCCAATCGTCACACGGCGTCACAAAAAGTTAGACCCCCCCCCCCTCAAATATGACGTCACAAAGCTCTGACCCCCTCCCAAAACAAATAACACATGCTTCAAATCTTGATTTAAAGCTTTCGTGACTGCAGTGATTCATATTCTTAGCTCTTTCGGTAAAGTCACGTTGAAGGGAAACAATAAAATAATAAAATATATACATAACAATAAAAATTCTCACGACGTTTCGACCATAACGCAAACACCTGATGATGACCGTTTGCGTTATGGTCGAAACGTCGTGAGAATTTTTATTGTTTCATATATATTTTATTATTTTATTGTTTCCCTTCAACGTGACTTTACCGAAAGAGCTAAGAATATGCTTCAAATCGCTTTAAACTATTGTCATTGTAGTGCGTATTTAATGTGCCGCTGCACTCTGATGTTGTAGGAGAAAATATTAATTAAAAAGTCTATTTAATTAAGTAGAAACGTGTTGTGTATATTTATTTAAAGTTGCGCATTTTGATGTGACGTCACATTTCTCAAACCCTCCCCCCCCCCTTGTCACACATCGTCACAAATGTCTGGCACCCCCCCCCACCCCAGGTGTGTGACGTCATTTATGGACGGCCCCACAGTTCATGATGCACTACAGTACTAATCGTGTTGTATTTAAGTTTGAGGGATCAGAATTAAGAATAATGTGAGTTACAATGCCAAACTACCCCCCCCCCCCGCCCAAAGCGTGCCCTTGACCATGACCAAATCACAGAATACACTCACTTTCCGGAAAGTGAGTTGAGTGAATAGATCACGGGTCGGAAACCCGAATAACAATAAGAGCCATTTTGACTTAAAGCTTTCGTGACTGCAGGGATTCATATTCTTGGTTCTTTCGGTAAAGTCACCACGTAGAAGGGAAACAATAAAATAATAAAAATATAAAAAAACAATAAAATTCTCACGACGTTTCGACTGCAACTGATGATGACTGCTTGTGTTGCAGTCGAAACGTCGTGAGAATTTTATTGTTTTATATTTTTATTATTTTGTTGTTTCCCTTCTACGTGGTGGTGACTTTACCGAAAGAACCAATAACAATAAGAGCCATGTCTTCGAATTGGGTTAAACAGACGCTATATTTCAAGAGCTGCAACGCGAATACGAGACGGTCCTTAATAAGTAACGTGACAAGGCAGTCCTTCAAGAGCCGCAGTTTGCCGACTCCTAGGATGATAGATGGTTGATTCTGGATAGTCCTTGGGTGGGCAACCACCATGCAGAATAGGTGTTATTGGCTCCGGTATTGTGTGGCAGTCGAGGGGATGTGCATCACAATCGATTGTTTGTAACGTTATGTCCCATGCACGTCGATGCTCCCCGCCCTCACCATCTGCAACACTCACCGCCCATTGTGCTAAAATACCGTACGGCCAATAATACTGTGTAGGAACCTCCTGGTTACTACACCAGCCCACAGGGGATTATTGTGTCCGTCCGTCCGTCGTGCATCCAAAACTGAGAGGGGTAGAGCTGGGTGGAGAGGGGAGGGCGGGGCTGAGTGGGGAGGGAGGGGCTGGGTGGGGAGAGAGGGGCTGGGTGGGGAGGGGCTGGGTGGGGGAGGAGTGGGGAGGGGCTGGGTGGGGAGGGTGGGGAGGGGCTGGGTGAGGCTGGGTGGTGGGAGGGGTGGGGCTGGGTGGGGAGGGGCTGGTCACCCCGTGGTGCCCTTATAAAACTCAACGTTTAACCTACTCACGCCGGCTTGTGCCCGCCCTCACAGTCGGGCATATTTGCGGAATGCACCACGTGGTGCCGCCGTTGACCCTGGCCATTGACCGAGCAACCCAACGTTCCTACCAGCTCCCTCCGCAGGAGAATGTGTTCATCACACCGATCCTCACGGCGTGGAGAGGCCCTCAAACCAACAGTGGTTTGACAAACATCTCTAAATGTTACTCTTCTCTGGTCTCATAGAACAAAGCTGATGATTTATTGTTGATTCTGAAGTAATGAATGTGGTCTTGTTACCGCAGGTTTTGATGAACTGCATTTTGAAATGAATGTCCTTCATCCATAATGAAATAATTTTGTGGATTATATCGCATAAATATAAATGTCTTTAACCCACCACCACCCGACGCAGCCAATTAGTAAGGTTTGTTACGTAAACAAAATGTGACAATTGGTTACTACTTCACCACACCGGTGTGTTGGAGAGAAACCCACGACATTGTTCTATGTACACGATCTAACCCAATAAAAGCATGGATTTTGGTCTCGAAAGGCTACGTGTTAAACCAATATGTCCTTTATTTTTTTAAATAAAAAGTGAGAGCCCGTCGATACTCATGACCATATATTTTACTATGAAGGCCTAGTTCTAGTCACGAAAATAGCATTTAAAAAATATGTTCGTGTCATTTTTCAAACGAGCTGCGGTTAGGGGGACATTAAATTGGCGATGTGAATAATATTTGGTGCTGATAATGTTAAGGCTAGTGATGCATAATACGATTCTGTTGCTGACAAGTGATGTAATAATTGTTTCGTTTTATAGTGTTTTTTAATGCAAATTGCACTTGACAATCACTGAGGAGCCAAAGATAAGCTGCAATTAAGGCAGTCAGGTGCCAACAATTTCCCAAGCTCAGCAGTCTTCTATATATATTCTTGGTTCTTTCGGTAAAGTCACGTAGAAGGGAAACAATCAAATAATAAAAAAATATCATCATCAGGTGTGAAACCCACAGCAAGAAATTTTGAAAAAAGTGCTGTGGTTTTCACACCTGATGATGATTGCTTGTGTTGCAGTCGAAACGTCGTGAGAATTTTATTGTTGTTTATATTTGTATTATTGTATTGTTTCCCTTCTACGTGACTTTACCGAAAGAACCAAGAATATGAATCCCTGCAGTCACGAAAGCTTTACATCAAAATTTTACACATTTCATTGTTTTCATTTTTATTTGGTATAGCCCTGTGAGCCATTCGGCTCTTGAATCGGGTACAACCGCAACAAACAAAAAACAATAACATGAACAAGAAAACATCTTAAAGTGACTATGTGACTGTGCAAACAGAACATCCAGGAAAAAAAACTGCAAAAATATTCCAGAAAACGCACCGTACACCAACGCTGTGTGCAAAAATCCCAGTGGGATGCAAGTCAAACAACAACAACAACAACCACAAGACAACTTAGATTTAGGCCATCAATCTAACTCCGTACTACAACAAATAAACATGGCCAAACCAAAAAACTTTTCGAAATCACCAAAATAAAGCCATAAAAGCATTTTTTTGAAAGTATGCACTCACATAAGGCCGTATAGCTGATGGTGTGTATAATACATTATTTTTTACATTATATTTTAACAACTTAATTTAGAGAGACAGATGTGATGGAAACATTGCTTATTTAATGTATTTATATTCGACGCGAATAACTATTTAGAATTTTACATCAGAGTAAAAAAATAAATGTAACTTAATAGTTTTCATTTTTTTTAAATGTGTAAAAGTAGCTTTCAAATGCTGCAAAAATCAGCCACCCTGTCGACGTACAGTGCTCCGAAAAAGTTTGTGAACCACAATAATAATTATGGAAATTCCATCGTATTACCATAATAGTCTTCTTCAATCAAAACCCTCTGTTAAATATCCAATGGGGTTTATATTAACCAATTCCGTGTATTTTGAAACAAAATTATGTATTAATTAAACAAACAATTAGTATTCTATCGTTCTTTCGGTAAAGTCACGTAGATAGAAAAAATAATACAGAAAAAAAAGTTATTCAAAATATCACGACGTTTCGGTCGCAACACAAGCGGTCGTCAACAGGAAGAGGGAGGTTAGCCTCTGAGGACAAGCTGTTTATAAAGGTTTAGAGATGGGCGGGGCAGCTAATGTTAGGACTTAGATTAAGATCTAATAAAATTTTAGATTTGAAATATGTGAAAAGCCTAAGGGGTTCACAAACATTTTCTCGGCACTAGCTTATTTTTCCTGCGACGATCATTTGCCATATGCAAATTATTGGCTTTTACTGCTCTCTGTATCCTAGCAATGCGATAATAAGGCTACGTGTGAGTGTAAGGGCATGCGTTTTATGCCCCCTTCCCGAGTCCAACGCTAGTAAGCGGGACAGCACGGCATCAGAAGGTAAAACGTCGTAAGTGCTTGACAAAACTCACTTAGGACAGCCAGTGCTTTAACCGAGTCGCTGAGTGAAAACCAGCACTCGAGAGCCCAACCAACTTGCCGTATACCCCCCCCACCACCAGCCTTGTTTCCTCTCTGCATACCCCTACCAATATATGTACAGGTTTTATAATTGATATAATGTTTGAAGAATTGTATTTTCATATAAAATGCAAAGTTAACACTTCATAACAACCCCTTCATAAAGTGAAAATGAAAGACACGCCAGGGTGTGATTGTGACCATGCAACCTAAATTATGGACTAAATAGTAAACTACTGTAGTCTGTGCCCTCTCAATGGAGGAGGAATACAAAAACTGCACGAACTGTCTTCTGAAGCCCGCTCGTGGCCAGCAGACCTCGACATTGACATTCAGCTCCTGCACATATTTTGATACTCAAGAATATAATGACAGTTAATGTAATGTCCACAATGTAACAGTGGATCTGGTTGAGTGGCCTCGTGCCCCCAGGATGGTGTTGCCGCCGCTGCTCATGGCCCAAGACCACTTCAATTTCTTAACAATTTGAACTTTATCATTAACTGGCATGTGTTCGCTAATCTACGTGCTCCTCTTTCTGTCTCGTAGTTTAATTCCAAGCGTGCATCTCTCCATGCTTTTTTCTGCACGTAGTATTTTGTTATAATGTCACCATATTCAGAACGACATTCGACTGATGCTGATGCTTAAGCCGAAAAAGTTGCTACTCTCACTGAGGATGATGATGGTAATGATGCTGCCAATGCTGTTCTACTTCTATCATTATTGTATTTTCGAGTTGGTATATTGATGGCTAATGTCTGTTGGCGATACATGATCTCATTATCTATGCTTGTGCGCCATTGCCAACGAAGCATCGCAAGCATGTTCATGGGTATTATTGGCGAGATACCCAGGGTAACAGGGGAAATGTGCAAAAGCCAACAGTGTCGAGGGTGACCTCTTGTTAAAGTCAATAACACATTCCTGCGGAGGGAGCTGGTAGGAACGTTGGGTTGCTCAGTCAGTGGCCAGGGTCAACGGCGGCACGTGGTGTATTCCGCAAATATGCCCGACTGTGAGGGTGGGCACAAGCCGGCGTGAGTAGGTTAAACGTTGAGTTTTATAAGGGCACCACGGGGTGTCCAGCCCCTCGGCACCCAGCCCCACCCCTCCCACCCCCCACCTAGCCCCACCCTCCCCTTTTTCCCCTCCCCACCCAGCCCCTCCCCGCTCTCCCGTCTCCACCCAGCCCCACCCCTCCCATTTTTGGATGCACGACGGACGGACGGACACAATAATCCCCTGTGGGCTGGTGTAACCAGGAGGTTCCTACCAGTATTATGTGGTGATGTTACGTTGGCAGTGGTACACAAGAACAAATAACTATTGACACATTCGTCAATAACACTGCCTTGAAAGGAAATGGCCCTTCGTCATATAAACTTTTTCTAAACTTTATTTACTTTACCAGGTAAGACCCACTGAGCTATATAGCTCTTTTTTCAGAAGCGACCTGGCTACAAATGATAGCTCAACGAATTTAATTATCATGTGGAACTGTATAGCAGCCAAATACTCTAAACGCATGGAGGGAAAAACCGGAGGACCCGGAGAAAAATCCACGAGACCACGGGGAGAACGTGCACACTTCAAATATACAACAGGCGTCAGGGTGGGGATCAGACCCACGATGTCCTGTATATCAGGCGAGGTAGTAAACATCTCACCACCGTGGCCAGGGACAGTGGATAATACAAGTTGGAGACTAGAGTTTACACTACGAGACCTGTTCCGGATTACATTTTTAAAATGTGTCATGATGAACAGTTTTTAAATTGGCATATGAAGTTACCTCGTAGCTACTTAAGATGGTCCATTGCTTAAAACGTCAACTATAATAGTGTTAATACATTATGTACTTTGTAAGGCAGCGTTATTAACAAATGTGTTGAGTTTTTTCACGAGTCGCCAATGAGAAACCGAAAAACCCTCAAATAATCAAAAATGTATTTCAACATAAACTCATTTGTGTTAAAAGTAAGCGTAGAAAATGTTGCAGGTACATTGCATTTTCGTTAATCCACGTTGCAGCGGGTTCAGCAAAACCATCATTAGCATGTCCTTGGCTAATTGCGAGGCTCTTAAAACTTCTTGTCAAACTCACTCTCTGGCACTCTATTTGTGCTGTGAAGAGCCATTGCCCGAAACGTCGCCTATCATTAATAGACATTTTTTTTCTTTGTCAGGCCACGGTGTTTTTGGCGAATGTGTCGCGTTCGCTTGTGCACCACTGCCTTCGTTCGTTCGCTCGTTTCTCAATGCGCTTGTCTTAGTGAGAGGGTCGCGACGGCAGCATGTTGAGTCGGGCGTTCCAGCAGCAAAAATAGCTTGATATCTCATGGGATTCCTCCAGGATAAATACATATTCTGATCTATATGAATAAACACCTTCATCTGTATGTATGTATGTCTCAAAACCCTATAGGGTAGTTCCAGACAAGGTAGAACGCTGACATTTGGTACATAGGTAGCTTTTAGGACACAAACAGGAAAATTTGGAATATCCGAGGTTTTAAATTTTAAGGCCCCCAAATCTCGATTTTAAGTGCCCCGTTAACATGTTTGTGCGTGTCATTCAGAAACCGTTCGCAATATAAGATTACGGATGTTTTCGTTTGGTAGCGCGTTAAACAGCAATTAAAATTAAAGCGAGAGACATTTTTCTTTCATTGTTGTTGAGATATTTCGGATTAAAGCGGATTTGGACGAAAAAATACGCATTTATTTCATGACTTTCAAATCTGAATAATTCGCAAACGGTAAAGGATAGGAGCTTCCCCTCAAAGAGTATTAAGTTAATTAATGTTAGTGTTTTGTTCTGTTAAAAATAGAACGGAATCTTTATATTTAACGGTTTCCGATGAGTATGTAGGTCTTGAAATGTTGAAGTCGTTAACAATAAAAAAATGTGGAAAAATGCTAATTTTTGGAGTAAGTTGTTCGTGTCTGATCGTAGATAAAAATTGTAAAAAATCTATATATATATCTATATCAGGTTCATTATTATATGTATTGAATCAGAATAAATATTCTGATAAATATTCTGATTCTGACCACAACTCAAAACCAACCCCGACGTCACTGCTAAGGGCGCTTCCACTGACGATGACGTTCCACCGACAACGACGTCATCTCGCTCCAATAATTCACAGGACGTGAGGGCGGTTGGCGTGACGTCATCGCGCACGAAGCAGACCGCCACAAAACGCCCGCGACGTCCCGACGCACGGGGCGTGACGACGCGTCACGACGCACGGCGCGTGACGACGCGTCACGACGCACGGGGCGTGACGACGCGTCACGACGCACGGCGCGTGACGACGCGTCACGACGCACGGGGCGTGACGACGCGTCACGACGCACGGGGCGTCACGACGCGTCACGACGCACGGGGCGTGACGACGCGTCACGACGCACGGGGCGTGCGACGCGGCACGTCACGACGCACGGGACGTGACGACGCGTCACGGCGCACGGGGCGTAACGTCACGACGCACAGGGAGCGCGTTGTCCAGGGCCCGGAGTCACCGGGACTGGGGCTGCGACTCGTCGCGAGTAAGAGGCGGAGGCGGCGAGTTTCTGCGTCTCCCCTGTCTCTCCTGTCTCCCTTGTCTCTCCCCTGTCTCTCCTTGTCTCATCACGGACCGCCGTGTCTGGTCACCGTGTGTTTCCACGATCCGCTGTGTCTGCCTGTCTCCACACAGAGGCAACAATGCACTCCTGCTGTCTTGGTACTACTGTACGTAGCCAGCGCGTGCTAATCGGGTATCCGCGAGTTCTCCCGTGTCTCAACACGAATCTCCCGAATGTCTCCACTCGAAGTCTCATCGTATCTTTGTCTCACCACGAGTCCGTATCAACACCTTCCTCCGCGCGATGCGTCCCCCTGCCTCGAATGTCCCCGCACGAGTCGCGTCTTCCCGTGTCAATGTGTCCCGTGTTTCCCTGTCCCCGTGTCTCATTGCATATCACCGATTTCCACTGTCTCTCGCCTCTCGTCCCCCGTAATTGTCTCGCTGCATGATTGTTTTTTGCGTGCCCTTGAGACGATGTATCCTGTAACTGCTCGTCTCGCTGTGTCCTTGTATTTTAATCTGTCCACGCGTCTCAACGTGTCCTTTTGTCTGCCTGTGCCTGCCTTCTCGTCTGTGGGAAAAGAGCTTCATAGCTCATCGGATTACTCGAGTATAAATAAAAGAGTCCCGATTGTTCTCCCGTGTCTCTCCACAAAGCTGAATCTCCACTGATCACGACCCCACTTTGGCGGTGTTGGTGCGTGTGCGCGCTATGAGCGATGTTTTCATAGCAGAATGGGTATGGGTCCACGTGCCTTTTAAAGTGCACCACGCTGACGTCACCGCTGTGGTGATCACAGTTTCAGTTTCGCGTTTATTTGGTACGAGGGGGTGGGTGACAGCACCACGCCCGGCCGCCTTTGTCACCCCAGCGGCGATGTTCACACATCAGACCACTTACTCATTTGAGGCTGAGTCGGCCTAGGGGAGGCCCAGGACCGGTTAAAATAATCGTCACCGGTGGTGGCCGTGAGCGGGAATCGAACTCGGGTCGCCGGGTTCGTAGCGCAGCGGCGCGCGAACCGCTACACGATAATGCGTTACGCTTCCACACAGACACACACACAGACAGACACAGACACACACAGCGCGCTAACCGCTACACTACAATGCGTTACGCTTCCACACAGACAGACACACGCACAGACACACACACAGACACACACACAGACACACACACAGACACACACAGACACAGAAAGACACACACAGACAGACACATACACAGCGCGCTAACCACTACACTACAATGCGTTACGCTTACACACACACAGACAGACACACACACAGACACACAGCGCGCTAACCACTACACTACAATGCGTTACGCTTCCACACACAGACAGACACACACAGACACACACACAGACACACACACAGACACATACACAGACAGACACACACACAGACATATACACAGACACAGCGCGCTAACCACTACACTACAATGCGTTACGCTTCCACATGCGAGGGTCACGTGATAGATTTGACGTCACAGCTCACTTGCCGTGCAAAAAATAAATGCATTATTGAGCTCCCCCCCCACCAAAAAAAGTATTTTTTATAATGTTTGCATGTTGTACAGTCTGGAAAGTACCCACATGGCAAATTTCAAGTTTGTTGCATGTCGGGAAGTACGCTAAACATTTTGAACAGACACACACAATCACACCTTTACCTTTTATATTATATGGAGATAGCCCTGTGAGCCATTCGGCTCTTGAATCGGATGCAACCGCAACAAACAAAAACATGAACAAGAAAAACATCTTAAAGTGACTACGCGCAAACAGAAACATCCTGGGATAAACAGCAAAGTCTTCCAGAAAAAGCACCGTACAGTATATCAATGCTGCGTGCAGAAAATCACACTACATCGTTACCAGCTACTGCTCAACGTCAGTGGCGAATTGTCTTAAACGAGTTCAGTACTAGGTGCTTTGTGCACTGGAGAGAGTGAATAAGGCGGCTGGCGAGGTTTTCACAGCACTTGCCCCAACAGTCTGTTAAGGCTATACAGGAGGTGGGGGGGATCTTTTGGCTTTGACCAAATCACCTGAAATATACCTGATTTCAACGGATCTCAGAACCTACAACACCTGGGTGATTACCAGGTGTTGTAGGTCTTTCGGGCTGCGAGGTAGTTAGGGAGATGATGGCATTGCTAAGTGTTTCCCTATTACCGTGTGTAGATCTCCCCCCCCCTCCCCCCAGAGTTCCTCAGTAATGTATCCTCAAATGTTGCTAAAAACTCATTCATGGAATTGGCAAAACAACCCCCCAAATGCAGGACCCTCCTGGGAGAAAAAAGAGTTCAGATCCAGTGAGGCTTTTCGGGGCAATGTTTTGGTTACTGTGCTAGGAATTATCTGTGCTGAAACCACAACCATTCGTATACATTGTGTGCAGTGCAGGTCTTGATAGGAGACTGCAAACAACATTTAATCTCAGGTTGTTCACACTCAAGGGGAATATTTGCTTTTATACGGATTAGAATTTGTCGTGGCGTAATTGTGGTGATGAAAGTGGTGCACCGGTTTTCTTATGTTACTTTGGATATGTACGATGCGAAATAAGTTCAACATGCACAATGATTAACTGGGTAGTGCAGTGGTTAGCGAGCTTCACTACAAACCCGGCGACCGGAGTTCGATTCCCACCCATGGCCAACTCCAGTGACGATTATCTGACCCGTCCTGGGCCACCCCTAGGTCGACTCAGCCACAAATGAGTACCTGTGCAATGTGTAAACATTGCCAATAGGGAGACGAAAGTGACCGGGCGTGATGCTGGCAACCCATCCATGCGTACCGTGCCGGCCTTCATAGGTGCTCGCGAACAGCGCTAGCCCCAAACGTGTATGAAGGCTATATGGGGGATGTTTGTCTTGTGTTCCCTGCTACAGGATGGGGGTGGGGTGGGGAGAGGTTTGGGGGCTGCTGGGACTGGCGGCAGTTGGAGTCTATGTCCTGTGGGGTCCTTCAACTCGTACATCACGAAAAAAAGGTACTGCTCACTGATATCACACACACTACACACTAAATGTATGTTGAACTTCTTTCACACCGTACGTAGCCAACCGTGCTAAACGGAGGTGCACCATATATACCACAATCTCACCTACTGACTTCAATCACACGCTACATACACACAATATACTACACAACCTCACCAACTCTCTGAAACGCACTCACTACATACGCACCATGTGAAACACAATCTCACCTGTCTGAAATCACACTGCATACACACCACATACGACACAATCTCACCACTGCTAAAATAAAATATACTGCACACCATATACTGCACAATCTAACTGCGATAATACACACTGCACATGCACTTCATACTACAGTCTCACCTGTATCATACACACTACTTTGACCACACGTCACATAACGCACCACCGTTGCGCACATGTGTACCATCCACAAAGTAACCATGCCACATTTTTCGAGGCCAGAAAAATAATATATCACTCGGCAGACAAAGTTTAGTTTCGTTGCCAAATAAGAGAAGACAAAAGCACATTTTTAATCAGGCAATACAATCAGGGGCGGAGCTACAGGGGGGGCTGGGGGGGGTTCAGCCCTCCCTGAAATTTTGGGAAAGTCGGCAATCGGGATAACCGGATATCCGGCTGCTGCAAAATGCTGCAGGCTGCCACCTTGTGTGCTGCCCTGCAGACTGCCCCCTTGTGTGCTGCCCTGCAGGCTGCCACCTTGTGTGCTGCCCTGCAGGCTGCCACCTTGTGCTGCCCTGCAGGCTGCCACCTTGTGTGCTGCCTTGCAGGCTGCCACCTTGTGTGCTGCCCTGCAGGCTGTCACCTTGTGTGCTGCCCTGCAGGCTGCCACCCTGTGTGCTGCCCTGCAGACTGTCACCTTGTGTGCTGCCCTGCAGACTGCTTGAGCGGCAGCCTTTCGAACTTATCGAACTTATTAGCCACATCAGCGGCTCCGACCTATTAATAAACTCCGCGTTCAAATCCAATAAAAAATGTTGGTACATTTTTGACGCCCATTGGAAAACATAAACACTGGATATCTCAGAATATTGAAGTCAGCCCCCCCAAAGTCAAAGTCAAAATCCTGGCTCCGCCTCTGAATACAATCCATTCTTGTCTTGCACAGTTTTTCTCTGCTATGTTAAACAGGCCCCGTAGTTGCATAAACCACCAAGAAACGTTTGTTTAACAGGCCACACCCTGCTGGTAAAACTCAAAATCAAACCAGATCAGTGCTTGCCTGATTTAAAAAAGAATGCAGCTGTCAAGATTACCATTATAGGGATCAATGAGACCTGTGTTTTATTTGCATGATACCATGTGCACACATAGTGGTGTTGCATTTCTTTATAGCGCTCACTGCGCTATGAACTTGGTGACCCAAGTTTGATTCCCGGCCACATATAAACATCAGTGGTGAGCGATATCTGAATTCGTCCCGGGCTCCCCCTTCACAAATCCACATCGACCAGCATAGTGAGTTACGGTCAAACAACTGTCATGATAACACGGCATAGGGAGACCTTCAGCATACCCAAGGCTTCATTTCTCACTGAATATTATATCGGGTCGCCGATAGACTGAACTTTTGCTGGTTACGTGGTACCGGGTGCCCGAAATAATTCCAGACACACGGACATTAAGGCCAGCATATATCACATTCTGTATTAGGGTTGTTAAGCAATCGTCATTAAACCATAACATTTTTCCAAAATCGAACATCGATTCTGAAAGTCAGGAACAAGTTATCGTTTCCGGTGAGATCTTGTATGTATGTTGAGCTTCTTCGGCACTCCACGTAGCCAACCGTGCTGATCAGAGGTATGGGGGAAAAGACAACAAACTAAATACAAAAAGCCGTATTAAAGAAATTAGTTATCAATCTAGATTTAAAGTGCATAGCTCCAGTGGTTTCCAAAATATCGGAAGGAATAGCGTTCCAGACGGCCGCTACAAGGATGGCCAGAGTTTGCGTGATGGTTTATGATCTTTGTCGAGATCAGCAAGGTATTGTGGTTCGTTTGTGGCAAGGAATGCAGCTGAGCGAGCACCAGACGGACATGGTCGGATCTTGCAGTAAGCGTCACGACACGTGCAAGAGAAAATTGACAACGCTGCAGCTTGCTAATGTTTTTTGCCAGGCGTCAAGGTGTTCGTAGTGAATGCACTCACTGGCACGTGCAAACGTTCAAACCGCACGGCGGTCTGAAGTCACCACATTGTACATTTACCATTATTAATTAGAAGGTAAAGGTGCAAGTCTGTAATTGCTTCCTTGCTCATGCTACTGCTGGTGGAAGGGTCTGCTCCAGCGAGAGTTGTAGAGGATATCTGGTGTACTCTTCTTTGCTGACCAGACCTGGTGAAAGAGGCGGCCTTGCCTACACTTAACTCTCCCACACATGACCTCCAATCGACTAACTGCGGTGTACCCATTTACACTACTTGAGTGGACATAGGTGGGGAGGGGAATTAAAGAAAAGTTGCCCCATTGTTTCAACTGCCATGCCGGGAGATCAATTGAACCGGCGACCTCAGGATCACAATTTCATTGTGAAAACCATTCCACCGTGGCAGCTACATGTCACGCCTATTTATCGACAATTCTGTACGTGAGTCAATGTGTTAACCATTTTACGTGATTACCTCTAATGCAAAAATACAATGTTAACAACCTGCCACGTGTGCAGTCCATCACGCACACTCAATCCAACCCACGTACGCAACAGACACACCAGACTTAAGCGCTCAGCTTATCATACACTATGCTTAAATCGTTTACCATACCATTCACCGCTAACATACCAATGTACAAATTCACCCAGAATGTGCCCCATTTCTTCACATCTCAGAAGCTAAGCAGAGTTGAGCCTGAATCGCGCTTGGATGGCTTTAGGAGGTCAATCAATATAAAGCATACTTGGTTTTACACATAAGCGTGTGTTTGTGGGCAGCGGTAGTGTAGCGGTTAGCGCAGTGCACTACGGACCCGGTTGATCAAGTTCAACTTCCGCTCACGGCCAACACCAGTGACGAATATCTAAACTGGTCCTGGGCTTTACTCTAGGTCGACTCGGCCTCAAATGAGCACCTGGTATGGTGTGAAAACACCGTTACTAGGGAGACAAAGGCATTTGGACGTGGTGCTGGGCACCCACCCCCGTGTGTGCCGCGCCGGGCTTCAAAGGTGCTCGCTCACAGCACTTGCCCCAAAACTCTATTTAAGCTATACGGGGGATCTTTGTTTTTGTGTGTGTGCAGGTCTTGTACCGGGCCTGCGAAACATTGGGAACGCGTGTTACCTGAACGCACTGCTGCAAGCCCTCGCCACGTGCGCGCCTCTGCACGCCTGGTTACAGGGCACCGACTCAAACCCTGGCTCGGAGCCGGAGCACGGCACGAACGAGCGAATGCACAATGAGTGTCACGCTCACAGCAGTGACGCGCGCACGCCGGGCCCGTGTCACAAGCAGGAAGAGGTTACTCACGGCGGTGACACGGACGCGCATAGCATTGACGCGGGTTTCAGTGGGATTAAGGCTGACGCACGCAGTAATAACACAGAAGCATACGGCATTAACACGGACACACCCGGTAGTAACACAGACACACACAGCATTGATACTGACACACAGCAAATGAACACTGACACGCTTGACACTAACACAGAGGCGCACGGCATTAACACAGAGACGCACGGCATTAACACAGAGGCGCACGGCATTAACACAGAGACGCACGGCAATAACATAGTGCCACACGGCATTATCACAGACACACAGCAAATTGACACTGAGACACCCAGCATTAATACAGAGACGCACGGCATTAACGCGAACGCATATAGCACGAATACAGACAGTCACAGCGATAGCACGCAAAAGACAGACGCACAGAGCATTAACACAGACACCGATGACTTGCATACGGACAGGTACAGCAATAATAAGCACAACACAGACACCGGCAGCATGAACAATGACACGCACGACGTGCACACATACAGCACTGACAAGGACACGGGCAGCACTGTCACCCACAACGTTAACGTACACGAGACAAATGGCAATGGCACTAACCCAGACAGCATGAACACAGACGTACGTGACGGGAACACAGACGGCATTGATGCAGGCATACAGAGCATTGAAACACAAAGCAGCGGCAAGAACACAGACAACGACGGTGCACACAGCGCTGACTTGGACGCACGCACGATGAATGTGAACGGTAACAGCAAAGACTCGGACAGACATCGACTCAACACGGACACACGTAACAATAATGCAGACACGGAAACCAACAGCACAGACACGTATTGCGTCGACACACGTAACACGGACACGGGCAAGGGCGGCATTGACACAGAAGCACACGGCAATAATATTGCCACGCGCGTCATTGGCACAGACGCACACAGTGCTGACACGGACGCGCACAACAGTCAAACGGAAAGGTACCACGCTAACGTGCACATGCACAGCAGTGATGAAGGCAGGCACGACACTAGCACAGGGACACACCGCACGAACACGCATGCACACAGCAGTGATACGTATATATGTGACGTGAACACAGACACAGGTAGTGCTGGCGCAGACGCACGTACTAACGTGGACATAGAGGACAAAAACATAGCCACGCGGAGCAGGAACACAGACGCACGCCACACGAGCACAGACATTCACTGCAATGACACAGACAGACGCCACACTAGCACAGGCACGCACGCCATTGACGCGCCAGCCTCGAGCTCCTTTGAGAGCGTTGCGTCTGAAGTCGGCGAGGACCCAGGCCTGGGTTGCGGCCGCTTCATCGTCCGCCGAAGCAGCGACTCGAGCGCTCGTGAGGGCAGGGCCCCGAGCGGTCACCTTCACTCCGCTCTGCTGGGAATGCTGAGAGGTGAGGACCACAGAGCAGCAGCTCGTGATTTTTGTTTTTTTATCGCCGTTTGCCGAGCGCTGGTCAAAAACGGCCAGTGATCGGCGACAAACAGCAGGATAACAACTCGGCGAAAGGAGACGGTGGAAGGGAATTATGTATATCAAAGGTAGAACTCATTAATTTTCTGCTTTATGCTGCCATGCAACGTGTGGGATCTCCATCTCATGGTTTGGTCTGGTCCATGTGAGTAGGAGCTTATTTTTCGAGGGAGTCTATTAGGGTGGTTATTTGGTAGGCAAGGGCATGTAATGATGCATCCGTTTTATAGATTAAAGTCAATTCTACGATTCTTACACTCTCTACAAGTCTTGAGGAGTTCCCGACGACGACTTGGAGACGGCTTGGAGGTTAAGGGCTTTCGCCGTAAGTTTATTAGAGTTATTCCAATACACAAAGGGTGTAACAACTCCTAAGCTAGGTCCTTCCACACGACCCTACTCTGTCTGGTCCCTGCCCGGCTAGCTCCGGTCTCTCTCCCTCGAGTCGGATGGGGGAATTTGCCAACCCCACCGACCGGGAAGAGCAGCACCTCCTACGGCTACCACCGGCTTCCTTCCAGACTCACCACTTGGTCGCTCTTCGCCCTTCTTACTCTACGCGTTCCCACAGTGACCCCGCTTTCGTCATGGGGTCCGCCTGAAGTACTCTACGAGACATGACGTCATCGAGCCGCCCAGCCCGCATGACGTCACGTTCCCATTTTACTTCTCTACACAAGCATCAAAACTTGTGTATGTGAGAATGTATTTTTTAATGCAAATTATATGCTATAAATCTGTATTTTGCGTGCCAATATTGCACTCAATAATATAGGCATCGGTGCACAGTACAGCAGAATGAGAACAGTACAGGGGCACCTCCGATTAGCGCGATTGGCTACGTATGGTGCGAAAGAAGTTCAACATGCATACATAGAGCAACAGGCATGACCTCGTCTTACATTTATTTGAATGGAGCAAAACGTATACATGAGATGAACAAAACTAAAAACAATATGAGATGACAAGAAACAATTGCGTCTTGAATAGGATTGCCACTCAGATTTGTGACAATTCAATTAGTGGCTGGATAAATTCATAAAATGATGCTCATTGTCACCACCTAACTGAGTTAGTCCTTGGCTTGACGTGAAGCCATGCATGTGAATCTGCGCCCTCTACTCCGCGATCCTCTCCCCGACTGTTGTCTTGCTGCAAGTGCTCATGGGAGAAGGGGATGCGGCGGATGCCCCAGTGCATGCTGGGCCAGTGTTGGAGGCTCTGCGATCACATGGTTGGGAGATCCCGGCACATCAGGAGCAGGTGACCATCATCATCATTCACTATTTATATCACGCCTGCCATGCAGTATTTCTGAAGGCACCAGCACAAATTGGTCATTGAAATAATTACTCGCTAAGGAAGTGATTGCAGACCAAATGACCTGGAATGTGCCCGATCTCATTACACCTCGTGAGCTAAGCGGGAGTTGAGCCATTATTGTACTGTACTTCTATGCACCCATAAACTCTCTACCGTCACCAACCCACACTGACCAGTGTGTTATTGTCAAATAATCCTCTGTGTGATCCACACGACATTTGGGAGGTCCTCGTCCAGCATCGGATTGAGTAACGAGTTCTGTTCTTTTTCGACCAAAGGACGCCCACGAGCTGTTCGCTGTTGTGATGACGACGCTGGAGGAAGAGAGGCAGGGAAGGTCATCGCTTGCATTTTTCGGGCTGCAGCTGCAGGTATTGGTGTGCATGTGTGCATAAATCAATAACCAAAAAGACACAATATCCCCCGTATATAAACTTTGGTTGCAGTAGCTCTCTCGCTACATTTCTTCCTGCCTCAGCAGTCCGCCTGCTGTATTGTTTCACCTGAAGACGATTTGCTTGTATTGCGATCGAAGCGTCTTGATCTATTGGTTATTTTTCTACCTACGTGACTTTACCGAAAGAACCAAAGAGTATAAATTCCTGCAGTCACGAAAGCTTCAAATGAAGTGTATTATTACGATATAACAATGTTTTTTTTTAATGTGAGCAACCATTGTGAAGACCAGCCACTTGCTACATTAAGGACCTTACTTATATGTAGCGGTGGCCTCACTTAAAACCCAGGATCTCAGCAATGCAGGCTCAGTGGTTCGACATTGTTTAGCCCCTGTGAGCCACCCTGGCCACCTCCCATTGTAGTGTACGCAATGCGACCCTTTGAAAGAGACGTAATGAATCTCGCTGATGATGGAGTTTGACCAATTGTTTGTTACAGAGGCTGCCAATGCTGGAGTCAGCTGGAGTGGTCAACAGAGTGACTGGTAACTCACCATCATCACCAATTCTATCACCACATCTCCATGACCAACACTGTCACCTTCATTATCAGATCATTAACAGTCCTTAAGATCACTGTGTAATGTCCATTTACATCATCATGAACACCATCTCTCGCATTCCATATCATCATTTCTCCCTTCATTGTTATGGCATCACTGTAAGCACATCAGCGTTAGAAGACTGCCAGTTCACATTCTCAGCCTTTCAGATTTCTTACTCTTTGGTTCTTTCGGTAAAGTCACGTAGGTGACTTAACCGTGACTTTACTGTGACTGTACCGTGACTTTACCGTGACTTTACCGTAAGAACCAAAGAGTATGGATTCCTGCAGTCACGAAAGCTTCAAATCAAGATTTCAGATTTCTTGATTCGTTGAATGACTACACCTTTGTTGGAAGGTAGTAGTTGTGCATCTAGAGACACTGGCCCCTACTATTGGAGGAATGTGGGATTCCCATCAATGGTGCAGCACTGTGAATGTCGATGAGCACTGAGGAAGGCTTATTTGAGCATGGAAACACTTTCAGTTTGTATAAACAAATTGCCATCCATTTATATCACATTACCACTGCCACCATTCCCCATTGCCATCATGAACAAAATCTCCATCATCACAGCTCTGATCCCCTAGTTAAAATGCATATTGGGAAGTGTTCATCTTAGTAAACTGTCCTGATCTAGTGGTGAAATTCCATGTTGCCTTGGCAGGAACCAGGTTATCGGTCCTGATAATCAATCCAAATGAGGCAGTACAAAAAAAAACAAGACACAACGTATAAGTAATGGAATCTAAATGAGACCCTGAGACCATGTATACACAGACAGCAGTCACTGTCAACTTCCCACGAGCAATCTTCACATACGGGGCTGCTTATACAAACCTGAGGGATGACCATAGTGAATAGGCCTACAATCAGGGGTGGAGCCACAGGGAGGGCTGGGGGGGGGGGGCTCGGCCCCTTCTGAAATTTTGGGAAAGTCGGTAATCGGGATAACCGGATATCCGGCTGCTGCAAAATGCTGCAGGCTGCCATTTTGTGTGCTGCCCTGCAGGCTGTCACCTTGTGCGCTGCCCTGCAGGCTGTCACCTTGTGCACTGCCCTGCAGGCTGTCACCTTGTGCGCTGCCCTGCAGGCTGCCACCTTGTGTGCTGCCCTGCAGGCTGCCACCTTGTGCTGCCCTGCAGGCTGTCACCTTGTGTGCTGCCCTGCAGGCTGCCACCTTGTGTGCTGCCCTGCAGGCTGCCACCTTGTGTGCTGCCCTGTAGGCTGCCACCTTGTGTGCTGCCCTGCAGGCTGCCACCTCGTGCTGCCCTGCAGGCTGCCACCCTGTGCTGCCCTGCAGGCTGCCACCTTGTGCTGCCACCTTGTGTGCTGCCCTGCAGGCTGCCACCTCGTGCTGCCCCTGCAGGCTGATTGAGTGGCAGCCTTTCGAACTTATCGAACTTATTAGCCACATCAGCGGCTCCGTCCTATTAATAAACTCCGTGTTCAAATCCAATAAAATTAGTTGTATGCATTTGTGGCGCCCATTGGAAAACATAAACACTGGATATCTCAGAATACTGAAGTCAGCCCCCCCCCCCAAAGTCAAAATCCTGGCTCCGCCCCTGCCTACAATTAATCACTCTCACCTGCAGTGATTGGATGAATTGCCTCAATTCAGTCTCTCACTTGAATGCCATTACGTATTCGTTCGGTGTTGTTTTTTACTGCCTCGTTTGTATTGTGTCTCTGATTATTTTGTCTTATTTAGTCTAACCCATTAGTGTAATCATAACATACCCATGTCAATTGCACATAATGATGATAAATTTGTAATTAATTGAGTCTCAGCGCACGTAATTCAATGCACGTAATGTGAGCTAACAAGCCATTTTTACACGCTTTTATTTAACGCGCTCGTTGTTGTATCCTCAAATCTCGTAACTCAATTTTAACCCACTTCCCAATGTAGTGTTGACTGCAAACTTGGTATACTTATGTCATACTGATGACAATACTATATTCTATCATAAAAAATAAAAAATAAATGTTCATATTTAAACGTTATTTTTTTATATGTTATGTTTCGGCTTGGGTCTAATTGTCCACGGTCAACTGACGTTGGCTGTAATTGCCCACGGCCCCTTACGTTGTGGCGAGCTTCGGGGCCACTTCCTGGGGTCGTGGAGTTCTTCCATTACTACAGTACATTCATGTTTACCATGTGACGATCGATCTACTGCTGAATGGCTGCTATGAATCTCTACGCGATGTGCTTCTTCGTCGAGCTATCGTTTGTGGCCAGGTAGGTTCTGCAAAAAGCGTGTGTAAAAAAAAAAAAAAAAGTGTTTTTTAATTATATATTATTCATTGAAGAATTAGTACATGCCTAGTGGTTGAAATGCTGGCTAGGATTTGAACTGGTCGTGTCATGCTTGAGGGGGGGCCCTGTCGTGCCACTTGTATCCTCGGCTTCAGTTGCTTGATTGCGAGGGGCGTTTGAAGCAGGTGAGTAAGTGGCGCGCTGGCGTTCTAAACACCTGCCTTGTGCCCGGCCATCAGGAGGCCTCCACGTTCCTCTGGCCAAGACCAGGGTGTCCCCTTTCCTCGGCCGATTTGCGATCACCCTGCAGTGCACGCGGTGCAAACACAAGGTGAGCGTGCATTCGCGCACGTACGCGCACAGACGCTCGCACTTTCCCATGCACGCTGTAGTTCCTTACGCACTCTCCAATGCACACCGTAGTGCATACGACCCTATGTGCAAAGCCAATGGTTCTCCGTGTAGCCTACATAGTCTGTGTCAGCGAGTGCTGCTAGCGAGCGCCTATTAAGGCCGGCACGGCGCTCGAGGGAGCGGTGTTTCCAGCGCTACGCCCGACCGCCTTTGTATCCCCAGTGCTGAGCTTCACACTCGCACCAGATACTAATTTTAGGGCGAATCGGGGATGCCCAGAGCTAATTCGGATATCTACAGCCTGGCTTCGCAAAAGCTTGCCTACAAAGACAAAGCTTTTAAGAGATTGTTGGGGGCAAGTGCTATTATTAGCGAGCACCTATGAAGGCCGGCAACGGCATACGAGGGGGGTGGGTGGCCAGCACCATGCCCGGCCGCCTTTGTCTCCCTAGTGGCTATGTTACCACGCCAGGTACTCATTTGAGGCTGAGTCGACCTAGGAAAGGCCCTGGACCGGTTCAGATAATCGTCACCGGTGTTGGCCATGAGCGGAAATTGAACTCGGGTCACCAGGTTCATAGTGTGGTACACTAACCGCCACACCACCACTCCCCACCTCAACGCATTTGCACACAAAGACACGCAGAGACACGCAAACCTGTACACATACAAGCATGGTGTACTCTGCATTGGCAAAAAGTCAATGCATTTCCCTGCTCAAGTGACTGTACACGCTGGTGCATATCTAGATTTCTGGCCACGTGCGAGTAGTTAAACATTCCACATGTGCAATTCGTTAAACGTTCCACATGCTATGGCCCTTTGGAGCCTTCCGAGAGGACAACCGGGTTCGTAGGGCTAACTGCTAAACTACCGCTCCATGCAGTGACAAGCATGTATACACAAATACACACACATTCATGCCTACACACTGATTACACACATATGCACACACAAGTATACACACATATCCAGATACGTGCATGCAAGTATGGGCATATTGAATACAGAAAGATGTAGCTTTATATATGATTAATTTCTTTTACACCGTACGTAGCCAACCATGCTATTCAGAGGTGGTGTAGGCGTATATATCTACAGCCAGGTGCAGGGGTGGAGCCAGGATTTTGACTTTGGGCGGGGGCTGACTTCAATATTCTGAGATATCCAGTTTATAATAACAATCTCTTAAAAGACAAAGCTTTTAAGATATTGTTGGGGGCAAGTGCTATTATTAGTGAGCACCTATGAAGGCCGGCAACGGCATACGAGGGGGTGGGTGGCCAGCACCATGCCCGGCCGCCTTTGTCTCCCTAGTGGCTATGTTACCACACCAGGTACTCATTTGAGGCTGAGTCGACCTAGGAGAGGCCCTGGACCGGTTCAGATAATCGTCACCGGTGTTGGCCATGAGCGGAAATTGAACTCGGGTCGCCGGGTTTTGTAGCGCAACGTGCTGAACGCCACACTGCCACTCCCCTTACAAGTGTAGTGACTGACTTGGAGACGTAAGTTCTTGGAGGCAGCTCTTTAATTAACACCGAGCACACTTTCTACAATACACACCCTACACTGTTACACACTCTCCTCTGTCTCTCGCTTATACGCAACTCTGCACTGGTTGCTAGCCTACACACAGCGCTAGCCGTCTCACACTGACGGCGCTGAACTAAGGCAGCCAACTACCGTCTAGCAGCGCAATATCAAGTGACGACAGCGACGAAGGCGGAGAGACGACCACGATGATAGTGACGATCTTCAGCAGCAACGGCGACGGGGATCCCACTCCAAACGACAGCCCCGAGGCACCTTCCCGGGGCCCCTCTTATACTGTGAGCGTGGCTTGGCTCCGCACTGGCCACGAGTCCCTTCTGTCACCTACATCCCTCTCTGGTCTATCACGTGGCCTGCTGTCGTCAGTCAGGGCTGCTAACACATTCCTGCGGAGGGAGCGTGTAGGAACGTTGGGTTGCTCGGTCAATGGCCAGGGTCAACGGCGGCGTGGTGTATTCCGCAAATATGCCCGACTGTGGGTGGGTGACCAGGAAGAAGTAGAGTTTTGCACATTTGGGAATGATGATGTCCGTGATGTCCTTTGTGATGTTGATGACGATGGTGGTGGTGATGCTGAGAATGCTAGAGAATGATGATGTTGATGACATCGGTCTTGTTTTTTCAGGGTCCCGTGAGGCTTGAGAGCTTTGAAAGCATCTCGCTCCCAATCCCTCCCAACAAGCACGTAAGCGCACGCGCACAGACATTGCACAAACACATTCCTGCGGAGGGAGCTGGTTGGAACGTTGGGTTGCTCGGTCAGTGGCCAGGGTGAACAGCGGCGTGGTGTATTCCGCAAATATGCCCAACTGTGAGGGCGGGCACAAGCCGGCGTGAGTAGGTGAAACGTTGAGTTTTATAAGGGCACCACGGGGTGACCAGCCCCTCCCCACCCAGCCCCACCCTTCCCACCCCCCATCCAGCCCCATCCTCCCCACCCATCCCCTCCCCACCCAGCCCCTCCCCACCCAGCCCCTCCCCACCCTCCCGTCCCCACCCAGCCCCTCCCTCCCCACCCAGCCCCTCCCCACCCTCCCCTCTCCACCCAGCCCCACCCCTCCCATTTTTGGATGCATGACGGACGGACACAATAATCCCCTGTGGGATAGTGTAACCAGAGGTTCCTACCAGTAATATCCTTAGCATAGCCTCACACAGACTGTTGGGGTGAGTGTTGTGAGCGAACACCTATTGAGGCTAACCCGGCAGATCACCATGGCACGTCGACTTTGTCTTCTCAAGGCTAATGTTTGAATAAACGACACTAGGTACCAGTTTTAAGGCTAAGTCAAGTCGACTTTATTGATCACATACCGATGCATACATGAGGTACATGGCAGTGATATTCTTTGTTCCCGTGTCGCTCTCTCGCAGCTTTTGCAAATTAACAACAGCAATGTAAACAGCAGCAACAATATTTTAAAATATATTTTTTAAAAATGTCTAAAAAAACTAAGTAAAATCGCTGTGCAGATGATAAAAGTGACATGTGCATAGCAGAAACAGGGACCATTGTGGGTGAGCTTTAGAAATGAATTTGTTATGCAAAATTTTCTTGTTTGGTTAATGTCTAGTGCAGTTGGTGGTGGGGGGGGGAGAGTGGGTGGGTGTGAATGGGGGTAGGGGGGAGCAAAATCAGGATTGGTGGGGCTTGGGCAGATATTGCACGGGGGTCTTGCTCAGCTCAGCATCCGGAAGGCCTGGGGAGAGAAGCTGTCCCTGAGGCGGTTGGTGGCAGCCACAATGCTGACGTGGCCGGACTTCCTCTTGGATTGTTTCCTGATGAAAAGGCCGTGGCTCGGGTGGCTGGAATCGGCGATTATTTTTTGGGCCTTGGCGATGCACCTCTTGGTGTCGCGGTCTCTCAGGGTGGGCAGCACGCCACCTGTAACCCGCTGGGCAGACCGCATCACTCTCTGAAGCCTCTGCCGGTCCTGTTCGTTGCAGTTACCGTATCAGGTGGTGATGCTGCTAGTCCAAGATGCTCTCAATGGTGCACCTGTAAAAGTTCAAATTTCCACAGCCTTTTGAGGTTCTAAAGGCGCTGCTGGGACTTGTTCACCAGTGTAGCCACGTGCCGGGACCATTTCAGGTCCTCTGAGATGCGAACTCCGAGGAACCTGAAGCTGTTGACCCGCTCCACTGAGGCCCCGTTGATGGTTAGTGGCATGTGCTTACCCCTCTTCCCGAAGTCCAGAATCAGCTCCTTAGTCTTGCCAACATTGAGCTCAAGGTTGTTCCCTTGGCACCACGTCGAGAGTGCCGTCACCTCATCCACGTCAGCCGTGATGTTGCTGTTGGTGATCAGGCCCACCACTGTCGTGTCGTCGGCGAACTTGATGATGGCGTTGGGGCTGTACCTGGCTGTGTACAGTCTATAGTGTAGATGGAGTACAGGAGGCGGCTAAGCACACATCCTTGGGGGGGGGGGGGGGGCACCTATGTTGACGGCCGGGTAAGATGAGATGTTATTGCCCACCTTTAGCGCCTGAGGTCTTCCCGTTAGAAAGTCCAGCACTCAACTGCAGAGGGTGGCGTTCGCACTCAAGGCCTCCATGCTCTTTGGTTCTTTCGGTAAAGTCACGTAGGTGAAAAAATAAATAAATAGAAATAAATAAATCACGATGTTTCGATTGCAACACAAGCAATCATCATCAGGTGTGACAACCACAGCAAGGAAATGTTTACTGAAGTGGGAGAGAGACCAGGGTTAGGGCAGTTAAATAAGTCAGAGAGGGGGAGGGTAGGGGGGTGGTGAAAGGAGTGCGCACACTGCAGGTACAGCAGAGACGCTGAGAGTAAAAGGGCAACATGATTGCTGCCAAGATAGATGATGACATCTAAAGCAGAATAGCCGCACTGCTAAATGCTAAGGATGCAATTAATTCGGTAAAATATACTAATACCCAGTAAATAAGATGGAACAACTATGAACAGTTACATTTTACTTGGTTAATAACATCTTTCCAATGATTGCTCAATTTATATCCGTCCTCTCGGTTGAAGTTATGTCTATGTTTATATATCTGGATGGTTCTATTTATTTTCACCTACGTGACTTTACCCAATAGAACCAAAGAGTATGGATCCTAGCAGTCACGAAAGCTTTAAATCTAGAATATCTGGATGGCTTCATGAACAAATCTTTGATGGTAGCCAGATGGCTTGCAGAGCACCTTGGTCTCGGAGAAAACAATATCATGGGAGAGACCACAGCGTTATAGCAATGATCAGCAATGGCTGAGGAATTGGTTTTGCCGTGTTTCAGATCTGACTTATGCTCGCGGATCCGGTCAGAGACATGACGTTTCGTTTTCCCAATGTAACAATCACCACAGATGCAACTTGGTTTGCGGACTCCAGGGTATTGCAAGTCAGGAATGACATCCTTCACAGATGGGATTAGATCATGGATTTTGCAGTCACGGAAACTTCAAATCTAGAATCAATCCAGTTTGGAGATGATGATGGAGGGCGCAGTGGTCTTGAATGCTGAGCTGTAATCGATAAACAGAATTCCCACATAGTCCTCCTTCACCTCCAGGTGGGATAGTGCCTTATGCAATGTAATAGCAAAAGCGTCATCCGTGGACCTGTTAGTGCGATACGCAAATGCATGGGAGTCAAGTGTATTTGGTAGGATGGAGCAGATGTGCTTCTTGATTGCACCTCTCAAACCACTTCATGATGATGGGGGCGAGCGCTACGGGCCTGTTTGTTATTAAGGCACGTAATTTTGGCCTTTTTTGGGGGACCGGAATGATATATATAGTAGATGCCTTGTGGCATGTTGGAACGGCAGCCTGGGTGAAGGAAATGTTGAAGATGTTCCTTAACACAGGGGCCACCTGGGGTGCGCATGCCCTGAGGACACGGTATCCCGTCTGGGCCGGCTGCCTTGTGTGTGTGTGTGTCAACCTGCCGAAGGATCCTTTGTCACCTCGCCTCTCTTGAGCCTAAGGGACGCCTGCAGGAGAGCTGTGGCCGATGCGATGGGGGAGGGGGGGGGATAGACGAAGGTGGGAGATGTAAGGGAAGGCAGGGGATGCTGTGGAGCTGGGGCTGCAGGGATAGCTGTGTTTGCCTCGAACCGCCCGTCGACGGTGTTGAGCTGGCCCGGGGAGGGAGGCGTTGTTGATTGCCTCGCAGCTTATTGTCCCTTTGTAGTTTGCGATGGACTGTACCGTAATCTGCGCCACAGGCTCCTAGAGTTGGAGTCACGGTGCAGGGCCTCCAACTTGTCCCTGTATTGTCTCTTGCCCGCCTTGATGGCTTTTTCAGACCGCGAATTTGCTCCCTCCGATTTCTGTGGGGTCTCTGGATTTGCATGCTTTGCGTCGGTCCTTCAGTGCCGCTTTCACCGCCGCGTTGTTAACCCGGGGGTTGTCATTTGGGTAAGAATGGCACAGCAACGTCCATGCAGAACTTGATATGACCTCGCACTGTCGAAGCAAATTCCTCCACTCTGTCGTTGGCCGCATCCCTTAACGTATCCCAGTCTGTATTCTCTAGGCCATCCGTGAGTCTGCTTCTTCTGACCAGCATTGGACTACTCTTGTATTGGGAGAACTGTGTCTTGAAGAGAGGGCGGTACTTTAGCAGCAGCAGCAGCAGCAGCAGCAAGATGATATTGTGTTCGGTCTTCCCGAGCGGTGGACGGGGGAACGCCTTGTAGGCTTCTTTCAGCATTGAATAACGGTGACCCAAGATGGGCATGTCCCCTGGAGTTGCATTTCACATGTTGGTAAAAGTTTGGGAGTACACTCCCAAGGTTCGCTCTGTTAAAGTCCCCAATTACAATCACAGCCGGCGTCCAGGATGTTTGGTTTCTAGTGCCGAGGTTGTTTTGAGCAGTGCGTCCGTAGCCGGCGTGGTGTTGGTGCTCGGAGGGACGTGCATAGCGACTAAAACAATCGCGCGAAATTCTCTCGGGAGGTAATGATTGGATCGCAAACTCTACATCTGGTGAACACAAAGACGCCTTGATGGAGACATTGCTCACGTCTACACCAAGATGAGTTAATCATCAAGCACACTCCATCACCTTTTGTTTTCCCCACTGACCAAAGTCCGATCGTGGCGAACAAGTGAGAAGCCTATATATATATTCTTGGTTCTTTCGGTAAAGTCACGCTGAAGGGAAACAATTAAATAGAATAATAGTCATCATCAGGTGTGATGATGACTGTTTGTGTTACAGTCGAAACGTCGTGAGAATTTTATTGTTATATATATTTTTTTATTATTTAATTGTTTCCCTTCTACGTGGTGACTTTACCGAAAGAACCAAGAATATGAATCACTGCAGTCACGAAAGCTTTCAATCGAAACTTAAGTGAGTAGCCTGTTAGCAAACCGATGGTTGCGTCCGGGATGTTTCCATTCAGCCAGCTCTCCGTGAAACACGGAACACTGCAGTCTCGTGTCTCCCGTTAGAATTCGATCCCGGCCCGCAAAAGCATCAAACTTGTTAACCAGGGACTGTGCGTAGCACAAGAACATGCTCGGCATTGCTGTATGTTGAGGGACGTTTTCTATTCCTCATCTGAACTCCGGCTCTTCCACGTCTCGTCTTAAGTTGTTGTCTGGTAAACAAAGGGTCGTCTCCGGGCAGCCTGCATTGGGTGAGCAAGCTCTTCTTTCCGATGTCCAATAATGTTTGTCTGTCATAGGTAATTATCGCAGGTTTGGTTCACATTCTGGTGAAAAATTTATATTTTAAAAAATAAACGACAATAAATTACATTAAACGCTAAAATCTAACTGCGGTGAGAGAGCAAGGCTCGGGAGGCATGCTTACTGCGTTGAGGCCCAGGATCGGTTCAGATATCACTTGCCGCTGAGAGGAATTGATCCCAGGTTGCCAGGTTCATAACACAGTGCTCTAACCACTAAGCCACCGCTCCCCTCACGCACGCACGCGCTCACACATGCATCCAAACGCAGAAAAGTACAGCTTCCACTCCATTCGGGCCAATAAATGAGTCCTTGTACACGTCGGAGGAAAATGGAGCGTCGAGGAAAAAAAAATCTCAAACGTGCGAGGCGGCAACACTGTCCCATGTAGAGGGGACACGTGATTTGTGTCCATGCTTTTTGCTCTGTACTGCCTTCTGCTCGCAAGCCCAGGGTGTGGCACCTCGATACCTACGGGAAGGGAGTTTCGCAACATTTGAATCATTTTGGGGTCCCGCAAAAATCAGGTCAATGATTATTATTGTTGTGCAGTCCGCCCACTCGTGATCCCGCAAAGGACACCGGACGGACCCCCCCCCCCCAGGCAGGGAATTTAACGTTTTGATTTAAAGCTTTCGTGACTGCAGTGATTCATATTCTTGGTTCTTTCGGTAAAGTCACGTTGAAGGGAAACAATAAAATAATAAAATCTAGAAATAAAATAATAATAAATATATAAACACAATTGTTCTATATATTTTATTATTTTATTGTTTCCCTTCAACGTGACTTTACCGAAAGAACCAAGAATATGAATTTAACGTGTTTATGTAATTTTTCAACTTTTTTACGAAACTTAGTGCCCCGAGTAGCTCTCGACGAGGCGAATCGATTGACACTAGTTGTGTTGTCGATAAGGCAAGACTCGTGTCGCTACGCGGTTTTTCCCACCCCGGGGCAGCGATGGGACCCCGGGGTCCCGCCAAATTATTCATTTGTGCGATCCACTAACCCCTAGCCTCCACAGTGGCAGATTACAGATGTGCGCAACTACCACCTGGCCAGGGGCAGGCTGCCACCTTGTGTACTGCCCTGCAGGCTGCCACCTCGTGCTGCCCTGCAGGCTGCCACCTTGTGCTGCCCTGCAGGCTGCCACCTTGTGCTGCCCTGCAGGCTGCCATCTCGTGTGCTGCCCTGCAGACTGCCACCTTGTGTGCTGCCCTGCAGGCTGCTTGAGCGGCAGCCTCTCGAACTTATCGAACTTATTAGCCACATCAGCGGCTCCGACCTATTAATAAACTCCGCGTTCAAATCCAATAAAATTTGTTTTATGCATTTGTGGCGATCATTGGAAAACAAACTGGATACATCATTAGACCTCCTTTGCCAGTACCAAAATGTAATAATAGGGTTTTTCCCCTTTTTTCTGGCAACAAAGCTGAAACTTTTTTTTACGAGCATTCATGTCTGCAATAACCACAATACCTGCAGTCAAAATGCAAACAAAAAACATATGTTTATGTTCAAAATCCTGGCTCCACCCCTGCACCTGGCTGTAGATATATACGCCTACACCACCTCTGAATAGCATGGTTGGCTACGTACGGTGTAAAAGAAATTAATCATATATAAAGCTACATCTTTCTGTATTCAATATGCCCATACTTGCATGCACGTATCTGGATATGTGTGTATACTTGTGTGTGCATATGTGTGTAATCAGTGTGTAGGCATGAATGTGTGTGTATTTGTGTATACATGCTTGTCACTGCATGGAGCGGTAGTTTAGCAGTTCGCCCTACGAACCCGGTTGTCCTCTCGGGAGGCTCCAAAGGGCCATAGCATGTGGAACGTTTAACGACTTGCACATGTGGAATGTTTAACTACTCGCACGTGGCCAGAAATCTAGATATGCACCAGCGTGTACAGTCACTTGAGCAGGGAAATGCATTGACTTTTTGCCAATGCAGAGTACAACATGCTTGTATGTGTACAGGTTTGCGTGTCTCTGTGTGTCTTTGTGTGCAAATGCGTTGAGGTGAGGAGTGGTGGTGTGGCGGTTAGTGTACCACACTATGAACCTGGTGACCCGAGTTCAATTTCCGCTCATGGCCAACACCAGTGATGATTATCTGAACCGGTCCTGGGCCTCCCCTCGGTCGATTCAGCCTCAAACGAGTACCTGGTGCGGTGTGAAAACCTCACCACGAGGGAGACAAAGGCAGCCGGGCGTGCTGCTGGCCACCCAATCCCTCGTGTGCCGTGTTGGCCTTCATAGGCGCTTGTTAACAGCACTTGCCCCAATATTCTGTTAAGGTTATAAAGGGGACCTTTGCCTTTTTTTGTGTGAAAATGCACACACATTGGTTGGTCCAACCCATGGCACCTGGGTCTGTTCCCTGACCTGTCACGTGGCCTCAATTTCCACCTAGCCTGGCACAAATCGCTATGGCAATGCTACTGCCACTTAGTGTAAAATGGCAGTTGTGTGTAAATGCATGCTTCTGTATTTGTGAAATGGACATAAATAAATACACGCGTTCTCACACGTGTAAGTGCTCGACAAGTTGAATCAAAAACCTGTGCAGGGTATACGGGGGGGATCTTCGTCTTTGTGCATTTATACAGTAAGGTCTCAGAGTACGCGGGCTCAGAGTACGCGGATCTGCTCATACGCGACCGACCCCGATTCATAATTACACGCACGGGGTGGGAAGCGAGTGAAATCACCCACGCCATAACGTGAACATGTCTTTGACGGCGTGTAACTGTATCGCCCGTGCAAGAAACGAGTCCACCCAGCTCGAACCTTTCGTGTTTATCATATACAGATGGTTTGTGATGAGTGAATCATTTACTGTGCAGGCCCCCTCGGTCCCTCTGGAACTGTGCTTGGAGAGCTTCTTCCGCTCGGAGCTCCTCACGGGAGTGAAATGTGATGCGTGTAGTCAGGTACGCACGCGAACGCATTCACGCGTGCATGCACAACGACACAACGCGCCCTTCCCACCCCCCCCCCCCCGATGATGACCCTTTCGAAATTAACCTCAAAGTATTTTTTTCCTTCTCAATAATGGCACTTGAAACTCCTATCAGACAGCCTGGGACACACCATGATGGAGCTTTTTTTAGGTTAGAGCATGTAAATAAATAATGTGTCGTTAAACCCGCCACCACCCGACATGGCCAATTTTAGTAAGGTTTGCCACGTAAACAAAAGGTGCCAATTAGTTACTACTGCAGCACACCGGTGCATTGGGGAGTAGACCCCCAAACATTTACAATTCGTGTATGACGTTTCGCTGGTAATTGCAACCAGCTCCATCAGCTGGTGTATTGGTTGTGAAAGGCCCACGTGTTAAACTGGGACACGCCAGTTTATGTAACGAGATTATAGAGATTATAGCCGTTTTTATTAATTTATTTTGTATTATTTGTATTCATTTGTATTCATTATTTGCGTCTCCCTTTTTAACGACTAAAGCACCCTTCCGTGCCTTTGTGAATCCCATCGCCGTGGACAAGGCCAGGTGACCATTGTCTCTCTTCTCAGACACATCCTGCAGGTGCCTCAATCCAGGCCGACTTCCTAAAAAGGACTCTCCTGGCAAAGGTGAGTGTTTTTAGCGTTGGGCATGTGCACACCCAACTCCAACTTTGTTCTTTTGCTCGCCTAATCGCCTGTTGTCCAAGCCTATGTTTGCCAAGTTTACAAAATGAGTTCCAGTTTGGATTACTCCTCATTCATTCGCTCTCTCATTTCAGAAGTTAGGCTGGGCAATTTATATGAATGGCAGGTGGCGGCTGGTTGTTTCTTTGGAATCTGATCATTTTCGCATGACACTGAGCCAGTGACCCTTTTTATCCGATTGTTTTTGGATGTTTCTCTCCTATCATATTACAATTGCATGAGCAGTCATGTCTTGAGACGAAGGCTATTACATTCTAAACTCGCATTGAACGGTGCACGATCTTCTGTCCATGACTGACCCTGGAAGCCAGGAGAGGACATCACCTAGCGAAGAATGTCTTTGGTTGACATTCTTCGCACGTCAACCAAAGATAAATATTCAACACTCCACGCTGAAATATTCCAAATTAAGTGGAAAACAGCATTTTCTTACATGAGTGTTTTTTTGGTCAGCTGTTGAAAGACGATTAATTACAAGCAACTGCACAGATTTCGGCGGTGCAAGCTTAGTGCTCGCATTGGCCCCCTTAAGCCACTGGGCCCACTTTAAAGCTCCTTTTTAAGGACCTGGGTTCGAATCCTGAAGCTGGGTGTGACTCTCAAGGGACTGATACTGATTCCCACGTTTATAAGCATAATAACGTCTGTGCCTTTGAGGTGACTGTATCAAGGCACTGGCAAGCACTTATGGTGCCCCAGGTTTCAATACACAGAGTCCCCCTTGTGGTTAAAGCAGGTTTTCAAGCGAAAATTAATTTACAAAACTGTGAACTTATATATAGCATCCAAATGCGGCTGCATCTCAAAAGTACACACCAAATATATTATCGTGCGCATGGAACATTCTATGGGATCACGTTACAAAGCATCAATAAAAATATCTGTATGTATGTTGAACTTTTTTCGCACTGTGCGTAGCTAACCGTGCCATAAAATATAGTGGTATTACTTAAGGATAATTCAGGAGAATAAATCAACCAAATGTCTCTTCTTCATGAAAGTAATTGGATGAAATTCCTTTGAACCTATCAAGTGTGGGTGTGTTGCATTACTTCTAAAACGATTATTAGCAATTAAATATTTTTTAATCAGAGATTAAAATACTAATATTTTACATCCCTATGTAAAATAACTTCTGGATGAAGGTATTCCCACACCATTTCTTTGACCATATTTTGCTCCCCGTGGTCGCGTGGATTTTTCTCCGGGTCCTTTGCTTTTTCCCTTCACATTTACAAACGTGCGGTTTGAATTTTTGGCAGCAATACATTTCCACGCGATAAGCCACTTCATTGAGCTCTCATTTATGACCAGGCCCCTATAAAGCTCAGTGGGGCTTACCTGGTAATATACAAAAATAGTAAAAATGTCCAGTGTGCTTGCTTTTACCTATTGCCTGTCACACCACAACCCGATGTCGTATGTTCAATGACATTCACTTCTTGCTCTCCGTCGCGTGCACACACCAGCTGCCGCAGTGCGTGTGCATTCACCTGCACCGGCTGGCGTTCTCCCGCGACGCCCACGCCTACAAGGAGCATGGCCACGTCTCGTTCCGATCCTCGCTCGACCTGGCTCGATACACGTTGCGCAGCGGTGAGCAAGCGCTGCTCCCCGAGCACGTCGCTCGTCCACCGCTATGCGCCCTCAAGCGCGGATAAGAAAGAGGAAGTCGGCCCAGCAGCGGAAGCCGCTGCTTGCACAGAATTCTCTGGCACGTGCCGTGGCGGGTGCTGCAAGAGGCAGCCCGCGTCAGTACAGTGCTCGCCGAGCTGCATCGGCTTCCGGTTGCCGGACGAATAAATGATGAGGTCGCGCTCGTGGCACACAAAGTGCTTGGCACAAATGAACCGCAGCACCTTGCTGATCTCGTCAAGGAGCGTACACCGTCACGCGAACTCCGTTCATCCTTGCAGCGGCCTTTGGCTAGCCCATTGACCAAAGACGGTTACTGCGTCCGTGCACTTTCAGGTGCGCTTCTGCGGCCGTCTGGAACACTCTTCCGATAATAGGAAGCCATGCTCTTTGGTTTTTTCGGTGAAGTCACGTAGGTTAAAAACATTTAATAAATTAAAGTGAAAACAAAATAAATTAAATCACGACGTTTCGGAAGCAACACATCCAACCGTCATCAGGTGTTGACTGCTCCAGCAAAATTGCTGAAGCGTATGCGGTAATTTCGCTGGAGCAGACTTTACCGAAAAAAACCAAAGAGTGTGGATCCTTACGGTCACGAAAACTTCAAATCTAGAATAGGAAGCCACTCGAGCAATGTACTTTTGAAACCTAGATTGACGACTCATTTATTTAGGACTGCTTTTTGTGTTTTCGTTTGTTGTATTTCCCGGCACCTCCGATTGGTATGGTTGGCTATGTACGGTGCTCTCAAACAATGATCGGAAAATAGGTATGTGTTATAATAATATGTATTGATTATAAAACAATTAACACGGTGCCTCGTGCACATGTGTGTACCTGTGTGTGTGTGCACGCTCCCTATAGAGCTGTCGAAAGGACGGGTCGGCCATTGTGGCAGCTGGTTCACCCTCACTGCCGTTGTGGTGCATTATGGGAACTCGACGAGTGGGCACTTTGTGACGTACCGCAGCATACCGAGTGGAGGACGGGGTGAGGGCACTCGCTTGTGATAGCAACATCACGCACATACAAACACAAATTTGCGCCATACAGCTTTGGCTGGACTTTTGGGGTAAGTGCTGTTAGCGAGCGCCTGTTGAGCCTGGCATAGCATACGAAGAGGTGCAGCGGTTACCACCACAGCGGTTACCACCACACTTGGCCTGTTTCCCCAGTGCTGATGTTTACACAATTGCACCAGGTATTCATTTAAGGCTCCTCCAAGCTAGTGGAGGCCCGGGACCGGTTCAGCTGTGGCCGGGTATTGAAGCCGAGTTCATAACGACGCAGTGCGTACATCACTGTGCCACCACTCTCCAGACACACACTCGTGCCATAAAAATGCATTCATACATGTATTGCACCTTATAGAAGAGCCATATAAAATACACCCGCACCATGCAATACACATAGGGTTGAGCGATATACACACAATCATTTTTACTGGATTATTGTACTTAGCACGATATAATAATGTGAGTACTATTGGCATCGTGGCCTCTGCCTACAACGCTGGGCATTAGATGTAACTTATGGAACCTATAAAAATCAACAGCAATATAAAATCGCCATCGACATTTGATTTGGGGGAGCGATGGCACGCTGGTTTGTGCGCTGCACCATGAACCCGGCGACCTGAGTTTGGCTTCCCGGCTACAGCTATCATCAGTGGCGAGTGACACCTGAACTGGTCCTGGGCAACCCCCCCCCACCCCCTTGAACGTACCAACGCACCCTGACTAGCGAGCGTGGCGATGTACGGTTAAACCATCCTCACAACCGACACGGCGTTGGCAGGCCTTCATCCGGCAGTGGATTGACAAAAGGGCTTTATATCATTAACTATTATCAGTGTTGTTTTTCATTATTGCTTTACTGTATTCATTATCGCTGGGCCAGTATTCTATCGCGTAGCGATGAATGACGCTAAAATTGCCTCCCTGCTCAATGAGGAAATTCCACTTGCCTCTTGCGTAGATCAGTGTAGCTCATTGGGACAAGCACTATTGACGCCTCACCAAGTGGGACTTTATTACGACCTCAGCAGAGTGATACGCGGAGTTGAACCCTCGACTGGGATGATTGTAACTTTTAACATTTGTGGTTTGAGTTTGTGGAGCTATAGCCACAGCGCTAACTGTGACCCTTCGTCAGTATGATTATTAAATATATTACGTGCAGACGACCTGCAGTCTATAGTAATAGGTTTTACCCTTTTAACTGGCACAAAAACTGACACCTTTATTCAAGGCATCATGCTTGCAATAACCACAACACAAGCAGTCAAAATGCAAACAAAAGAGACAACTCTGATAATGATATGCACTGTCCTTGAATTTGATTGGTCCACACCCGAGACGGCTTTTCTTATAGCCTAGTCTCCACTGGTGTTGGACCAGAAGACGCCAAAAGGCGTACAACTCAAAAACAGCGCACTATCAGAGTATTGAGGGCTCGGGGTGAGCATTTACATTATGAGACCTCCTTTGCCAGTAACAAGATATAGTAATAGGTTTTACCCTTTTAACTGGCACAAAAACTGACACCTTTATTCAAGGCATCATGTTTGCAATAACCACAACACAAGCAGTCAAAATGCAAACAAGGCATCATGCAAACATGATTGCCTTGAATAAAGGTGTCAGTTTTTGTGCCAGTTAAAAGGGTAAAACCTATTACTATATCTTGTTACTGGCAAAGGAGGTCTCATAATGTAAAAGACCTGCAGTGTGTTGGCTTCAGGGTCGTGCTCCATCGGAGGCGAATTGCTTGGTCCAGTGATGAGTTAGGATCTGTGTGTAAATTTCGACAGGCACGGCGCTATGATTGATGGCAAGCAACTTCTGGACTGTTCTTTTTTTCCCCCAGTGATGCATATTTGTACATTTTGAGATTTTATTAAAGTTACCAGCATTGAAACTATAATTATGAGAAAAAAAATCCAACTTTCTAGCCCTTATAAAATCTTATTACGATGTGCATTTATTAGTCAGTCATAACCATCTGTGTATGTTTCTGTATTTTGTGTGTGTGCGTACGTGTCAGCAGTCCGCGGTCGCTGGGTTTGCTGCTCCGATGATGAGGTTCGCTCTGTGAGTCTCTCTGAGGTTCTCAACTCCCGGGCCTACCTACTTTTCTATACACGCACGTGATGTCATCACCACCACCAACACCATCATCATCGTCGTCGCCATCGGCACTTTCACGACCGCCAGCTGCATTAACTTCACTACCGTCACTGTCACCATGATCATCACTATCACCACATTTGCCATTATTATTGCTATCGCCACCACTGTCATTATCACCTCCATCATTACCAGTATCGTCCACACCACCACAATCATGACCCCCGACATCATCACTTGCACCACCATTGCCATCATTACCACCACCTCGTAACGCCATCATAACTGCAACCACAATCATCACAATCATCATCGCCATCAGCTCTGCCATCACTACCATCATCACCACAACCATTGTAGTATCCATCTCACCCGTAGCCATTGTGCTTGAAATCCAGTCTGTACATTTTTTTAATTCTATTTGAAATAATAAAACTTGATGTATATGTATCGTCATACTGTGGTTTTACGATTCATTGTTTCTTTTGGGTTAGGTCGTGTGGGAATGTACATTTTCCCCCTATTATCCTTCGAACCGTTAATAGCCAATAAAAGCAAGTTGTCACGTTGGCAAATATGCCAATTTGGGTTATCAGCAGACAGGAACTTGGAAAGACAAGCAACATTATATTCTTGGTTCTTTGGGTAAAGTCACGTAGAAGGGAAACAATAAAATAATAAAAATATGAAACGGTAAAATTCTCACGACGTTTCGACTGCAACACAAGCAATCATCAGGTGTGAAAACCACAGCAAGATAATTGTATTGTTTTATATTTGTATTATGCTATTGTTTTCTTCTACGTGACTTTACCGAAAGAACCAAGAATAGGAATCCCTGCAGTCACGAAAGCTTTAAATCAAAACAAGCAACATTGTTACAATTTTGTACGACGTTTTGCTGGAGATTACATCCAGCACCATCAGGTGTTAATAAAAGCTCAACTGTCACTTAGTTCTGTCGTTATAATCCAATATCTTCGCGATATATTAATTAGTTTATTCACCCACTCACTATTGTATTCACAAAACTAATAATTTCTACCGGCTAACAAATGTGCACACCACCGCAAAATACCCAAGAGCTGTTCTTACACAACAGATTGGATTTTGAACATATTTCTACGAATGGATCATTTGTGGTGTTGTGTATAGGCTAGCAACAGTGATAGTGTGTACCCACGTAGTGTTGTGTATAGGCTAGCAACAGTAATAGTGTGTACCCACGTGGTGTTGTGTATAGGCTAGCAACAGTGATAGTGTGTACCCACGTGGTGTTGTGTATAGGCTTGCAACAGTAATAGTGTGTACCCACGTAGAGTTGTGTATAGGCTAGCAACAGTGATAGTGTGTACCCACGTGGTGTTGTGTATAGGCTAGCAACAGTGATAGTGTGTACCCACGTGGTGTTGTGTATAGGCTTGCAACAGTAATAGTGTGTACCCACGTAGTGTTGTGTATAGGCTAGTAACAGTAATAGTGTGTACCCACGTAGTGTTGTGTATAGGCTAGCAACAGTAATAGTGTGTACCCACGTGGTGTTGTGTATAGGCTAGCAACAGTAATAGTGTGTACCCACGTGGTGTTGTGTATAGGCTAGCAACAGTAATAGTGTGTACCCACGTGGTGTTGTGTATAGGCTAGCAACAGTAATAGTGTGTACGCACGTAGAGTTGTGTATAGGCTAGCAACAGTAATAGTGTGTACCCACGTGGTGTTGTGTATAGGCTAGCAACAGTAAGTGTGTACCCACGTAGTGTTGTGTATAGGCTAGCTACAGTGATAGTGTGTACCCACGTGGTGTTGTGTATAGGGTAGCAACAGTAATAGTGTGTACCCACGTAGTGTTGTCTATAGGCTAGCAACAGTGATAGTGTGTACCCACGTAGAGGTGTGTATAGGCTAGCAACAGTAATAGTGTGTACCCACGTGGTGTTGTGTATAGGCTAGCAACAGTAATAGTGTGTACCCACGTAGTGTTGTGTATAGGCTAGCAACAGTAATAGTGTGTACCCACGTGGTGTTGTGTATAGGCTAGCAACAGTAATAGTGTGTACCCACGTGGTGTTGTGTATAGGCTAGCAACAGTAATAGTGTGTACCCACGTGGTGTTGTGTATAGGCTAGCAACAGTAATAGTGTGTACGCACGTAGAGTTGTGTATAGGCTAGCAACAGTAATAGTGTGTACCCACGTGGTGTTGTGTATAGGCTAGCAACAGTGTGTACCCACGTAGTGTTGTGTATAGGCTAGCTACAGTGATAGTGTGTACCCACGTGGTGTTGTGTATAGGGTAGCAACAGTAATAGTGTGTACCCACGTAGTGTTGTCTATAGGCTAGCAACAGTGATAGTGTGTACCCACGTAGAGGTGTGTATAGGCTAGCAACAGTAATAGTGTGTACTCACGTGGTGTTGTGTATAGGCTAGCAACAGTAATAGTGTGTACCCACGTAGTGTTGTGTATAGGCTAGCAACAGTAATAGTGTGTACCCACGTAGGCTGTGTATTATCCCGATGGTGTTCGTTAAATGAAAGTGCCTCCAAGTCTTAGTCTCCGAGTTAGTCACTACACAGGTACAAAAGAGGTTCATCCAAAACTCGTGTATCGGCAACATTGTTTTGATAAACCATACCAGAAATGCACGTGCGTGAACACAATTCCCTTTTACATGTTTGTAAGCACAAACAAATAACAAGTCTGCGGTGCCACGTGGCTGCAATCTGGATTCGAATTGACGAAGTCTATTTCGCCTCGATGACGATGCGAGTTGTGCTTCAGGTAATATAAAAATACATAACAGGTGGGGGCCACTGCAAAAGAAGGCTACCGTCTCCGACCCAAGCGCCTCAATTGAAACCTCAAACATCGCACCTCCTTGCCTTGACATTCCTCGAAGACACCGGTGGTGTAACCATCAACTGCGTCGGAACATCAGCTGGTTGATGCGCACATCTCATTCACGAATGGAAAATTAAATACACAAGCCATGCAACCTTAAAACTATGGAGCAAAACAGTAAGCCACTGGAGTATCTGCGCTCCTTCAATGGAGGAGGAACGGCAAAACTCGACGAACTCTCATGGAGCCCTCTCGTGACTTGTAGACCTCCACATTTGGTATTTCGTCCCTTAACATATCGCCACAAGCAAGAATCGAATGGCTGCAATCCCGGGACATTTTTTCAAAATTTGTTTTATACAACGGTGAAATATTTTGGGTAATAATATCCAGACCAGGGGGGTTCTGTTGTATCGCGTACAAATGAAGTCATATTTGGGCCATCAGCCGGCCTATGAGTCATGGGGATCAATACATTCCAGCAGCATTTCTTGTAACCAGCTAAGTTCCGGAATTGATTTCAAATTTCCGAGTCTCTTAAGTACACAGCTTTGGTGCAATTTTGCTGTACTTTAGTGGGAACCACTATGTCCACTAAGCAGCATTTGCCTGTAAACATCAGGGAACCCAACAACATTTCGTTAACATGCCACATTCTGCTCCATTCTGAGATGTTTTAAGTAATTCTTCCACATGCACGAGATGACCATTTACCGGTGCTGAATTTATAATTGGTGAACGTGCAGCAGACATGACTCGAAAGTTTCTGTAGCTATGCAAAACAAATTCTCAGGACGATCATCGAGCTAAGTAATAATTTCAGCTTGTAACATGCCGCACAGCATTGACAAGGAACCACAGTTCAGTTCAGTTTATTTTGGTATAGCCCTGTGAGCCATCTGTCTCTTGAATCGGGTGCAACCACAACAAACAAAAAAAACAAAAACACGAACAAGAAAAACATCTTAAAGTGACTATGTGTTGACTGTGCAAACAGAAAATCCATGGAAAAAAAACAGCGAAAATATTCCTGAAAAAAGCAACCGTACACCAACGCTGTGTGCAAAAAATCCCAGTGCGATGCAAGTCAAACAACAACAACAACCACCACAAGAAAACTTAGATTAAGGCCGTCAGTCTAACTCCGTACTACAACAAAACAAACATGTCCAAACCAAAAAAGCGTTTTCCAAATCACCAACAAAATAAAGCCATAATTGCAACGTAACAGCGATCACAGGGACTGTGACCGAACTTTTACAATAAACCACATAAATAACATGTAACACCACAGACAATTTGGAAGACAGCCACACGGTGATCCAGTGCCAACAACTTCCCGAGCTCTGGAGTCCTCTATATACGTAGGTGTTAGGCAAGTAACGAGTGGTAGGAAATTGGTGGCGCCTGCAGAAAACCCACACTCTTTCCCACACAGATGGGAGTCCACATTTTTGCCGCACCGCCTATCTGGCGAGTCAGGGCATGGCACCTCGATGCCCACTAGAAGGGAGCCTCCGTAACATTCGTGTGACCCAGCAACCTTCGCCTCCGCAAGTGCTGGATTACAGGCGAGCATAGCCACCACCGCCCGGCTAAATGTAACACACGTACCATAACATTCCATTGACATAAATTGAAAATAATTATTGATTCACACGTGTATGGTTCAATGCACGCATTGTGTGTGATAGTGGCGCTCACCGGTCCTGCTCTTGCAATCTCCGTCATCTTTATCTTTCCATTGGTCCCTGGCCTCTTGGTAGCACATCAAAGCCTGTATTTGTAATCAATCAATATTTATTTAACGTACCAATATCGACCTAAAAAAAAGTAAGCATCAGTGCACATTACAGCAGAACGGCAACGGTACAGGGGGTGGGAAAAGAGACCCCTAACGACCTCCATGGCTAACACAGACTGAGCAAACCTGCCCCGACTGGACATCTGTGAAAAAGAGCTTTATAGCTCATCGGATTCCTCCAGTATAAATAAATATTATGATTCTGAATTGCAACCGCTCGCAAAACATATTGCAACCGTGCACAACGAATAGCATAAGAAAGTTAGGTAGTAAATATAAATAAGTTAAAAGTAAAGCGTTTTTATTTTGGTTTAACACGTAGGCTTTCGCGACCAATATTATTCATAATAAAGGTTTTTGGCGCGCATTTATAAATGTGTCGCAACCCTCCACCACCCGACACGGTCAATCAGTAAAAAATGTGTCACGTTGACAAAAGACAAAAATAGTTCACTACTTTAGCCCACCGGTGTGTTGAAAAGTGAATCCACAACATTTACAATTTTTGAGGACGACGTTTCGCTGGTAATTACATCCAGCATCATCGGGCAATTTGCCAGAATATAATTTTAGATGTTGTGGGAAGTCACCTGCCCTCCTGCACCCTGCTGTATACGCCCTCCACCCAAGTGTGGCTTCCCCAAGTTCCCCTGTGCACTGCACAAATCACCTCCACCCACACGTCTATCCCACCCTCCCTCCGCGTCCCTTCCCCATCCCCCTCATTTCCCACCCCTTGTTGTCACAGCGCCACGTTGCCTCTTTGTAAACGGCCCCACCCCTCAACCCTTGGACGCCCCCGTAACCTCTGGTCATCAACTTCAGCCCAGCACGGGCCGAATGAAGTTCACGTTTAACTGTGGAATTTGCACCGCGTGTGATAAAGTCCGAATCCGGGACGGCTCAGAAAGCGCAGCATTGCTGTTTTTTTCTATTTTTGTTTTCCTCACGCGAGATTGTTTTTCGTGGATTGGATCTTTGCTATAAACTTAACTATTTACCAGCTCTTTTTCCTGGCCACACATGACAGCTCAACGAAGTGGCTTATCACGTGGAAATGTATAGCAGCCAAAATACTCAAAATGCATGTTGATTCTAAATGAGGGAAAAACCGGAGGACCCCGAGGAAAAAAAATCCACGCAAACACGGGGAAAACATACAAACTCCAAATATATGAAGGCGTCAGAGTCGGGGTCGAACCGACGACCTCCTGTATACTAGGCGAGGTAGTTAACATCTTGCTACCGTGGCGGAAGACCACACGTTTCACACAACACGCACACGTGGGAAAGCACTCAACCACCGTGCGTTATGAAAAACCCGCACGCAGTTCATGAAGCAGTGCATTGTAGTGTTCTTGTCTTGTAGGTTCACCATCAAAATTGCGAACAAATGTGACCCACTGACGGCAGCAGAGATTCGGAGAAAGACAACTGTAGGCGAGTTTCATCCGTATTCGTACTCATCGGTACAGCACTGCATAATGACGAACCCCGGGTCCACAGTTGTCGAACTGCATCACTGCTGCAGTGCTGAACTTGCTGCCACTCGCTCGGTCATATTTGCGCAAATGCATTCCGATGGCGAGCCAAGACAATTGGACCACAATGCACTTCTTCAGCAACTACCGATGGTGTTTGGCACAAACGCACGTTTACGGGTGTTGTTTAAAATAAATGCTGATGGGAGCACATAGTTTGGGAAAGCACAAAGGTCGATGGACAAAACATACGTTTTTATTTTGCGTGGGTGGGGGGGGAAGCTGTCTTTTTTCGTAATTTACTTATCACAGGGCAAAATCCTGGGTGCCCATCTGTCTTGTGCGGTCCTTCTTGAAGCTCTGCCTTAGCTGGGGGCTATCCGTGTGTGTGAGGGGAGTCATGGTGTCGTGGTCAGCGCCTTGCGCAGTATTTGACTGCTATACATTTCCACGCGATAAGCCAGCCCGTTGAAATATCATTTGTGGCCAGGTCGCTTCTGAAAAAGAGCTGTGGTAGCTAGGTGGTTCTAGCCTGGTAAAATAAAATATACAGTAAAACCTTGGATTGCTGAGCAATAATTCGTTCCGGAAACGTGTTTTGTAATCCAAAGCACTCGTATATCAAAGCACTCGTATATCAGTTGTGATCACGTGACGCTCGGCAGACAAAGCGTATACGTACACTACTCGTTTTGCAAGACCCTCGCTCGTTTATCAAATTACGATTTATTTACAAATTTTTGCTCGTCTTGCAAAACACTCGTAGACCAAGTTACTCGCAATCCAAGGTTTCACTGTACATAAATAATTTTAATAGCACTCCAGACCCGGCCACCCAAGTTCTATTCCCGCTCACGGCCTACATCAGTGACGGATGTCTGATCCGGTTCTGGGTGACCCTGTGTCGAATTAGCTTCAAATGAGTGCCGAGCTGCGGCGTGTAAATATCGCGTCTAGGGAGACAAACGCGGCCGGGCGTGGAGCTGGCCACCCACCCCCTCGTGTGCCTTCATAGGCGGATGCTTGCGCACAGCAGCACTTGTGCCCAGCAGTCTGTTGAGGCTACACGGTGGTGGTGGGGGGGGTCTTTGTCTTTAGGGGGAAGGGGTGGGTCGGCGGCAAGTTTTTTTTTGCGGAGGCTCGGGGCAAAATTCCAGACGAGGTCCGCCACCCTTCTCTCTCCCCTCCCTCCTCTCTCTGGGGGCTTTCTGGGCAGGTGGGTGGAGAGAGATGGGTGGAGAGAGGCGGGGCTACAGCGCTCGCTCTGGCTCCAGGAACACAGCTCGCTCGCTCGCTCGCAACTTCTGCGGCCGTCTGCAACGAACGCTCTTCCTTCCATTCGATGTTTCGAAAGCCGTCGGAGCGATGCACCGCTAAATCATCTCGATCGAAAACGCATTTCTTTACAACTGATTGTTTTGTTTAGTTTCCTCCCCCCACCCACCCCCCACACGATCCCCTTCACCACCTCCGATCGGCACGGTTGGCCACGTACGTTGCGAAAGAAGTTCAACACAAACACACGCGCGCGCACGCGCGCAGCGGCGACCGGCGTTTTGGCATTAACGCACGGAACCCCCGGGTGGACCCCCGGTGGGCCCCCCCCCCCCCGCACGATGGACGGTGTCCCTGCGACCCCGCTGCACCAGCAGACGCCTCTGCGGGAGAGTCCGCGCCTCTCGGCCGTGGCCGGAGTGGACGTGCTGCTCAAGCTGGAGAACGCGCAGCCCGGCGGCGGTTCATTCAAGATCCGCGGCGTGGGGCTGCTCTGCCAGAGGGCCTCGGCGCTCTGGCACGCCGCTGGCGGCCTCGGTGGCGGCCTCGGCGGCGGCGGCCTCGGCGGCGGCCTCCACTTCGTCTGCTCCTCCGGCGGCAACGCGGGCATGGCCACGGCGTATGCGGCGCGCAGGCTCGGAGGGCGCTCCACCGTCTTCGTGCCGCGCTCCACCGCAAGCTCCACCAGAGAGGCGCGGGGTTGACGTCACTCACACGAGGGGGCGGGGGCGGGGGGAGGGGGCAGGGAGTGGGGAGGGGGGCAAGGATGAGGTTGGGGGGGGGGTGGTGGAGGCGTTCACCGCGGTATGGGGCCGTTCATAAATGACGTCACGCACCTAGGGGAGGAGGGTGGGGGGTGTGGGTCAGACATTTGTGACGATGTGTGACAAAGGGGGGTGGGGGGTGGGGTTTGAGAAATGTGACGTCACATCAAAAGGGCGCAACTTTAAATAAATATAGACAACACGTTCTACTTAATTAACTTTTTAATCAATGTTTTTCTCCTACAACATCAGAGTGCAGCGGCACATTAAATACGCACTACAATGACAATAGTTTAAAGCGATTTGAAGCATGGTTTATTTTTTTTGGGGGGGGGGGGCAGAGCTTTGTGACGTCATATTTGAGGGGGGGTCTGACTTTTTGTGACGCCGTGTGACGAGGGTGGGGGGGTTAAAATCGTAAAAAATCGGGTGACGTCATTTATGGACGGCCCCTAAATCATATATATTAAATATGTAATATATAATGTATTATGCTGTACGTGTCACAAATTAAATGTAATATGTCTTATATTTAATATTTCTAAAGATATTTACGTTTATAAATAGAATATGTTACATATGATATGTTATATATTCTTGTGCAGTGTAATTGACGAATGTGTTAACATTTAATTTATGCTTACTGCCTCACTAAGTATCACCTAACAAACTGGTAGAGCCGTGGTACAACGGTTGTACAAAAGGAAACCCAATGACCAACAGTGTGGGGGTGCCTATCGTCATCATCGTCATCATCCAGTTGTGGAAAGGCAACGCTGAAACTTTACATCATACCTAACATTTTACTGTGTAGGAACCTCCTGGTTACTACGCCAGCCCACAGGGGATTATTGTGTCCGTTCGTCCGTCGTGCATCCAAAAATGGGAGGGGTGGGGCTGGGTGGTGAGGGAGGGGAGGGGCTGGGTGGGGAGGGTGGGGCTGGGTGGGGAGGGGCTGGGTGGGTGGTGGGAGCGGTGGGGCTGGGTGGGGAGGGGCTGGTCACCCCGTGGTGCCCTTATAAAACTCAACGTTTAACCTACTCACGCCGGCTTGTGCCCGCCCTCACAGTCGGGCATATTTGCGGAATACACCACATGGTGGTGCCGCCGTTGACCCTGGCCATTGACCGAGCAACCCAACGTTCCTACCAGCTCCCTCCGCAGGGATGTGTTTGCAGCCCATTCATTGGAAATCCATTGCGAAAGAGGTCGTCACGCTACATGAATGCAATGTGCACATTGCTGTGATGTCTTCTTCACTCCTTGCTGATCTCGGCAAAGAGCGTGAACCATCGCGCGAACTTTGGTCATCCTCGCAGTGACTTTTTGGCTGGCCATCAAACAAAGACTGTCAACTGCATCGCGCGTTTTCAGATGCGCTTCTGCGGCCGTCTGGAACGTTCTTCCTTCTGATATTAGGAAGCCACTGGAGCTATGCACTTTTAAATCTAGATCGCAAACTAACATCTTTAGAACTGCTTTTTGTGTTTAGTTCGTTGTCCTTCTCCTGCACCTCCGATTACCACGGTTGGCTACGTACGGTGCGAAAGAGTTCAACATGCTAAATGAAACTTTTTTTTATTTTACCAGGTAAGGCCCATTGAGCTACATAGCTATTTTTTCGGAAGCGATCTAGCCACAAATTATAGCTGAACGAAGCGGCTTCTCACGTGGAAATTTATAGCAGCCAAATATACTCGAAACGCACGCTTCTGAATATGGAGGGAAAAACCGGTGGACCCGGAGAAAAATCCGCGCGACCACGGGAAGAAGAGAGACACGCAGACTTCAAATTTACAGACGTCAGGGGTCGGGATCGAACCCACGAACCTCCCGTGCGCCAGGCGAGGTAGTCAACAGCTCGCCACCGTTGCGCCAATAATACGTTCATACCTAAATACACTCGGCCAGTAGCAAAGCGTCGCACAGGTGGGGCTTAAGCGACAACGAACGCGAACTGCAGCTGTGTCCTGAGGTGGACGGAGCCGCACGTTGTTGAAGACTGCGGTCCCCTAAGCAAGCCGAGTGACGGTCTGAGAACAATTGATGAAAGCTCCTGTCTGGTTCGGTGCACACGCTCAATAAATAATCAACTGATGGATGGAGGGGAATGGGGTGGGGACCGGTGGCTGGGATTGAAGAAACGTTCAACATCGAGGTGTAGTGGTATTCATGACCTAATGACCTCTTTGCCTCTTGACATCGGACTGCCGCACTCGAATGTAATCGCGCACAGACCTTGCGAATCTCCACCCCGTGTCAGTCATGTTCAGTGCGGCTTAGTGGGTCGGGGGTGGCGGGGGGTGAAACCAAGTCCAGTTGGGATATCATTCGCCACTGATGTTTGCCATGGGAATGCAACTCAGGTTCGCCGGGTTTCAGAGCGCTGTGTGTTACTGTTCCATCACCAAATCGGTGATATCGATGCTTATCCCCAACCCCCACCACAAGTTTCTTAAATCCCTCCCCCTGCCGCCATCCACTCAACTATATACATGGGTGCACCAATTTTTGTTTTATTATGCAGTTTTTCACGACCAATATTATGATTCGTAATTCGTTTAGTTTTGTTTAGGTCGTGTAGGTAACATACCAGTTTACATTTAAGGCCCTCCGTTTTCTAAAAAAAAAAAAATTGGCCAATCTGTCCACGTGACAACTTAATTTGATTGGCTCTGTCGGGTGGTGGAGGGTTATTATAAAAGTTGACATTATACCTACAGGATCTAACCCAAAATAAACTATAGTAATTCTGAATTGTGCACACCGCAGTTAATCTGTATGCAGTTCGCGTGTGGTGGGATAAAGTGTGTGGCTTCCTCCCCAACGTCTGGCCAACATGGAAGAATAGGCCAAAGCACTCAATGGAAAGAGGGAGCTCTTTATTAGCTTGTTGAGCTCCCTCTCTTTATTGGATGCCCTTCTGCCAAAGCAGCGGCGTGGTAAAGTTAAACAATTCAGAGTGTTTGGCTGCAATACATTTCCACGTGATAAGCTACTTTATTGAGCTATCATTTGTGTATGTTGAAATTCTTTAGCACTGTACGGAGCTAACCGTTCTAATCGGAATTGTGGGGGAAGGACATCAAACTAAACACATAAAAGCAGTTCTAAAAAAAATAGTTTTCAATCTAGATTTAAAAGTGTATAACGCCAGTGGCTGCCTAATATCGGAAGGCAGAACGTTCCAGACGGCAACACAAAAATCAGTTTCGAGAAAAGAGTTTTAAATCTAGATTTTAAGAAATCAATCTTCATTCATTTGTGGCCAGATGGCTTCTGAAAAAGATCTGTATAGCTCAGTGGGACTTACCTGGCCAAAAAAAAAAAACGGTTCATCGTTTTAGTTTAAACAATTGCACGGCTGCTCGTTTTACCCCGGCACCTAACCACCCCCCCCCCCCCCCCCCTGGATCTTTGCCGGGATCCTTCCCCTTGCTCAGCGGCTGCAGGAGGAGGGCGCCTCCGTGCAGGTGGTGGGGGACGCGTGGGACGAGACCAACGTGCACGCGCTGCGCGTGGCGACGGAGGGGGGCGATGGCTGCTGCTACGTTCACCCCTTCGACGACCCCCTCCTGTGGGAGGGCCACGCCAGCCTGGTGCACGAGCTCAAGGCGACCCTGGCGGCCGGCTCCAAGCCCGGGGCCGTCGTCGTGTCCGTGGGCGGCGGCGGCCTCCTCTGCGGGGTGGTGCGGGGGCTCAGGGAGGTGGGCGGCTGGGGGGACGTGCCCGTCATCGCCGTCGAGACGGAGGGGGCGCACAGCCTGCACGCCGCGCTGAGCGCGGGGGAGCTCGTCACGCTGCCGGCCATCACCAGGTGGGGAGGGAGCGCACTGCGCGTGTGAGCCAAAGCGGGGGGGGGGGGGGGGCTTTGGTCGGTGCCATCTGGGGGGGGGGGGGGGCGGGGGGGTGGCGAATGCCACCTATTCACCGTGGGCGGTCTCGACCGTGAGAATAAATCTTAGCGTACGTGAAGCCGTCTTGTTTTCTTGATATGCGCGTGTGTATTTCCGTGTTTTGTGGATGTTTAATATCGCATTGGCAGGATTTTTTTCTACTCGTGAAACGTTGGTCTTCCGCCGCGGTGGCTTGGAGATGTTAACTACCTTGTCTGGTACGCAGGAGGTCGTGGATTCGACCCCGACCCTGACGCCTGCTGCTGCTGTATATTTGGAGTTTGCGTGTCTCTCTCTCATCATCATCACGGTGGCTAGGAGATGTTAACTACCTTGTCTGGTACGCAGGAGGTCGTGGATTCGACCCCGACCCTGACGCCTGCTGCTGCTGTATGTTTGGAGTTTGCGTGTCTCTCTCTCTCTCATCATCATCACGGTGGCTAGGAGATGTTAACTACCTTGTCTGGTACGCAGGAGGTCGTGGATTCGACCCCGACCCTGACGCCTGCTGCTGCTGCTGTATATTTGGAGTTTGCGTGTCTCTCTCTCATCATCATCACGGTGGCTAGGAGATGTTAACTACCTTGTCTGGTACGCAGGAGGTCGTGGATTCGACCCCGACCCCTGCTGCTGCTGTATATTTGCAGTGTGCGTGTCTCTCTCTCTCTCATCATCATCACGGTGGCTAGGAGATGTTAACTACCTTGTCTGGTACGCAGGAGGTCGTGGATTCGACCCCGACCCTGACGCCTGCTGCTGCTGCTGTATATTTGGAGTTTGCGTGTCTCTCTCTCTCATCATCATCACGGTGGCTAGGAGATGTTAACTACCTTGTCTGGTACGCAGGAGGTCGTGGATTCGACCCCGACCCTGACGCCTGCTGCTGCTGTATATTTGGAGTTTGCGTGTCTCTCTCTCTCTCATCATCATCACGGTGGCTAGGAGATGTTAACTAACTTGTCTGGTACGCAGGAGGTCGTGGATTCGACCCCGACCCTGACGCCTGCTGCTGCTGTATATTTGGAGTTTGCGTGTCTCTCTCTCTCTCATCATCATCACGCTGGCTAGGAGATGTTAACTACCTTGTCTAGTACGCAGGAGGTCGTGGATTCGACCCCGACCCTGACGCCTGCTGCTGCTGCTGTATATTTGGAGTTTGCGTGTCTCTCACCTTGGTCGCGTGGACTTTTTCTCCGGGTCCTCCGGTTTTTCTCTGCACATTTAAAAAGACAACGTCACGCGTTTAGAGTATTTGGCTGCTATACATTTCCACGTGAAAATAAGCCACGTCAGTTTTACACGTCGGCTTTCGCGACCAGTGTTATCCATAATAGAGGTTTTTGGGTTAGATCGCGCGAATATATAAATGTGTCGTTAAAAAGGTTTGCCACGTAAACAGAACAAGCCAATTCGTTACTAGTACAGCACACCGGTGTGTTGGAGAGTAAACCCACAGCATTTACAATTTGAGTATTTCGAGTACTCGAATCGTACGAGTAAACCCACATTTACAATTCGATTACTCGAATTGTAAAATTCGATTACTCGAATTGTAAATGCTGTGGGTTTACTAGCAACGAATTGGCATGTTTGTGTTTACGTGACAAACCTTACTAACTGTTTGCGTCGGGGTTGTGGCGGGTTTATAACGACACATTCATATTCACGCTGCCTAACCCAACAACCTCTGTTATGGATGAGCCACTTCTACGTTGAGCTATCGCTTCTGAAAAAAAAACCAAAAAAATCTCTATAGAGCCTGACCTGGTAAAATATAACAGCAACAAACATTTGACCGACTCCTCTGCGATGTGTGTGTATGCGTCACAGCGTGGCCAAGACCCTGGGTGCGAAGCGCGTGGCCGAGCAGGCGTTTACGCTCGCCCGGGAGCACGTGGTCTTCTCCGAGGTCGTCTCGGACCGTGACGCCATCGACGCCGTGCAGAGGTTCCTGGACGATGAGCGGATGCTCGTGGAGCCGGCGTGCGGAGCCGCTCTGGCCGCCGTCTACTCGGGGGCGGTGCGCCGCCTCGTGGCCGAGGGGCGGCTGGGCCCGCTGCCTGGCCCCGTCGTGGCGGTGGTGTGCGGGGGGAGCGGCGTCACGCTGGGACAGCTCCGCGAGTGGAGGGAGCAGCTGGGCATGGGCCCCGAGTGAATTAAGTAAAACTTATATTCTTAGCTCTTTCGGTAAAGTCACGTTGAACGGAAACAATAAAATATATTTTATTGTTTTATGTGTATTTTATTACTTTATTGTTTCCCTTCAACGTGACTTTACCGAAAGAGCTAAGAATATGAATTACTGCAGTCACGGAAGCTTTAAATCAAAATTTAAGTAAAACTTATTTTGTTCTTTCGGTAAAGTCACGTAGAGTGAGAATAAAATAATAAAATAACACGATAAAATTCTCACGACGTTTCGGCCACAACGCAAGCGGCCGTCTGCAGGTGAAAGGTACAGTTCTGTACCTTTCCCCATGAAGACGACCTTTCACCTGAAGACGGCCCGCTTGCGTTGTGGCCGAAACGTCGTGAGAATTTTATTGTGTTATTTTATTATTTTATTCTCATTCTACGTTACTTTACCGAAAGAAGCAAAGAAGATGAATCCTTGCAGTCACGAAAGCTTCAAATCGATAAGTAAAACTTTTTATTTCATTTTACCCAGGTAAGGCCCACTGAGCTATATAGCTATTTTTTATTATTATTATCAAAAGCGACATAGCCGCAAATTATCGTGCAACCAAGTGGCACATGTGGAAATGTATAGCAAATAAACTCGAAGCGCATGTTTCGAAATGTGGAGGGAAAACCCGGAGGAGCCCGGGATAAATCCACGCCGCCACGGAGAGAACATGCAAACTCCAAATATTCAGGCGTCAGGATCGAACGCACGAACTCCTGCGGCCTTGAGTGAGGCTGAGAAGGGGCCTCGGAGAGTAACTCCTTGTGTTTCCAACTCAGTAAAAAAAATATTCGATTCATAATAATGGATTCATAATTCCTCATTCCTATTTTGTGCAACGATTCCCTCTCCCAAGAAATGTGATGAATTGACATGATTGGAGGTCGTGCCTCGATTCGAAAATCGGTTGTAGTCTTTTCACTGTCTTGTTTGTAATGTTTCTACAATTTCTAAATTTGTTCCCGTTTTCTTCGTGCAGGCTTAGGTTTATAAAACTTCTATTTTAGCGCAGATAAACTCATTCAGCAATAAATGCTCATTTTTGTACGAGGAATTCCTTGTTTGCCTCTTTAGCCTAAATGTAACACTTGAAAATAATCCGTAATGCAGTTTGCACAAACCGTAAATAATCGAGCCTTATATTCACAACGTTAAAGCTTGTAGAGGACTGATGGCAATCGATGATTGTGCATCATTAAATGCCGGCATGTTTCCACGGCCACTGACTGACGTTAGTTTGATTTTCCTGTCACGGCTATTATCAATGTCTGAGTGACATCTGAACCGGCCCTGGCCGCCACAAGCGAGTTGACGTATGGCCAAACAACCCCCACGACCGACACGGCGTGGGGAGATCATCCAGCAGTGAACTACCATAGCTACACATCGGTTGTTTCTGAAGTACAGTACTTGTCTTCCCCGCTTTTTTTTGGTTTACATTGTTATGTTGCTTTCAATATTAAATTCAGTTTTCTAAAAGCACGTGGGTTGGTGCAGATTGGTGCCACTGGCTCAATCTGGCCCCGATCCCCGGACTGCTTTGACACGTTGTGACGTGCTCAAAATTGCTCAGTTAAAACCTACCTTTTTTAGTTAACAAACAAAATAAGTAGACAATCCGTCTCTGCATGAACAATGAAAGTATGTACATCATTAGACCTCCTTTGCCAGTACCAAAATATAAGAGTAGGGTTTTTCCCCAAAAGAAAGCCGTCTCTGGTGTGGACCAATCAGTTTCAAGGACAATGCATCATATATTATCAGTGTGTTGTTTGTTTGCATTTTGACCACAAGTATTGTGGTTAATGCAGACATGATTCCTTGAAAAAAAAAGGTTTCAGTTTTGTTGCCAGAAAAAAAGGGGAAAAACCCTATTCTTATATTTTGGTACAGGCAAAGGAGGTCTAATGATGTAGATGCTTACCCGGAGCCCTCATTACTCTGATAGTGCATTGTCTTTGAGCTTTACGCCTTTTGGCGTCCTCCGGACTAGCACCAATAGAGACGAGGCTCAAAAGAAAGCCGTCTCTGGTGTGGAGCAGTCAGTTTCAAGGACAATGCATCATATATTATCAGCGTGTGTTGTTTGTTTGTTTGCATTTTGACCACAAGTATTGTAGTTAATGCACACATGATTCCTTGTAAAAAAAAAGGTTTCAGATTTGTTGCCAGAAAAAAAGGGGACAAACCCCTATTCTTAATGAAAGTATGTCTTACGCAACCCATCAGCCAGGCAGCCTTCTGGGAGTGCATCATCTCAGCGGCATCGATTCGGGACAAGTAAACGCTGCATCGTGGTGTCGACAAGTTTCTCATCACCTCCAATAGTCTGCGACCGTGGTCATCCAGAACAGACCTGGAGTATAACATATAATGACGCAATGCCCCCCCCCCCTCGATCCACACAAATACGAAGGGGACACTCCGCTGCTCAAACCTACATCAGCCATTCGAAGTAAGCAAGCAGTCAGACTTTCTTGAATGCTGGTGAAACTGCCAATGTTACAGGCAAGAACCCTTATGAAGCCTGACTGCCGATGAGACCCTGGATGTCAACCCGGCTATGAATTTGCTTGCCTTGAATCAACGATGCTTTTATGCAATCGCAGAAGGACGTCCAGGTGAAGGGTTTGTGTAGGACTTACTTTTTTTTTTACGGATATGTGAAGGGGGGACATTGTCTGCTCATTCATTTTGCTATTTCTATTCCCCACAACGCCGTTCGTGATGTTTTAAGTTACGCACGTGACACCTGGCCCGCCCCTCGGTCCGCCCATTCACCCTGAAGCACTGCAGACGACCCGCCACCGTAACTTATAAGCCGCTTTAATAAACGCAACAGAACTTACCACATCAGCTGACAGATACAACTGCCCACAATATTGAGCACAAATTGGAATCGGTTGAATGAAAAAAAAACACCGAATAAAAGCAAATCTTATATAAAATAACCTTTTTTGTTGTTGTTTTAGAATTGTCTCACAAAACCATTTGCGATTGGCAGCAGACTTACCCAATGGTCGGATATCGAGATACAAGTCGCAATCGTGACTCTCAAAAGTGGAAAACTCCGGTCCCACTTTTAATAGTAACACAAGACAACACAGTACAGTACAATGTGATTGCTTCCAACGTCAACATTTGAAACCGCGTTGTCGCTCTATACCAGGCTTTTTTTCCCAAATGCCAGTACTTTCCGCGTTTACCAAGATACTTTTCCCAATAAAAATGCTAATTAACTCGTTACACGTTGCATGCGCCAGACGATTGTAAAACGTGTTCCCGCATGACGCGCTAAGCAATTAACGCCGTCCGGCTTAATAGAGAGCCGATTCCAATTAAGGTTGAGCTCTCGGTGCGTGCGTGAGTACACACGTGCGCATACACGTGTGTTTGTGTGTGCACATGTGTTCCATCGATAACAGCACTTGTCCCAACAGTCTGGTAAGGCGATACAGGGGGATCTTTGCCTTTGCTTGTTCAACGTCATGCAGACACCGTGAATTGCTCAGCGTGCCACGTGGGACCGATTTAACAATCATCGGGCGCGTTGCAGCGTGGAATGACCGAATTCATATTTGCGAGTAAATTGGTTCGTGAGGACTGGAGTTTGGGAAACCTTTCTCTTTACCATCGACTGATACACACCTCGGTTCAGTGCTGTCACATCGGAGGTTTTAGCGTTAAATGGAGACGGTCCCTCTTTGGGAAACTGACGCTTTCGATTTTTTTTTTAAATTCCAGGTTTTTCCACCCATATGGAAGTACCGTGCATGTTGCACCACGTGCAATTTATTTCCAAAGCAACACAAATATGGAGGGAGGGGGGCGGGGAGGGAGAGGATTAAATATTACATCCATTACAACGTGGATTAATGCAACACGTGTTCATACGAAGGAGACATCATCACAGCGATGCACTCCGGTGCTCCTGACGCGGTTATCTGGCTTGACCGCCTGAGTGTGAATTTGTAGTTGCTGCTCTGCATCTACATCAGCCATACGAAAGAAGAGGAAGAAGAATATGATCCAATTAATTAATTAAAGTCCACAAGTGTTCCCAAAGCCAATTCGTGAAAGTGTCACAAGAAACGCATTTCCTAAACCAGCTTGAAACTGACGCTGGTTCCTGTGCCCATTGCCCTTACTTCGTTGTATTGTACTTCTATGCTCCCACAACTATGCTGCACTTCATCATTGACCCGCACTGGCATTATACTTGATGGTCAATGAATCCCCACATGACCTGCATTGCGTGGAGAGGAGGTCCTCATCCAGCGTTGACTGTAAATCGGTCAGTCGTGTACGCGTGGGTCAGCGGAGTATCCATTCACTGTGGACCTTTCCTTCTCCATAATTGGTTGATTACATTGAGCCGCACTGGCTCTTCCCACTGCAGGGAAACTTCAACAGAACCACGGTGTCATCAGCCGGCTGAATAACGTCGACCTGTTGATGTTAATTCACCCTCAACACCACCCACTGTGGCCGGGGACCATGCGGCAAATCACGAGACTGGAGAAAGTGCAAAGGGTTTTTTCCTCCCCCCGAAAAAAAGTGCACATTTATTGTGAATCTGAGCGATTTTTCATTGTTATTGTAGAGTTTTCTTTTTCATATTTGACAATGTCAAGGGGGGTCATCGCAATGTCACCGATGCCACCACCACCACCGCGCTTCTCCAATGCTTCCTTCGTTGCTTGTGCGATATCTCCTGAGGGTTCGTACGGTCGACATGCGACCGGCAAGGACTGCCAATTACAAGCCTCATCACCACAGCCTCTTGTCTGTAAGTCCCGCCCCTCCCCACCAACATTCCATGAGCTGTCACAATTCTGGGATTCTTTACTTTTGGCGATTGTTGATGCAGGGGGACGCTATGGGTGGATCTGCACGTCCCGCTATTTTCCTGCATGGAAAATCATGGCCAATTCCGGGTTACCCCCTCTCACCCACGTTTGAGTGTCGCGAATAAGATCAAATCGTACAATTACATAATTACTACTTGTAACGTGCACCTCCGATTAGCACGGTTGGCTACGCACGGTGCAAAAGAAGTTCAACGTGCATACGTGCACGGTATTCGCTCACTCTGAAAGACGGAAAAAACAACTCGGAGATGCGGGGAAGAACCATACATGGGAAAGACAGCCAAGCGGCGTGACAGCGCCAAATTTCCCCACAAGCCCTGTGGTCCTTTGTACGGTAAGGTGTAATCGGCACGTTAGTGAGTGTTTACACGTGGGAGGAAACCAGAGCACCACTAGTGCGAGGGGGTAATACTCGATCCCATACAGATGGAACTGGTGGGGTCCACATTTTGCTGTACTGCCTTCTCCTGGCAAGCCAGGGTGTGGAACCTCATCGATGCCCACAGGGAGTTTTATAACCTGATCCACCAATCCTCGCCTCGACACAGCCCGGCAAAATAAAATGCTTCCGTGAGGCCTCTTATGGGTACATTTGGGTTGGTTCAAAAGCTGCGAATAAGAACGGCTAATGGAATGGGACCGGCCACTAATTCTGTGTTACGCCTCTTATCTGTGCACACGAGTGGATAATAGGAAGGTCCGATTGTAAGTGAAGTAAGTCTCGGCATTTCTTGCCGCGCACTCTTACGAGTCCAGTCCGTCACGAGTGCACACAAGTTGTGGCTGCAGAAGACACAAAGTTGCGGCAAATAGAAGGCTGTATAGGATGAGTTTCACTGTCATTTATGTGGCACACGATCACATCGGTAGCTCGGCGCATTGGGCATATTCTAATTATAACATGCAGTTGGTACAAATTGCAAGTGACCATGTATATGACCTTGACTACAGCCACGTAACTGTGGAGCCCTTGAATTTTTGTGAACTGGCCTGCTTTGTCGTCACGGCCACGTTAAGACGTCTATTATTGGGCAGATGTTTTAGAACCCCCTCCATTGGTGAGCGAAGGAAGAAGCCAGGTGTTGGCACCTCTCTTTGAGCAGAGCAAACTAAGAAACACGTCTCTCCATATTGCAAGTCCTCTCTCGCTCGATGCCATCCCTTGGTGTTTATGCGCGCTAACTAAACTAAACCACTTTTTTATTCTACCAGGTAAGGCCCAATAAGCTGTCTAGCTGTTTTCCAGAAACAACCTGGCTATCACAAATGATGACAGCTCAACGGAGTGGCTTATCGCGTGGAAATTTAGCAGCAGCCAAATACTCCAGACGCATGTTCCTAAATATTCTTGGTTCTTTCGGTAAAGTCACGTAGAAGGGAAACAATAAAATAACAACCGAAAGAACCAAGAATATGAATCCCTGCAGTCACGAAAGCTTTAAATCAAAATGTTTCTAAATGTGGAGGGAAAAAAACCGAAAGACCCGGGAGAAGAATCCACGCGAGCACGGGGAGAACACTCACACTCCAACTATACAGCAGGCGTCAGGGTCAGGATCAAACCCGCAACCTCCTCTATTCCAGGCGAGGTAGTTAACATCTCGCCACCATGGCACCCTTACGGCCACCAGAGTAACCCTGCCAGGTGTTAGCCTTTAGTACTGCAAGGGTTTAATTCACAATTATCACCGATCGGTATGACACGGTGTTTCTCCTGCATGTCCAATCCGGCAGCACGGGAGGTTGGTTCTGGTGGACCAATCAATCAGCCAGCAAGGAGATCATGAGTGGTGAAACTCCACTCTCAGCAATAGCAATGCTGAGCAATGAGCATGAGTCGACCATCAACTGGGCAATGAAGTATGATTTGTGGAGGGCAGTAAGAGATGCCTGCTTTTTGGATTTCATTGTATTTTATGTATAATGTTGAGTGTAATAATTCTCATCAAAGCTGATAATAAATATACAGTCCTTAATTTTACTTTTGGCTTTTCTTGTAGTTTTACCGATACCGAGTGCAATTATTATTATTGGCTTTTATTGTGGTTGGTCTGAATTCTACATTTTTTAAATAAAAATTGTTTTATTTTATTTTACCAGGTAAGGCTCACTGAGCTATATAGCTCTTTTTCAGAAGCAAACCTGGCCACAAATGATAGCTCAACGAAGTGGCTTATCATGTAGAAATGCATAGCAGCCAAATACTCTAAAACGCATGTTTCTAAATGTGGAGGGAAAAACCAGAGGACCCGGAGAAAAAATCCACACAAACACGGGGAGAGAGACATGCAAACTCCAAATATACAGCAGGCGCCAGGATCGTGATCGAACCCACGACCTCCTGCATGCCAGGTGAGGGAGTCAACATCTCGCCACCTATTTCTGTTGCAAGTGTAGTTACCATTATTGTTATTTGTTATCGGGTTTTACTGCATTTCGATTTGATTGTATGCGTACTTGTGAGGATAGATTAAACTGTTTTTTTTACATAACAGCACGTTGAGATAATTCGATATGAAAGGCGCATTATAAAATAAAGATTATCGTTCCTAAAGTTTCCTCCAAAAACCAAAGACTCCAAAAATAAATTCACCTCTCGTCTGACATTGCGGAAGAAGAGTCTTAGAGAAGACCCAGCGGCGAAGCTCTCCTGAGTGGAAAGATTTGAAATCAATTTGAATGTGTTTAGCACACGCTTACAACTCCTTATGTATATACGAAACTCCATTCGTCAGCAACGTAACTTACTTGAGTACTTTTCGTGCCGTACAGAAACTAGTAACGACTCGTTCTGCCCAGAAGGAATGAGACGGACTGCTAGATCAGCTCCATACCACCTCAGATGTTTGACCTATGTAAAAAAAAACTCACTTGACCCCCCAATCCATGAATACACCGCGCCTCCACTAGGGGGCAGCAGTGGCAAGGTAGTGGTTTACTTGGGTTAAAGCCCCAGTCGTACGAGGTGAAAAGTGACCGGGTGGTGGGGGGCGAAGTCTAAGGGGGCTTCAAGTCACTCAGACAACGCAGTCCCATTAAGAATTGTAATTTTAAAAGGCATTGTGTCATCCACAAGCACATATTTCTATTTAACCTTTGACCGATTCCAAAAAAAGTGCCTTGATACAGCCGAGTTACACGGGAGGGTGACTGATCGATCGCCTGTATTTGAGCACTGATTTACGACTGCTGAAGTTCTAGGTTCGGAAATACAGGCAGTCACCTGTGGCTAAACCAGGTTTATCGATTGTAGCGAGCTGATGATCTCAAACCTGCTCACCGATGTGTACCAAATTCACCCTTTTGGTTATCACAATGTTCGTGTTGGCCAACTCCTGACAGCCGAAATGTATAAATATTCATAATAAAGGTTTTTGGGTTAGATCGCGTTATTTATAAATGTGTCGTAACCCTCCACCACCCGACACGGCCAATCAGCAAAAAAAAGTGTCACGTTGACAAAAGACAAATAATTCACTACTTTAGCCCACCGGTGTGTTGAAGAGTGAATGTTGTGGATTGAAGAGTGAATGTTGTGGATTCACTCTTCAACACACCGGTGGGCTAAAGTAGTGAATTATTTGTCTTTTGTCAACGTGACACTTTTTTGCTGATTGGCCGTGTCGGGTGGTGGAGGGTTACGACACATTTATAAATAAACGCGATCTAACCCAAAAACCTTTATTATGAATAATATTGGTCGCGAACGCCTACGTGTTAAATGTATAAATATATCAAGAGGCTGAAATGCGGCGTGCCGCACTGCACAGCATTAAAGAAGTACCATCGAATTGCTCGTTAGGAGGTGTCTATTGAAAAAAGGCAACAGAAGAAGATCTGTAGCATCAGCTTCTCCAGCCTTTCCCTGAAAAATTGATAGATGTGAAGCCCTGCCACGCTACCAGACGTGCCCCGCAATGGATGCACCTTCCGGCCCCAGCACATCTGATAGTCTTAACGCCTGGGAAACAATTATGACACAATCCAAAAGGTTCCAAGATATTCTTCTGTCAAGCATTTCAATTTAAGAGCTCGTGTGCGCGTCCAGCGGCCCCCCACCCCCCCCTCGACCCCCGGAACGAGCGTCACACGACCGCCTGAGTGCCTGGCGATTTGTCTTTGTCTGAGTGCGAGTCCCCTTTGCCCGAGGGCACCTCGGCTATTGTGGCAGGTGGCTCCGAGTGAACCTCGCCTGCACCCGAAATGGTGGCAGGGACATCCTTGTCCGCATCCGTCTGCCTAGGCTCGCTAACGCTCACCTCACTGTCCCCGTGGGGCGTGTCCTTCCCCGTGTGCGCCCCCGTCTCCTCGTGGGTGTCCCTGTCTGCCACCCTGTCCTTGCGTTTGTCCAACCGTGTCTCTATGTTAAAGTGTTTGTCTTTCTGCTTGTCCTTGTCGAGCAGTGTCTCGATGTTAAAGTGTTTTTCTTTGTCCGATACTCTGTCCTTGGCCCTGTCCGAGCATTCAATTCTATCTTGAGACTTATCTCTGGCTTTGTCTAGGTGCGCTTCTTTGTCCACCGATTTGTCTCTGCCTTTTTCCTTATCCCTGATTTTGCCCTTCTCTGAGTGCGTGGCTAAGTCCGAACGATTGTCTTTGTCTTTTGCTTGAGCCCTCGCTTTTTCCACACTCTTTTCATTGCCTGCAGCTTTGTCTCTGTCTGAACAGTCCTCCCTGTCCTTCGCCTTATCCCTGGCTTTGTCCGAGCGCGCCTCGGCCTCGTTCCCCCTCCCCTTCTCCTTCGCCTTATCTTTCTCCGAGTGCGAACGGCCCTCTTTCTCCTTCGTCTTAACCCCACCCTCGTCCGAGCGCCTGTCAACAGCGACATCTCTGCCTTTGTCTCTGGCCCTGTCTGGGTCCGGGAGCGGCTCCCTCCTCCCCGCCGGCGCTTTGTCTGCATGCGCGCGCGCCGACGGCTGCCCCCACCCGCGTCCGGCGTCCGCGTCCCGTCCGCTCGACGGGCCATCCCAGCGCCAGTCCCGGCCACCCGTCGACCGGGAGGGCTCCTCGTCCGAGTCGACCATAGCGAGGGCCTCCTCCAAGGCCTGAGTCAGCGACGACACCGACTCCTCGAGCTGCCCGATGCGGCGCTCCTGGTTGCGCACGACCGTGCGCAGCAGCCCCACCTCGTCGCACACGTCCTTGAGGATGTCCTCGTATGACTGAGCGGGGGGGGGGGGGTGGAGAAAAAAGCACGCTCGCCATACAAAGACAAAGTTGGCCCACGTATAGCATTAACAAGACTACGTGATATTCTTAGTTCTTTCGGTAAAGTCACGTTGAAGGGAAACAACAAAATATTAAAATATATATATAAAACAATAAAAATTCTCACGACGTTTCGACCATAACACAAACGGTCATCTTCAGGTGTGTTGGTTTGCATAAATTTATTTTTAAACGGTGCATTTATTTATTTATAAAACGTTAGCGCCACGCGCAGCGATTTGGCAGTTTATTTAGGACTAGTCCATCTATATTCTGAAAAGAGGAGGGGGGAGACGAAATTATTATTATTATTTTATTTTTTACCGAAAGAACCAAAGAGTATGGATCCTTGCAGTCGCGAAAACTTCAAATCTTCGAATTAACAAGACTTTTGGGGCAAGTGCTCTCCGTGAGCAGCACCTATGAAGGCCGCCATGGCCATATTAGGGGGTGGGTGGCCAGCATCCACGCCTGGCCGCCTTTGTCTCCCCAGTTGTGACGTTTGCACATCGCAGCAGGGTAATTACTTAAGGCTTAAACGACCCGGGCGAGGCCCAGGACAGGTTCAAATTAATCGTTCCGAGTTCCTTATCGTTTCCTCCTCATCGGCTACTTTGAACCGTGTGGAAGCTGCCCTGGCCACAATCCTCCCCTCGATCAACACTTGGAACACACGGACTCCTTCACAGGAACACTGGCACTGGTCTGGCACACTGAGGCTGGCCTGCCTACAATCAGTCCTGGGTGTATCCACAGTAGATTGTGTGAGGAGCTCATATGCTCTTGAAAGAGATCTATAGGGTGCTTAAAAAAAATGTGAACACTTCCGGGGAATATGCAAAATAATGCCACAAGAGAAAATGTGCCTCCGTGCTCTGGATGACCATCTGGAGAAGATTCCAGGCACGTGTCGACAATGATGGCGAACAAGTCGAGACTCTTTGGCTTTTTGAAGCTATTAACATACATTTGTTATGGTGTATTATCCGTTCTTTTTCCATTGAAAACGATCGTGCCGTGTAAGTATTAAAACAAACATTGAACCACCCTGTATTGTTCCCATTAAGGTCCTCCAGCAGGCATGGAGGACCTAATGAGGAATAGATGGATTGGGTTGGATCACGTGGCCCACATGCCAAGCCACCGCTCATGATGAATACAAGTGCTGGGTGACTCTTTGGTTCTATTCGGTAAAGTCACGTAGGTAAAAAAATAAAACAACAAAAATCACGACGTTTCGGCCACAACGCAAGCGGCCTTCATCAGGTGAAGGGACCAGACTGTCTCGAAGACTGCGCTGATCTAGAATAAGTGCTGGGTGACTGTAACACGGCAGGCTGGCACACAGCGGGCAGTGCATCTGCCCATCATCTCTTTCAGCCCATACGTAAGACCTGCGTCTATCCCGTTGACGCTCTTGTCAGCAAGCCTTCAACATCTGACGTAGCCTGAACGTGCACCCAGCCTGGCGCAAGCACCGTAGTCACCTCACTACTGCTGCACGTGCTCGTGTGCCTTCACGTAGTGGGGAGCGGTGGCGTAGCGGTTAGCGCTACGAACCTGGCGTCCCGAGTTCAGTTCCCGCTCACGGCCAACGCCGGTGACGGTTATCTGAACCAGTCCTAGGCCTCCCCTAGGTCGACTCAGCCTCAAATGAGTACCTGGTGCGGTGTGTAAACATCGCCACTAGGGAGACAAAGGCGGTCGGGCGTGGCTGCTGGCCGTCCAACCCCTCGTGTGCCTGCTCCGGCCTTCATAGGTGCTCGCTAACAGCACTTGCCCCAACAGTCTGTTACAGGCTACACGGGGGAATCTTTGTCTTTGCACATAAATAACCTCCTGCCGAGGAGCCTCCGACACTTCACGTGGCGTCAAGGTGCACCTGGCCTGCCAGAGGCGCCGTGGTAACGTCACCGTCACTTAGTGGCGAATGGCGGCAGCACATTGCGATGTGAATCTGCCAACCCGAGGTCGGTTCCTGATCATGGCCAACATAACTGGAGAATATCTGAACCAGGTCCTGGTGCTGCCATATCGGCCTTCATAGGTGGTCGCAGCACTTAGCCATAGCAGTTTGATAAAAAAAACTATTTGGGGTCGTCTTCGTGTACATATGTACGTGTGTGGACATGTACGTGGCACACGTGCCCGTGATCATTTCCACTTAAGTGGCACATTCCTGCTGTCTTCTGAACGTGTGTATATGTCTGGGGAGTGGTAGCGTCGTGATCAGTATGGTGCACTACGAGCCCGGCAACCAGAGTTTCGATTCCTGCTCAAGGCCAACATTGGTGACGAATATCTGAACTGGTCCTGCACCCCCCCCCCCCCCCCCCCAGGTCAACTCAGCCTCCAATGAGTAACTGGTGCGGTGCGTAAAACATCGCCACTAGGGGGCCAAAATCCACCCACCCCCTCGTTTTCCGCACCGCACCTTCATAGGTGTCCCCTAATGGCTTGTAGAGGTGTTAACTACGCGCTGTTGTGTAACCTGCATTGCCACCAGGGCAGTGCAGCATTACCCCTGGGTACAACGGTTGGGGTCAGTCAAGGTGAAACGGATCGTGGCCAGGGTTTGGTACAAACCAATCAGATGGTTCCACGTGGGAATGTATGATTGGTTCTACCTGGCCACGAAGGAGTATAAGACAGGTGACCCAACGGACCTCGGGGAGTTCTCTCCCTGCACGAAGATAGAAGACTGGGCTGGAGCCTAGCTAGGACCCTGGACCCAGCCTTCCAGCCCTTCTGAGGGCTAAGGCTCGGCATACCCAGTGGTCAGGACCCACCGGGCCAGCGGTGGGTCAGATAGCCTTCCCTAGGTCCTAGCCAGAGGACTAGGATAGCGGTAGACGTGTGAGTCCCGCCAGGTCCGGAGGCTGTGTACCTCCTTAGGTATCAAGGAGGTTAGCGGTAGACGTGTGAGTTCCGCCAGGTCCGGAGGCTGTACCTTCCTAGGGTATCGGGTGAGGGGACCGAATATCCCTCTGTGTGTGTTAAGCGTTGTATAAGGAAATAATACAATAAACAGAGTGTGCCTCCTAAAGAAGTCTGCTCGTCCTTACAACACTACAGGCTTATGCCCCCAAAAAGTTTGTGAAGGCTGTGCGGGGGATCTCTGCCTGTGTTGCTGTGTGTTTGTGTGTTCACCATTTCCTTGCCGCCCATGCACACCGATTTGCTGCGGGCGAGCGTTGGGGGCGGAGCTGCTCCATTGCGAACGTCCGGGTTCGCCGGCCGGTTGTCCAACACGTTCCGTCGCACAACCTGCGACGAGCGCGCAAGCAGTGTAAGACACAGATGGCGCCATTCAACTAGCACTGTTCAATAATGACGCTAATACAATTTCAGCCGTTCCACGAGGTCCCACAAATGTGGTACAACCGACATCGGCTGCGCGCATCAGACGAGGCGACTGCCGCTGATGCGTGTGTGTGTCACGCGGGCCTTATCGCCACTCGCCTACGGACACCTGACCTCCAAGGGCCGCTCTCACAGTCTCATCACCACCCCCGTATGAATTAAGATGTTCCCCTTTGATCACCGACCTCTGGGTGCTTTGTCTCGCCAACCTGCGCTCTCCTGAACCACAACACCTCGCTGGTCTCGTCAAGGAGCGCAGACCATCATGCAAACCCCGGTCATCCTCGCAGCAGCAGCAGCAGCTTTTGGCTAGCCATTGGATGAAGTCACTGCATCACACACTTTCAGATGCACTTCTGCGGCCTGCCTAGAACACTTTGCCTTCCGATATTGGGAAGCCACTGGAGCTATGCGCTGTTAAATCAAGATTAAAAGCCAATTTTCTTTATACCTGCTTTTTTGTGTTAAGTTTGTTGCCTTTTCCCCGCACTTCTGATTAGTATGGTCGGCTACGCACGGTGTGAAAGAAGTTCGACATACATACATGTGGTCATGGGCAGTGTCTGAAGGCTCCTCGATTGAAGGTCAAAAGGACAGAAATAGGTGCTGAGGATGGAAGGCTGTAGGCTCGCTAATGGGAGGTCATACGACAGACCCGGTCCTTGAAGGTGGAGTTGTGAAGGTTCATAGACCCAGGTTCTGTGGGTGAGGCAGTCGATGCTTGCCGACAGGAGGTAACGATACAGATGCAGGTGGAGTGGCGGAGCCTCCTGTTCTGAGAAAATATGGACTGATGCGATACTGGAGGACGCGCAGCTGAGTGGACTTGCCAAAGACTGGTACCAGCGGTGTCAAGATCGGCATCTATAAAAGACACTTCTGGTCAGTTGAAGGCAGTCGCCCTCCGACAAAAACGGAGGGCGGAGGAGCGACGCGCACAACAACGAGCGGAGCGCCGAGCGGCTAAAATCCAGCAGGTTGGCACAGTAGGGGGCACAGGTGGTGCATCTGCCAGTCATCTCGGTCGGTCAACCCATGGCACCTGGGCCTGTACCGTGACCTCCTGTCTGACGTCACCACCACTTAGCGTGCGAATGACGCATGGTTGGTATTGGTGTAGTTGTGCTGAAGGTGCAGAGGGAATGCACCTTGACGTCCTTGCTACGCGTAGACACGTAGCCCGCCCGCAGTGACACGAGCACGGGCTCGCCATCCTTGCCGCTCAGCCACTCGTCCGCCTCTATGGCTGCTTGAGCTGCTGCTGTGTCCGGGTAGAGGTCGTCCTGGAAAAGGTCCGACTGTAAAGACAGAGACACCCCCAGTGTGTAGACCATGGGGGGTCAAGTATTGCGAGCGGGCACCCAGTAAAGGGGCGGAGTGATCAGAAGGAGTGTTAAAGGAAAGTCAGATCAGAATCAGATCGTAATATGTTTTCATACTGGAGGAATCCAATGAGCTATAAAGCTCTTTTTTGTTTACAGACGTCCAGGAGACATTTGTGAGTGGTGGCGCAGTGGTTAGCGCATTGCGCTATCAACCTGGCCACTCGAGTTTGGTTGCCAGCCATGGCTAACATCAGTGTCGGCTCTGGGCACCTCTTCACCAACCGGCGCTGACCGGCGTGGTGAAGTATGTCCAGACACAGCCTGGGGAGACCTTCATCCAAAATGACAGACGATTGTGAATTCTAACCTTGCGGGTGGAAACATGGAAAGGGGGATGGTAGCCTTCTCGTCACCCAAGTTGTCGTGTTTCCTTAAACATAACTAATACCACCCTCTAGGCCAGCGGTTCTTAACCTGGGGTATGCAGACCCCGTGGGGTATGTGGCAATATTCCAGGGGGTACACAAGGTGATTTATACGTGCAGAATTATATCATGCGCGAGAGTCATTGTTGAACAATCACGTATGAATCTGCCAAAATAAAATAACGACGATAAAATTGAAATCAATATGGTAACCTAGACCGATATAAGAGACCTTTCTAAACTCGTTGATGGTGAACAATGTGGTTTCCGAGCGTCACCAGCAAGCGCGAACAATTTACGTCATGAACGCTGAGCGTCCCGTTGATTTTGTTTTATTCCCACGCAGTTACTTAGCCGGTTAGGATACCTCACCAAATGGACAACTGGTTAAAAATATTGACGTTCATTATTCATACATTCATTTCTCAGAACCACGATAAGGTGACGCAAGGGGGGTTACTCGGTTGAAAAAAAAACTCAACACGGGGGTACAGTAGCCATAAAAAAGGTTGAGAACCACTGATCTAGGCGAAATGGACATCATTCGAATCCAGATATGATCAGTAAAGATTGTAAATTATTATTAAATAGGCGGCACGGCACACGAACGGTTGACGCGACCAGCATTACGCCCGGCTGCCTCGGTCTTCCAAGTGCTTAAATTCATACACCCTGCAGCCAGCCACTCACTTAAGGCTGAGTCGACCTGCTAGGGGAGGCCCACTGCAAGCTCAGATATCACTTGCCTGTCAGGTTGCATATGGCGGAGATTCAGAGGCGCATTGACCTACTTCAACGGGGGTATGCAGCATACAACCGTGGGCATCCCTCCCCCCCTCCTTTCTCCCGACTTACTTTTACTGACGCAAACTATACGTATATATTATTTTAGTTGCACCGTGTATTGGGTTTACAGGAAGACAGTCTCACAGGGACAGTATTAATAAAAAATATATTTAAAGGTACAAAACTCACAATTAAGTTATCATGCCTCTTGCTTTCAATCACTGGTGGTTCAGTAACAAATACCAGTAGCGCTACTATATTTTACGCTACGCATTTTTTCGGAAATATTATTTTTTCATTTGTAACAATGTTTTTGTTTTGTTTTTGCCATTCATGGTTCATTTTGGAGAAAAAAATATATAATTAGAATATTTTTTCTTAACATTTTGTACTCGTTTCATCTGTTGATTCGGGGGCCCCCTTGCGGCTGTCTGGGCATCTATGTGTCGCATCACGCTGCATACCCAGATAGTTGCAACCCTGCCGAGGATGAAACATCTCGTCACCAGGACCTTAGTGCAGAGTGTGAGGCATCGTGGCCCAATGTACGATTGTGTCTGTTGGCAGGTCCTGGGTCGTCAAGTCTGTCAATGACGAGCAAACCCTCACCAAAACAGAATTAGATATTGCAGGCTGGACAACCGTAGTTTTCAAGCAACGCACGACAACGTATAGAAAGCACTCAGCCTCTGCGCATGATGCAAAAAAAAACAGCAGTAGTTCTTGATTGTCTAAGGACACCATCAGAAAAATCTGAGTAAATGTGACCATCTGAAGGCAGCAGTCAGTGATGACCGAATACACAAGGACCACAATGCACTTCTTCAGGAAGTGTTGATAGTTGTTGCACAATGCACAAAGTCTGAGTGCTTGTGTATGCTATTGTGTGTTATTTGAAACGTAAGCCCTGAGTCAGCAGTGGAAATTCCACATTTCCGTGGTGGGGGCCAGTTTATCCATACCAAAACCACGATTGACTTTCCCCCAAAGTCATACATGTTTTATTGACCTCTGATGTATGATGGAATGGGTCCAACCCCCAAGCAGAATTTGAATGTGAACCCTTCCAAGTGTGAGTCAATCACAGCACCACCTTAGCCAGATTTAGCTGAGCTACTACATCATATAAAAAACATTTCAAACACAATACAATATTGAAGAATAAGCTAAATGTATTTGAATAAACCGTCTGGAACACCCTTGCTTCCGATATTAGGAAGCAACTGGAGTTATGCACTTTTAAATCTACATTGAAAACTCATTTCTTCAGAACTACTTTTGTGTTTCGTTTGTTGTCCTTCCCCCGCGCCTCCGATTAGCACGGTTGGCTACGTACTGTGTGAAAGAAGTTCAACATACACACAAACATTTTGGGTGCTGGATTTACAACGTTGAGGTCGCCAGTAGGGTTTTATTTTCCGGTGCGGCAATTACAAACAATGGGGCTAGTTTATTTACCCCCCCCCTCCCCCCACAATCTCTGTCTACCCATTAGTGTAAATGGGTTCACCACAATTAGTCGATCGGCACGCCACGTGTGGTGGGGTAAATAGTGTGGGGTACTCCCACCTCTTCCAAGACCGTCTGTCCATTGTGGAAGAGTTGGGACAATATACCCCCAAGAGGGGCTTCTCTTGAGCTCCCTCTAACGGAGGCCCCTTCCCCCAGCAGTGGCATGAGAGAGCAACATCAGGGCTGAACCTTTACCCACGTAATCAAGGTGAACTCATTTTGTATCAATGTTATGATTTTGCATAAACGGTGCACGAAAACATTTTCCATTGCGAAATTGATGCCGAATTTTACGCTCGGGGATTCATATTGTGGAAGAGACCTTTAGCCTCAGCGAGCTTTTACCCGATTACAAAATATTTACAGCCACTATTGCTGCTGCTGCAGCGAAATTAAGGTGTTCCTTACCTTCCTGGGCACGGTCATGATGATGGGCTCACATCTGCGTTCATGGAGCTTGTAAAATCTGGAAGAGATTGCAAAAACCTAGAACAAATTATAAAACATTTACCGTATTTATAATGCCAGCTTCAAATTGCTGAATCTGTAAATGCGTCATTAAAAGCTGGAGCCGAAGCCAACATCTATAAAGGCCTTTTAAACCAAAATGCGTTTTCAGACCTTGGAGAGTAAATGTGTCCAAATAATGCGACACCTGTAACGGATTGTAAACAACTTGAAATGTATTTATAAACCTGAAACAAGCTGCAGGACATGAACCTCACGGCGGAATCCCGGGGTCCCATAAGCCCCCGGGGCTCTCACGCAAACTGCCGTTGCGACGTCATTTCATGTCTGTTGAAGGCGAACTCACACGGCAATGTATTCCTCTCGACGAGCTCTACACGATGCGCTGATCAAAGTTTTGTTTCGTCTGCGCATTCGTCCTCGCTGCTGCGCTTGGATGGCACGACAACAGGATGAACCGCGCCAGGCGGGTCGCGGCGTTTGTGTGCGCGGTGGGGACGGAGTCGCCAAAAATAAATTAATTAGTTACGATTTTTTTTTTAAACGTTTATTCGGGACCCCGGGGTCCCGCCATGAGGTTCATATGAAACAATGGAAAATGTGGAATAGATTCAAGAAGCCACACTACAGAACCATAAAACCAGGCCCTTGCATGATACACATAGTCCGTTCTCCTGTAACACAGTATTCGTGCTCCTAAAGAATGCCACTTTACGGTAAAACCTTGTTATAATAAATAATTACGACTATAATGAGCCAAGAATGTCGTGTTTGTGTGTAACGTGCGTGACGTCACTCCACATGCCGCCCGCCCCCCCCCCCCATCATTAATATTAATTTTTACACTCACGCAGAAGGTCGAGCGGAAATACATTTTTTTCCGCAAATTCGCTTTAAGTTTCACGTTTCTTTATTGAAAGTGAATCTAATAAATAATTCTACGCAGCAACAAAGTGGATTTGGTGTCTTTATTTCTTCAGCACTTGAGACAAAAGGTAAGTCTAATTTACGCTTCTACGTTATGGTAAAATAGACATTTCTCGGTGATTTTCCAGATATTGTATCGAATTCCAATTTATGTCAACCCCAGCGACCAAAAGCAGAAGAGGATAAAGGATCAGAGCAGTGAATTTGAACAAATTGAAGGTCAGTTATATACAGTGCTACAGTGACATGAAGTGAGTTGTTTTATGAATTCGTTTTGTGCAAGATTCACTTCCATTAATACAGTGCTACAGTGAAATGCAGTGAAGTGTTTGATGACATACTTTTGTGCAAGATTAACTGCCATTAAAATTTACACAAGCTACTGCTCAATTTTTTCGTAAATATTACAGCTTCCGTCCTAGGACGGGCAAAGAAGCTAGTTAAATATATCATAAGGTAAGGCGCAGTCTGGGATAACGCGTGAGATGCGTACGCAGGCCGAACAGAGACTGAGGCACGTGGGTAGCATCTAGAAGCATCCAGCAGCATCCCCGCCTTGTGTGACGCTACGCCGAGGCAGCCGTACAACCGATTATTCCTACTCACGCGACGTAGCTCTGTTCACTCATTCGAGTTACATCCAATTCGCATCCCCCGCGCCAACCGGCATGTTCACCCGCATGTACACCACCTCTACACCGTTCATCATGCTAAGTCGGCCAATCAAATGCTAATTTTTTATGCTAATTCCTTTGTCAAGGCACCTTGTTTCCTCGCACACAGCTTAAAGGTCGCGGTCTGAGCGTGGCTGTGTTTCACTCCAGCGCTGTCCTCGAGAGAGCCTGATCCCTTCACCTGATGAAGGCCGCTTGTGTTGTGGCCGAAACGTCGTGATTTTTGTTGTTTTATTTTTTTTACCTACGTGACTTTACCGGATAGAACCAAAGAGTATAAAAATGTGTTCCTTAATAGATTCATAGCATTATCTCCAATTCGCGTTATGAAAACATGCATTATAGGAGAACAGACTGAATATAAAAACTGGAATAAATAGGACAACGTGGATTTTTTTTTTAACTGGAGTTGTTTATAACACGATGGAGCTGCTCAGTCGTTAATACAATCAGTGGATGTCTCCCCACGACTGTGAGCGCTAACCTGGGGAGCCACGTGGTGGAGGTGGCACATGGCAGCTCCAAGGTCAGGGTGCACAGTTGGCACGGCTGTGATCCTAGGTTTGAATCCGCAAAACCCACAATAAAGGCTGTAGGAAGACACAGCCTCTACCAGCCACAGGTCTAGACGGCACCCTCTGCAACGCGCTTCTTAAAAGCAATTGGCTAAGTGGCCGAGTGGCTCAGAGATCAGAGCACTGAGCCAGCACCACTGGTATCCTACGGTTAGAATCCGGGATTCAGATGCTCGTGATCAAACCGGGATCTCAAGTCTCATGAATGTATGCTCTTGTACACCACACACACACACACACCACACGCGCGTACCTCGCGATCTCACACTTGTTGACGTCCAGGCCACGCTTAGGCATGAAGCCCATGCCGCGCTGAGGCTCCTTGCTGCTGAAAAGGTTCAAGAAGTGGACGTAGGGAGGTTCCGGGGTGACCTCGAAATAGCGGATCGTGCAGTCGCCCTGGCACGCACACAAAGACAAATATCCCCCGTATAGCCTCAATAGACTTTTGGGGCAAGTTAGCGAGCACCTATACAGGCCAGCATAGTACACGAGGGAGTGGGTTGCCAGCACCACGCCCGACTGCCTTTGTCTACCCCAGCGGCGATGTTTACACACCGCACCAGATCCTCATTTTGAGGCTGAGTGGACCTAGCCGAGGCCTAGGACTGGTTCAGATAATCATTACTGGTGTTCGCCGTGAGCGCGAATCAAACTCAGGTCGCCAGGTTCGCAGGGCAGGGTGCTAACCGCGACACAACCACTCTCCACACACCCATGTGTCATTTAAATAACAGCAACATCAGTGACAGCAGCGAAAATAACAACCTCCTCAAGAACTGTCAATGGGCACTAAGTGGCAGTGACATCGAAACCGAATGACATCTGCGGCAGGCCTGCTTCGCTGCGAAGGTGAGTGGAGTTGTGGAGCGATGAGAGCTCATTGGGCAGACCCAGGTGCTGTGGTGGAGAGGTGCATGATAGGGAGGAATGGACTCAGGTGTAATGGGTAGAGACGTGAAGGCTCACCTACAGGTAACAGGGGAACACGTACCTCGCCAATTTCACACCTGTTGTTCATGAGGTGGAGTGGTAAAACTTGCTGATGGAAAGATAAGGAGGGACACACTCAGGTGATGGGGCGAGAGTAGTGGATATGTGTGCATTATGGGCAGTGAAGACATCGCTGGGGTGTTACGGTGCAGACCATTCTGCTGCACGTGGAGTGAAGGCTTGCTCATGGATAATGGAGAGTAAAAGAAGCTTGGAGACAGGGGGGGGGGGGGGGGGTCACAGGTGGACTGACACAGATGCTGTAGGTGTGGTGGAAGAGGCTCGCTCAGAGGAGATCGCAGATGGACACAGGTGCTAGGGCTGGGGTTTTAAAGGCTCGCTCATGGGAGGTGCGGACGGACAGACCTAGTAACTGAGAGTGAAAGTGGTGAATGGTTGATGTAGGTGTGTTGAGCTTCTTACGCGCCGTGCTGAGTCGACCGCGCAAGTCGGAGGCGCGGGGGAAGGACAACACACTGAACACAAAAAAGCAGTTCTAAAGGAGCTGACGATGACACGAGCTGATGGGAGGAGACCCAAAGACTTGATGGGTGGCCTTCGTACAGACGCCGGTGTCAGTGTTGGAGCTGAAAGGTTCAGAGACAGGTCACAGGGGCCGAGACCCATTGTGCTGCGATCAGACCGGTGGAGGCTCACGACAGGGGAAAAAAAAAAACCGGAGTGTACCTTTCCGCACAGGTAGATGATGTTTGTGTCCATATCGTAGTACGGGATGAGGACTCCGTTGCTCGAGTCCAGCTCCTGCAGCGTGATTGGCTCTTCGAATTTTTTCTGAAACAAAGGGAGAAAAATCAGGCGTGGATTTTGCAACGCTTGCCGATGCGAGCATTCAATTCGCGATGATGATAGCGTCGCCATCCCGAGGTGCACAACGGCATGATAATAATACGCAGTACTTATTGATCCAAACGAGTCGCACCGAGATTTGAGGTTTTCGTGACTGCAAGGATCCATACTCTTTGGTTATTTCGGTAAAGTCACGTAGGGGGGGGAGGGGGGGGGGGAAATAAATAATAAACTACAACAAAGATGAATTTAGTTTATTAGAATATTATTGTGTTATTTTATTTTATCAATTTATTATTTTATTCTCATTCTACGTGACTTTACCGAAAGAACCAAAGAAGATGAATTTAGTTGTTTCCATGTCTGTTGTATCCCGCTTAATTATTTATTATTATATATTTTTTACCACGTGACTTTACCGAAAGAACCAAGGGGTAAGGCACGCCGAGTCCAAGGACTATTTTACGGGAGAGTTCTGCTGCTTGCAGCCAATTAGAGAGTGTTTACGCATGTGGGAGGAGAGCGGAGCCACACGGAGAAAACTCACGCGCATGGTGGGGGGGGGGGTAATACTCGATCCCCGTACAGATTACAACGGATGGCGTTTAGTCCACCTGCTGTACTGCCTTCACCAGGCGAGTCACGGGGTACGACATCTAAAATGGCCACGGGAAGGGAGTTTCAGAACGTTTGCGCGATTCACCAACCCGTCATCTCCCACAACGCGGCGACCGCACGACTACGACGTCACATCGCATATGGCGTGTGGCGCCGCGACATGCCGTCATGTGCATCGACGTCACGGGGAGGCGAGCCACTGGGCGGTGAGATGTCATCATCACCTTGGCTGAAAAGGCATATCCATTTAAATTTTGATTTAAAGCTTTCGTGACTGCAGTAATTCATATTCTTAGCTCTTTCGGTAAAGTCACATTGAAGGGAAACAATAAAATAATAAAATATATATAAAACAATAAAAATTCTCACGACGTTTCGACCATAACACAAACGGTCGTCATCAGCTGTGTCGGTTTGCATTAATTTATTTCTTTTTAAACGGTGTTTTTGTTTATTTATTAAAAAAAACGTCACTTTAATGGAATCGCTCCTGGGGTTCTTTGTAAGCCATCTGGCTACCATGAGAGATTCGTTCATCAGGCTATCCACATATACAAGCACAGAGACAATTTCAACCGAGAAGATGGATTCTGGCTTAGCAATCATTGGAAAGATTTGATAAACCATTTCAGGTCTTAATTGATTGTTCATGCTTACAGTGGCTTTCAGACAGCATACATTAATTTTTCGTCTCCCCCTCTTTTCAGAACATAGATGGACCCGTCCTTCTAAATAAACTGCCAAATCGCTGCGCGTGGCGCTGACGTTTTTTTATAAATAAATGCACCGTTTAAAAATAAATAAATTAATGCAAACCGACACACCTGATGACGACCGTTTGTGTTATGGTCGAAACGTCATGAGAATTTTTATTGTTTTATATATTTTATTATTTTATTGTTTCCCTTCAACGTGACTTTACCGAAAGAGCTAAGAATATGCATATCCATTTAGTCGAGTGTTCCCCGTTGCAAGGCCCACGGGCCACTCACGGCCCCCTGGTGGCCTTTAGTGCGGCCCCCGACATTACAAAAAATGTGAAAACACCCCCCACATCATGCTGTCAAACCCCAATGCTTTAAAATTTGTGGTGGCACCTCACACTGATGATGTCTCATCGGCGAAAGTGCCCCCTACCCCCATCTGAAAATGAGTGAAGAACACTGCATTTAGCGCTGTCTTTCATAACAACCTTTTTTTATCAATGTGGCTGGGGTTTTCTATTGGGCAAGTCCTTTATAGCAACGAAACTTAAGGCAAACATTTCTCACGTATGTTGAGTCAACCTTCACGATTGTTATCGTGACCCCCATTGTTACAGACGGGCACAGCAAATGCATTTTGTCAACCTGTGTTGGAAAATAACAACAAGTGGTATATATATATAAAAAAGATAGAAACGCAGATGAAAGCCAGACACGTAAGCATCTTCCTTTTCACACGAACGCGCTGCACTTCTCCACTCGTGGCCCACTGCTGGTGGTGGAAAATTCCACATTTCCATGGCTGGGACCGGGTTATTCATAGTACACACACACACTGTAAAGTTCTCACAAAGTGGCATTCATTGCATTTGACCCCTTTGGTATCATGGACTGATAACAAAGCATTCTACAAAAAAGCCTCGAGGTGCACCTAGCCTGGAACAGGTTCTCGTGATCGCTTCCACTTCGATGGCAAACTCCTGCCGTCTTTCAAACGTGTGTGTACGTATGGGGAGCAGTTGTGCAGCATTTAGAGCATCGTATTCTTGGTTAACTTTTGGTAAAGTCACATCGAAGGGAAATAATAATAATGATAGAATAGAAATAAAACAATACAATTCTCACGACGTTTCGATTGCAAACACAAGCAATCGTCATCAATCGAAACGTGGTGAGAATTTTATTGTTTTATATTTTTATTATTTTATTGTTTCCCTTCCACGTGACGACTTTACAGAAAGAACCAAAAATATGAATCCCCGCGGTCACGAAAGCTTTAAGTCGAAATTTAGAGCATCGTGTTACGAACCCGGCGACCCGAGTTCGATTCCCGCTCGCAGCCAGCACCAGTGATGACTATCTGAACCGGTCCTGGGCCTCACCTAGGTCGACTCAGCCTCAAGTGAGTACCTGGTGTGATGTGTAAACATCGCCACTTGGGAGACAGAGTCGGCCGGGTGGGGTGCTGGCCACCCATTCCCTCACGCGACGTGCCTTCCATGCCCTGTGGCTCACCAGAAGTTTTATCTGTATATATATTTAAGTGATTTGTTTACCTTCCCTATATATATTCTTGGTTCTTTCGGTAAAGTCACGTTGAAGGGAAACAACAAAATAATAAAATATATATAAACAATACAATTCTCACGACGTTTCGACTGTAACACAAACAGTCATCATCAGGTGTTGGTTTTCACACCTGATGATGACTGTTTGTGTTACAGTCGAAACGTCGTGAAAATTTTATTGTTTTATATATTATTATTGTATTGTTTCCCTTCAACGTGACTTTACCGAAAGAACCAAGAATATGAATCACTGCAGTCACGAAAGCTTTAAATCAAAATACCTTCCCTATACTTTAAACTCCTGTCGTGTTTTTTTTTTACTGGATATGTGTGAAAAAAGAGCTTCATAGCTCATCGGATTCCTCCAGTATAAATACATATATTCTGATTCACAGGTTGCTCGCTAAAGGCACTTGCCCCAACAGTTGGTTAAAGGCTACATGGGGGGACTGTTTGCCTTTGTACGTATTGCGTGTACGTTCTATGTGCGTGCGCTGTTGGTGGTGGAAGTGTCACCGGGTCCCAGAGGCCGAACTGACGCTCGCTCATGCGCGTGAAGCCGGTGGTGAAGACGAGGTCGTCCCTCGTGAAGAGCGCCCGCATCGGGCGGATCCCCTCGTGCGGGGTCATCCTCTCCTGCACACAAAGACAAAGATCCCCTGTATAGCCTTCAACATACTGTCGGGGCAAGTGCCACTCGCGAGCACTTGTGAAGGCAAGCAAAGGCAAACGAGGGGGTGGGTGGCCAGCAACATGCCAGGCCATCTTTGTATCTCCCCAATGCTGATGCTTACACACCGCACCAGGTACTCATTTGAGGCTGAGCCGACCTAAGCGAGGCCCATGACCGGTTCAGATCATCGTCACTTGGCGTTGGCCGTGAGCGGGAATCCAACTCGGGTCGCCAGGTTCGTAGCGGAGCGTGCTAACTGCTACACCCCGCGCAAGCTTCTACATAGAGTCATACACACACGCACGTTGAGTCATACACACACGCACGTTCACATGGGTCACGCCGGGGTCATCCACACGGGGTCGTACACACACACACAAGCAATGCACACACACGCACACACACGATCGTACACACGGGAATCATTCTCTCCTTCCCGCGCACATTTGGATAGAGCAGCAACAACCACAACAACAACAACAGTCGCCGTTCACCACTAAGTGGCGTTGATGTCACCACAGCGCTTCGTGCCAGGCTGGGTGCACGTTGAGGCTACGTAAATCGTCTAAGGTTCGCTGACAGGAGGCCATGGAACAGGACCAAGGTGATGACTGGCGGATGCACCAGCTGTGCTCCCGATGAAGTCGCCAACTTGCTGTGTTTTAGCTGCCGAGCGCTCGGCTCATTGTTGTGAGCGTCGCTCCTCTGCCCTCGTGTTATTGCGTCCTCCAACTGCCCAGTAGCGAGCGTCCTTCACCAGCCTCCTCCACAGAGGCCCCATTGTTACCAGTCATTAGCGAGTCCACTCAGCTACATATCCTCCTGTACCACGTCAGCCGATTTCTCTCGTTTGCAGCCTCTGCTGTGCCCACATTGCCCCCTTGATCTGGCACGAGAGTGATTCGGCATGGAGGCGACATGGCCCAGCTAATGCGGTCTCGCCTGCCGGTGGAAGCTCACCGCTGGGACGGTGTCCAGATCTTTGTGAGGATCTGTGAGCTCCTCACAAGATCCAGCCGAGTGAGAAACCAGGGTGGATCGTGGGCAGGGGTATACAGACACAAAGCAAATCTGCCAACACGTACATGCAAAGGTGTCACGCATGCACCTCGCACGTGCGTGTCACGCAAACGCATACACAGGGTCATATATGTCACACATACACACACACACGCAAAATCATACACATACAGGGTCATCTTCTCACACAACACACGCACACAGGCGTCAATCACGCACAACATGGGCGTGTCGCACACGTCAAGTGCCGTTAGCGAGCACCTACAAAGGCCGATATGGCACACGAGGGGCTCGGTGGCGAGGAAAACACCCGGCCGTCCGTTGTTCCCCCGGTACTTATGTTTACACAATGTACCAGATACTCATTTATGGCTGAGTCGACCTATGGGAGACCTACGCTCGGTTGTAATACTCACAAGTAATGTGAGCTGTGAGCGTAAATCGAACTCGGGTCGCTGGGTTTGTCCAGAGTGCGCTAACCGCGACACTACCACTCTCCACAACAATACAAAGATCCCCCATATAGCCTTAACAGACTGTAGGGGCAAGTGCTGTTAGCGAGCACCTATGAAGGTCGGCACGGCACACGAGGGAGTGGGTGGCCAGCAATAAGCCCGACCGCCTTTGTCTCCCTAGTGGTGATGTTTACACACCGCACCAGATTCTTTTTTAAGGCTGAGTAGACCTAAGGGAGGCCCAGGACCGGTTCAGATAATCGCCACTGGTATTGGCCAGGAGCAGGAATTGAACTCGTGTCACCGGGTTCGATAGTGCAGGGTGCTAACCGCGACACTATCACCGCTCCGCGCATACTTTGCATACAAGGGATCACACGCATGCAAGGGGAAGCGAGACGAACGCGATGTGTTATGTTTAATTGCGAAAAGATTGAAACGAAAACATGCGTACCGTGCTGCTGCTGCAAGACGGCGCGTTAGCTGTTAGTGCGAGAGGCAGACACAAACAGACACACGTGCACACACGGACATGCATTGGTCACACGTGCTGGGGACACAGTCTGGATCAGGAACCACCTGGCCGGCGGATTGAAATTATCAATAAAAAATACAATCTCGGTTTTCTCATCAACGAAGCTCCCGGGATGCATAGGGACATTCAGCTGCAGCAATTCACCCGTTCGCTTTAAGGGCACCGTCTCCACGTAACAAACTATTACTGCTGGAAAATATTAATCTGGTAGAAAGACCGGAGCTCGATCGAGGAAATGTTTTGTTATTTCCACCCCCCCCCCTCCCTTTTAAACGATTAAGCAACCCGCAACCGTACGGCTAAGTCTCAGAAGCTAAGCAGGGTTTCAGCCTGAATAGAGACGCAATGGACCACCACCATGAATAACAGGTGTTATAGGCCACGTTATGAGCAAGTCAAGGCAGTGCAGAAAATGCATTGGTGCACAGTACTGTACTTCTATGCTCCCCATCTTTAACAACCCACGACCCGCAAGGAGGAGCTAGGGAGGCTGTCATCCGGCAGTGGATTTTCAAAAGGCTCTACATATCCACACGATAAAACCAAAATTCCTTCCATTTACATTTCGACAGCAATTAGTTCATCCTCAGCAGCGCCAAGGCCATGTGGGAGCAGTGCTTTGATGTTTTGTTGCCGGATGTTATTGGCAGGAGCCGCCCTATTTACCTCTGGAGACCATCTCAGCAGAGAGCACGTTCTGTGGGCAACCAAGGTTTATGAGGCCCGACTCCGCTGATGAAACTCAAAAGGTTGAAACCGGTACAGAATGTTGCCCGCTCAGACAAATCCCGTCATGAACGGCCGTGTACAATTTGACGAGCTACGGTTGCATTTAAAATGGAATGAATCCACATATATATACATATAGTACACATATCCTCCGCAGCTCCGATTAGCACGGTTGGCTACGTACGGTGCGAAAGAAGTTCAACATTTTGGGTGCTGGATTTACAACGTAGAGGTCGTCAATTGGGTTTTATTTCTCGGCGCGGCAATTAGAAACAATGGGGCTAGTTTATTAACCCCCCCCACCGCCCCCCACCATCTCTGCCTACCCATCAGTGTCAATGGGTTTCACCACAGTCGATCGGCACGCCACGTGTGGTGGGGTAAAGTGTGGGTACCCCCACCTCTTCCAAGACCGTCTGTCCAGTGTGGAAGAGTTGGGACAAGACACCCCCTAGAGGGGGGGTGTGTGGGGGGGGTCCATCTCTTGAGCTCTCTCACCGTACAAATATTTAGGCTGAGTCAACCGAGGGGGAGGTGGTGGAGGTGGACGTTAACGCTCCGCAGGTTTAGACACCAGTTGGCCGCATTGTAATAACGATGTGCATCATGGCCCTGCACTTGATGGGAGCGTACAGCCGTGCAGCCGCAGCCTTCGTGACGTACGGGCAGACACTTACACGGACGCCACACAGGCATGGCAAGCGGTGAGCAAATGTGCACTCACTTCGGCAGCGCAGGTTACACGAAACACAAAATGCCAGCTCATGAACCGGGCACGCATTCTTACAACCTGGGCCCAAGGCAAAGGCCCATGGGCAGTCACTGGAGGCAGATTGAGTGGGCACGCGTTAGCGGTTAATAAGCATTGTGGAGTATCTCATACTGTTCATCTATCGAGGCACCCCGGTCACTCAGTAGGCGGTCACTCATTCACCCTTCCCCCAGCAACCGTGCTGAGGACTCCCTGTCCCTGTTCACGTCCAGGCGCAAGGCCTTCCTTGTTTATTCTGCCTATGACCGACTGCCTCTTTCTGTACACGGAGGCAATTTACACTCTTCCTGTAAGCATCTTGAGAAGTGCTTGCATACATAGGCGGCATGAATCCACATTGCATTCGAACTGTATTGTATCTGCTTCTCCAGAGAATGCGCAATGACAATTTACACGCCTTGTGAGATCAGAGACGCAGCCTCCAACGCAAGATGGCTCGATCGTTAATGGCTCAATGCGCTGACGCAGATACTTCAGCACTGTATGAGAAAAGAGGCAATGAAGCCCTAGGACTCAAACCTAGACAATAGGCACCGCTGGCTAATTGTCCTCATACGAGCATCGACCGACATCAAGACACTCAGCAACAGGGCTCGAACCTCGGGGCTCCACATTGCTTGTTCAGCACAATGAGATGTACATAATCCACATGATTAAAGGGCAGGAGAGAGACGCCCTACACCTGCGGGGGCTCGAATCCAAGACCTACGAATCATTGACTTTACAAAGGAATGATCATTAACCTCCTGAAAGATACACGGCACTAGTAGGGCTCAACGTATAAACTAAAACTAAACTTACTTTTTTTTTACCAGGAAAGGCACACTGAGCTATATAGCTCTTTTTTCAGAAGCGACCTGGCCACAAATGATAGCTCAACGAATTTGCTTATCATGTGGAACGGTATAGCAGCCAAATACTCTAAACGCATGGAGGGAAAAACCGGAGGACCCGGAGAAAAATCCACGAGACCACGGGGAGAACGTGCACAGAAGTGATCTCGCCACAAGTGGTGCATCATGCCGAAATATACTGCAGCCAAGTTCTCTAAACGCTGTCTGTCAATGGCACAAGACAAAGCAAAGTAGAAACAAATGACAACATGTGCCGTGGACACCCATGGTCCATCTGCCCATGGACCGCGATGATGATGACTCTAAACGCTCTGAAACATAACTTCAGATCAAAATAACGACCCTTAGCTCAGAGACAGAAATTCAACATTTCTGGCTCAATGCTCAGTGAACAAGTATCAATATCCTTAGAGACACCCAGACCTGGAGCTCAAACCTAAGATCTCAACATTGCTGGCTTAATATATCCTGACACAACATCAACGACATAGGTCAATAGGTCACCACGGCCGGTGCCAATGACGCTCCCACTTGTTGCCATCACTCTCTCACCCCTGCTAGATCCCACAGCTGCTGCAAAGTTGACACCTGACATCCACAAGGTCTGCTCTGAGACTCTGACCACCGTGGCTGCTGACCTCTGGGTGCCCTTCCTGTGCCTGTTCCTGTAACCTCTCCTAACTTGCACCCATCACAACCTCCTCTTCCTGATTCACGTCCACAATCCTTTTTGGCCACGTTCTATTTCAAACGCCCAAGTTGCTTCACCCCATCCAAGCAGTGTTTCCGAAAGCCACCGCAAGTTCCCCCGCTCAAACTGACATAGGCGTACGGTGGAATGGGCCTGCGATCCAGTGCCTAGGCGACGAGGGCTGGCTGGAGGATCGCTCGAGAGATCTGCGAAACCACCCCCCCCCCACCCCCCACCACCACCACCACCACATCATACTGAGAACAAGTGAGGTGGACAAACGATGGCCGTGCAGCAAGCGAGCAACCGTAGCCGTCAGAGCCACACCATCCATCGCGTGATCCAACAACGCCCCCTCCACCACCAGGGTGGTCGGGGCAGCGGGCTGGGCTGGGGGTGGGGGTGGTGGTCACGTGTCACGTACGGCGACGGTGCACCCCTTGCGGGGGTCGATGACGCGCACGCGCTTGTCTCGGCTCGCGGTCACTACGAGCGAGCCCACGCGGTTCCACGCCGCGCTGTAGATGAGGTCCCCATGCAGGTCGGGCAGGCTCAGCACGGCGTCGCCCGTGCCCACGTTCCACACGATGATGACGTTGTCGCAGCCTGCGGCGAGGAGGTCGGCGGGGGCGCCGCGAATCAGAATCAGAAAGGGTTTTATTCGCCATGTAAGTTCACACCGACACGGAATTTACTTTGGCAGGATGGTGCATACATTCAACATATAGGAATCTAAAATCTTAAATAAGTTTTAAACAAGTCTTACTATAATAAGGGTTAACAGTCTAACACCAAGGGGCTGAAGTATATAAAATTGAATAAATATCGAATATAAAATAGCTTTAAGATATAATTTAAATATAAAAAATACAAATAGGTTAACATAGTTAATATCGGCAAGGTGTCATTATGTAGATAAAATGTTAAAAACAGTGTAAGCCCTTGGCCTTGTTTAACAGGCCAGCAGCAGATGGGAAGAAACTGTTTTTATGGCGTGAGGTTTTGGTCCTGATGAACCGTTTACGTACACACGCGGCAACAACAACACAACAACAACACAACAACAACACAATAACACAACAACAACACAACGACAACACAACAACACAGCAACACAACACAACAACAACACAATAACAACAACACAATAACAGCAGCAGCCGCAGCCGCCATTCGACCGCAAAGTGGCTGTGACGTTACCAACGGCGCCGCTTCGTGCCAGGCTCGGTGCACCTTGAGGCCATGTGAGGTGTCGAAGTGCTCGCTGACAGGTCACAAAACAGAGCCACGTGTTATGGGTCAAATGACTGAAATGACTAGCGGATGCACCACCTTGTGTGCTCCCCGCTGTGCCAATTTGCTGCGTTTTTTTAGTCGCCTGGTGCACTGTGTTCATTGTTGAGAGCGTCGCTCCTCCGCACATCCCACTGTTGTTGGAGGGCGACTGTCTTCGACTGCCTTAGTAGCACCCTTCATGAGCCTCCTCCACAGAGGTCAATTTTGACACTCCCAGGTACCAGTTTTGGGCAAGTCCACTCAGCTCCATATCCTCATGAACATCAGCCCATATATTCTCTAGCCCCTTACTTGCACCCGTTAAACCCCTCTATCTGGCCAAACAGAAATGTGCGTGGTATAGGCATCGGGCTGCACGATCCAAGCAACGTAGTATCACCTGCCGGGCAGAGGAACTCACATCAAAGTCATTCATCCCCCGTCTAGCATTTACAGACTGTTTGGGAAAGTGCACCATGGTGACGTTTACACAACATGCAAGATACTCATTTTAGGCTGAGTCGACCCACGGGAGGCCCAGGGCCGGTTCAGATAATCGTCACCGGTATTGGGCGCGAGCGGGAATCGAACTCGGGCACTGCAGGTTCGTAACGCAGTGTGCGCTAACCGCTACACTACCGCTCCACAACAACAGCCGCCATTCGCCACCAAGTGGCGGTGATGTCACCATGACGCCCGTGCCATGTCAGGTACACGTTGAGGCCACACACACAAAGACAAAGACCCCCCGTGTAGCCTGTAACAGACTGCAGGGGCAAGTGCTGTTAGCGAGCACCTACGAAGGCCGGTAACGGCACACGAGGGGGTGGGTGGCCAACACAACGCCCGGCCGCCTTTGTCTCCCTAGCGGCGACGCTTACACATCGCACCGGGTACTCATTTGAGGCTGAGTCGACCTAGAGGAGGCCCGGGACCGGTTTAGATAATCGCCACCGGTGTTGGCCGTGAGCGGGAATCGAACCCGGGTCTGCAGGTTCATAGCGCAGCGCGCTAACCGCTACACGACCGCTCCCGCACATACACACAAACACATATGTACATACACACAAAAACATACATACACACAAACACACACAAGAATATACAAAGATATACATACAAACACATAAAGCACGTAACAAGATCGACATAAACATACAAGCAAATACATACGCATACAAACTTAAACGTGCACGCACTTATACATACAAGCACATGCATAGATACATGAACATACATTTAAAAATAAAACCACATAGATCCCCTCTTTGATTCGATCATTTTCATCACGGAGTCACACGGCACCAGGACTCGAATATGATGCTCTTGACGAAGTTGATCTTGGTCTGGGTCATGATAATGACACTGTTGATGATAATGACACTGATCACAGTAACACATTCAATGTTGACATTCATCCACAACACAACACAAGTTAGAGTAAGTGGTTTTCGGCAGACTAGCAGCAGAAAGACAGATAAATGGGGGAACTCGGGCAAAAACACGTCCCCCATGGAGATGGAGCGAAGACATCACCTCGTGTGCAGGAGCTTGTTGCATTGTGACACCATGAGAATCGAAGACAACTTGGGGGGGTGGGGGGTGGCTTCATCCAGCAGTGGATAGTTCATGGCTGATGATGCCAATAAAGCTGATGACAGTGCTGCTGATGAGAGTGATGCTGATGGCAGTGACGTTGATGGCGATGTTGATGATGGCAGTGCTGCCGATGACAGTTGCTGCTCGTGATACTGATGGCGATAGGCGGTGTTTGATGATGGCAGTGCTGAAGCACCTGCACTCATGAGGATGTTGCGAGCCGTCGGGTGCCAGGCCACGATGCCCACGCGCCGTGAGTGCCCCTCCAGGCACACGACCGGCTCCGTCATGGGGCGGTAAAGCCCCGCGTCAGGGATCTGCCACACCTGCTCCCACGCACCATACCACGGTGAGTCACACCTGCTCCCACGCACCATACCACAATGAGTAACACTTGTTCCCACGCACCACACCACGGTGAGTCACACCTGCTCCCACGCACCATACCACAATGAGTAACACTTGTTCCCACGCATCACACCACAGTGAGTCACATCTGCTCCCACGCACCACACCACGGTGAGTCACACCTGCTCCCACGCACCATACCACAATGAGTAACACCTGCTCCCACGCACCACACCACAATGAGTCACACCTGCTCCCACGCACCACACCACAGTGAGTCACACCTGCTCCCACGCACCATACCACGGTGAGTCACACCTGCTCCCATGCACCACACCACAGTGAGCCACACCTGCTCCCACGCACCACACGACAGTGAGTCACACCTGCTCCCACGCACCACACCACAGTGAGCCACACCTGGTCCCACGCACCACACCACGCTGAGCCACACCTGCTCCCACGCACCACACCACAATGAGTCACACCTGCTCCCACGCACCACACCCCAGTGAGTCACACCTGCTCCCACGCACCACCCCACAGTGAGTCACACCTGCTCCCACGCACCATACCACAGTGATTCACACCTGCTCCCACGCACCACACCACAGTGAGTCACACCTGCTCCCACGCACCACACCACAGTAAGTCACACCTGCTCCAAAATGAGTCACACCTGCTCCCACGCACCATACCATGCTGAGTCACACCTGCTCCCACGCACCACACCACGGTGAGTCACACCTGCTCCCACGCACCATACCACAGTGAGTCACACCTGCTCCCACGCACCACACCAAAATGAGTCACACCTGCTCCCACGCACCACACCACAGTGAGTCACACCTGCTCCCACGCACCATACCACAGTGAGTCACACCTGCTCCCACGCACCACACCACAATGAGTCACACCTGCTCCCACGCACCACACCACAGTGAGTCACACCTGCTCCCACGCACCACACCACAGTGAGTCACACCTGCTCCCACGCACCACACCACGGTGAGCCACACCTGGTCCCACGCACCACACCACAGTGAGTCACACCTGCTCCCACGCATCACACCACGCTGAGGCACACCTGGTCCCACGCACCACACCACAGTGAGTCACACCTGCTCCCACGCACCACACCACAATGAGTCACACCTGCTCCCACGCACCACACCACAGTGAGTCACACCTGCTCCCACGCACCACACCACAGTGAGTCACACCTGCTCCCACGCACCACACCACGGTGAGTCACACCTGCTCCCACGCACCACACCACAGTGAGCCACACCTGCTCCCACGCACCACACCACAGTGAGTCACACCTGCTCCCACGCACCACACCACAGTGAGCCACACCTGGTCCCACGCACCACACCACGCTGAGCCACACCTGCTCCCACGCACCACACCACAATGAGTCACACCTGCTCCCACGCACCACACCCCAGTGAGTCACACCTGCTCCCACGCACCACCCCACAGTGAGTCACACCTGCTCCCACGCACCATACCACAGTGATTCACACCTGCTCCCACGCACCACACCACAGTGAGTCACACCTGCTCCCACGCACCACACCACAGTAAGTCACACCTGCTCCCACGCACCACACCAAAATGAGTCACACCTGCTCCCACGCACCATACCATGCTGAGTCACACCTGCTCCCACGCACCACACCACGGTGAGTCACACCTGCTCCCACGCACCATACCACAGTGAGTCACACCTGCTCCCACGCACCACACCAAAATGAGTCACACCTGCTCCCACGCACCACACCACAGTGAGTCACACCTGCTCCCACGCACCATACCACAGTGAGTCACACCTGCTCCCACGCACCACACCACAATGAGTCACACCTGCTCCCACGCACCACACCACAGTGAGTCACACCTGCTCCCACGCACCACACCACAGTGAGTCACACCTGCTCCCACGCACCACACCACGGTGAGCCACACCTGGTCCCACGCACCACACCACAGTGAGTCACACCTGCTCCCACGCACCACACCACGCTGAGGCACACCTGGTCCCACGCACCACACCACAGTGAGTCACACCTGCTCCCACGCACCACACCACAATGAGTCACACCTGCTCCCACGCACCACACCACAGTGAGTCACACCTGCTCCCACGCACCACACCACAGTGAGTCACACCTGCTCCCACGCACCACACCACGGTGAGTCACACCTGCTCCCACGCACCACACCACAGTGAGTCACACCTGCTCCCACGCACCACACCACAGTGAGCCACACCTGGTCCCACGCACCACACCACGCTGAGCCACACCTGGTCCCACGCACCACCCCACAGTGAGTCACACCTGCTCCCACGCACCACACCACAATGAGTCACACCTGCTCCCACGCACCACACCACAATGAGTCACACCTGCTCCCATGCACCACACCACAGTGAGTCACACCTGCTCCCACGCACCACACCACGGTGAGTCACACCTGCTCCCACGCATCACACCACAGTGAGTCACACCTGTTCCCATGCATCACACCACAGTGAGTCACACCTGCTCCCATGCACCACACCACAGTGAGTCACACCTGCTCCCACGCACCATACCACGGTGAGTCACACCTGCTCCCACGCACCACACCACGGTGAGTCACACCATCGTAGATTGCACCACACATTGACGAGACTGGTCACGCATATTGGTAGCCAAAGGAGGAAAACGTGTCCCAAATTACGTCGCCTGTGGAGACTGAGCGATTAAATAATTTGACGTGCAAGTGCTCGATGGCTTGGAGGGGGGGGGGAGCGCTTAACACCAGCGGTGAATTTATCATGGTTAACTAAACTATTAAACTATATTTATTTTACCGGGTAAGGCCCACTTAGCTATTTTTCCTGAAGCGACCTGACAACAAATAGTAGCCCGACGAAGTGGCTTATCGCGTGGAAATATATATAGCGGGCAAATTCTCCCAACCCATGTTGATTCTAAACGATGTGGTGGATGACCCTTGAGACGTAATGAAAAGGTGCTTGACAAAAACCATGCATAGGTGTTAGAAATAGTAGTGGTACAGGCAGACCTCGCTTAGAGCGGCCCCGTAGAACGCCGATTCGTTACGGCGCTAGAAATATCACGTCAAAATACGGCGTCTCGGGAAGTGCTTCCGAGCGAGAACACGACGAAACGTGCCCGCCCCCATCGTTCGCTCAGCCAATGAGACCGACGTACGCTCTGAGCCAATCAGATCGCGCCCCTCACAATTCGATTATGACGATATCTTAGTCACGATATAAAAAAAAATCTCTTCTTTGGTTCTTTCGGTAAAGTCACGTAGAATGAGAATAAAATAATAAATTAACATAATAAAATAACACAAAAAAATTCTGACGACGTTTCGGCCACAACACAAGTGGCCTTCATCAGGTGAAGGGACGAGACTGTCTCAATAACACAATAAAATTCTCACGACGTTTCGGCCACAACACAAGTGGCCTTCATCAGTTGAAGGGACGAGACTGTCTGAGACAGTCTGTGTTATTTTATTTGATAAATGTATTATTTTATTCTCATTCTACGTGACTTTACCGAAAGAACCAAAGAAGATGAATCCTTGCAGTCACGAAAGCTTTAAATCGAATTTTTAAAATTATTTTTCTCGTGTTTTTTGGTTTTGTCACGGAACGTCGTAGCCAGGTGAGAACTCACAAGACCAGGATAGAGTCTCCGGCTCCACCTACAAGAAACCTCGCCACAGACATTTAGGACTGAGGGCATCACAAAGAACCACATCTGGGAGCGCCGCATCTCCAATCCCATCTCCTACTGCTGCCTTGTTAGGAGTACAGAAGAATGCACGAGTAAGTACGGTAAAAAAAATGTGTAAAATCATTTGAAGCTCCGTCGTCCCGACAGTTCTGTACCTTTCACCTGAAGACGGCGGCTTGCGTTGTGGCCGAAACGTCGTGAGAATTTTATTGTGTTATTTTATTATTATTTTATTCTCATTCTACGTGACCTTACCGAAAGAACCAAAGAAGATACTTACTGGTGTTATCATAAAATATCATTTGTATGTCTGAAATAATGTTTAGCATCTGTATTATTATTATTATTTGCGCGATTGACGATACCCCCAATGTATCCTTCATGCAATGCTCATGTGAAAGAAATATCGCTGTCGGAAAACGCATCCCCATATGTACAGTGGCATAATGCCCCTTTTGAGCGCCGATTCGATATAGCGCTCACTTCTCCAGGAACGCATCGTGAGTGCTCAGCGAGGTCTGCCTGTACAGTGACCCGTTTACAGATACCCCACTTCGAACGACCCTTCTCAACAGCTGATTGAGTGTCGTGAAATCGGTGGCTCAAAAATGTGTAAAATCAAGCAAACTCTTGACAAATTTGTACGACATTTCACTGGAGCTCGCAACCACCACCACCACCATCATCATCATCAGGCGTTAACAAAAGCTCAGCTCTCGCGTGAAAGAGCTCCCTCATCCGGGTCCTTAATCTATTTTTATCCTACTATTTTAGTGGGGTGTCTATAAATGGATCGCCGCCCCGTATGACCGCCATAGTCGTCGTCATCGTCGCCGCCATCGTCACCATGACGGTGCAGTCCTCGGAGCCGCTGGCGATGACGTTGTCATCGTGCGGGCACCAGGCGATGTCGAGGACGGGTGCCGTGTGGCCGCACACGGTGGGGTTCGACTTGTCCACGCGCCCCGTCTGTGGGACACGCGGGGGATGGCCACCGCCAACACCACCACCATCAACACCACCATCAAAACCACCATCAACACCACCATCAACACCACCGCCAACACCACCACCACCACCATCAAAACCACCATCAACACCACCATCAACACCACCGCCAACACCACCACCATCAAAACCACCATCAACACCACCATCAACAATAACACCATCAACACCACCATCAACACCACCATCAACACCACCGTCAACACCACCGTCAACACCACCGTCAACACCACCATCAACACCACCATCAACACCACCATCAACACCACCTTCAACACCACCATCAACACCACCATCAACACCACCATCAACACCACCTTCAACACCACCATCAACACCACCGTCCAACACCACCGTCAACACCACCGTCAACACCACCGTCAACACCACCATCAACACCACCATCAACACCACCTTCAACACCACCGTCAACACCACCTTCAACACCACCGTCAACACCACCGTCAACAATAACACCATCAACACCCACCATCAATAACACCATCAACACCACCTTCAACACCACCATCAACACCACCGTCCAACACCACCGTCAACACCACCGTCAACACCACCGTCAACACAACCATCAACACCACCTTCAACACCACCGTCAACACCACCTTCAACACCACCGTCAACACCACCGTCAACAATAACACCATCAACACCACCATCAACACCACCATCAACACCACCTTCAACACCACCGTCAACACCACCGTCAACACCACCTTCAACACCACCGTCAAAACCACCGTCAACAATAACACCATCAACACCACCATCAATAACACCATCAACACCACCATCAACACCACCATCAACACCACCTTCAACACCACCATCAACACCACCGTCAACACCACCGTCAACAATAACACCATCAACACCACCATCAATAACACCATCAACACCACCATCAACACCACCGTCAACAATAACACCATCAACACCACCATCAATAACACCATCAACACCACCATCAACAGTGACACCGCCAACACCACCATCAACACCACCATCAACACCACCATCAACACCACCTTCAACACCACCATCAAAACCACCGTCAACACCACCTTCAACACCACCATCAACACCACCATCAACACCACCATCAACACCACCGTCAACACCACCTTCAACAATAACACCATCAACACCACCATCAACAGTGACATCATCAACACCACCATCAACACCACCGTCAACACCACCTTCAACAATAACACTATCAACACCACCATCAACACCACCTTCAACACCAATATCAACACCACCGTCAACACCACCGTCAACACCACCTTCAATACCATCATCAACAATAATACCATCAACACCACCATCAACACCACCATCAACACCACCATCAACACCACCATCAACACCACCACCATCATCAATCACACCATCAACAACACCACCACCATCAACACCACCATGAACACCACCATCAACACCACCATCAACACCACCATCAACAATCACACCATCAACACCACCATCAACACCACTATCAACACCAACATCAACAATAACACCTTCAACACCACCATCAACACGACCATCAACACAACCGTCAACACCACCATTAGCAATCAGACCATCAACACCACCATCAACACCACCATTAACACCACCATCAACACCACCATCAACACCACCATCAACACCACCATCAACACCACCATCATCAACACCACCATCAACAATCACACCATCAACACCACAGTCAACACCACCATCAACACCACCATCAACACCACAATCAACACCACTATCAACAATAACACCATCAACACCACCATCAACACGACCATCAACACAACCGTCAACACCACCAATAATAATCAGACCATCAACACCACCTTCAACACCACCATTAACACCACCATCAACACCACCATCAACACCACCATCAACACCACCATCAACACCACCATCACCATCATCAACACCACCATCAACAATCACACCATCAACACCACCGTCAACACCACCATCAACACCACCGTCAACACCACCATCAATAATCACAGCGTCAACACCACCATCAACACCACTATCAACACCACCATCAACAATAACACCATCAACACCACCATCAACACGACCATCAACACAACCGTCAACACTACCATCAACACCACCATCAATAATCACACCGTCAACACCACCATCAACACCACCATCAACACCACCATCATCAATTACACCATCAACACCACCACCACCATCAACACCACCATCAACACCACCATCAACAATCACACCGTCAACACCACCATCAACACCACCATCAACAATCACACCGTCAACACCACCATCAACACCACTATCAACACCACCATCAACAATAACACCATCAACACCACCATCAACACGACCATCAACACAACCGTCAACACCACCAATAATAATCAGACCATCAACACCACCTTCAACACCACCATTAACACCACCATCAACACCACCATCAACACCACCATCAACACCACCATCAACACCACCATCACCATCATCAACACCACCATCAACAATCACACCATCAACACCACCGTCAACACCACCATCAACACCACCGTCAACACCACCATCAATAATCACACCGTCAACACCACCATCAACACCACTATCAACACCACCATCAACAATAACACCATCAACACCACCATCAACACGACCATCAACACAACCGTCAACACTACCATCAACACCACCATCAATAATCACACCGTCAACACCACCATCAACACCACTATCAACACCACCATCAACAATAACACCATCAACACCACCATCAACACGACCATCAACACAACTTTCAACACTACCATCAACACCACCATTAACACCACCATCAACACCACCATCAACACCACCATCAACACCACCATCAACACCACCATCATCAACACCACCATCAACAATCACACCATCAACACCACCGTCAACACCACCATCAACACCACCGTCAACACCACCATCAATAATCACACCGTCAACACCACCATCAACACCACTATCAACACCACCATCAACAATAACACCATCAACACCACCATCAACACGACCATCAACACAACCGTCAACACTACCATCAACACCACCATCAATAATCACACCGTCAACACCACCATCAACACCACTATCAACACCACCATCAACAATAACACCATCAACACCACCATCAACACGACCATCAACACAACCGTCAACACTACCATCAACACCACCATTAACAACACCATCAACACCACCATCAACACCACCATCAACACCACCATCAACACCACCACTACCATCATCAACACCACCATCAACAATCACACCATCAACACCACCGTCAACACCACGATCAACACTACCGTCAACACCACCATCAACACCACCATCAACACCACCATCAACACCACCACCATCATCAACACCACCATCAACAATCACACCATCAACACCACTGTCAACACCACCATCAACACCACCATCAACACGACCGTCAACAATAACACCATCAACACCACCATCAATAACACCATCAACACCACCATCAACACCACCATCAACACCACCTTCAACACCACCATCAACACCACCGTCAACACCACCGTCAACAATAACACCATCAACACCACCATCAATAACACCATCAACACCACCATCAACACCACCATCAACAATCACACCGTCAACACCACCATCAACACCACCATCAACACCACCATCAACAATCACACCGTAAACACCACCATAAACACCACTATCAACACCACCATCAACAATAACACCATCAACACCACCATCAACACTACCATCAACACAACCGTCAACACCACCATTAATAATCACACCATCAACACCACCATCAACACCACCATCAACACCACCATCAACACCACCATCAACACCACCATCAACACCACCACCACCATCATCAACACCACCATCAACAATCACACCATCAACACCACCGTCAACACCACCATCAACACCACCGTCAACACCACCATCAACACCACCATCAACAACATCAACACCACCATCAACAATCACACCGTCAACACCACCATCAACACCACCATCAACACCACCATCAATAATCACACCGTCAACACCACCATCAACACCACTATCAACACCACCATCAACAATAACACCATCAACACCACCATCAACACGACCATCAACACAACCGTCAACACTACCATCAACACCACCATTAACAACACCATCAACACCACCATCAACACCACCATCAACACCACCATCAACACCACCACTACCATCATCAACAAGCACCATCAACAATCACACCATCAACACCACCGTCAACACCACCATCAACACTACCGTCAACACCACCATCAACACCACCATCAACACCACCATCAACACCACCACCATCATCAACACCACCATCAACAATCACACCATCAACACCACTGTCAACACCACCATCAACACCACCATCAACACGACCGTCAACAATAACACCATCAACACCACCATCAATAACACCATCAACACCACCATCAACACCACCATCAACACCACCTTCAACACCACCATCAACACCACCGTCAACACCACCGTCAACAATAACACCATCAACACCACCATCAATAACACCATCAACACCACCATCAACACCACCGTCAACAATAACACCATCAACACCACCATCAATAACACCATCAACACCACCATCAACAGTGACACCGCCAACACCACCATCAACACCACAATCAACACCACCATCAACACCACCATCAACACCACCATCAACACCACCGTCAACACCACCTTCAACAATAACACCATCAACACCACCATCAACACCACCATCAACAGTGACATCATCAACACCACCATCAACACCACCGTCAACACCACCTTCAACAATAACACTATCAACACCACCATCAACACCACCTTCAACACCACCATCAACATCACCGTCAACACCACCGTCAACACCACCTTCAACACCATCATCAACCATAACACCATCAACACCACCATCAACACCACCATCAACACCACCACCATCATCAATCACACCATCAACACCACCACCACCACCACCATCAACACCACCATCAACACCACCATCAACACCACCATCAACAATCACACCGTCAACACCACCATCAACACCACCATCAACACCACCATCAACAATCACACCGTCAACACCACCATCAACACCACTATCAAAACCACCATCAACAATAACACCATCAACACCACCATCAACACGACCATCAACACAACCGTCAACACCACCATTAACAATCACACCATCAACACCACCATCAACACCACCATTAACACCACCATCAACACCACCATCAACACCACCATCAACACCACCATCAACACCACCACCACCACCATCATCAACACCACCATCAACAATCACACGATCAACACCACAGTCAACACCACCATCAACACCACCGTCAACACCACCATCAACACCACCATCAACACCACCATCAACAATCACACCATCAACACCACCACCATCAACACCACCATCAACACCACCATCAACACCACCATCAACAATCACACCGTCAACACCACCATCAACACCACTATCAACACCTCCATCAACAATAACACAATCAACACCGCCATCAACACGACCATCAACACAACCGTCAACACCACCATTAATAATCACACCATCAACACCACCATCAACACCACCATTAACACCACCATCAACACCACCATCAACACCACCATCAACACCACCATCATTAACACCACCATCAACAATCACACCATCAACACCACCGTCAACACCACCATCAACACCACTGTCAACACCACCATCAACACCACCATCAACACCACCATCAACACCACCATCAACAATCACACCGTCAACACCACCATCAACACCACCATCAACACCACCATCAACAATCACACCATCAACACCACCATCAACACCACTATCAACACCACCATCAACAATAACACCATCAACACCACCATCAACACGACCATCAACACAACCGTCAACACTACCATCAACACCACCATTAACAACACCATCAACACCACCATCAACACCACCACTACCATCATCAACACCACCATCAACAATCACACCATCAACACCACCGTCAACACCACCATCAACACTACCGTCAACACCACCATCAACACCACCATCAACACCACCATCAACACCACCACCATCATCAACACCGCCATCAACAATCACACCATCAACACCACTGTCAACACCACCATCAACACCACCATCAACACCACCGTCAACAATCACACCATCAACACCACCGTCAACACCACCATCAACACCACCATAAACACCACCATCAACACCACCACCAACACCACCATAAGCAATCACACCATCAACACCATCATCAACACCACCATCAACACCACCATCAACACCACCATCAACAATCACACCATCAACACCACCATCAACACCACCATTAACACCACCATCAACACCACCATCAACACCACCATCAACACCACCATCAACACCACCATCATCAACACCACCATCAACAATAACACCATCAACACCACCGTCAACATCACCATCAACACCACCGTCAACACCACCATCAACACCACCATCAACACCACCATCAACACCACCTTCAACACCACCATCAACACCACCGTCAACACCACCGTCAACAATAACACCATCAACACCACCATCAATAACACCATCAACACCACCATCAACACCACCGTCAACAATCACACCGTCAACACCACCATCAACACCACCATCAACACCACCATCAACAATCACACCGTCAACACGACCATCAACACCACTATCAACACCACCATCAACATCACCATCAACACCACCACCACCACCATCATCAACACCACCATCAACAATCACACAATCAACACCACCATCAACACCACCATCAACACGACCATCAACACAACCGTCAACACCACCATCAACACCACCATTAACACCACCATCAACACCACCATCAACACCACCATCAACACCACCATTAACATCACCATCAACACCACCACCACCACCATCATCAACACCACCATCAACAATCACACCATCAACACCACCGTCAACACCACCATCAACACTACCGTCAACACCACCATCAACACCACCATCAACACCACCATCAACACCACCACCATCATCAACACCACCATCAACAATCACACCATCAACACCACCGTCAACACCACCATCAACACCACCATCAACAACACCGTCAACAATCACACCATCAACACCACCGTCAACACCACCATCAACACTACCATCAACACCACCATCAACACCACCACCAACACCACCATCAGCAATCACACCATCAACACCATCATCAACACCACCATCAACACCACCATCAACACCACCATCAACAATCACACCATCAACACCACCATCAACACCACCATCAACACCACCATCAACAATCACACCATCAACACCACCATCAACACCACCGTCAACACCACCGTCAACACCACCGTCAACACCACCATCAACACCACCATCAACACCACCTTCAACACCACCGTCAACACCACCTTCAACACCACCGTCAACACCACCGTCAACAATAACACCATCAACACCACCATCAATAACACCATCAACACCACCATCAACACCACCATCAACACCACCTTTAACACCACCATCAACACCACCGTCAACACCACCGTCAACACCACCGTCAACAATAACACCATCAACACCACCATCAATAACACCATCAACACCACCATCAACACCACCATCAACACCACCGTCAACACCACCATCAACACCACCGTCAACACCACAGTCAACAATAACACCATCAACACCACCATCAATAACACCATCAACACCACCATCAACACCACCATCAACAATAACACCATCAAAACCACCATCAATAACACCATCAACACCACCATCAACAGTGACACCGCCAACACCACCATCAACACCACCATCAACACCACCATCAACACCACCTTCAACACCACCATCAAAACCACCGTCAACACCACCTTCAACACCACCATCAACACCACCATCAACACCACCATCAACACCACCATCAACACCACCATCAACACCACCATCAACACCACCATCATCAACACCACCATCAACAATAACACCATCAACACCACCGTCAACATCACCATCAACACCACCGTCAACACCACCATCAACACCACCATCAACACCACCATCAACACCACCATCAACAATCACACCGTCAACACCACCATCAACACCACCATCAACACCACCATCAACAATCACACCGTCAACACGACCATCAACACCACTATCAACACCACCATCAACATCACCATCAACACCACCACCACCACCATCATCAACACCACCATCAACAATCACACAATCAACACCACCATCAACACCACCATCAACACGACCATCAACACAACCGTCAACACCACCATCAACACCACCATTAACACCACCATCAACACCACCATCAACACCACCATCAACACCACCATTAACATCACCATCAACACCACCACCACCACCATCATCAACACCACCATCAACAATCACACCATCAACACCACCGTCAACACCACCATCAACACTACCGTCAACACCACCATCAACACAACCATCAACACCACCATCAACACCACCACCATCATCAACACCACCATCAACAATCACACCATCAACACCACCGTCAACACCACCATCAACACCACCATCAACAACACCGTCAACAATCACACCATCAACACCACCGTCAACACCACCATCAACACTACCATCAACACCACCATCAACACCACCACCAACACCACCATCAGCAATCACACCATCAACACCATCATCAACACCACCATCAACACCACCATCAACACCACCATCAACAATCACACCATCAACACCACCATCAACACCACCATCAACACCACCATCAACAATCACACCATCAACACCACCATCAACACCACCGTCAACACCACCGTCAACACCACCGTCAACACCACCATCAACACCACCATCAACACCACCTTCAACACCACCGTCAACACCACCTTCAACACCACCGTCAACACCACCGTCAACAATAACACCATCAACACCACCATCAATAACACCATCAACACCACCATCAACACCACCATCAACACCACCTTTAACACCACCATCAACACCACCGTCAACACCACCGTCAACACCACCGTCAACAATAACACCATCAACACCACCATCAATAACACCATCAACACCACCATCAACACCACCATCAACACCACCGTCAACACCACCATCAACACCACCGTCAACACCACCGTCAACAATAACACCATCAACACCACCATCAATAACACCATCAACACCACCATCAACACCACCGTCAACAATAACACCATCAACACCACCATCAATAACACCATCAACACCACCATCAACAGTGACACCGCCAACACCACCATCAACACCACCATCAACACCACCATCAACACCACCTTCAACACCACCATCAAAACCACCGTCAACACCACCTTCAACACCACCATCAACACCACCATCAACACCACCATCAACACCACCGTCAACACCACCTTCAACAATAACACCATCAACACCACCATCAACACCACCATCAACAGTGACATCATCAACACCACCATCAACACCACCTTCAACACCACCTTCAACAATAACACTATCAACACCACCATCAACACCACCTTCAACACCACCATCAACACCACCGTCAACACCACCGTCAACACCACCTTCAACACCATCATCAACAATAACACCATCAACACCACCATCAACACCACCATCAACACCACCATCAACACCACCACCATCATCAATCACACCATCAACACCACCACCACCATCAACACCACCATCAACACCACCATCAACACCACCATCAACAATCACACCGTCAACACCACCATCAACACCACCATCAACACCACCATCAACAATCACACCGTCAACACCACCATCAACACCACTATTAACACCACCATCAACAATAACACCATCAACACCACCATCAACACGACCATCAACACAACCGTCAACACCACCATTAACAATCACACCATCAACACCACCATCAACACCACCATTAACACCACCATCAACACTACCATCAACACCACCATCAACACCACCATCAACACCACCACCACCATCATCAACACCACCATCAACAATCACACCATCAACACCACCGTCAACACCACCATCAACACCACCGTCAACACCACCATCAACACCACCATCAACACCACCATCATCAATCACACCATCAACACCACCACCATCAACACCACCATCAACACCACCATCAACAATCATACCGTCAACACCACCATCAACACCACCATCAACACCACCATCAACAATCACACCGTCAACACCACCATCAACACCACTATCAACACCACCATCAACAATAACACCATCAACACCACCATCAACACGACCATCAACACAACCGTCAACACCACCATTAATAATCACACCATCAACACCACCATCAACACCACCATCAACACCACCATCAACACCACCATCAACACCACCATCAACACCACCACCACCATCATCAACACCACCATCAACAATCACACCATCAACACCACCGTCAACACCACCATCAACACCACCGTCAACACCACCATCAACACCACCATCAACACCACCATCAACACCACCATCAACAATCACACCGTCAACACCACCATCAACACCACCATCAACACCACCATCAACAATCACACCGTCAACACCACCATCAACACCACTATCAACACCACCATCAACAATAACACCATCAACACCACCATCAACACGACCATCAACACAACCGTCAACACTACCATCAACACCACCATTAACAACACCATCAACACCACCATCAACACCACCATCAACACCACCATCAACACCACCATCAACACCACCACTACCATCATCAACACCACCATCAACAATCACACCATCAACACCACCGTCAACACCACCATCAACACTACCGTCAACACCACCATCAACACCACCATCAACACCACCATCAACACCACCACCATCATCAACACCACCATCAACAATCACACCATCAACACCACTGTCAACACCACCATCAACACCACCATCAACACCACCGTCAACAATCACACCATCAACACCACCGTCAACACCACCATCAACACCACCATAAACACCACCATCAACACCACCACCAACACCACCATCAGCAATCACACCATCAACACCATCATCAACACCACCATCAACACCACCATCAACACCACCATCAACAATCACACCATCAACACCACCATCAACACCACCATTAACACCACCATCAACACCACCATCAACACCACTATCAACACCACCATCAACACCACCATTATCAACACCACCATCAACAATAACACCATCAACACCACCGTCAACACCACCATCAACACCACCGTCAACACCACCATCAACACCACCATCAACACCACCATCAACAATCACACCGTCAACACCACCATCAACACCACCATCAACACCACCATCAACAATCACACCGTCAACACGACCATCAACACCACTATCAACACCACCATCAACAATAACACCATCAACACCACCATCAACACGACCATCAACATAACCGTCAACACCACCATCAACACCACAATTAACACCACCATCAACACCACCATCAACACCACCATCAACACCACCATCAACATCACCATCAACACCACCACCATCATCAACACCACCATCAACAATCACACCATCAACACCACCGTCAACACCACCATCAACACCACCATCAACACCACCATCAACACCACCATCAACACCACCACCATCATCAACACCACCATCAACAATCACACCATCAACACCACCGTCAACACCACCATCAACACCACCATCAACACCACCATCAACAATCACACCATCAACACCACCACCAACACCACCATCAGCAATCACACCATCAACACCGTCATCAACACCACCATCAACACCACCATCAACACCACCATCAACAATCACACCATCAACACCACCATCAACACCACCATCAACACCACCATCAACAATCACACCATCAACACCACCATCAACACCACCGTCACCACCATCATCAACACCACCATCAACACCACTATCAACACCACCGTCAACACCACCGTCAACACCACCATCAACACCACCGTCAACACCACCGTCAACACCACCATCAACAATCACACCATCAACACCACCATCAACACCACCATCAACAATCACACCATCAACACCACCATCAACACCACCATCAAGACCACCATCAACACCACCGTCAACACCACCATCAACACCACCATCAACAATCACACCATCAACAATCACATCATCAACACCACCGTCAACATCACCGTCAACATCACCATCAACAATCACACCATCAACAATCACACCATCAACACCACCGTCAACACCACCATCAACAATCACACCATCAACACCACCGTCAACACCACCATCAACAATCACACCATCAACAATCACACCATCAACACCACCGTCAACACCACCATCAACACCACCATCAACACCACCGTTAACTCCACCATCAACAATCACACCATCAACACCACCATCAACACCGTCAACACCACCGTCAACACCACCATCAACACCACCATCAACAATCACACCATCAACACCACCATCAACACCACCATCAACACCACCATCAACAATCACACCATCAACACCACCATCAACACCACCATCAACACCACCATCAACAATCACACCATCAACACCACCATCAACACCACCATCAACACCGTCAACACCACCGTCAACACCACCATCAACACCACCATCAACACCACCATCAACACCACCTTCAACACCACCATCAACACCACCATCACCACCACCGTCAACACCACCGTCAACACCACCATCAACACCACCATCAACACCGCCATCAACAATTACACCGTCAACACCACCATCAACACCACCATCAACACCACCATCAACTCCACCATCAACACCACAGTCAACACCACCATCAACAATCACACCGTCAACACCACCATCAACACCACCATCAACAATCACACCATCAACACCACCGTCAACACCACCGTCAACACCACCATCAACAATCACACCATCCACACCACCGTTAACAGTGACACCATCAACACCACCATCAACACCACCATCAACAATCACACCATCAACACCACCAGCAGCAATGACACCGTCAACACCACCGTCAACAATGACACCGTCAACACCACCTTCAACGCCACCATCAACAATAATACCATCAACAACGCTACAACCGCCATGAAGAACACAACAACCACCACCATCAGCAACATCAACGACAACAACATTACAAGCACCATCAATACCATCAACAACAACACTACGACCACTATTAACAACACTACAACCACCATTAATACCACCATTACCAATAACAACAACAACGTTACAACCAACATCAACAATAACATCACCGTCATAGAGAACAGCATTGGCACCACCACTCCCACCACTGCCACCACCATCAACACCACCACGTTTACCATCACAACCGCCGCAGAATTACAGAGGAAACACCACGATCACTGCCATACAGAACACGTGACACTGTCGTCATCACAACCACCACCACCGCATGGGATACAGAGCACACCATCAGAAACATGCAGAACATCGGCGGATCCATTTCCCCTATTACTTTATGTAAATGATGACAAATTCATCAGACATAAATGTGTGTCCAGGCTGGATACAAGGAAGATGTTTTTTGTTATATACATATACAAAAAAAAGCACACGCAACAAATTGATTTATTGACAACAAAATTAATTAAATTTAGTAGTTGGCTACACCACGACTGGGCTGGAGAGGCCCAGGCACCAGGCCATGAAGAGAAGGGCAGCGGGGGGCGAAATTGAACACGGCGGCGGGCCCCAATTCATTCATTGCACCAGGGCACATGCCAAGCACGCTAAGCCATTAGTCGCAAGGTTTGGTAGTGGAACGTACACTTAAGTCCAGTCAGGTGCCCCCCCCCCCCCACCACTGCTATATATTTCGAGCTGGGGCATTCTTTCCCCTGAAAGAAAAAAAGGCACTCCCAATTTTTTTTTTAAAGAGCTTCCCGGAAAGTGCATTGCCCAGACGGTCACTCGTTGAAAGCTCCCCCACGCCCCCTCCACCTCCACCGTTAGGACGACCACGCTTTACGTGGCCACACGCTGCTGCTGGGAGCTGACGTCAAATGCCACGGTCGTGGACTGTGCTCAAGTGTGGCTGCGCGCTCAGGATAAACAGGGTCACCTGGCAAAGATGTTAACTCCCTCGCCCGGTATGCAAGGAGGTTGTGGGTTTCATCCCAACGCTGACAATGCCTGCTGTATATTTGGAGCCACCGATTTCACGTCTCTCTCTCTCTCCCCCCCCCCCCCCCCCGTGGTCGCGTGGATTTTTTTCCTCCGGGTCCTCCGGTTTTTCCCCTCTTTATAATTTATCATCAACGTCATGCCGTGTAGAGTATTTGGCTGCTTTAAATTTCCACGCGACGATAAGCCACTTCGGTGAGCTATCATTTGTGATCGCCAAGTCGCTACTGAAAAAATAAGTAAATATTTAAAAAAATACTTTTTTTTTAAACACGCTTTCATTAAATGTACCGTACTCTTTTGATTTAAAGCTTTCGTGACTGCAAGGATTCATCTTCTTTGGTTCTTTCGGTAAAGTCACCACGTAGAATGAGAATAAAATACGAAATTGATAAAATAAAATAACACAATAAAATTATCACGACGTTTCGGCCACAACACAAGCGGCCTTCATCAGTCTCGTCCCTTCACCTGACGAAGGCCGCTTGTGTTGTGGCCGAAACGTCGTGAGAATTTTATTGCGTTATTGTTATTTTATCAATTTATCATTTTATTCTCATTCTACGTGGTGACTTTACCGAAAGAACCAATGGAGATGTACCGTACTGGCAAATGTCAAAACTCCACGACTCCAGGAAGTGGTCCTGACGCTTGCCACAACGTAAGGGGGGGGGCCCGTGGTGGTTTAGAGGCAACGTCAGTTGAGCAGTGGACAATTAGACCCAAGCCGACAAAAAAAAAGATTGTTTGAATTGTATGTTAATGATAGAATGTAGCATCGTCGTCGGCATGACACAAGCATACCCAAGTTTTGCAGTCGACAGCGCATTGGGAAGCGGGTTAAAATTGAGTTACGAGATTCGAGGATACGACAACAGACAGAGTGAGTTAAATAGAAGCGTGTAAAACGAGCTATATAGCTCAGTGGGTCTTAACTGGTAACAAAAAAAATATATAGTAAAGAGTAATATATATAGTAAAGAATAATAAGAAAAAGGGTCGCCTAGTAGCGTCGTGTCCGTGGGGACTGCCACGCTCCGGCCAAGGGCAAGCAACTGATGATGATGATGAGCATGAAGTAAACACCACATATATTATTTTTTTATTTAAAGCTTTCGTGACTGCAGGGATTCATATTCTTGGTTCTTTCGGTAAAGTCACCACCACGTAGAAGGGAAACAATAAAATAACAAAAATATAAAAACAATACAATTCTCACGACGTTTCGACTGCAACGCAAGCAATCATCATCAGGTGTGAAAACCACAACAAGACAATTTTTCAAGAAAATATTTAAAATTTTCTTGCTGTGGTTTTCACACCTGATGATGATTGCTTGTGTTGCAGTCGAAACGTCGTGAGAATTTTATTGTTTTATATTTTTATTATTTTATTGTTTCCCTTCTACGTGGTGACTTTACCGAAAGAACCAATAATATATATACCACATATTTTCCTGTATCACTTTGGAATGTGCAGGCTTTGATTAATCATCAGCGAGTGCGAAGTTGCCAGGGCAGGAAGGGACAGTGAGGGAAATAAATAATTGTTGCCTGTACTATGCTCCTATGGGTAAAGTGACGTAGAAAGAAAATAAATTAAATAATATAGTACGACGTTTCAATTGCAACACAAGCAACCGTCATCAGGTAGAACTAAATTTGAGAGAGAGACAAAACACAGACACGGAGACACACAGACAGACACACAAGCAGAGAGAGAGACAACACAAAGATACACAGAGAGAGACAGACAACACAGACACGGAGACACACAGACACACAAGCAGAGAGAGAGAGACAACACAGAGGCACACAGAGAGAGACACACAACACAGACACAGAGACACACAGACGGACACACAAGCAGAGAGAGAGACAACACAGAGACACACAGAGAGAGACACACAGCACAGACACGGAGACACACAGAAAGACACAAGCAGAGAGGGACAACACAGAGACACACAGAGAGAGACACACAACACAGACACGGAGACACACAAACGGACACACAAGCAGAAAGAGAGAGACAACACAGAGACACACAGAGAGAGACACACAACACAACACAGACACGGAGACACACAGACAGACACACAAGCAGAGAGAGACAACACAGAGACACACAGAGAGAGACACACAACACAGACACGGAGACACACAGACAGACACACAAGCAGAGAGAGACAACACAGAGACACACAGAGAGAGACACACAATACAGACACGGAGACACAGACAGACACACAAGCAGAGAGAGACAACACAGAGACACACAGAGAGAGACACACAACACAAACACGGAGACACACAGAGAGACACACAAGCAGAGAGAGACAACACAGAGACACACACAACACAGACACGGAGACACACAGAGAGACACACAAGCAGAGAGAGACAACACAGAGACACACAGAGAGAGACACACAACACAGACACGGAGACACACACACAGATACACAAGCAGAGAGAGACAACACAGAGACACAGAGAGAGACACACAACACAGACACGGAGACACACAGAAAGACACACAAGCAGAGAGACAAGACAGAGACACACAGAGAGAGACACACAACACAGACACGGAGACACACAGACAGACACACAAGCAGAGAGAAACAACAAAGAGACACACAGATAGAGAGACACACAACACAGACACGGAGACACACAGACAGACACACAAGCAGAGAGAGAGACAACACAGAGACACACAGAGAGAGACACACAACACAGACACGGAGACACACAGACAGACACACAAGCAGAGAGAGAGAGACAACACAGAGACACACAGAGAGAGACACACAACACAGACACGGTTACATACAGACGGACACACAAGCAGAGAGAGAGACAACACAGAGACACACAGAGAGAGACACACAACACAGACACGGAGACACACAGACACACAAGCAAAGAGAGACAACACAGAGACACACAGAGAGAGACACACAACACAGACAGGGAGACACACAGACAGACACACAAGCAGAGAGAGAGAGACAACACAGAGACACACAGAGAGAGACACACAACACAGACACGGAGACACACAGACAGACACACAAGCAGAGAGAGACAACACAGAGACACACAGAGAGAGACACACAACACAGACACGGAGACACAGACAGACACACAAGCAGAGAGAGACATCACAGAGACACACAGAGAGAGACACACAACGCAGACACGGAGACACACAGAAAGACACACAAGCAGAGAGAGACAAGACAGAGACACAAAGAGAGAGACACACAACACAGACACGGAGACACACAGACAGACACACAAGCAGAGAGAAACAACACGGAGACACACAGAGAGAGACACACAACACAGACACGGAGACACACAGACAGACAAGCAGAGCGAGACAACATAGAGACACACAGAGAGAGACACACAACACAGACACGGAGACATACAGACAGACACACAAGCAGAGAGAGACAACACAGAGACACACAGAGGGAGACACACAACACAGACACGGAGACACACAGAAAGACACAAGCAGAGAGGGACAACACAGAGACACACAGAGAGAGACACACAACACAGACACGGAGACACACAAACGGACACACAAGCAGAAAGAGAGAGACAACACAGAGACACACAGAGAGAGACACACAACACAACACAGACACGGAGACACACAGACAGACACACAAGCAGAGAGAGACAACACAGAGACACACAGAGAGAGACACACAACACAGACACGGAGACACACAGACAGACACACAAGCAGAGAGAGACAACACAGAGACACACAGAGAGAGACACACAATACAGACACGGAGACACAGACAGACACACAAGCAGAGAGAGACAACACAGAGACACACAGAGAGAGACACACAACACAAACACGGAGACACACAGAGAGACACACAAGCAGAGAGAGACAACACAGAGACACACACAACACAGACACGGAGACACACAGAGAGACACACAAGCAGAGAGAGACAACACAGAGACACACAGAGAGAGACACACAACACAGACACGGAGACACACACACAGATACACAAGCAGAGAGAGACAACACAGAGACACAGAGAGAGACACACAACACAGACACGGAGACACACAGAAAGACACACAAGCAGAGAGACAAGACAGAGACACACAGAGAGAGACACACAACACAGACACGGAGACACACAGACAGACACACAAGCAGAGAGAAACAACAAAGAGACACACAGATAGAGAGACACACAACACAGACACGGAGACACACAGACAGACACACAAGCAGAGAGAGAGACAACACAGAGACACACAGAGAGAGACACACAACACAGACACGGAGACACACAGACAGACACACAAGCAGAGAGAGAGAGACAACACAGAGACACACAGAGAGAGACACACAACACAGACACGGTTACATACAGACGGACACACAAGCAGAGAGAGAGACAACACAGAGACACACAGAGAGAGACACACAACACAGACACGGAGACACACAGACACACAAGCAAAGAGAGACAACACAGAGACACACAGAGAGAGACACACAACACAGACAGGGAGACACACAGACAGACACACAAGCAGAGAGAGAGAGACAACACAGAGACACACAGAGAGAGACACAACACAGACACGGAGACACACAGACAGACACACAAGCAGAGAGAGACAACACAGAGACACACAGAGAGAGACACACAACACAGACACGGAGACACACAGACAGACACACAAGCAGAGAGAGACAACACAGAGACACACAGAGAGAGACACACAACACAGACACGGAGACACAGACAGACACACAAGCAGAGAGAGACATCACAGAGACACACAGAGAGAGACACACAACGCAGACACGGAGACACACAGAAAGACACACAAGCAGAGAGAGACAAGACAGAGACACAAAGAGAGAGACACACAACACAGACACGGAGACACACAGACAGACACACAAGCAGAGAGAAACAACACAGAGACACACAGAGAGAGACACACAACACAGACACGGAGACACACAGACAGACAAGCAGAGCGAGACAACATAGAGACACACAGAGAGAGACACACAACACAGACACGGAGACATACAGACAGACACACAAGCAGAGAGAGACAACACAGAGACACACAGATAGATAGACACACAACACAGACACGGAGACACAGAAAGACACACAAGCAGAGAGAGACAACACAGAGACACAGAGAGAGACACACACAACACAGACACGGAGACACACAGAGAGACACACAAGCAGAGAGAGACAACACAGAGACACAGAGAGAGAGACACACAACACAGGCACGGAGACACACAGACGGACACACAAGCAGAGAGACAACACAGAGACACACAGAGAGAGACACACAACACAGACACGGAGACACACAGACGGACACACAAGCAAAGAGAGACAACACAGAGACACACAGAGAGAGACACACAACACAGACACGGTTACATACAGACGGACACACAAGCAGAGAGAGAGACAACACAGAGACACACAGAGAGAGACACACAACACAGACACGGAGACACACAGACACACAAGCAAAGAGAGACAACACAGAGACACACAGAGAGAGACACACAACACAGACAGGGAGACACACAGACAGACACACAAGCAGAGAGAGAGAGACAACACAGAGACACACAGAGAGAGACACAACACAGACACGGAGACACACAGACAGACACACAAGCAGAGAGAGACAACACAGAGACACACAGAGAGAGACACACAACACAGACACGGAGACACACAGACAGACACACAAGCAGAGAGAGACAACACAGAGACACACAGAGAGAGACACACAACACAGACACGGAGACACAGACAGACACACAAGCAGAGAGAGACATCACAGAGACACACAGAGAGAGACACACAACGCAGACACGGAGACACACAGAAAGACACACAAGCAGAGAGAGACAAGACAGAGACACAAAGAAAGAGACACACAACACAGACACGGAGACACACAGACAGACACACAAGCAGAGAGAAACAACACAGAGACACACAGAGAGAGACACACAACACAGACACGGAGACACACAGACAGACAAGCAGAGCGAGACAACATAGAGACACACAGAGAGAGACACACAACACAGACACGGAGACATACAGACAGACACACAAGCAGAGAGAGACAACACAGAGACACACAGATAGATAGACACACAACACAGACACGGAGACACAGAAAGACACACAAGCAGAGAGAGACAACACAGAGACACAGAGAGAGACACACACAACACAGACACGGAGACACACAGAGAGACACACAAGCAGAGAGAGACAACACAGAGACACAGAGAGAGAGACACACAACACAGGCACGGAGACACACAGACGGACACACAAGCAGAGAGACAACACAGAGACACACAGAGAGAGACACACAACACAGACACGGAGACACACAGACGGACACACAAGCAAAGAGAGACAACACAGAGACACACAGAGAGAGACACACAACACAGACACGGAGACACACAGACACACAAGCAGAGAGAGACAACACAGAGACACACAGAGAGAGTCACACAACACAGACACGGAGACACACAGACGGACACCCAAGCAGAGAGAGACAACACAGAGACACACAGAGAGAGACACACAACACAGACACGGAGACACACAGACAGACCCACAAGCAGAGAGAGACAACACAGAGACAGAGAGAGAGACACACAACACAGACACGGAGACACACAGACGGACACACAAGCAGAGAGAGACAACACAGAGACACAGAGAGAGAGAGACACACAACACAGACACGGAGACACACAGACGGACACACAAGCAGAGAGAGACAACACAGAGACACACAGAGAGAGACACACAACACAGACACGGAGACACACAGACGGACACACAAGCAGAGAGAGAGAGACAACACAGAGACACACAGAGAGAGACACACAACACAGACACGGAGACACACAGACGGACACACAAGCAGAGAGACAAAACGTCGTACTATATTATTTAATTTATTTCCTTTCTACGTGACTTTACCGAAAGAACCAAAGAAGAGTAATTCCTGCAGTCACGAAAGCTTCAAATCAAGTTTCATGCCCCTATGGCTATGCTTGCCGTTGCCTTCACCAACACGCTCAGAGCAGTATGGTACGGTAAAATGCCCCCTCCCCCCCCACGACCAGCAACATCCTAGGGAGGAGGCTGCCTCCAGCAGTTCATTTAGAAAAGGGCTCAATATATGCGTGTGTGTATGTATGCCCGAAGTACTGAATGTGATGGCCAGGCGAGCAAAACGCCTCGTGGTCGCAGCCAGCACTGAACTGGCTCAAGAGCCAACATTCGCAACTTTCCAGCCACGTTCATGTTTCACATACATGACATAAGATACAAAATAACGTATGACTATGTGAGTGATCAATTTAATATAACCCATGACTGGATAACATTTTCATTAAAATGTTATATTTTTAGCATCGTTTCCCGAACTGCCAACTTCGGAGGAGAGGGAAGGAGTCTGATGCTTCATGGGGTGGAAACTCAGACCTGGGCCCTATTTCTGTTTTGGGGCCATGGAAACGTGGCAATGGGCTTCACCCTGTTCCGCTCTCCATCTTTATCCGTCTCTTTCTCCTCAAAAACGTAAAACGAAACAATTTGATTTACCAGGTAAATCCCATTAAGCTAATAACATTTTTTTTTTAGAGGTGATCTGGCCACACGATAGATAATATAATTTGCATGCATATGATATGTGGGAATATATAGAGATTACGTCTCAACACCTGTTGGTAAATGTGGAGGGCAAAACCATCGTCAGGCTCAGCATAGAACCCATGACGTCCTGCACGACCTGGCGAGGGACGTGACATCTCACCACCAGTTGCGCCCCTCTCACTCATTTAAACTAAAACTAAACTATTTTTTTTTATTTCACCAGGTAAGGCCCACTGAGCTGTACAGCTGTTTTTTTTTCAGAAGCGATCTGGCCACAAACGATGGCTCAACAAAGTGGCTAATCACGTGGAAAAAGAATGTCTAGGAAGCCAAATACTTTCAACATATGTTTCTAAACGTGGAGGGGAAAACCCGTAGGGCCCGGTGCAAAAAAAAAACCATGCGACTACGGGGAGAGAGAGAGAGACATCGCAAACTCCAAATATACAGCACAGGCATCTGGGTCGGGATCGAACCAATACCCCCCCCCCAACTCCTGTATGCCAGGTGATGGCAGCGAACATCTGCGTCACCGTGATGCCGACTGACTGACCCGGACAATGGGCAGGACTATGAAGGCGCCGCCGCCCGATGCGTCGGTGAGGATTGCGATGAAGCGAGGGTTGATGGCGCAGAGCGGCGAGTCCCAGGTGGTGCGCGTCACCCGCACGTCCTCGTAGCAGAACTCGGGCCGGGCCGCCTGCCCGAACACGTGGCGGAACTTGCTCTGCCGCACGACGCGGCGCGCAGCTGACATCGCACCCACCGGGGCGCCAGGGGCCGACGGACGGACGGACGTGGCAAAGCACGCGCGACGAGCGGTGGCAAGTGGTGGCGTCGGTTCTGAAACAAAGAACGAGGAATTCCCACCCCCCCCCCCCAAAAAAACAATCAAACAACGCTCATAGGCACTCGAAACAAATTAATATTCGATTTTTTTTGTTTAGATCCAGAGCTTACCAAGGCTAATAACGTCGTACTCAAGACTGTAAATGTTGTGGCTTTTCTCTCCAGCACACCGGCGTGCTGTACTAGTAACGAATGGGCACGTTATGTTTCCGTGACAAACCTTACTAATTGGCTGCGTTGGGTGGTGGCGGGTTAAACGACACATTTGTATATTTACGCGATCTAACCCAACGTAAAAAATATCACGAAGGCCTACGTATTAAAAGGCTAATATTGCTGATGTGACCGTCCCCTCGCCATTGCTTCCTTCTCCGTGCCATAATTTCTGAGCTATTGCACAGTCAACACTCGATCTCCGAGGTCTGCTCTTACAGTCTCGTCGTTCCCATCCACCATTTGGCTTTAGCTCTCCACCCTCGTTAGCGTTTAAATACCTTTAGGGTCGCTGGTAAGGTCTCATCACCACCACCACCAAGTGGATTTAGATATTCCCCTTAGTTGTCGACTTCTGAGTGTCTGTCTCGGTGGCCTTCTGGCCTCCTCCATCCTGGCCCATCCATTGCAACCTCCACCCTGCTGATGTCCACAATGCTCTCTTTTCACGTTTCATTTTGAATGCGACGATGCATTGATTCATCAACTTAAATCAATCCTTGCGCACACGATGCTTGTGTAGTGACTAACTCGGAGACAGTGAGACTTTGAGGTACGTCTTTTAGTTAACAAACACCATCAGGATAATACACAACACCACGTGGGTACACACTATCACTGTTGCTAGCCTATACACAACACCACGTGGGTACACACTTACTGTTGCTAGCCTCTACACAACACCACGTGGGTACACACTATCACTGTTGCTAGCCTATACACAACACCACGTGGGTACACACTATTACTGTTGCTAGCCTATACACAACACCACGTGGGTACACACTATTACTGTTGCTAGCCTATACACAACACCACGTTGGTACACACTATTACTGTTGCCAGCCTATACACAACACCACGTGGGCACACACTATTACTGTTGCTAGCCTATACACAACACCACGTGGGTACACACTATCACTGTTGCTAGCCTATACACAACACCACGTGGGTACACACTATTACTGTTGCTAGCCTATACACAACATTAACCGTCTAACACCGACGGCGCTGAACGGAGACAGCCAACAACTATCTTGCAGCGCAATATCAAGTGAAGATGGCAGTGACGATGGCGATGACGAGATGGTAATGACGATGTTGAGCAGCAGGACGGGGATCCCACTTCCAGCAACAGCCACGAGGTCCACCACAGGGGCCCCTCTTTTACTCTCAGCGTGGCCTCGCTCTGCCCTGGCCACGCCCCCTCTCTGGAACCTTCCAGCGGGTTCCCGAGGCTTCCCGATGGACCCCCCCCCCCCCTCTGTGACCTTTCCCCGTGATGTCCCCCTCTGGTGTCTATCATGGCCTGCTGACATCAGTGCTGCTGTACACCGCAGATCCCCTTTTTCGCCAGCAGCCAGCGCTATGCCACTACACATGCATGAAAACGCGCGCATAACACTTATGTTATACTCGTAATGTGCTCCCAGTAACCATGCAAGGTTTGGGCGAACGTTGGCCCAAAGTTGGCCCAACGTTGGCCCAGCGTTTGCTCCTGTTGGCCCAACGTTGATCCAACGTAAACTAACGTTGGCCCAACGCTTTACGTGTTTACTGGGCTGCCATGCAATTGGTTCACGCGACCCCTGCAGCCATAAATAGGCCGCTACATGAATCACAACATGAAATTAATAAATAGACATATTTAAAAAAACATTTCGAATCACAAGGCCCATATTCAGGAGGGTTCACCTGAAGGTGGGAGGGAAAATTGTTACACGCACCCCATACAGCAGAGATCAGTCTACCCACATACCCTCTGGCGTCAATATGATCTGGCGTGAAGACAGTACGGCCCTTTTGGCCATTCCACTGCTGGATGAGAGCATCACCAGTGCCATGCAGGCCGTGAGGGTTGTTATGACGAACTTCACGACAGCTGGTCAGAGTGGGTTGGTAAATGCAAGTAGCATAGCCGTTGGGGCATAGTGAGGTACAACAATGGATTATAGTGGCACTGCATCAGGTAACAACATTGTACCGCAGCAGCCTGTAACCATGCGTGGTGCTTGCCCATGCAAGCACTATCCAGGCTCGAACCCTGCTAAGCTTCCAAGATATTCCCATAGCTGCTTCTCATTCGTGACTCAGCGCACGATTACTTTCAAAAAATATTTTTTAAAAATCCGACGTCACATGCTACATCTTCACCCACATTCATTGTAGGTAAACTATACACATGACTATCTACAGAAAAACCTTGGATTGCGAGTAACTTGGTCTGCGAGTGTTTTGCAAGACGAGCAACATTTTAAAATACATTTTTATTTGATAAACGAGCGAGGGTCTTGCAATACGAGTAAGTAGTACCGTATAGACGCTTTGTACTGCCGAGCGTCACGTGATCACAACTGACATACGAGTGCTTTGGATATACGAGTGCTTTGGATTACAAAACACGTTTCCGGAACGAATTATTGCTCAGCAATCCAAGGTTTTACTGTATATTTCTACATCAGCTCAAGCCTCCCGGAAATCACATGACTCTGGATGCATCCGCTCTGCCCGCCCCCTTTGAAAACAAACACTGCTCAATGCAGCAGCGCCCAGGCCCTGCTGTAGCCGCTTACTCACTCGTGTGACCCTTTGCTCCCATTGCCCCTTTTCTATTCCCACCCTTTTCCTCTTTTCCCATTTGTTCTCTTCTCTCTTCCCTTTCCTGTTGACTGACTATGTTGACTATTTGAATGATTACCAGGTAAGGCCCACTGAGCTATATAGCAACCTGGCCAGAAACGATAGCTCAGCGAGCTCAACGAAGTGGCTTACCACGTGGGTATGTATTGCAGCCACAAAACTCGAAACGCACGTTTTTAGATGTGGAGGGGAAAAACCGGAGAAAAATCCACACGACCACAGCGAGAGAGACACCGCAAACTACAAGTATACAGCAGGCGTAAGGATCGGTATCAAACCCACGACCTCCTGTATACCAGGCGAGGTGGTTAACATCTCGCCACCTTTAGTCACTACATTAGATACTCCCCTTCCTGTGGTATGCATTTATGTATTTTGAACTTCTTTCGCAACGTATGTAGCCAACCGTGCTAATCTGGGCTGTCCTTCTCCCACCTCACCCGGGGATAATCGAGAGCTGACTGTTTCAGATGCACATGCGGAGGTCGTGCAGGGAACAAGCCAGGATTGAATGGAGGGGTCATGCGCGGCTGGCTCCATACGGTGAGAAAGAAGTTCAACATAATACACCCAGTGAGATAATTAAGGAAAGGTGCTTGGCACGAAAGGCGCGAACTTGGGGATGGAGTATATGAGGAGGTGTCGGACAAGGGTGCGGGGGGCTCTCGGGGAGGGGGGGGAAGAAAAGTCTGGGATGTCAACAACATGTGTTCGTGCCCTGCCCTTATAAGTGTTATTGTCGGTGTTGATCGGAGCGATAAAAAGTTCCCCTTACCAGGACGAGCCGTGTGGACGTCCTTTTGATATACACTCGCTTTATGCGGTAGATGCGTTTTAAAAAAAACAAACTAAAATGGTGGATAAAAATGTGAAACCGCAAAGCTGCGTTTGAGTGAATCCAAACGGCATATATAGCGATTTTTTGGGGAGAAATAGGTTAGCCGTGTGTATGCAAAATCGCACAAACCAAACCCGCATTAAAGCGAGGGAAAACTTGTCTGCAGTAATACCCCCCCCGTTTATGTCGGGGATGCGTTCCTTAAAGGTACGAGGGCGAATATTGAAGCGACGTAAATCAATTTCCAGGGTAGGCAATGGAGGCATTTGGGCTGAGGCGACGGATACGAGAAAGGAAGGATGACGTCAGCAGTGCCGGTGCCGGTTGAGGCGACGAAATTCAGGTGGTGGTTTAGTAAAAGTGACGACGTGTTATCGTTAAACGGCGTGAAAGGCAGGAGACGTAAATCGGGGTATAACTATCACCGTATAATTTTTTTCTGACAAAATATTTACATGAAGCTAAATTATTCATTAATATCTTTGTCAAATAAATAGATGTCACTCATTCAAATAGTGCTTTGCAAAAAATAAAATTATAGCAATTGGAAGCAAGGTAATTATTTCACGTAATTTTGATATTTCATTGCATTCCTTAATCACTTTTGTGTAACACACAGTCTGTGCCTTTGGGGCCGGCCATAAATGACGTCACGCGATTTTCGACGATTTTTGACACCCCCCCCCTCGTCACACGGCGTCACAAAAGTCAGACCCCCCTCAAATATGGCGTCACAAAGCTCTGCCCATCCCCCCCCCCAAAAAAAAAAAACATGCTTCAAATCGCTTTAAACTATTGTCATTGTAGTGCGTATTTAATGTGGCGCTGCACTCTGATGTTGTAGGAGAAAACATTTATTATAAAGTCTATTTAATTAAGTAGAACGTCTACATCATTAGACCTCCTTTGCCAGTACCAAAATGTAATAATAGGGTTTTTCCCGTTTTTTCTGGCAACAAAATTGAAACCTTTTTACAAGGATTCATTTCTGCATTAACCACAATACCTGCAGTCAAAATACAAACAAAAAACATACTATGATAATATATGCATTGTCCTATTATTAAGTAGAACGTGTTGTCTATATTTATTTAAAGTTGCGCATTTTGATGTGACGTCACATTTCTCAAACAAATGTCTGACCCCCAACCCCCCCCCCCCCCAGGTGCGTGACGTCATTTATAGACGGTCCCTTTGAAGCATTATAGTTTGTAACGGATAGATATACTTGTGGCACGCTTATGTTAAGTGAACCGCAGTCGACTTACTCCCAGTCATCTGTATTCACACTGAAAACTCAGTACTGTATACAAAGATATATATATTTTGGCCACCAACGTTGAACCAACGTTGGTGGCCAAAGGTTCCAGCCATGTGCCAACGTTGTCCCATCGTCGTCATGCTTACCGAGGGTTATAGGGTGGCACGGGAAAATAAAACGATAAATATGTGAAATATTGTACATTTGCAAAGCCGTGGGAGACCGATATCGCGACAACCATCGTCGTAAATGTGGACATTGCAGCGCGTCGCATCGTGAAAGCGATATCATGGCAACGCTTCTGTGTGTACCGAGCGACGTGTTTGTGGATGCGCGTGACGCACGACGGACGCACGCAATCACGGTCTGTTCCGCCAGCACCAGCGGGGTCGGCCAAATCGAGTTGCATTTGTTTAACCAGGTGACAGAACTCAAAGAGACCAGGATTACCGTCTCATCCACGAACAGTTGCCACGCCTGTAACCCAGCGCTGTGGATGCGGGAAAGGGTTTCTTTGGTGGATCACACAAATTGCTGCGAAACTCCCTTCCCGTGGGTGTCAAGGAGGTGCCGTGCCCCGGCTCGCCAGAAGGCGGTACAAGCGTGGACTCTTGCCCGTTCCATCTATACGAGGTAGCGTGTTTCTCTCTCTCTCTCACACACGTGGGGGGGGGGGGGGGGGGGGGGGTTTGTCCAGGTACTCTGGTTTCCTCCCACAAGTAAGCACCCATTAACTGGCCCGATAACCCCCTCAATATATGTGGAGGACCGCAGAGCGTGTGGGGTCATTCGTCACGTGTGGTTGCCCTCGCCTCCGAGGTCATTCTCTTCAAGAGCGAGCGGACACTGTGGAAGCGCACGTGACAATTTTGCATTGTTATTGAGACTTCAGGTCGCACTCATTACACACAAAGTGCTTGCCGCAAATGAACCAGAATACCTCGCCGATCCTGTCAAGGAGCATACACCAATCGAAGGGAACTACAGTAATCCTCGCAGCAGATTTTTTTTGCTGGCCATCGAACAAAGACATTCACTGCATCGCGCGCTTTCACATGCGGTCCTGCAGCCGTCTGGAATGCTCTTCCTTCCGATGTTAGGAAGCCACTGGAGCTATGCACTTTTAAATCAAGATGGAAAACTCTTTTCTTTATTACTGCTTTTTGTGTTTCGTTTGTTGTCCTTTCGTCACACCTGCGATTAGCATGGTCGGTTACGTAACGTGCAAAAGAAGTTCAACATGCATATGAGAAAGACAAAAGTGACAAAGAAAAAGTTTTGATTTAAAGCTTTCGTGACTGCAGGGATTCATATTCTTGGTTCTTTCGGTAAAGTCACGTAGAAGGGAAACAATAAAATTATAAATGATGATTTATTATGGCGTGATGGTGATGATGATTGCTTGTGTTGCAGTCGAAACGTCGTGAGAATTTTGTTTTATATTTTTATTATTTTATTGTTTCCCTTCTACGTGGTGGTGACTTTACCGAAAGAACCAAGAATAAGAAAAAGTTTGTTAAATAAATTTGGAGATATTCGTCACAACTGGAAAACAGCAGAATGTGAACAGTATACCGAGCTTGAGCAGTTACTGGAGCTGGACTGGCATTGAATTGATGGCAGAGAGTAGGTTGTAATGGTTTTTGAAAGCCGAACTTAATAGTGAGAAACACAATTTCTCTGTGCTTAGATAAGAACATTGTTGTGACCTGCTGAACACTGAGAAAATCGAACAATACTTATCCAAAAGGTGGACAAAGGACACAGAGAGAAGTGGATCCTTGAAATTTTACAGAGTGACAGTGAGAAAAATTGATTAGATACCAGATTGGAGGAATTCGACGAGCTATGAAGCTCTTTTTCACAAATGTCCAGTGTGGGCCGCTTAGTTATTAATCGTTAAGGAAAGTGAAGTTTGCCTGGGCAGGATACTTAACATTTTTCCAAGCTGTTTCATTTATTCAGCCATATTTCAAACCGATGCAGTTTTCGGGGGGTTTTCCACGACTCTGATTTATATTCTCCAAATTAAGACCAACGCTTGAAAGGTCAATGGGAGTTGCGGGGCAAGACAAACAAATGGGAGCAGGCTGCCGAGGGAGAGAACACGCCTGTAAGGGACGTCTCCTGCGGCAAGTTCATCGGCGTGTGTGTGGCAGGGGGCCCACCTGCGTCATGGAGGCGAGGAGGTGAAACGGCACACACGGCTTGGGGACAAGTAACAGAGGGATTAAGAGCGGTGGGCCGCTGACATCGGAGAAGGGAAAATTGTTTACGCCCAGCCTAATGTTTTATTTTAAAACGCCGGTCACAAATATAACGAGGCGATGCTCTCCCCCGTGTTAGGTGCTCTTGTCAGTACTTTATGCTAATTCCTTTTGTCAAAAGCGTTTGGGTTTCCTCCCACACCGCTTAAAGGACGCGACCCGGGCTTGACTTTCTTAATTCCAACGCTGTCTTCGTGACAGCACGGTCACCTGATGAAGGCCACTTTGTGTCGTGGCTGAAACGTCGTGATTTGTGTTGTTTTATCTTTTTGCCTACGTGACTTTACCGAATGGAACCAAAGAGTGTGAATTATTTCTAATTGCTTTCTTTTTTGTTTTGCCAGCGACGCGAAAACGCGAGCAAAAGAAGGAAAAGAAACGGCAATGTCAACGTCTCAATGAAGTAAAATCTCAACCATGATTGGTAACGATGTAAATCAACAATAGGGTAGAGGTGAGGTGGGGGGGGGAACGCATGGGAGAGAGGAGGGACAGAAACACCGCCTCACAGCTCACCGGGACCAGGCAATCGGAGCCCAGCACCAACAACGTCAACGAGTCCTCAGGGGAAAGCCAGGGCAGCACCAATGGTCGACGGGGGTGAAACTCCTCACGTTGGCACGAATATATCCTCCATAATAGAGGGATGATATTGGTCGCGAAAGCCTACGTGTTAAACGAATACAGTGAGGGGGAAAAAAAAGTACTTGATCCCCTGCTGATTTTGTACGTTTGCCCCACTGACAAAGAAACGATCGGTCTTATAATTTTAATGGTAGGTTTATTTGAACAGTGAGAGACAGAATAACAAGAAGAAAATCCCAGAAAAACGCATGTCAAAAATGTTATAAATTGATTTGCATTTTAATGAGGGAAATAAGTATTTGACCCCCTCTGCAAAACATGACTTAGTACTTGGTGGCAAAACCCTTGTTGGCAATCACAGAGGTCAGACGTTTCTTGTAGTTGGCCACCAGGTTTGCACACATCTCAGGAGGGAACAGTAATACCAGTGCATCGCCACACGTTCGAAATTGGTCTGCGGAAGGACATACAACAGAACTACTGTGTTCCTCACATGGAAATTCACCCAATATTTTTTGTTTTAATTCTCAGAGCTGTAATTTAGCCAAATTAAGTGGAAACCCAAATTTAAAATGACGAGGATGGGGGGGGGGGGGGGCACCATCATCATCATTGGTGACCAATTTGAGACCATCAACTCATGGCACTTGAAAACACAGTCTAATCACAGGTGGCCAAAGCTCGAATTCAAACCCTGGATCTCAGCGAGCGGTGACAGCTCCGCGTTCTGACCTCCGGGTCACCCGGCCACATCGAAAACACGGTGCTCTGACTCTGTAGTAGCGCGCCACGGGGTCACATGGCCACCACCGGATGTTTAGTTTCAGTGGAGGTGGCTGAATGTCTCTCTCAAGGGAAGCGACATCTGGCCTGATGTCTGTGACGGAGCACTGAGCCAGCACTTACGATGTCCGAGGTTGAAGCCCACGGACTAAGCATTTCTTAGAGAATGCGGTCCACTATGGTAATTCCATACAGCAAGACACTGAACGTTCAGGTTCAAAATGGGAACAATGTTTATTCTAAAGCTTGAGGGAGGGCAGTGAGCCGGCATCTATCTCCGAGACTGTAGGGTCGAATGCCCCAGTTGCCCTTCATAGTTATTACCAGGTACGCGAGTACAATAAAAGACTGGCAAAATTCGACAGGAATGGATTGTGTCTTCAATGTGATGATCCATCTCACTCGTATACATGAAGGGTTCTCATTGGCTCCATCACCGTGGCGGTCAACCTCCCGGGTGTGTTCTCTTCTTTAGCTGTCATTCTATAGCCAAAATAAAATAAAATAAAAAACTTAACTATAAAGTATTTTTTTTATTTTACCAGGTAAGGCCCGCTGAGCTATATGGCTCTTTTTCAGAAGCAACCTGGCCACAAATGATAGCGCGAGGAAGTAGCATCTCATGTGGAAATGTATACCAGCCAAATAGTCTAATCGCATGTTGATTTTAAATGTGGAGAGAAAAACGGGAGGACCCGGAGAAAAATCCACACGACCACGGGGAGGGCAAGGAAACTCCAAATATAGAGCAGGCGTCAGAACCGGCATCGAACCCACGACCGTCCTGTATACCACAACAAGTTAGATAACATCTCGCCACCGTGGCGCCCACCATTCCGTCAATGTGGCCATCATCCCGTCTAGCGATGTTGTCCTGCCAAAGCTCACTTCGTGGACGTCTGTGAAAAAGAGCTTTATAGCTCATCGGATTCCTGCTGTATAAATATTCGGATCCAATTCTGATCTAGCTTTCCTTCAACACTCAATATGACTTCGCTGCTGTGGATGTATTCCCTCATCGATGTCTTATCTCTCTCAATCCAATTCCGAGAATTCACGAGCCATTCCAGAATATAGCGTAATTTGAGAAAAATACTGAATATTATATTCTTAGCTCTTTCGGTAAAGTTACGTTGAAGGGAAACAATAAAATAATAAAATATATATAAAACAATAAAAAAAATTCTCACGACGTTTCGACTTTACCGAAAGAGCTAAGAATATGAATTACTGCAGTCACGAAAGCTTTAAATCAAAAATACTGAATTTGAAAAAAAAATAATTTTGAGAAAACATTTACTGGCCGAGATAGCTCAATTGATTGCAGGGGCGGAGCCACAGGGGGGCTGGGGGGGGGGCTCAGCCCCCCCTGAAATTTTGGGAAAGTCGGTAATCGGGATAACCGGATATCCGGCTGCTGCAAAATGCTGCAGGCTGCCACCTTGTGTGCTGCCCTGCAGGCTGCCACCATGTGTGCTGCCCTGCAGGTTGCCACCTTGTGCTGCCCTGCAGGCTGCCACCTCGTGTGCTGCCCTGCAGGCTGCCACCTTGTGCTGCCCTGCAGGCTGCCACCTTGTGCGCTGCCCTGCAGGCTACCACCTTGTGTGCTGCCCTGCAGGCTGCCACCTTGTGTGCTGCCCTGCAGGCTACCACCTTGTGCTGCCCTGCAGGCTGCTTGAGCGGTAGCCTTTCGAACTTATCGAATTTATTAGCCACATGAGCGGCTCCGACCTATTAATAAACTCCGCGCTCAAATCCAATAAAAACTTGTTTCATACATTTGTGGCGCCCATTGGAAAACATTACACTGGATATCTCAGAATATTGAAGTCAGCCCCCCCCCCCAGTCAAAATCCTGGCTCCGCCCCTGATTGATTGTCAAAGTCCATTCAGTGTCGCCATCAACCCCCCCAACATCGCACAGAATTCCAAGGCAGTGGGCACCGCTTAGCGAGGCTGTAGCAACAGCCGCGAAGTCGGCAGTAGTGGCTGAGTGAATTAAGAAGAGAGACGATTGTTTGTCACGGTTCAACTATGATGGAGAAAGTGGAGAGATTAATTTAGTGCACCGTGCTGGGTGTTGAATATACCCTTCAATTTGGTGGGGCAGTTTATCGGCAATGTTCACAGGGCTCGTGTTGAGATTGGTGGGTGAGTGAGCCAGCGAACAGTTTTTAGGACGAGCCTGATTGGTTATCTGAAACGTTTTCATTGAAACTTCTATCGAACACGTCACTCTTGTCACTCGTTGAACCGTTTCGCAAAACCCCGACGCTCTAGAATTTGAGCGCAGTGACAGGAGCACGTATTCACGGATTACAAATGCGCCATATATATGTTGAACTTCTTTCACACCGTACGTAGTCAACTGTGCTAATCGAAGGTGGGAAGGACATCAAACTAAACACAAAGAGCAGTTCTCAAGCAATGAGTTTGCCCACACACACACACAGCTAGCTCTAAATACACTTAAACTAACAATCCCTGAGAAACAACGACACAGCCACACCGTGCCAGGTTCAGATATCACTCGCTACTGACGTTAACAATGGCTAGGAATCGAACCCGTACGCCCCTCCTCAGTCGCAGTGACGTTATCACAGAGCCTGTGCCAGGCTAGCTGCACTTTTGAGTCCAAGTGAAGTGTCGAAGGCTCGCTGACAAAAGGTCACGGGGACAGACCCAAATGCCATGGGTTAACTCACTGAGATGACTGCAGAGGCACCAGCTGTGCCCTCTACCATGCCAACTTTGCTGCGTTTTAACCACCCGGCGCTCCACTCATTGTTGTTGTGAGCGTCGCTCCTCCGCCCTCCATTGTTGCTGGAGGGCGACTGTCTCCAACTCTCCAGTAGCGTCCTTCACGAGCCTCCTCCACAGAGTCCGATTTTGAATCATTGGCAAGTACACTCAGTTCCAGATCCTCTTGTACCACCACACCAACCCATCTCTTCTCGTGTTGCGCCCGTTCGCATGAACACGAAGACAACAAAAACAAAGATACCCCCAGTATAGCCTGAACAGCGAGCCACCTACATTAATACAGAGATAAAGACAAAGCTCCCCCGTGTAGCCTTAACAGACTGTAGGGGCAAGTGCTGTTAGCGAGCACCTACGAAGGCCGGAACGGTACACGAGGGGGGTGGGTAGGCCAGCACCACGCCCGACCACCTTTGTCTTCCTAGTGGCAATGTTGACACACCACACCAGTTACGCATTTGAGGCAGAGTCGACCTAGGGGAGGTCCAGGACCGGTTCAGATAATCGTCACCGGTATTGGCCGTGAGCGGGAATCGAACCCCTGGGTTCATAGTGCAGCGCGCTAACCGCTACACTACCGCACCAGCGCACAGAGACACACACAGACACACACACATAAATATAACCAGACACACGGACACGCACACAGACGAGGCCGGATGGGTTCACATTATTGCTCGAGCTTTACATGGACAACATTCACTGCCACTGTACCGGAGCCCAACAGCTGCTCTGAACTCCCTAAGCGATACAAAAAAAACACACAGCAGAGGGTGGCTAATAAGCAGCAGCGGTAGCCGGTGCTGTGAATAACCAACAGTTTGAGATCCTATTAGGAGTACAAATTGAGCCCATTTGGAGTTCACAAGGGACAATGTATTATTATTATTATTAACCCGTACTATAATCGTGTCATTGATTAAAGCTGGCAGGTGGTGAAGTATATAATATAATATATTTTTGTTAGGGGGGGGGGGTCTGATCTTGTAAGGGGCCGTCCATAAATGACGTCACGCACCTAGGGGGGGGGGAGGGGTCAGACATTTGTGACGATGTGTGACGGGGGGGTTTGAGAAATGTGACGTCACATCAAAATGCGCAACTTTAAATAAATATAGACAACACGTTCTACTTAATTAAATAGACTTTTTCGTAAATGTTTTCTCCTACAACATCAGAGTGCAGCGCCACATTAAATACGCACTACAATGACAACAGTTTAAAGCGATTTGAAGCATGTTTTATATATATTTTTTGGGGTGGGGCAGAGCTTTGTGACGTCATATTTGAGGGGGGGAGGGGTCTGACTTTTTGTGACGCCGTGTGACGAAGTGGGGAGGGGGTCCAAAATCGTCCAAAATCGCGTGACGTCATTTATGGACGGCCACTAAGTAGATTGCGTGTCGTACGCCTTGGTCCATCTGAAGCAAGCCAACTGCAAGGAACAGCGCACCTGCGATGGGCCCGGTTGGCTAGGTACGGTGCGAAAGAAGTCCAAGGTACCCGTACGTACGTGCCCCGGTTTGCGTCGGGGATGCATTGCTGAAAACTCGCGACGTCAACACACATCGAAACGACGTCACTGAAAGGAAACGTGGTCTTGCACGCCACGAGAGATTGAGAAAGACAGACATTGGCATTTCATCTGATGTGGCAATCTGAGCCAAAAAATGTCTCATGAATCACGGCCCTGCAGATAAATTATTACGACGGAATGCACGTGTGAGCTTATTAATACTTGTTGACCGCGTGTGACTTCATTAGCTAATTATGTCACGAGGACTGAAGCCTCCCCACAGTACAATGACAATCACACGTTAATTACATAATACAGGAAAATCCACGCGACCGCGGCGGAGAACAGGCAAGCACTAAATATACAGGAGGCGTCAGGGTCAGGATCGAACCCACAAACCTCTTGTATACCAGGCCAGGTAGTTAACATATCGTCACCACGGCGGATATCCAGGCCACTTCACACCCCAGCGGGTATTTTGGGATTTGAAGCTTTCGTGACTGCAAGGATTCATCTTCTTTGGTTCTTTCGGTAAAGTCACCACGTAGAATGAGAATAAAATAATAAATTAATAAAATAAAATAACACAATAAAATTCTCACGACGTTTCGGTCCACAACACAAGCGGCCTTCATCAGGTGAAGGGACGAGACTGTCTGGTAGGACAGCGCTGGAGTGAAAAAGCCACGCTCAGATCGCGACCTTTAAGCCTCAACTTTAGCAACACGGATAGCTACGGGCCCCGTTCAGACGGACGAGTTCATCCATGGTCGGAACAGATGAGGGGGAGAGAGACAGCTTAGAGTCGCGGCATCTCTTCAGAAAGGTGAGAGACTCGATTAGTTGAGCCTTCTTATCCCGGAGTCTGTTGAATGATCTTAAGGTTGTGTGAAATCCCTCCCCGTAGAGGCGGTTAAATTTCGATTTAAAGTTTTCGTGACTGCAAGGATTCATCTTCTTTGGTTCTTTCGGTAAAGTCACGTAGAATGAGAATAAAATAATAAATTAATAAAATAAAATAACACAATAAAATTCTCACGACGTTTCGGCCACAACACAAGTGGCCTTCAACACAAGTGGCTCCAGCGCTGTCCTCCAGACAGTCACGTCCCTTCACCTGATGAAGGCCACTTGTGTTGTGGCCGAAACGTCGTGAGAATTTTATTGTGTTATTTTATTTTATCAATTTATTATTTTATTCTCATTCTACGTGACTTTACCGAAAGAACCAAAGAAAAAGGTTTTTGAGAGTTTCACAGATCTACATGATCCACCAACCTCTCTCCCCTCCATAGTTTACAGGCATGGACCCTGACTTCCCACGGGGTAAATTGTTATTTACGGTTAACAGTAACCATATCCACAGTAACCAGGTTTGCTGATCACTGTTTACTGCTAAATCAACCTTCGGATGGCGACAGTGGTGGGGACTATGTATCCTCAGATGCAAAGCACTCGGTGTCATTTTCAACAGGGAAAGTGTATAAAATACCCCTGAGTTGACTCAATGAAGTCAGATTGTCCCATTCATCTTCCTCCAATGGATTGTTACACGGGGGTTGTTGTTGTTGTTGTTGTTGCAAAAGACAATCAGCAAATACTTTCACCTGAAAATATGGTTTAATCTTGGCCGACCGGCTTCCATAATTCAAATCCAGGACCTCAGCAGTGCCAGCTCATCGCTTGGCCGCAGGGATTACGAGCGACTTGATTCACACAGCCGCTTGCAGCTCTTGAGTGCGTGCCAAATTGAGGTGACCAGACGGATCAGGTCAGAGCGTTGAGCCGACAGCCCCCCCGAGATCCTGGGTCCAAATTCACGATGTCAGCTGTAATGAAGCCAATGTTCTCAAATGTGGTCAGTTGATAGTATCAGCCTTGTCACCAATGACTACGGGAAAATACAACCATGTAAAATTTTGCTCTGTACCTAATTTGGTGGAAGTCCAGTGTTGAGAATTAATAATATCGAATTTGATTGTCATGCGATTGGTTTTCACACCTCATGATGATTGCTTGTGTTGCAGTCGAAACGTCGTGAGAATTTTTATGTTTTATATTTTTATTATTTTATTGTTTCCCTTCTTACGTGGTGACTTTACCGAAAGAACCAAGAATATGAATCCCTGCAGTTACGAAAGCTTCAAATCGAAGTTATTCTCGTTGTCAGAGCGGGTAGAAAAGTGCTGTCTGGGGCAGAGGTCACTTGAGGGCATCTCGGAAGTAGTTCTGTAGTATATCCTTCCGCAAACTGTTCTCAAACACAAAGGGTTGCACTTCTCTATGAGAGATTCCGATTGTCAAATGCCTGCTTGCTATGATGCCATCCGAACTTGAGCTCATCACGTCTGGGGTTTGTTTAATCCATACTTCACCACACTGGTCAAGGCAGATTGGGGAAGGGGGGGGCAGGACTGATGCGCATTTCATTCGCCAATGGAGTTCGCCATGAGCAGAATTCCAATGCACGTCACCAGGTTCATAACGCAGCGTGCTATCCACTGTGCCACCGCCTCTTCCTTTGTGGATCACATCAACGTAATGATGCATCAATAATCTAATGAAACGTCTTATTCTCCTGACACGTAACGTCGCACGCAAAACCCCGGTCATTCCTCGCAGCGGCCGTTGGCTCGTCATCGAACAAGAACGGTCACTGCATCGCGCGCTTTCAAAAGTGCTTCTGCGGCCATCTGGAACGCTCTTCAAATATTAGGCAGCCACTGGAGCTATGCACTTTAAAATGTAGATTGCAAACTCATTTCTTTACAGCTGCTTGTTGTGTTCAGTTTGTTGTCCTTCCCCCCGCACCTCCGATTAGCACAGTTGGCTATGTACGGTACGAAAGAAGTTCAACGCACATGCATCGAATTGCATGTGCAACGATCATGTATGACTTACGAAGGTTCCATGCACATTATGTGGGAATGTTACAACGCAGTCAACGTAGCCAAACAAACGAGACAGGGATATAAAATGAGAAGGTAAACCTTAGACAGCAAAAGAGCATGCTCTTGAATCAGGTCGTGCTCGAGTCGTGACAATTCATGAACTCACAGGGGTAAGGAAGAATAGTTTTCATGCACCATTAATTTATTTCAGGTCTATTCAACTTCATTGTGATATTTTTTTTTAATCCATGCCCACATACATCTAGGTTTTCTTTACATGCCGATAAAGTTCGAACCCTGAGTATGTGTGATTTTCTGCAACTTACAATATTCCGTGAATTTAACAACGCACCACTGACTGTGAGTTGTATGCACGGTACATGATTTGTTGTTAAAATCTCCTGTATATTACAAGTTGCAGAAAGTCACATACCCGGGAATTACATTCTACAGCTGTGAATGTTCACGATACATTCATCAAATTGCACACTTAATGCATTCACGGTTTATGCAGTTTGGGCATAAATGATATGCAGATTACATATTTTAGGCTAATTCACTGAACAAACCTACAAATGAGACCACTCTGGGAGGCCTTCATCCAGAAGTGGATTAACCATGGCTGAAGATTCTCATCATTTGCCCTTATCGGGATATCATTCATTGGAGGTTTTAGAAAACAAACCAACAGAACAGTCTTTGATAGGGTCTCTAGACAATATATTGGCACAGCAGTCTCTGATAGGGTTTCTAGACAATAGACTGACACAGCAGTCTCTGATAGGGTCTCTAGACAATAGACTGACACAGCAGTCTCTGATAGGGTCTCTAGATAATAGATTGGCACAGCAGTCTCTGATAGGGTCTCTAGACAATAGACTGACACAACAGTCTCTGATAGGATCTCTAGACAATAGACTGACGCAGCAGTCTTTGATAGGGTCTCGAGACATTAGACTGGCACAGCAGTCTATGATAGGGTCTCTAGACAATAGACTGACACAGCAGTCTCTGGTAGGGTCTCTAGACAATAGACTGACACAACAGTCTATGATAGGTTCTCTAGACAATAGACTGGCACAGCAGTCTCTGATAGGGTCTCTAGACAATAGACTGACACTGCAGTCTCTGAAAGGGTCTCTAGACAATAGACTGGCACAGCAGTCTCTGATAGGGTCTCTAGACAATAGACTGACACAGCAGTCTCTGATAGGGTCTCTAGACAATAGACTGACGCAGCCGTCTCTGATAGGGTCCCTAGACAATAGACTGGCACAGCAGTCTCTGATAGGGTCCCTAGACAATAGACTGGCACATCAGTCTCTGATAGGGTCTCTAGACAATAGACTGGCACAGCAGTCTCTGATAGGGTCTCTAGACAATAGACTGGCACATCAGTCTCTGATAGGGTCTCTAGACAATAGACTGACACAGCAGTCTCTGAAAGGGTCTCTAGACAATAGACTGACACAGCAGTCTCTGATAGGATCTCTAGACAATAGATTGACATAACTGTCTGATGGCGGTCTGTAGACCAAACACAACAGTCTCTGCTGAACGTACCAAGGTCAAAGTGTGTCAATGCATAAAAGAGCGCATGGGGTAAGTGATCAATTTCTGTCAGCGACCTTGGGATATCGTTGAAAATTCCACATTCCTATGATGAGGGTCAGACTCTCCGCCACACATAGTTAACAAATGACAATCACTGGTGACTTGCAAAAAAGTTGTACATGTTGTATTGATCCCAGAAGGCATACAAGTCACAGCACCACAGACTAATTTAACCTTGGCCGAGACTGCTCCTGCTTCTCTCTGCATATTTGTGCTAAAAAAATCACTCTCACATATTACTGTGCCTAACCATAACTCTAAACCCTAAACGCTAACCATGAATCCTAACCCTAACCCCCAAACTTAAGCCATGAGCCTACGAGTAGCACGGTTGGCTATGTACGGTGCGAAAGAGGTTCAAAATACAGTACATACATACATATGAACCTCACTAATGACTATACACCCTAACCCTCGGTGTATTTTGAACTTATTTTTCACTGTATGTAGCCAACCATGCTTATCGTAGGTGCGAGTGAAGGACAGCCAAAACCATAAGCCGCAAACCTAAGCCATGAACCCGATTAATAACCATAAACCTAATCCTAAACCTCAGCCATAATCCTAAACTTTAACCCTAAACCTTAACCCCAAACCTCAGCTATAACTATAAACCCCCGCCCCTAATTCTCTAACTGCAACCCCGAACCCAAAACCAGAATGCTTTAGCCCTGCACCGTAAGTAAAGAAGCGACCTCACGTCAATATTTAATGCACTGAAATCCCAGGAAGCGCACGGGACAAACATCTGATCTATGATTGGGTCAAGATCTGTAGGGAACAGTACGAGTACTTGTGTCACGTCCTTAGACATGATTACCTTGAGGCAATGTGGAGACTTGGCGATGAGCAGTAAGAGTCCAGTAGGAGACACAGTAGTGGTGAGCAGTCGAGAGGCGCTACGTGTCCCCTTTAGAGACAGCATTCCACGTTGAGCCACGTTTAGACGCGGCTGCTTCCATCCTTGCAGCGTTGGAAATAACCGGCGGTCGAAAATAGCCGCATCGTCAGCCATTCAGCCACCGCTGACTCGATTAGTGACGCCAGCATCAGCATAACCACAAAGTCTACCAGAGCTACTACAAACACAGGCAGCGTTACCACGAACTTCCACCACAGCTACCACGAACACAGCCACCACAGTTATAATGAGCTCCGCCACAGCTACCACGAACACAGCCACCACAGTTACCATGAACTCCACCACAGCTGCCACGAACACAGCCACCACAGTTACCATGAACTCCACCACAGTTATCACGAACGCCACCACAGTTACTACAAACTTCACCACAGTTACCACGAACTCCACCACAGTTACCACGAACTCCACCACAGTTACCACAAACTCCACCACAGTTACCACAAACTCCACCACAGTTACCACGAACTCCACCACAGTTACCACGAACTCCACCACAGTTACCACAAACTCCACCACAGTTACCACGAACTCCACCACAGTTACTAAAAACTCCACCACAGTTACCACGAACTCCACCACAGTTACCACGAACTCCACCACAGTTACCACAAACTTCAGCACAGTTACCACGAACTCCACCACAGTTACCACAAACTCCACCACAGTTACTACAAACTCCACCACAGTTACCACGAACTCCACCACAGTTACCACGAACTCCACCACAGTTACCACGAACTCCACCACAGTTACTACAAACTCCACCACAGTTACCACGAACTCCACCACAGTTACAACGAACTCCACCACAGTTACCACAAACTCCACCACAGTTACTACAAACTCCACCACAGTTACCACGAACTCCACCACAGTTACCACGAACTCCACCACAGTTACCACGAACTCCACCACAGTTACTACAAACTCCACCACAGTTACCACGAACTCCACCACAGTTACAACGAACTCCACCACAGTTACCACAAACTCCACCACAGTTACCACAAACTTCACCACAGTTACCACGAACTCCACCACAGTTACCACGAACTCCACCACAGTTACTACAAACTCCACCACAGTTACCACAAACTCCACCACAGTTACCACGAACTCCACCACAGTTACCACTAACACCACCACAGTTACCACGAACTCCACCACAGTTACCACGAACTCCACCACAGTTATCACGAACTCCACCATAGCTACCACTAACACCATCACATTTGCCACGAACTCCACCACAGTTACCAATAACTCCACCACAGTTACCACAAACTTCACCACAGCAACCACAAACTCCACCACAACTACCACGAACACCACCACAGTTACCACAAACTTCACCACAGCAACCACAAACTCCACCACAACTACCACGAACACCACCACCAGTGTTAATATTATAACAACCACCATTGCCACTCATGTCATCACCACCATTACCACTAACAACTGTAATATAAACATTACCAAAACTATTACCAGTGAAATCAGTTTCATCACCATTACCCTGCCGTCACCACCGAATTTATCACCACCAGTGCCGGTAAAATCATTTCCACCACTGCCACCATAACCACACTACCACCATTATCACCATCAATATAAACCAATAATAGCACATTATCATCATCACATCGCCACCACTGCCATCTTCCACCATCGCCACCACCTTTACTAACATTATCAATGTCACCACAATTCTAACCATAACGGCGATTGCCACCTACGTAATGGAATCAACCACCTACATAATTTCCCTTACCTCCACAATCACCACTAGAACTACCATAAATACGGCAATACCATCACCACAATCATCAATACTATAAACCACCTCTACCATTATCATCACCATCGTCACTACCACACCACCCCGCTACTATCACCACTACCATAACTAATGCATCCACTCCTAACCACAATCACAAAGACAAAGATCCCCCACACAGCCTTCAACAGACTGTCGTGGCAAGTGCTGTTAAGCTGAGAGCACCTATGAAGGATGGAACGGTACACGAGGGGGTGGGTGGCCAGCACCATGCCCGACCCGCCTTTGTCTCTCTAGTGGCGATGTTTTCCTACACACCGCACCAGGTGACTCATTTAAGTCGACCTCGAGAAGGCCCAGGAGCGGTTCAGATATTCGTCACTGCTGTTGTTGTTGTTGGGAGTCGAAACCCGGGTGGCCGGATTCATAGCGCAGCTCGCGAACCGCTAGGCTGTCGCTCCCCATCACAAAAAACACCGCACATCAAATTAACCTCGACGAGAAACACCACTGTTTACCACCTTAATCAGCGCTGCCGTTACCCACGGCTGCTTGTCGGTGTTTATTTATCGAATGTAGCAAACAGCCAAGATGAGAAATACGTGTATCATGGATAGCAGCAGGTACAAACAGAACGTTGATGAGAATGATTAGAGAAAGGCAAGTGATAGATTTCTTGGAATTGTAGTGCGTAAACAAGATACTGAAATATTGATGTTCGACTGGGAACGTTATAGATTTTTTTTTAAAAACACGGGGACGACGGTGAATTGAGTTACATAAGCAATTGAAGCAAGTTAATGCAACGGGGACCAGCCAATGTAACGTTTCTTGAGCAATGTCAATGACAGAGCTAAAAAGAAGTTGGCCACGTGGGCCTTTAGAAAGGACACGTGGGCACATATGGAGAGATTTTCGTTACAATGTAAAAAAAAAATTGGTTGAGGGCATTCAACGGGCATCTAAAAACATTTCGGTGGGTAGGGAAGAAAACGCCCCCCCCCACTCCTCTTCCCCCCCCCACTCCTCTTCCCCCCCCCCACCACCACCTTGAGTTTATTCAGCCTCTGACCACCGTTGTGAACCATTCTTTTATGTTTCATTTGCTGTCCCCCCCCCCGCCGCCCCCGCACCTCCGATTAGCGCGGTTGGTTGCGTACGAACGTGCATCAACATCGCCACCGTTGGCACCGCTGCCGCGATCTACAATAGATCGCCATCGTGATCTAAAAACGCCCCCGGAACAATGTCTAAGTTAGGCCACGTCTGCCCGCCCGCCCGCCCGCCCGCTCGCGTCTCTCTTTCACTGCCAGCCGTGAAAGCACTGGAATGTCCCTTGTGCTGGACCCGTAGGGAGGAATGTTGTGAGTGCTTTGCGTCATTTCAACCGAAGGAGAAAGACCCCCCCCCCCAAGACCCACGTCTTTGGGCACCGTGACTCCTGGTAGGCAGTGGTCCCTTTCATCAACATGTTGACTTTGTTTACCCACGCAAGTCTGGCAGAGTCCATAAGACTTTTTTTTCACGAGAGTTTGTAAGGGGTGATATTTGATGCAATTTTTTTTCCGTGTAGTCCATAATATATATATTTTTTTTTGGGGGGGGGGGGTGTTAGATTGCGTAAATATACGTGCCGTTAAACCCTCCACCACCCGATGCAACCAATAATAAAGTTTTGTCACGTAGACACAAACATGCCAGTTAGTTACTAGTTCAGCACACCGGTGTGTTGTTATGTCGTTCACACACTTCTGCTTGCCAATTCTGTGACTACTCGGGTGACAGGGTGGCCCCAGGGCAGTGGTGAAACTTGCCTCTCACAGCAAAAAAAGGGTCCGTAGGTTCGATTCCCGACCCAGGCGCCTTTTTGTGTGGAGTATTCATGTTCATCCTCTGTTCTGGATGGGGTTTCTCTGGGTTCTCCCCAGTTGCACCACCCATCAATTCCAACATTACCACATCACGATCACCATTAACTCTACCATCACGATCAACTGCACCATCACTGTGAACTCCGACGTCACCATCAACTTCATCATCAACTCTGCCATCACCAACAAATGCACCATCACCATTAACTTCACCATCACTCTCAACTACACCATCAACTTCACCATCAACTCCACTATCAACTACTACCGTCACTGTAAATTCCACAATCACCACATCATCCATCAAATCCACTACCACTATCATCACCACGTCACCATGAACTCCACCAACACCAGATCACCAACAACTCCACCACCACTGACTGCCATTACCAGATAACCAGCACCATCAAATCCACACTCACCACAACACCGTCAACTCCACCAATGCAATCATCTCCACATCACCATCACAATGAACTCCACCATCACCACATCACCATCACAATGAACTCCACCATCACCACATCACCATCACAATGAACTCCACCATCACCACATCATCATCACAATGAACTCCACCATCACCACATCACTATCACAATGAACTCCACCATCACCACATCACCATCACAATGAACTTTACCATCACCACATCACCATCACAATTAACTCCACCATCACCACATCACCATCACAATGAACTCTACCATCACCACATTACCATCACAATGAACTCCACCATCACCACATCACCATCACAATGAACTCCACCATCATCACATCACTATCACAATGAACTCCACCATCACCACATCACCATCACAATGAACTCCACCATCACCACATCACCATCACAATGAACTCCACCATCACCACATCACCATCACAATGAACTCTACCATCACCACATTACCATCACAATGAACTCCACCATCACCACATCACCATCACAATGAACTCCACCATCACCACATCAGCATCACAATGAACTCCACCATCACCACATCACCATCACAATGAACTCCACCATCACCACATCACCATCACAATGAACTCCACCATCACCACATCACCATCACAATGAACTCCACCATCACCACATCACCATCACAATGAACTCCACCATCACCACATCACCATCACAATGAACTCCACCATCACCACATCACCATCACAATGAACTCCACCATCACCACATCACCATCACAATGAACTCCACCATCACCAGATCACCACCACCGCGAGCACAGCGTCACTACTACCGTGAACAGCTACACCACAGCTACACCACAGCTACACCACAGCTGGTAGCTACACGGTTGGGGGTGCCCTCATCCAGCAGCGGATTGAGAACATGACTGTTGCACGTGCACATTGTAGACCTGTGAAATTCGCCTCTTTGATTTCGATCGTACTCTCTTGTGTGTTCCGGTTTCATGACTATATCATTGTTTTACTTACGAAAGTAATCTTTAGATTTGAGCAATAATGTGTTTTGTGAGTTTTGTATGATTTATTTAAATTGATACTTGCCGGTTTAAGCTATATACATTTTGACACGTGAGTTATAATAGATGTTTGATAAAAAAAACACAAGCTCAGTGCGTCAAGCTTTATACATTTAAAAATTAACTCAAGCCCTGCAATTATTTTATACATTGTAAGAGGGGGTGGGTGACAGCAGCACGCCCGGCCGCCTTTGTCTCCCAAGTGGCAATGTTCATACACCACAGCTGTTACTCGTTTGAGGCTGAGTCGACCTAGGTGAGGCCCAGGACCGGCTCAAATAATCGTCACTTGTGGTGGCCGTGAGCGGGAATCGAACTCGGCTCGCCATGTCGCCGGGTTTGTAGCGCGGTGCGCTAACCACTGCACTACAATGCGTTACGCTTCCACACACAGACACACACAGACACACACACAGACACACAGACACAGACACACAGACACAGACAGACACACAGACACACAGACACACACACAGACACACAGACACACACACAGACACACGCACAGACACACACACGCACAGACACACACACACACAGACACACACACACAGACACACACACAGACACACACACACACACACAGACACACACACACACACAGACACACACACACACAGACACACACACACACAGACACACACAGATACACACACACACAGACACACACAGACACACACACACAGACACACACACAGACACACACACAGACACATACACAGCGCGCTAACCACTACACTACAATGCGTTACGCTTCCACATGCGCGGGTCACGTGACAGATTTGACGTCACAGCTCACTTGCCGTGCAAAAAATAAATGCATTATTGAGCTCCCCCCCCCCCAAAAAAAAACACAAAAGTGTATTTTTTAAAATCATGTTTGCATGGTGTACAGTCTGGAAAGTACCCACATGGCAAATTTGCAGTTTGTTGCATGTCGGGAAGTACGCTAAACATTTTGAACAGACATATTCACAACGTTGCCTTTTATATATATGGAGATGTGAGAGCCTTCATCGAGCAGTGGTTTGACAAAGGTATGTACATCATCATTAACATGACTCAAACTCAAACGATAATTATCGCGCCGTGGGTTCCTACGTATTTTTGGGATGACCAATTTCTCCCCCGTTGAAGCGCAGCGTGTTCACTCGACATGGGTGGAAACCGTCAAGCCAGGAAAAAAAATGACCCCGACACGAGATGGGGCAGCGTTAAAAATAGACTCTTATCAGTGAGCCACTTGCTGCACTGCATCCTCCAGGCATTGCTACACCCCGTTGCCGTACAACAAGGTCGGTCGTATGACACGCATGCATTGGTGCCGTCACGATGTGATCCAACAACCCCACTCGATTACAAAGTCGCTCCATGTAAACAAAAAATATATATATAAAATACACAGCCAATTTCGCTCCATTCGGTGTTGTTAATTATCTCGTAACGTTTATTGGGCTCGGCATTTGGGATTATGTTTCATGCACCCCTGTTAATTTCGTGAAGCCCTTAGGGTTCCTAAGCCTTTTGCTTGCTTTTGATTACGCCGAGCACTGCTGCTTGCTCACGTGTCCCGAGAAGCCGCGATCCATGCCGCTCATCCTGTGTCGTTGGGGCAGTGTGAACTCAAAACGCAGTTCCATCGTGTGCGTTGTCCTTGCGTGAGGATCGCGCCTCCTGACCTCCGCGCCTTTCTGTCCTTTTTTGCCAAAATTTCACTCGCTGTGAAACAGACGAGCACGACATTGGGCAGCCCGATTTCGCTACGCTCAAAGTGTTGTTGGGTTAGGGTTATTCTTCGTTCGGGAAATCAGCCTGTGAGGGTGGCGGGGCAGGTGCAAAGTGGTTTAGCGCGCTGCACTCTGAACTCAATTGCCCCTTGGCCAATGGCTAAGGTCAAATGGCTAAGGTCACGACACTAAGCACGGCGCGGGAAGGACCGCGTGCAGCGAAGGCACGGGAGAGGCTCCGCAAGTTTATGTAGCGCTACGGGCCTCCAATTAGCGACGTCGGCGTAGAAAGTACAGTTGCGTCATCCTAAATGTCAAACTTTAAAAGTGACGGTCGCAGCCGCGGTCCACGCAATTGGCCCACGAGAGTGAGTTATCTCGAGAGGCGTCCTCCTCCAGGGCTTATTGTCCTCCCGCTCTTCCACGCTGGCCCAGCTATCTTGGAAGAGGTGGCGGCAGTAGCCCACACTTGACCCCACCTCGCACGACCTGCGGGTCAACTGTCGTGAACCCATTGACGCTGCTGGGTGGACAGTGGTGGTGGGTGGGGTGGGGGGGGGTGGCATTTACTAAAAACCCGCGCCCATTGTTTCAACTGCCGCGCCGGGAGGTTGAACCGATGACCTCTGCATGTATGTACGTATGCACGTAATGACTTCTTTCGCACCGTACGTCGCCAGCCGCGCCAACTGTGCGGTGTGGGGGAAGGACAGAGAACTAAACACAACAAAACAGTTCTGAAGAAGTGGGGTTTTCAGTCGAGGTTTCAAGGTGCATGGCTGCAGTGGCTTTCTAACATCGAAAGGAAATGCGCGTTCCGGGCGGCCGCAGAAGTGACCGCCTTTGTTCGGTGTATAGCCACAAGACGCCGCTTTGCACGGGCGACCGGAATTCGCGTGACGTGTTTCTGCTCCTTGACGAAATCGGCAAGATATTGCGGTTCTTACGTGACAGCGAGAGCAGACCTTGCGATGTGCAGCGAGGAAAAAAAAAAAACCGTATTTGATCCCATGCTGATTTTGTACGTTTGCCCACTGACAAAGAAATGATCAGTCTATAATTTTAATGGTAGGTTTGTTTGAACAGTGAGAGACAGAATAACAACAAGAAAATCCAGAAAAACGCATGTCAAAAATGTTATTAATTGATTTGCATTTTAACGAGGGAAATAAGTATTTGACCCCCTCTCAATCAGAAAGATTTCTGGCTCCCAGGTGTCTTTTATACAGGTAACCAGCTGAGATTAGGAGCACACTCTTAAAGGGAGTGCTCCTAATCTCACTCTTAAAGGGAGTGCTCCTAATCTCAGCTCGTTACCTGTATAAAAGACACCTGGGAGTCAGCTCTGTAGGTATTCGTATTATTGGCTCTTTCGGTAAAGTCACGTAGAAGGAAAACAAAAATATAAAACAATACAATTCTCACGACGTTTCGACTGCAACGCAAGCAATCATCGTCAGGTGTGAAAACCACAGCAAGAAAATTTGACAAAACGTGGCGGAAATTTTTAACGTTAGCACCACGGACAGCGATTTGACAGTTTGTTCAGATGGACGAGTCCATCTGTGTTCGGTAAAGAGGAGGGGGGGGGGGGCGAAAATAATGGATGCGATTAGCACGGTCGGCTATGTACGGTGCGAAAAAAGTAAGTATGTTGAACTTATTGCGCACCGTACGTAGCCAACCGTGCTAATCGGAGGTGCAAATTGGCGTGTGTGTTGTGATGGGTGTGCACTGGTTGCTGCTGCTGCTGCTGCTTCGCCCAAGTTGGTGAGGGGTGGTGGTGGTGGGGGGGGAGGATTTTGTTTTGTTAATGAAAGTAAAGTGATTTTTTAAAAATTACACAGTATATACACGTATTCATCTAAGACTCGGGCTTTGTTTTAAATGGTGAGGTACCATTGAGCCAGTCAGCTCTTGTTACAAGGATGAGCAAACAAGGCACTTATTCGTGCCAAACACGACAATCTCATTGCAAGCTGAAAACAGCGCTTACAGTCGTGAGGATTACAATTGCCAGCGCTTGTAATGTCATTACAATAACTCAAAAAGCGTTACGCCAAAACACTGGCTATGAAGATGCCCATCGTAATAACGAAGCCCTTATCTGTTAATTTCCACACAGCGTGCTCTGTTTACAAAACAAATGTCTTGAGCACTCGGCGAGATCCAACAAACATCAAACAGGAAAGTGAAGAGTCAACAGAAAAAAGCAGCGTGGGACCAATGGAATTTCAAACAGTGACATGAATGTGAGGTTAACTAATGGGTGCAAAACCATCATCATCACTGGCGATGCCGCATCGCGCGCTCTCACACGCGCTTCTGCGGCCGTCTGGAACGTTCTTCCTTCCGATATTAGGAAACCACTGGAGCTGTGCACTTTTAAATCTAGATGTAAAAACGGATTTTTATTATTATTTTACAACTGCTCTTTGTGTTTAATTTTTGTTGTCCTTCCCCCCCCCCCCCCCAGACTTCCGATTAGCACGGTCGGCTATGTACGGTGCGAAAAAAAGTTCAACATGCGCATACAACAGCTGCGCGTAACCAGCGGAGGGACGCAGCGGTGTGCTGCAGTGACCCCACCTCCCGCGACCTTCGTGTTCCACAATCCATTCCCTGCCACGTGACGCTCTGCCGACTGAGAAGCGTTTCACCCCGAGGTGTTGCGGCACGGCTCAACTCTTCGTTCGCCCAGCGCGGGGGACGTGCGCACCTGTGCCAGCCCCCGTTGTCCAATCCGCTGTTGGGCAAGGGCCTTCCCCGCACGGTTGGCATCATCCTAGGCGGGACGGGGGCTCATTTGGCCACACCTCATCATCACGCTGGGGTCAGTGCGGGGGGACGAAAAGGCGCGGCGCGGCACAACGTGAATCGTCGATGCTCCCTGCTGACGAACCGAGCCAGGCGGGAACCTGCCTCGGACGTTTTATAATCGCGGTGGCTGGCCATGCGACCCCGCTTGGCTTCCGAGATCTGACCTGATCGCCGGTGGGGGCGGGGGGGGGGGTGGCGTGGGGGGGGGGGGGGTGGCGTGGGGGGGGGGGGGTCAGCATTTTGGGTGATCCGATCGTGGGCAGGTTTTGTGTCCATTCTTCACGGCGCTGCTCAATGTTAGGGTTTATATCCTTGGTTCTTTCGGGAAATAATAAAATAATAAAACAATAACATTCTCACGACGTTTCGATTGCAACGAAAGCAGTCATCATCGGGTGTGAAAGCCACAGCAAGAACATTTTCTTGCACCTGATGATGATTGCTTGTGTTGCAATCGAAACGTCGTGAGAATTTTCTCGTTTAATTTTTATTATTTTATTATTTCCCTTCTACGTGGTGACTTTACCGAAAGAACCAAGAATATGAATCCCTGCAGTCACGAAAGCTTTAAATCGAAAAGTGTTGTGGTTGCTCAAGGGGAGAGCATCCCCGGACCGGTCTTGGTGTCTCACTCGCCACTGACGTGAGGAGTGAGATACCATAGTGGCTAAGAGATGTTAACTACCTCGCCTGGTATACAGGAGGTCGTGGGTTCGATCCTGACCCTTATAATCCCTCTAGCAGCACTCCACTCCCCCTACCCCCCCCCCCTCTCTATCTCTCCTCTCCCCCTCTCTTACCTATATAGCCTCTTATCACGGCAGCCCTTTTGTCCACTTCAGCAATTGTTTCTTGCTGTGGTTGTCCCACCTGATGACGGACCGCTTGTGTGTTGCGCCCGAAACGTCACGTGATTTAATTTACTGAAAGAACCAAAGAGTATGGATCCCTGCAGTCACGAAAACTTCAAATCTAGAATTGTATATAACCAATGACTGATTACTAATCGATTATATAATTACAATACCCCCCCCTCCGCCTCTAATCACTGCACCTGATATGAGTTAAGTGATGACGTCACCCTGCTGCTCTATATAAAACCGGGAGCAAGCGAGGGCTTTACCATTCTGGCGAATTGCCCGATGATGCTGGATGTATTTACCAGCGAAACGTCGTACTCAAACTGTAAATGTTGTGGATTCACTCTTCAACACACCGGTGGGCTAAAGTAGTGAATTATTTGTCTTTTGTCAACGTGACACTTTTTTTGCTGATTGGCCGTGTCGGGTGGTGGAGGGTTACGACACATTTATAAATAAACGCGATCTAACCCAAAAACCTTTATTATGAATAATATTGGTCGCGAAAGCCTACGTGTTAAACTGTATATTTGGAGTTTGCATGTTCTCCCCGTGGTCGGGTGGATTTTTCTCTGGGTCCTCCGGTTTTCCCTATACATTTAGAAACATGCCTTTAGAGTGTTTAGCTGCTATACATGCGCACGTGATAAGACAATTCGTTGAGCTGCCATTTGTGGCCAGGTCGCTTCTGAGACAGAGCTACATAGCTCAGTGGACCTTACCTGGAAAAAAAACTATAAATGGTAAAACAAAATAGCCATTAGCCTTGGTAAGGGGAATCGAGATCAGAGTGTAGTGCCCTAAACCACTTCACATCTGTATTCTCTGGTTCTTTTGGTAAAGTCACGTAAAATGAGAATAAAATAATACATTGATAAAATAAAATAACACAATAATATTCTCACGACGTTTCGGCCACAACGCAAGCGGCCTTCATCAGGTGAAGGGACGAGACTGTCTGGAGGACAGCGCTGGAGTGAAAAAAGCCACGCTCAGATCACGACCTTTAAGCTGTGTGAGAAGAAACAAAGCGCCTTGACAAAGGAATTAGCATAGAATTTAGAGGTTAGTGTAAATGCGGTTGGTGTTACCTTAGAGTCGCGGCATCTCTTCAGAAAGGTGAGAGACTCGATTAGTTGAGCCTTCTTATCCCGGAGTCTGTTGAATGATCTTAAGGTTGTGTGGAATCCCTCTCCGTAGAGGCGGTTAAATTTCGATTTAAAGCTTTCGTGACTGATTCATATTCTTTGGTTCTTTCGGTATCTGCCCTGCCGCTCTTCGTTTCATCTCGAAGAGTAACCCTAACCCAACAACACTGAATGTAGCGACATTGGCTGCCAACGTTGTGCTGGTTTTTTTCGCACCGAGTGATTTTGTAGTCGAGTGGGGAGGGGGGGGGGTTGGTGGATCACACTGTGATGGCGCCATCGGGTGTGTCAGTATATTTCACATCGAGTGACTTTTGGCAAGAAGAAAAGTGCGGAGAGTTCAGAAGGTGCAGCCTTCACGGAAGGACGTAGCATGGACCTTTGTTTGAGTTCACACCGCTCCACCGACACGAGGCATGAGAAGATGACAAAATAAAAATGGGCGCCGTGTTTGCGACTCTTGATTGACGAGCGGCATGGATTGTGGCTTCTCGGGAGCGTGAGCAAGCGGCAGCCGCGAGGCCTAAGCAAAACCAAGCAAGAGCTTGGGAGACCGATGGGATTAATGAACACAATAGAGGTGCCTCGAACATGAACCCACATATTTAATGCTAATAAACATGACAAGATAACGAACACAAAATGCCAATTACTCGGTCATCCCTATCCTGCCCGTATCTCTCACATGCCATCTCGCTCTATCTCGATACGTTTTGTTAGCGTGTTGCCTCTCACTACGTCTCTGCTTCTTGACTACATCTATTCTGTCATCTCACGAGGATTGTATACATCGAATGGGATACTCCCCCTTCTGCCCCCCACCCCCCCCCCAAAAAGTTTTTTTTCTGCTTCAGCCCCCCCCCCCAATTGGCTAGCACCACCACCGAATTGTAAGGAATAGGCAATAGTGTGGGTGGAGACTTTATTAAGCAGTGGCTATACAATGGATGATGGATTGGCTGGGTTTCACGAGCAGTTTTAAGGGCCAAATCTTACTTAGTGTAATTCTTAATTGGTTTCTCTTGGGTGAGATTTGCGAAAGTATGTGAATGTTTTAACTGTAACCCTCCACAACCCGAGAGAGCCAAATGTATCAAAAGTTGTCACGTGGGCGAATATACCGTTTGATTTGTGTTTTTTCAGCAAACCGCAATGTCGCAGAGGGCAAGCGAAATGTTTATGGTTTCGTCGAAACCATAAACATTTACACTACAGGCATCGTCAGGCTCTCACGTAAAATACCTTCTTGATCCAGGTCCTCAAGTAGGCGGCACGACATCATGACAGCCATGGAGGTAATCAGCAATCAAGTCTGATTATAATCAGTGTAAAGCATGGATGCAAGTTTCACGTACGAAAAAGGTAATTGCGATTCAATGAGGAAGAGTTTCTGACCAAACCCCTTATACAGATTAAACGGAACTAAATATGAACTCGTACATGTGTTGCATGAATAATTACTGTCAACAATGTACGTGCCTTTGCCAATCCATTTCTGTATGAAGGCCTCCAAGCTCTTTCTGCCACAGGGGTTGTTTGACTATACTTCACCGCACTGGCCAGTGTGGGATTGGTGAAGGACGGGGCAGCCCAGGGACCGGTTTGGTTTTCACTCGCCGCTGATGTTACCCATGGTCAGGAATTGAACTCGGGCCACCCAACGTCAGAGGTGCACCGAGTTAGCCCACTGCACGACTGCTCCACCCAGTATTAATTATACGGTGGTTAATGCCACATATTTTACTTAATTTGGCCTGCCCCAGCTATAATGGCCCTCACTGAATTGGTAGCCAAATTGGAAGGTCGCCATTTTTGTTAAAAAAAACAACAACATTAAACAGAGTTCTCCCGGGAGGGGTACAAAGTTCGTTGAATTAGAGGCCTGAATCTTCTCCACGCTGCCTAATATATTGGCGGTGCTTTTTTTTTGGGGGGGGGGCGGTATTTGTCACGTGCAGTTGTATTCCGGTTTCTAATGTTTGCTTTCTTCCTCCCCGTCCATTGTGATCACCGCACGTTTCCATCTAACCCCGTAGCTTTTGTGTTTGAACACCGGCGAGCTGTCCTATCGAATTGCAGTGTATAGTCTGCGACTACAGCATTCCCTCACGATTCACTAACTTGCTTTCCGCGATTTTGTATATCCGCCAATCGCATCTGGCACTCTACACGACTGCCTACGAGAGAGAGAAATAAAGAATGTGATGAGAGATAAACTGATGGGATAAAGTGATGAGAGAGAATGGGATGAGAGATAAACTGATGGGATAAAGTGATGAGAGAGAATGTGATGAGAGATAACGTAATGGGATAAAGTGACGAGAGATAAAGTGATGAGAGATAAAGTGATGAGAGATAAAGTGGTGAGAGATAAAGTGATGAGAGATAAAGTGACGAGAGATAAAGTGATGAGAGAGAATGTGATGAGAGATAAAGTGATGAGAGATAAAGTGATGAGAGATAAAGTGATGAGAGATAAAGTGATGAGAGATAAAGTGACGAGAGATAAAGTGATGAGAGAGAATGTGATGAGAGATAAAGTGATGAGAGATAAAGTGACGAGAGATAAAGTGACGAGAGATAGAGTGATGAGAGATAAAGTCATGAGAGATAATTTGATGCGGCATCATCGTAATTGAATGCAAGTTCATTTATAAACTATTATATATTAAATTTTGATTTAAAGCTTTCGCGACTGCAGTGATTCATATTCTTGGTTCTTTCGGTAAAGTCACGTAGAAGGGAAACAAGAATTTTATATTATATATTACTTTAATATTATCATTTTATTTACTTCATGTTTATTGTAACCAATTTATTTGTGTTATGACAATTATCATGTATCCAGTAGCTTATTTACGTATGTATTTAAGGCAATTCATTCAAAAGATAGGGTTTCCCGTAGGCCAATATCATTATCCGCGAAATTTGCTATTCATGAGCACCTCCTGAACGTATCCCTCGCGAATAACAAGGGAATACTGCACTCATACTGAAGAGGGACACTGCCGTGATGCAACGGTGAGCAGAACGCTGACTTGAATTCCATAGGCTCACCAGTTCAGTTAATTTCTCCCAGCGTGGCAATTTATGCAATGGGGGAAATTTATTTTAATCGTCCCCCCCCCCCACCTCCTATGTCCACCCAGCAGTCCACCGATAGGTCGCGTGTAGTGGGGTAAAAAGTGAGTACTCCCATGTCTGGTCGGTGTGGAAGAGTAGGCCAAATACACTCTCAAGGAGGCTCTCTCTAGAGCCCCCTCTAGTGGAGGCCTTTCTGGCAGCAGTGGCACGAGCGAGAAATTTCAGAGATGCACCTTTGCATTTTGTTTTTATCTTTTAGCACTACAGAGGTTAAGATAGGCCGGAGATTCTATTTTGTAGCTCTCATAAACATACCATGCACCCTCTTGTCTTCACTCACGGTGGACGACGAAGATCCCCTGGACATCAATCGCAAGAGCAGGACGTTGTGTGCCCGCGTCAGGGTCCGTATTTGCCAAAAATTCGACAATGACACCGCAGATGACTCAATCGAGATCATATGCACCGATCACCGCCCTCTACTGGCAGCGGACTAATGCCCCGGGTCACTCGTGCAAATGGGACTCTATCCTGCTCTCTGGCATTGTCGCCTGGTTAAGCAAGGAAAACTTGTCGAAGCGTCTCATTTTCTATGTTCTGCAAACAATATTTAGGGGTAAAAAAAGCAATCTTATTAAAAACGAGCCGTACTACCCGGCTTCGCCCGGGACTTGGATTCACCACGCCTGCCGCCTTTGTCTCCCCAGTGGCGATGTTCACACACCACACCAGGTACTCGTTTGATGCTGAGTCGACCGTGAGCGGGAATCAAATTTCAAGTTTGTTGCATGTCGGGAAGTACGCAAAACATTTTGAACAGACACACATATTCACAACTTTGCCTTTTATATATATGGAGATATGTCTATATTTTTTTCACAAGAGAGAGGTGTCCTGAGAAAAGTAGCCCTCAAGTGAGTCGCCTGGTTACTAGTTCATGTTAACTTGGTGTTTCTCTCTGTACCTTCACTGCGAGAAATATCTGCAGATATTTGATCGATTCCACTTAATTTTTTTTCATTAAATCTTCAACGAACCTGCATCATTGTGGCACGAGGTCGACCATTTTAACGGGAACGGCAATGCTGTGGTTGCCCTGGTGGCGTGAGACCATATCTCCATAGCTTCTTCATGTTGGCAGCCAACGGAGTATCGGACCGACTTCTATAAATCCATCAATTTCCCTACAGACGAACTACATTTGGCAGCCTATTTTAATCTGCAAAAAATATATATTTAATTTTAATAACCCACGCCGGCTTCAACTAAAACACTTGAACATCTACTTTTTTATCGTTTGTTATTTCTACGATATCCCCATGGATTTCTGGACTCCCTTGCACCACCCAAGCCACTAGCCTCTTGCCCACTGGACAATGAACTTGTTTGGGGGTTGTCGCGGGTTTTTTTTTTTTACCAGGGACACCTTTTAAATCTTAACACAAGTAAGTGTAGCGCTGTAAATGGGCTGCGTGCACTTACCTGCAGTAACAGACAGGGCCCACCAGGGGCAGTAACTTGGACCGGCATGTGGGTCGCTACATTCCCCAGCCCCGAAGCAGGAGGGGGCTGCGGGATGTTCTGGGATCCCCCGAGACCCCCCCCCCCCCAATAGGAGGGGGGCTGCGGGGTGTCCTAGGATTCCCCGAGACCCCCCCACTGGAACTCTCTGGAAGGGAGGCGTGGCCAGGGGCGGACACACCTGGGGAGGTGTATAAAAGCCGGACCTCTGGACGAGTCCGGGGCCAATCCGAAGACCGCAGCCAGAAGACCAGCTAGCCTAGGGCCCTGGGAACCCCTAGACCCGCTGCCCTTGTAAGCGCCGGGACCGAGTGGGCCAGTGGTCGGGATCCGTACCTTGGCTGGGTCGGGTCAGAGTAGCCTCCCCTGGGGCACCCCTAGCCGGAGGTAAGAGAGCCCGTGGTCCCAGTGATAGGCCACCCTAGCCCAGAGGACGTACCTCCCCAGGTAGTGGGCAAAGGGCGCTACCCCTTTGTGTTAAGACTGTTCTTGTTACCGTTGTTATAAATAAACGCGTTCGTTGCCTCTACAAGTCGTCGCCACTCTCCTGGAACCCACTACGCAAGCATTGAATTGGGTTTTTTTTATTTTGAAGGGAAATATATTTTTCTTGTAAAGTTCTGTTAGATGCTATTAAAAGAATAACTCGTGTGTTAGTCTCATCTCTGGTGCTCAGTGGAAGTCAGGCTTGGACAAGACGAGAGTTGTCTCCTTATATCCAATCTGAAAACTGATCACCCAACCGGGATAAGTGATCACCCGACCTTTCCCTAAGACCAAACGAATGGGCTACACATCCATGCACACGTCCGCACCCATACGTATAATATTAATTAATTCACTTTGTAACACAATTTTTGTTCCTGGGTACTAAGGGTTATATTTTGTATTGCTTATGCCTAAAAAGTATAGAAAAATGGCGATAATTCCCCACAAAAATTGCTTTGTGACCAGGACTTACATGAACGAAAGACACAAATGCACACCACGTTTCTCATTGAAAATAGGTAAATTTCAAAATATCACTGTCCTGGTCTCAAAAGCAAAGTTTTTATACTGGTAGGAACGAAGTTGTAAACTGAGTGTACCAGCCTGCAATACATTAATGTGTCCGTCCGTCCGTCCCCTTTCAATACTTTAACGAAGTGAAATCTCGTGCTGTTGGGGTGTAAAAATAAAATTGCGCAAAATTCCAATGTTCCTACCAGCCCACCCTGCAGGGACCTGTTTGAACAAACGACACAGGTACACACAGAGGGCATGTACGGGAATTTACACCAATCACCTTTCGATGTGTTTCAATAAACTCTACATCCCCGGTGTGCAACAATTAATTTAGTTTGTTCAGAATATTTTGTAATTTTAATTTTGAGCCTCAATGTTGCGGTCTTCTTTGTTAAGTCATTTTGTGTAGTTCATCGCAACCCCCAAATTGTAACAATTCATCAAATTGCGAGGCGGGGGTTGGGGTTGAAGAGACTCAAATAGTTTCAGGTCCAGCATCAACCACTTACTTATTTTAACTGCCCCACTGGCAAAGACGCTCACTGCAAGGCCACGTTCAAGTGCAGACTGCTGATGACGTTTTGGGTTCTTGGAGAGTTCATGAATGCAAGTGGATGTGCATCGATCTGGCAATATTCCTAGACATTTTAAAGTGCAGAGCCTGCTGCGTTGGCACATCATCCAGTGAAGTTGGATCTCCTCAACTCGATACCTCCATTGCACTCTCTGTGAGAGACGCTGGCTCAGTGATTTAACGCTGCCATAAAAAGCATGAGAGAGAGAGGACAGAGATACCAATCACTAAGCTCAAAGCAAGGTTCTCAAATGTGCTGGTTCAGTGGTATTGCACGAGTGTCAACGACGGTGGTGAGATATTAACTACCTCGCCTGGTATGCAGCAGGTCGTCCGTTCGATCCCGACCCTGACACCTGTATATTTGGAGTTTGCGGTGTCTCCCCCCCTCGTGGTCGCGTGGATTTTTTCCCTCCGGATCCTCCGGTTTTTCCCTCCACATCTAGAAACATGCGTTTAAGAATAAGACAAACAGCTTGTGGTATCAAACTCGCATACCTGTCAACCCCTTATCACTACCTACCTTATTAGAGAACAATTCAGACCTTATTGGTCACCCCATGCCCTTATAAATCTCAACGTTCATCCTACAAAGTCCCATTACAAGGGAGAAACACAAACAAATAGACAAAAAAAATGTGCCCGTATTGAAACGGCTGTATGCCCTATGGACCTGAAAAGTCAATTTCCCTGTACAAGAATATGGGAAGACAGTATGGGTTGACACGGTATGAACTTGGGACATCGGAACTGTTGTCTCAGAGCTCTAATATGGCCATTGCGAATATTTTGTGGAACAAGGCCATTACGGACCCACTAAGAGAGAGAGCTAGAATCTACAATTAGGACTTGAACCCAGGACCTGGTTGGTGCTGGTTCAGTGCCCAGTGTCCTGACAGCCCTCAACTCCCCCGAGAGAGAGAGAAATACACACACAAACCCGAGGTTTAGAGGTCATGGCTCAGTGGTCTAACATCTGAGAGACATCCATAACGCAATGTGTACTTTTATCATTCTGAGTCATTGTACTCAGATATCAATCAATGTACCGCAGTCAAATAGCCGTTAGTCATGTGACAATGCATCAATGCCAACTGTTTCCAGGCGGTGAATTCAAGGCGGGGACCCACAAGGCCAAGGCTGAGGTCAGGAGCCATGAGGCCAAGCCAACGCCAAAGTCTCTGAGGCTGCAGCTAGGAGGTCAAGGGAGAGCTCAGGATAGGTCCTCAAGCTGCTGCTCAAGCAGGCCGAGGCCTGGTCTCGAGGACCCAAAAACTGACTGCTTCCGCGCAATAATTTGAGATGCGGTCTCACTCAGACACTGTAAAGGCCTACCTGAGTCTTATGTTCACACGAGTCTGACGCTCGAGGTATACGCGGTCATGTTTGCGCGCGTAATACGCGCACGCTACTGAGGTGTTACACAAAGTGATGTTTCAGTTCAAACGTATTCTGTAATGGAGCAGGCAAAAGGCACGGTCAGCATTAGAGAGAAAACAGAGACACCAAAACAAACTTGACGAAGGAAACAAAAAAAGAGGACTTGGATTCTTAAATCAAGTTGCAACCTTGAATCGTAACAATGTATGGAATTGCTGGGGGGGGGGGGGGGTTAATTGTAAACCTAACCCCCTGACACCCCCACTGGCTCCAGTTGTTAGGAAAGCGATATTGACACGCCTTTGTACTTAATGTGAATGGATTGCTTTTCACATTCACTTGCATGTAATTGAGCGGTCTGGAAAGCTTTATGAGACAGTTGCGTTAAATATTGTGTGTATATATATACGCAGTCTGTTCTCATATAACGCAGTAGTTTTGTTCCTGAAGAACACCGTGTTATGGAAACATCGTGTTATAATTAATCTGTTTCTTCACCTGAGGACGGCTACTTGTGTTGTGGCCGAAACGTCGTGAGAATTTTATTGTTTTATTTGATTATGTTATTCTCATTCTACGTGACTTTACCGAAAGAACCAAAGAAGGAGTTACAATTAATCATTTATTATAGGGTAAAGCACGGTCCACGATAACACGTGAGATGCATACGCAGGCTGAACATAGACTGAGGCACAGAGGTAACATCCGGAAGCATCCAGCAGCATCCTGCCTTTTGTGATGCTATGCCGAGGCAGCAGTACAACCGCTTATTCCTATTTTCGCGACATAGTTCTTTTTTTCGCGAGACGGTCAAACCGACATATATATATATTTTTTTATTATCAGAGCTTGAATGTAACCAAATTTATTGTGAAATCAAATGTTATGCACTGGTGACTGGGCTGAGATCATCATCTCACGACACTTTAGAAGCATCTTTAGTCATGGGAGGATGTCTTCATTCGAACACGGGTCCTCAAGCGGATTTGCAAAGTTCGCTCTCCCACTTTGCCACGAATGAGAGAGAGAGGCGTATACCTGCACTGCAATTATGTTGACGCTTCACAGCTAACCGGCCACTGATTAAGGACAACGTATTCTGTTCACACAACCATCGGCAGAATCTGCATCTGTGTCAGCTTGTTGAAAGGAGAGAAAATAATGCGACCCCCCCCCCCCCCAAAAAAAAAAATACACCATGATTTGTGTGAACCAAAAAAAATGTGTTGCGCGTTCATTTAGCCCCCTGCCCGATGGCCCTGGTGCAGTTGCACCGCCTTCACACTCGATAGCCAGGCCCAGGCTTTGATTTTTTTTGCCGAAATGGAATTGGCATGCGACTTGCGGTCACAGTCGTAGCGAGAGAGCTGTACGGTACTGGACGTGGTGTGCCGGATCTGGAAAATATTGTTTCGAGTCTCCGATTCAAGGCAGACCCGGATGAAAATAAGCCCTCGTTACGCCATTGGAGCCCATCATCATCACGGCAAGTGTGATCATAACTCCCTGAGCCCGTAATGTCTCCCCGTACAGCCATCCCATCACACCCCATCACTTCACATCCTATAACACCGCTGAATACATCCCATAATAGCATCATGATCATACTCAAACTCCATCACATCTAATCATGGCATTGTCACATCCACACATTGCAGCCTCACTTGCTTCCATGACCAAACTGTATCGCTATCACTGCTAACGGCATATCTCATTGCGATCACTCCCCATTGCAGGCCCGTGACATCGCTGCATTGTGTCATTGCCCATTGCTTGCCCCCTTTCACGAATTCTATCGCGATCCATCACTCATCACGTTCCCACATTCGAACGCATCCAATCACTCCACGACATCATATCTGAACACCCTAATACCATCCTTACCATCTCGCCATAACGCTATCACACCCCCCCATCACATCCCATCGTCCAATCATATCCCATCACAGTCTATAAACTCATCCCAGTCCATAATTGCATGCCATTCACAGCCCATCATACCATCACATCCCATCATCCCATAAAATCCCATAAAATCCCATTATCCCATCAAAGCCCCATAGGCCGTAGCCCACCCATCACAACTACTCAATGACTCCATCACATTCGAAAGACTGGCCATCGTTTAATATCACCCCATCATCACACGCCCCATCACAGTCACTCCGCCCCCCCCCCCATCACATTCCATCATCCCATCCCATCGCAGTCCTAAACGATCCGCGATGACCCCATCACATCCATCCCGTTTTCCCCCACAAGCCCGCTGTGTTGCATCACAGCGCCGTGATTCGACACGGGGTCCCATCGCAAGAGGAACCCAGGCCCGAATTATTTCTGCTCCCATCTCTCCGAGCCCGTGACACCTGTTCTGGCGTGTTCACGGCTCCCAGACAGGCACCCCCACCCCCTATCACCCCCGCTCACTCCCCGTGTATTTGCCTCTTTCATGTGTATGGGTGTGTGGGGAGCGGTTGGCGCAGCGGTGAGCACACTGCGCTTCGAAAGCCAGCGAATCGAGTTGGATTGGTAACTTGGCCACCAATACTCTGGCCAAGTACCAAGGGCAATTTGTGATCTTCATGTCTCCCTCTGATGTCGCTCTTGCCAAAGGGTCTACATCAATTTCCACTATTTGAGCTCCTTCTAGCAACTACTCACTCCTTCTACCAAGTCTTTGACACTGTGGTAGGGGACGTCCATAAATGACGTCACGCGATTTTGGACGATTTTTGACCTCCCCCCCATCGTCACACGGCGTCACAAAAAGTCAGACCCCCCCTCAAATATGACGTCACAAAGCTCTGCCCCCCCCCCCATGTTTCAAATCGCTTTAAACTATTGTCATTGTAGTGCGTATTTAATGTGGCGCTGCACTCTGATGTTGTAGGAGAAAAACATTGATTAAAAAGTCTATTTAATTAAGTAGAACGTGTTGTCTATATTTATTTAAAGTTGCGCATTTTGATGTGACGTCACATTTCTCAAACCCCCCCCTCCCCCCCATCGTCACGCATCGTCACAAATGTCTGACCCCCCCACCCCACCCCCACCCTAGGTGCGTGACGTCATTTATGGACAGGCCCCTTAAGCGTAATAATCACGAACGAGTAATAATGCACCTTTTCAAACCAAGAAAGCCCCACTTGTGTCTCAAGGATGTTGTTTTTTTAAGGGGATACTGCCATTGGATGTGAGTCGGATTTATTGATTAAGTTATTGGCTTGTGGGAGGAAACCTGAGCTATTGGAGAAACCTCCCCCCCCCCCACCCACACGAGGGGAGGGGGCTGGGGGGGGAGTTAACACACAAAGCTCGGCCGAGATCGATTCGAGAATCCAATGCCATACTGCCATCTAGGTCACCCGCAAGCCTGGGTAGTTGGTGATTGTGTTAGTCTGTGCGGGGGGTGATAATGTATGGTGGGGGAGGGCGTGTGTTTGTGTGGTTACTTATGTTTTAATGACTGTAGCAGTGTGCCTGTGAGTGTTTTAGTGTGCACGGATCTGAGTGAATTGGGGGGCGAGGTAATGTAGCGGTTTAATGCGCTACGCTTATCTCGTTCCTGCCCCTCCCTAGGTAGGGTCAGACTCAAATGAGTCCCCGGCGCGGTGTGTAAACATCGCCACTGGGGAAACAAAGGCGGCCGGGCGTGGTGTGTTGGCCCACCCGACACCCCCTCGTGTGCAGCGTCAGCCTTCCTAGGTGCGACTCACTAAAAGCACTTGCCCCAACAGTCTGGTAAGGCTATACAGGGGGGGGGGGCGTCTTTATCTTTGCGTACGATATGCACGGCAGTTCTCTGTGTCTTGTGTGTCTCTCATGCGTGTCCATGTCCCCTGTGTTGTGTGCATGCAAATGTGGGCTACACATCTCTCTCTCTCTCTCTTACGTTATTTGTCGTGATGTTTGCAACTTGTTTTCCTGCATTGTACTGCAACTCGCGAGGTCTCGTTATGTTTGTTCATGTCTCGTACTTGAGCGTCTGTCAACCTGTGTGTCGTCCGCGAGAGCCTTGCGTCCCGTGACGAGCCTCAGTGTCCACACGGTCTCCCGTGAGATGAACGGGCGAGAGACTCACCGCAGTGTCCCAGGAGGAGGGGAGTCCTCCTGTGCCTCCTCCACTTGACGAGTGCCCGCATCCAATCGCCAGCACGCGCGGCACGGACTCCACGTGCACACGCGGAAGACCACAGCCCTCACCCCCTCTCCTCTCTCTCTCTGTCTTCTACTCCACCTCCCCTACTACGACACCACCCCTACTACACCATCCTCACTCTCTACACCACCCTCACTCTCAACACCCTTCACTCTCTACACCACCCTCACTCTCTACACCACCCCTCACTCTCTACACCACCCCTCACTCTCTACACCACCCTCACTCTCTACACCACCCCTACTACACCACCCTCACTCTCTACACCACCCTCACTCTCTACACCCCTCACTCTCTACACCACCCTCACTCTCTACACCACTCCTCACTCTCTACACCACCCCTACTACACCACTCCTCACTCTCTACACCACCCTCACCTCTACACCACCCTCACTCCCTACACCTCCCCTACTACATCACCCCGCACCTCATCTACGCAACCTCTCACCCCTCCACTGCCCCTCTTTAACATATACTGGACTGGTGCCACTCAATTCCCTTTATAATGGATGTTGCCCCAATCAATGCCGTTATTAAATGCACACACACACGCATCCTGGGGTTGCCTCGATTTCATTAATCGCGATACGATATGAGAAGTTACGACTCATAACTTGCTTTTGTCCCGTGATGCGCTTCGTGTACGAATGAACATCAACTTTAAATCGTGATACAATCTAGCCTGCAATACGTCATGTTAATCATTTCCGCTTTACAATCTATATAACGCGTAGAACGCAAATCATGGCTAGGGTGTTAGCACGAGTACATGTTACATTTCTACAGAATGGAAATGATGATACAATAGAACGTTTCGAAGCTGTCGTTGCATATCCGAAGTATGATTATTTACGAATATAAGTGTTAAGGCACGAGTGAGGGGTGGGTGGCGCGTCTCTTTCCCCATGGACGCGTGGATTTTTCTCCGGGGTCCTTAAATTTTTCCCTCCACATTTAAAATCAACATCACCGGTTTAGAACAGTTGGCTGCTATAACTATCCACACAACGATGAGCCACTTCGTTTGGCTTTCATTTGTGACCAGGTCGCTTCTGAAAAACGTCTATACCTGTATAGTCCAGTGGGCTTTACCTGGTAAATAAAAAAAAACATTGGTTTAGCGTTACATTATTTTCAATTCCTCGTGTGATACAGTTGTTTTTGTGCTGATTTGTATGCTTTTTTGTTGTTTTTTAACTGATAATTTTGGTGATTCTTGGAAAACAAGACTCTTCCCCTGGTCCCTTGAGTTCACATCCGCTGGCGAATTAATAACAAAATAATAATGGGAAACTCGAACCCACCATTGCCGCCAAACGTATCCTGAACAACATTGTGCAAAACTCAAATTCAATGGCACACAGCTAATTATAACAATTATCATCCCCGAATTTGCATGAGCGTTTACTTTATATGTCAAGACAAAAATACGAGTTCAATATGAGTGACAATTATCACGATACGACACCTTCCAAAACCGGACTATGCGAATATCGTGGACCTCATACAGTATCCGTATAGCGGCCGATACGTTACAGTGGCGCTCGATTAGTCCGAGTAATCGAGCGGACAATCTGAAGGCGAATCGATTTTTCTAAAATGATCAGATATCCATTCGCCACCAACCCGAAGTGCGCTCAATCACCCGACCCACGACCCTGCAACGGCGTTGCGATGCCCTCATCTAGAAGTGCACCGACGATGCCACACACACACACACGCATGTGCACATGTAATTTTTTTTCACAAAAACACGAAGATCGCCCGTAAAGCATTGACAAACTATATTCTTGGTTCTTTCGGTAAAGTCACCACGTCGAAGGGAAACAATAAAATAACAAAACAAAAAACAATAAAATTCTCACGACGTTTCGACTGCAACACAAGCAATCATCATCAGGTGTGAAAACCACAGCAAGAAAAAAATGGTTTTCACACCTGATGATGATTGCTTGTGTTTCAGTCGAAACGTCGTGATAATTTTATTGTTTTATTTTTATTTATTATTATTTTATTGTTTCCCTTCTACGTGGTGACTTTACCGAAAGAACCAAGAATATGAATCCCTGCAGTCATGAAAGCTTTAAATCATTGACACACTGTTGGGGCAAGTGCTGTAAGCTAGCAACCTGTGAAGGCTGGCAAGGCACACGACGGGAGTGGGTGGCCAACACCACGCCCGGCCGCCTTTGTCTCCCTAGTGGCGATGTTTGCGCATCGCATCAGGTACTCATTTGAGGCTGAGTCGACTCAGGGGAAGCCCAGGACCGGTTAAAAATAATCGTCACCGATTTTGGCCGTGAGCAGAAATCGAACTCCGGTCGCCGTGTTCAGTAGCCAAGCGCGCTATCCCACGACACTACCGCTCCCCCCCAAACAAAGACAAAGATCCCCCGTATAGCCTTGACAGACTGTTGGGGCAAGTTGCTGTTAGCGAGCACCGCTGCCCCCACACGCTGCACACGCGCGCAACACAGTCGACCGCGGTGCGAGGAATGCGTGGTGACTGTGGGAGACACGTGTGCGTGTCCCCCCCCCCCCCCCCGACAGCTGTTGATCGGCAATCGTCTGCTATTCCTAGAGCACCCAGCGTTCCCTGCCCAATTTAGCGCTCCCAGCTGAGCCACATTGCACGTGGTCCTGAGGGTACCGGGGGCACTGGGCAGGGCTCATGCTGCGGAGGAGGCGTAACTGGGAGTGGTTGTTAACGTGTACGATGTTTTGCACATTTTCAAGAGCATTGAATCCAGCACTCGTGCGGGCCTGAGTTCAAACCCATCCTCAGACGGAGTCGTTATGGCCACGTCAGAGCATGCGCCAGGAACTCAAGGGTCATGAGTTCATATCACGGGGCTGGTTCGCCTCTGTCGTACCGGGGGATCATACTGGCTATGTCACAAAGATGGAATAACACATCTGAACTCCTCCTGAGTTCAAGCCCTGGGACTGGGTGTCTCTCAGGGGTTCGTAATGGTCACGTCGTAGCAATGAAAGAGCGATGCTTCTGAAGTCTCTGTGTCAAAAACTTGGAATAGTGTCTGTTAAGAACGCCTTTCGGCGTCATCTGGTCTAGCACCAATTGAGACCAAGCTCTAAAAAAAGCTGTCTCTGGTGTGGACCAATCAGATTCAAGGACAATGCCACATATATTATCAGAGTGTTTTTTTTGTTTGCATTTTGACTGCAAGTATTGTGGTTAATGCAGACATGAATCTTTGTAACAAAAAAGGTTTCAGTTTTGTTTTGCCTGAAAAACGGGAAAAACCCTATTATTACAGTGTCTGTTAGGTTAATCAAAACAACGCGCTAACATCAGCTCTGAGGCTATGGGTTTACGTCATGTGGTTTGGTGTCTCTTGCAGGAGGCTGACAATGGCCACGTGACGGTGGTTAGGAGATGTTAACTACCTCGATTGGTATACAGGAGGTCGTGGGTTCGATCCCGACCCTGATGCCTGCTGCTGTATAATTGGAGTGTGCGTGTTTCTCTCTCTCATCATCATCACGGTGGCTAGGAGATGTTAACTACCTCGCCTGGTATACAGGAGGTCGTGGGTTCGATCCCAACCCTGACGCCTGCTGCTGAATATTTGGAGTTTGCGTGTCTCTCTCTCATCATCATCACGGTGGCTAGGAGATGTTAACTACCTCGCCTGGTTTACACAAGGTCGTGGGTTCGATCCCGACCCTGACGCCTGCTGCTGCTGTATATTTGGAGTGTGCGTGTCTCTCTCTCTCATCATCATCACGGTGGCTATGAGATGTTAATTACTTCGCCTGGTATACAGGAGGTCGTGGGTTCGATCCCGACCCTGACGCCTGCTGCTGTATAATTGGAGTGTGCGTGTCTCTCTCTCATCATCATCACGGTAGGCTAGGAGATGTTAACTACCTCGCCTGGTATACAGGAGGTCTTGGGTTCGATACCGACCCTGACGCCTGCTGCTGTATAATTGGAGTGTGCGTGTCTCTTTCTCATCATCATCACGGTGGCTAGGAGATGTTAACTACCTCGCCTGGTTTACACGAGGTCGTGGGTTCGATCCCGACCCTGACGCCTGCTGCTGTATATTTGGAGTGTGCGTGTCTCTCTCTCTCATCATCATCACGGTGGCTAGGAGATGTTAACTCCCTCGCCAGGTATACAGGAGGTCGTGGGTTCGATCCCGACCCTGACGCCTGCTGCTGTATAATTGGAGTGTGCGTGTCTCTCTCTCATCATCATCACGGTGGCAAGGAGATGTTAACTACTTCGCCTGGTATACAGGAGGTCTTGGGTTCGATACCGACCCTGACGCCTGCTGCTGTATAATTGGAGTGTGCGTGTCTCTTTCTCATCATCATCACGGTGGCTAGGAGATGTTAACTACCTCGCCTGGTTTACACGAGGTCGTGGGTTCGATCCCGACCCTGACGCCTGCTGCTGTATATTTGGAGTGTGCGTGTCTCTCTCTCTCATCATCATCACGGTGGCTAGGAGATGTTAACTCCCTCGCCAGGTATACAGGAGGTCGTGGGTTCGATCCCGACCCTGACGCCTGCTGCTGTATAATTGGAGTGTACGTGTCTCTCTCTCATCATCATCACGGTGGCTAGGAGATGTTAACTACCTCGCCTGGTATACAGGAGGTCGTGGGTTCGATCCCGACCCTGACACCTGCTGCTGTATATTTGGAGTGTGCGTGTCTCTTTCCCTGTGGTCGCTTGGATTTTTCTCCGGGTCCTGCGGTTTTTTCCCTCCACATTTAGAATCAACATCGCGCGTTTAGAGTATTTGGCTGCTACGCATTTGCACGTTGAGCTATCATTTGTGTGGCCATATCGCTTCTTAAGAAGAGCTTAATAGCTCAGTGGGCCTTAACTGGTAAAAGAGAATAGTAAACTCTAACAAAAAATCAAAGCACAGTGCAACTTTGAGGACCTGAATTCAACACCTCGGGTCAATTGTCTGTTGAAAAAATATGGTAAAAGTGAAATCGATTTATTTTATTTTCCTACCTACGTGACTTTACCGAAAGACCCAAAGAGTATGGATTCCTGCAGTCACGAAAGCTTCAAATCAAGAGTGAAATAGACTTTTAAAATACCGCATTACTCAGTGCACAGATACGCTGTAGCCGAATTGTGGGTAATGTACAATACTGCACCGTGTAATCTGAGGCCGAAGATAAATCTGCGTACTTTCTGCGTTGAAATTTGCCCTCCTCGTCTCTTAACCCCTCGGCCACAGCGCATTTACTCAACGAATGCCGATTCCTTCCCCCGCGATGTTACACAATCATCATTTAGCACGCCCTGCCCGTTAATGGGAGCACTATCCACGGTTTCTGATGAAACGCGAGGCCATCCCATGGGTATCCCAAGATCACGTCACTCGCAAGCTTTGCTTGTCAGAGATATGAACTCTAGACGAAAAGGCACAATGTACAGATCTTGTCGAATTTTTAAATCGCCAACGTTAGCAACAGAGGCGTCCAGCTGTGCGACACGTCCCGAGTGACAGCGTGGAGGCGGCGCCATCCCATGGCGTGCCAAGATAGCGCAGAGCACTAAAAATGTGGACTCCATCTGTTCCATCTGAATAGGATGGAGTGTTGCACCCCGAACCCCGCCCCTCAGTCTCCTCCCACATGTAGCCAAGTGTGATCAACTATAATCAATTTTTTTTATTAAACCAGTTAAGGCCCAATGAGATGTATAGCTTTTTTTTTAAGCGACGTGGTCACAAGTGATAGCCCAACGAAGTGGCTTACCACGTGGAAATGTTATAGCAGCCAAATCCTCTAAACGTCGGAGGTTGCATTGATTGGCTTCACATATATGTAAAGGACCGCAGAGCTTGTGAGGAAGGCTGGTGGATTTGACGCAGACTGCTGCCTCGCCGCTTCCCTGTGGATCCACCTCGAACCTCCCGAGTCTCCACGAGAGACTGAACCGTGCTGATCAGAGGTGCAACAGCAGGGGTTGTGGTTAGGGGAGCGCGCGTTTGCGGATGGCGTTGAAGAGTTCTGGTCACAATTTGTGCGAGGTTTTTTTGTGTGTGCGCACGTAACGGACCCTGAATTGCGTGAGGGTTATTATTTTTATTTTTTTACTGTATTTGCTATTATAATAATTATTATGTGTATTTACGCAGGAAAGCTTCACTGAGAATCGTAAAACTTTTTTTTACCGGAGAGTCCTGCCGACTTCTCGCAGGCGGTGCCCGTGATTGCACTTTAAAAGTTAAATTGCTTGTGTTTGTTTCTCTCCTCTACATTGTTTTTGTTCTTGGCGTGCGGCAGCAGGTCTGTTCAGGCGCTCAACTCCAATGTCCGTGGTGTCTGCTTGACACCACGGGAGGGCTTCAGGAGTTCGTGTAATTGAACCTCATGGCGGTTACCCCGGGGTACCATCGTCAACCCCGGCTCTCGCATAATTCCCGTGATGCTGTCATTTTAGTCTGTTGATGGTCGGCGAGGCGGCAATCGACTCATCTCGACGAGCTGTTACACGATGCAACTATTCAAAGTTGCATTTTTCGATAACGGATTTTTTTTATGCTGATCAAGGCTGTAATTATAATATATATTGGGGGGGGGGGGACACATCCCCCTCAATATTAAAATATGCTCAATGTCCCCCCCCCGATATATTGCTATAAAATAGATTTATGTTTATATGATTGTGGTTATGGTTATGGTTGTACTTTATTAATCCCTAATCTCTGACATGACATACAATGAAACAAGAAAAGGTAAAAAAAACAGAGCAATGTAATACAATACACTATTAGACATTATTGTAAAGAATACATTAAAAGTCCATCCTATGAGTTAGTGAATTTGTTAATATTTTAGGCAGGAAATGAGTTTTCAAATTTAGATGGCTATGGCCTTGAAGCTGATGGTTGGCGTTTCGACATCGTGGAGTAGCATCACCGATCTCGGATTGATTGGTACCCCAGTCGCGGAGTGAAGTAACACCCCTGGAAAAAAAAAGTGTCCCAGAAATAAAATATTTAATTGCCTCGGCCCATTTTGTATTATTTGGTAACCCGGAGTAACGCCATAAGGATCATCTGCAAATGTTGTGGGTTCACTCTCCAACACACCGGTGTGCTGAACTAGTAACTAACTGGCATGTTTGGTTTACGTGACAGACTTTACCCATTGGCTGTGTCGGGTGGAGGCGGGTTTAACGACGCATTTATATTGACGCGATGTAACCCAAAACACGTCAATTATACGGTGAGATTACTGTGCGGTGTGTAGTTTGGGTCGCATTGCCACAGTTGCACTGTGGCTTGTCTTCAACGTATCTCTATGAGACTCTATCGATGTAGAGTATCTCGATGTTGTCTCTGGGTTTTTATTCAAATCCACACGACCACGGGGAGAGTGACACCACAAACTCTAAATATACAGCAGGTGTCAATGTCGGGATCGAACCCACGTCCTCCTGGGTTACAGGCGTGCACATCCACCACCGCTATGTTAGTAACATTCTACTAAGACACACTGATATAAAGATATCGACGCATTGATTTTTCTACCTTTTATTTCAAACAAAATTTAGTGAATCATAAATGTTGAGAGTAGACACGACGCAGTGAATGCATTCAAATATTCACATTCCAGAGTCCATTGCATTTGCTTTGTAATAAATGGTGGATTTATTTTTCTCGGGAGACACAAGCAGGCTGAATTGCAATCATCCAGACTCATGGTTTGATTTTTTTTAGATACTATTTTTTACATTGCAATCAAATAAATTATAACATTTCGACTAGCTATAGCACGTACGTTGAACTTCCTTCGCACCGTACATAGCCAACTGTGGCAATCAAAAAATGTGATATGAACCCATTATGACGTGCGACGCCATAATTTACAACCCTTCGCAATCCACACTGCTCGATGATTGCCTCCCCTGTGCAATGTTGGCCAGGGGGTTATACTGCCATAACTCAACGTGCTCAGTCAGTTGCAGATAGCCAATAAAAGGGAGGTGGAAGATTGGGTAGGGCCAATTCATAACATCACCTTCCCGCTGATGTTTAACCTAGAGCCTGAAATCAAACTCAGATCATCGGGGCACATATCGCTTTGGCTGAATCATTGGGCCACCACTTCACACTGTACCCCGAATATAAAACATTTTTTAAAAGGTATTTTTAAAACCCACCAAAAAACAACTGATTCTCATACAAGTGACTCGACGTGTCTAATGTGGGTTGAAAGAATCAATGTGAATCGATGGCATTGAAGCATCGTTCCAACTCCCAAGTGAGGATAAGGAGGGAAAGACTCTGAGACCCGTCACGTGGGGGGAGATTGAAGGAGTGCACAAGAGAGAGAGCCCAATTAGTAAGGCGAGTTCAGGGAGAGTCTGGATAATTCAGGGAGTAGGTGACTGCTATGAAGAGTCTGAAAATGGAGCTCTGAAAGAGCCCATGAAGATGGAGTATCTGTGAGACCAGGAGTCGAGGAGAAAGTGGCTCAAACCTGGGAATGCCTGAGAAGTGTGTCTGGGTGAAGCCGAGACGCGCTCCAGGGAAGACCGCGGGCGAGTCATTCAGAATTCAGTGAAAGAGTCAGTTAGAGTGCAAGTGAGTTTTGTTGGGCGAGTGTGTCTCATGAGAATCCAAGGAGTAATTTTTGACGAGTCCTAGAGAGAGCGTGAGAGGAGTCGAGGTCCCTGGGCCGGCCTAATTAGCGCAGCAGGAATCCCGAAAGCGTCACAAGGGGCAGGGCCAGAGCCCAGCTGCCGCCGCCGCCGCCAAGGCCACCAGCCCCGTTGCGGCACCGCTTGGCTGTGGAAAAACACAGAGCACAGAGCCGTGCCTCATTAGCGCCAACATCAGGTGGCGCGGCGCGTCTCTCTCGGCGTCATGTCCCGCGATGCTCGAACCCACGAAATGAACACAGCAGTCAGTGACCTAAACAGCAGACACCGAGAAGCCACGGTACAACCTCTACGGTGAAAATCTTCGTGGAGGTGGTGGTGGAAGCGTGCCAGTTCGATTCCCGCTCACGGCCAACACCGGTGGCGATTATTTGAACCGGTCCTGGGGCCTCCCCAAGGTCGACTCAGCCTCAAATGAGTACCTGGTGCGGTGTGTAAACATCGCCACTAGGGAGACAAAGGCGGTCGGGCGTGGTGCTGGCCACCCACCCCCTCGTGTGCCGTCTAGGCCTTCATAGGGTGCTCGCTAACAGCACTTGCCCCTACAGTCTGTTAAGGCTATACGGGGCATCTTTGTCTTTAGTGTTAACGTGGGCGAGGCAGTAGTGGTAGGGGATGGTGGATGTGGTGTTAAAAGTAGGGAGACAGTGGTAGTGGTGGTGATTATGAATAACAGTGTTGATGATGACATTCGTTGTTGAATGTTGATCATGAAGATACTGATAGCAGTGGTGGTGATGAAGATGTTGGCACTTAATGTTGGTGGTTTCACCAGTGGTGATTGATGATCATGATGGTGGTGGTGATGATGCGCGTGACAATTGTACTGCGGGTGGTGGTAGTGGTTGTGGCGGTGACAATTAGAGTGATGGTTATTTAAAAAAAATCACGTTAAAAGTGTTGATGGTATAAATGAAGCTGGGAATTATCAAGTTAATTGTGGTGGTGTTTATATATCAGAATCTGATCATGTATTTAGACTACATGAATCCGATGAGCTATGAAGCTCTTTGTCAAAGATGTCCAGTTTTTTTACAGATGTCCAGTAAGGTGGGGTAAGAGGTTATCTTTGTCCTGGTGTTCGCACACAGAGTGTCTGTTGAGCCCCATAGACCCGTAACAGGAGGTCACCAATATCCACCTCAACCTCATGATAGCCGATGACATAATTTCAGTATCAGAATATGTATTTATACTGGAGGAATCTGATGAGCTTTAAAGCTCTTTTTCACAGACAGACAAATACGGCTTCTTTCCCCACCCTACTCGAATTGCGGTGGTGAGGATGCCACTGTTAGTGGCTTTAGTGGTGGTTGTGTTTATGATTGTGATGATGACAATCATGGGAAAGCTGTCGCTATCGTGATGATGAGGTTGGAGTTGATGTTGACTTCGACGGCAAGAGCGGTGGTGACAATGGTGGAGAAAGTAATCGCGCTTTTGGTTTCAGGGGTTGTATTTATAACTGGAGGTGACCATCTTCATGTTAACGGTGCTCCGAAGGTGTCGGTGCTCATGAAAATGCCGGTGGTGTTAAAAATATCGAAATAAACTTCTGAAGTTGATGGTGACGGCATTGGTGTTGGACTGTGGAGATTTAGGGAGTGATGGCGAAGGTTCTGTTGACGATGACAATAACATTAATGGCGTTGGTGCTCACGACGATGTCGCAGTTCACGTTGATGGTGATTGTAGTTTTGAGAATGACAACGGAGGGGTTGTTAACGGCGGCAGTAAAAACTGAAGGCGGTTACGTAGCACGTGCTACCGGCCATTAATGCCTCGGACGTGACTATAAACGGTTAGCCGTGGCGTTGACGCCAAAGAACGAGAGATGTTTGAGAACCCCCCACCCCCCCAACCCCGGACGCAGCGTCGATCAGGCACACTCACCGATCTCCTTGATGCACGTGTCTTTGCTCGAGTTGCAGTTTTTGGACGAACAGCAGCAGAAGCCCACGATGGGCACATTGCCTGTGCAACTGTAGGCCTTCCTGTAGTCTTCGCAGATCGACTTACTTGCGCAACCCTGCAGCTCAGCGCTGACCATGTCTAGTATCCCTGTCAGGCACACGGCCTGAGCACAAAGGACATGGGCGTAAGGAGACAACAGACAGACCGGAGTTGGAGCAGCACCGGCAGCGGCGCGGAGAAACAGCCAAACTCATTATTGGCCGCCAGGGGTTGCACCGGGGACCACTGGCGGGCCCTTGATGGCCTTCAGTGCGGCCCCGTGACGTGGGGCCTTCTGACAATACACAACACGTGACAATAACCCCTGGTAGGTGCGTGTGGCGGACGTCACGCACTGACGATGTCCTATCGGCGAAAGTGGCCCTCCTCTAAAAGATGTGTGAACAATACTGGGGTAGGTGGTGAGGTGACTCCGGCTAACATTATTTTGCCCCCCCCTCCCCCCCCCCCGCAAACTTATTTACCAGCTAAAATTGAAATAGAGGCCACGCAGTAATACTTCTCGAAGTCAGACTCGGTGAGAAAACACACGCTATAAAGCAGAGCACACAGTAACTTTGATCATTACATGTGTATCGATAGTTCACATTGCGCGATAAATACGCGAGACGCGTATTCAGGCCAAACAAAGACTGAGGCACGTGGGTAGCATTATTTCTAATTGGCATCCGCATTATGGAAAAAAAAAATGTTCCCTTATACATGCATTCACGTCATATCCAATTCGCGTTGTGAAAACACGCGTTATCGGAGAACAGGCTGACTGACATGCGTAAGTTCCAGTTGAACGATGGCCTGATGGCCTGGCGAGCTCATTGACCTTAGTGAAGCAACTTACGTCAGGAACTGTGGTGCATGATGTCTCAACCTTGCACGATCCTCCGGTGCATATGTAACACGATGAAACGCCTACGGAGGAGGGAGGGGGGTGGGGGGGTGGGGGAGTGGGAGATGAGGTGGCCATCTGTCTTTGCTACTTGTACAGGCGTGTCTCGCTTAACGAGCGAAAGCACTCGGTTGAGCGAAAACCCGTTGAACGATCGTAGTTTCTCCCGTTGACACCTCCCATGTTAAAATCCGAGAAACGTTTCAGCCCGAAAATTGCTCCACTGGAGCTACTTTTTTTCACGTAAGAAATACAAACTACTGTATAAGTTTAAAAGAAAGTAATCAAATATCAAATGTTACCCTTACCACACGTGAATAACCACAGTGGAAGGTCACCCCATACAGCGCATGATATGACCTCATTACAGCCGCATGTTTGAATAAACACCCTCACACATACGATCTCCACTCAATCACACGACCCTCTCGCTCGCTCTCTCTCTTGCTCTCTCCGTAACATGCACAGACAATACCTCCCTTCCGCCTCGCGTTTGATCGATGGGTCTCCTCCGCTCGTTACGCGGACATTTGTTCGTTTTGCAAATTGGGCGATGGTCAAATTGCTCGTGATAGCGAACTATCGTGATAAGAACGCTCGTCAAGCGATACACGCCTGTGTTCTCCACAAACGACGCTAATTATTATTTTGTGTGGCCGATACGGTCAGAGCACTGAACTGGCACTAACAGTTCTTGGGGGTTCGGTCCTGGATTGCAGCAATCCGTTATTAGGGTTGAATGCATTCCAGTCATAGGCCTTGTACACAGTATTCTTACTTAACCCATATTCATTGATCACTGATCTATTACATAATTGCATACACCCCCACCTCCGCCTCTGATCTCGAATCCTGATGGGGTTCAACAATGATAACGTCTTCTTTGGTTCTTTCGGTAAAGTCACGTAGAATGAGAATAAAATAATAAAATAACACAATAAAATTCTCACGACGTTTCGGCCACAACGCAAGCGGCCGTCTTCAGGTGAAAGGTACAGAACTGTCGGGACGACAGAGCTTCATTGAAGCCGAAACGTCGTGAGAATTTTATTGTGTTATTTTATTATTTTATTCTCATTCTACGTGACTTTACCGAAAGAACCAAAGAAGATGAATCCTTGCAGTCACGAAAGCTTCAAATCGAAATGATAACGTCATCCTGCACTATTTAAGACCGGAAGCAGGTGGATGACTTCACTAATCTGGCAAATCGCCCGAAGATGCTGGATGTAATTACCAGCGAAACGTCGTACTACTCACATTGTAAAAGTTGTGGATCCACACTTCAACACACCGGTGGGCTAAAGTAGTGAATTCATTGTCAATTGTCAACGTGCCACATTTTTTATGATTGGCCATGTCGGGTGGTGGAGGGTTGCGACACATTTATAAATAACGTGATCTCACCCAAGAACCTTTATTATGAACTAGCCTTTTGCCCGTCCTCGGACGGAAGCTGTAATATTTACGAAAAAAATGAGCAGAGTATAATTTTGATTTAAAGCTTTCGTGACTGCAGGGATTCATATTATTGATTCTTTCGGTAAAGTCACCACGTAGAAGGGAAACAATAAAATAAAAGAACGCCACTTTTTTCAAATGTTCATACTGTGGTTTTCACACCTGATGATGATTGCTTGCGTTGCAGTCGAAACGTCGTGAGAATTTTATTGTTTTATATTTTTATTATTTTATTGTTTCCCTTCTACGTGGTGGTGACTTTACCGAAAGAACGCGAGACTATGAATCCCTGCAGTCACGAAAGCTTTAAATCAAGATTTGACCTTCAATTTGTTCAAAATCACTGCTCTGATACTTTCTTTTCTTCTGGTTTCGCTCGCTGGTGCTGTATTAAATTTGAATTCGATACAATGTCTGGAAAATCAGAGAAATGTATATATGTTATCACAATTTAGAAGCAAAAATTAGACTTACCTTTTGTTTCAAGCGCTGAAGAAATAAAGACGCCAAATACACTTTGTTGCCGCGTATAAGTGTTTATTTTGATTAACTTTAAATAAGGAAACGTCAAATTGAAATCGAATTTTCATTTTAAAAAATCTTGCTTGTGATAGTAATGACGGGGGGGGGGTGGGGGTGGCTTTTTTGAAGTGACGTCACGTACGCATGTAGCGCTGTGCTGCGTAGTTTTAGCTTTGACCGTCACGTTCTGTAAAGAAACGTGATATTTGAAGCGACTTTGGCATGTGGAGTGATGTCACGCGCGTTACACACATTTCTGGGCTATTATTATTATTATTATGAATAATACTGGTCGCGAAAGCCTACGTGTTAAACTAACCCATATTCAGTTGAACAGATATTATCCAGGATAGAATGTTTTTTTGGGTTAGATCGTATGAATATAAACGTGTCATTACACCCGCCAACTCTCGCTCTCGCCTGATGATGCTGGTTGTAATTACTGGTGAAACGTCGTACTCGAATTGTAAATGTTGTGTGTTTACTCTCCAACGCAGCAGTTTGCCGGACTAGGAACGAATTGGGATGTTTTGTTTACGTCACAAACCTTACTAATTGGCTGTGTCGGGTGGTGGCGGGTTTAACGACACATTGATATTCACGCAATCTAACCAAAGAAAACTCTATTATGGTTAAACCATATTATTTTATTGGTGGCGATCATGCACAGAGTGGATTGCTCGCACATTCGCGTCACCACTGAGAAGACATCGAACGTTAAACTCCTATGGCCGGGCATTAAACCGTGCCATTCAACGAGGAACCTTGCTATTGTATCAACGTCGTAGTTAAATGTATTTCCATGATTAAATGAGCATAGGTAAATACTAATATTTGTTGGCAGCCTCGAAGCCAGTGGTGGAAATTTCACCTCTCTGTGGCAAGGGCCAGTCACGTTAAAGGGCAACCTATGTTCCCAGAAAATAATTTCTGATCGGCATTTTGCTTCGACTTGCAAACGCTAATGGTCTTGGGTTTAGCCCTCTTAACACAGGCACTCTTCCCATCTCTTACCGCTGGTCGAGGCCCGGCGAGGACTCATTTGGTGCTGGACGAAGGCCATAGAGCTGGAGTTCATTGACGATCCCACGGCCAGAAGCCCCGTGCTGTCCGAGGATACTTTCCCAGGCAGCAGGAGGGAGAATGCGATGGCGAGGAAGCTCTGCACGAGAGGACTCATTGTGACTGATTCACAAACGCCGGTATCCAAGTGGGCTTTATAAAGCTGGTGATGGGGGCTGTATTTCGTGGGCGTAGAAGAGTGAGCGGTAAGCTGCATGGGTGCAACTCATCATATTTGCATGATATACGGGCGGAACCCTTAATGTGTTTGCTTAGAGTTGTTTACATTTTGGGGCGGTGACATTGCTGAGCGATTGCATAACTTGCCGCTTGTTGCAGGGATTCGTGGTCGAGTCCAAGACCGTTCTGATTAATATTGCAGGTGTATTAACTCTAAAATTGCGTTTTATCTGCTTCGCAGCGGACCATAAAGACTCTTCGACGTTATTCTAATCACAGGAGGCCGTGTGTTCTCGTGTCGTGGTTTAAATATGTAAAAATTTGAAGAAATTAGTTTTTATATCAAATTACTTAACTTAGAATCGCAAAGCAATGGTCACCTCCTAAGCAGGACACTCCTGGAAAAAAGGTCTCAGGGCTGGAGATGGCTGGCTGCAGGTGGCACAGGCCCCACGGATGTTAGAAGACGGTAGACGGTTTATATAATATGATAAAACCCCACCTGGAGAATTACCACAATTTCACATCATTTACACAGTATCATGAAAGGACACCTGGTTGAGGTTGGCGGTCCGTACTTGAGCTAGCATTTTTCTGCACTCGGCTGCAGTAAGCATGTTCTCTCAATGTAGCTCTGCTAGCACTGAGAACATCCTTCTAAAAAACTGTTTTTAATAGGCCAGCCACCGGACAATACTCTGGCCTGAACCCAAGGTAACCAATCCCGGTTTGGGCTAGACACGGCCCATCATTTCTCTGGCTTCGATAAAATGCGAATTTCACCACTCTTGGGAAGTTAACAGGGGTTTCCCTATTCGGACTACTCCCCAACAAATAAGAATGTGTCTCAGTGAAGCTTGACCGGTTAAATGTGTATTTAAACCACTGATTCAGGGTTAAGCATAGTGACCTTGTCACTTTTTGACCGCATTATCCTAAAACCACGAAAGTGCTACAAAGTCTTGTCGGGAGCATTGCATTGGGAAATGAAAGTACACCGAGGAAGGTCTGCACTTACAAGCGAGATGGACACGGATAGCCCAGCAAACATACTCGCTGCAATGTTTCGTGCCCAAGAAACACGCTGCTCCTACAGCCCGGGTTTCTGATGGACATGTTGGTAGCGAATTGCCCCAGAGGTGGCACTGGTGGGTATTGTCCCCCTGTCCGGTTTCCGGCCAGATGAAGCAAAATTCTCATTCGTGGAATTGGCTAAGCATCCCAGTGCAGGACCCTCCTCAAAGAGTCTTGAGTCTCAGTGAAGCTTGCCTGGGTAACAAAAAATTATAATTCTGCATGATCCACCAACCGTGCACGATCCAAGTTGGTGGATGTCATGCACCCAGTCATACAGGACATATTGGTCGAAAAGTGGACATAGTTACAATCAGTGTAAAGCACGATCAAAGAAAGGCAATCGCTCCGTATCTAAGAGACACATTAAATGATAAACGGTGGCCATATACCTCTTTATTGGTGCCCACACCGAGTGTTGTAACCACTTGGTAATATTGAGTGACCACTTAGTCATATTGAGTGATATCTCGCGTGCAGGTTACACGGACAGCACGGTTGCTAGGTGATAGTAGATAGGTCGCTTGTCACCACAGCTGCTTCGAGATATTTGTGAGGTATTACGTTTTTTAAAAAAATGCAAAGGGCTTCAACCATACCATCCTCAGATGGACGGCAAGGTTGAAACGTTCAACAACAAAAAAGCCTCTCTTCGACCATAATGTTTCACGTGATAATTGTGAAAGGGAGTCCACACGAATCCTCCTGGCAAGGGAACTTTATTGTTCCAAAAACACCGACACGAACACTTGTAGGGCATGATCAACTTTTGTCGACGAGCAGCCTGTTTTTTTTTCCCCTGGAGACCCTCTCCTCTTGGCCGCAAATACAGGTAGTCCCCGACTTACGATGGAGATGCGTTACGACGACCCCATCGTAAGTCGGACCATCGTAAGTCGGGGACTACCTGCATGTATCGTTCTGGATCTTTCCCCCCAATCCCCTATCCCCCGTTTCCCACCATTCTTGCCAGCACCCTTTAATTATTTCTTATGGGGTGTGGTCCCTATTTTTCAGATTTTTTTTACCAGATAAAGCCCACTGAGGCCTATGTATCTCTTTTTTTTAGAAGCGACCTGCCCACAAATGATCGCCCAATGAAGTGGCGTATGTGGGAATTTTTATCAGCCAAATTCTCGAAACGTATGTTTCTCATGTGGAGACGGAAAAAAACAGAAAACTATCTTTATTTCACCAGGGAAGGCCGACCGAGCAATATAGAGCTCTTTTTCAAAAGCGAGCTTGCAACAAATAAGAACTCAACGAAGTGACTTATCACGTGGAAATGTATAGCCGGCAAATACTCTAAACGCGTGATGTTGATTCTAAATATGTAGGGAAAAACCGTAGGACCGGAAAAAAATCCACACGACCACGGGGAGAACAAATATACAGGCATCCTCGGGGTCGGGATTGAACATCAGGGCTCCTGCATACCAGGCGAGGTAGTTAACATCTCGCCACCGTGGGGCCCAAGTGAAGTGGTAATTCCCCAGGTGGTGTTTAATCACATTATATAGCAGTCTACCGTCTCCTAATAACCGTGGGGCCTTTGTCACCTGCACCTCGGCCCTCATGACCTCACCGCCCACTATACAGTAGCGTGAGTTGAGGGCTATTGTAATACACGATGATTATACTTTCACATTTTTTAAAATCTAGGACTACAGACGATTTCTTAGCGGAATTTAGTATTTTAATACGTTTTTTATTTCACATTTTTAATCATGACGCCCAGAATGTATGTACGTCGCCAACCGCGCTACTTGGAGGGTGAAAGTCTGCTGCGAAGCTTATTACATGCAATCATATGGTTTATATACCTGCAATATAAACCAGGGTGGCCTTGGACTCGACTACGAACCCCTGCAATGTGGCAAATATGCAATTACTCGGCAACGTCACCACCACAAATGTAAACTGTGCAAATACATTAAAGGTCTCATCTATATACAGTTTTGTACAAAAATATGAGTTTTCACCCATGCACCTTGCCGCCCACGCTTCTATGCCCACGAAAAGCAGCCCTCATCGTCAGCTTTCAAAAACGGACTGGTACCAGTGCTTGTGAAGGTAAGTCTAAATTCAACTGAAACTCAGTTTAACACGTAGGCTTTCGCCACCAGTATTATTCATAATAAAGTTTTTTGGGTTAGATCGCATTATTTATAAATGTGTTGCAACCCTTCTGTTGATAACTTGGGTAATTCATCTTTAGTGCAAGACACTAGTTTTTTTTTAATTTAGTGTCTTGTACTAAAAATGAATTACCGAAGTTATCAACAGAAGGTGTATTTCGGATCAAATGCTTATGCGGTAAGTGTTATATTGGACAGACGGGACGTATCATCAGCGTACGACTAAAAGAACACCAAAGGAACATTAAATTTCAGTTTTTTTCAGTTTATTTATTTTGATGTAGCCCTGTGAGCCATTCGGCTCTTGAATCAAGCGACCTATCTACTATCACCTAGCAACCGGGCTGTCCGTGTCACCTGCACGCGAGATATCACTCAATATGACTAAGTGGTCACTCAATATTACCAAGTGGTTACAACACTCGGTGTGGGCACCAATAATTATCCCAAACACAGCTGTCAGCAGTGGCAGAGCATGCTTGCCAACAAGGACATTCAATTGATTTTGATAACGTTGAAGTGTTATGCAGAACTAATTATTACTGACCAAGACTAGTTATAGAATCAATCGAAATTTAGAAGAATTCAAATAATTTCAACCGCTGTGATAGCTACAGACTCACCTATAAGTTATAGGTGAGTCACATGCTAAGTGTCTGATTACTGATCTATTACATAATTGCATACACCCCCACCCCCACTTCTGCCTCTGATCTCGAATCCTGATGGGGTTCAACAATGATGACGTCATCCTGCACTATTTAAGACCGGAAGCAGGTGGATGACTTCACTAGTCTGGCAAATTGCCCGAAGATGCTGGATGTAATTACCAGCGAAACTTTGTACTTCTCAAATTGTAAATGTTGTGGATCCACACTTCAACACACCGGTGGGCTAAAGTAGTGAACTCATTGTCAATTGTCAACGTGGCACATTTTTTATGATTGGCCATGTCGGGTGGTGGAGGGTTGCGACACATTTATAAATAGTGCGCTCTAACCCAATAACCTTTATTATTAACTAAAACTAATTACTATTTTCATTATTTTCATTTCACCAAATAAGATTTCACCATTATATGACCTCGCACACTTAATGTTCCCAGCATACATGCCTTTTCACTTTTTTGGTTCTTTCGGTAAAGTCACGTAGAATGAGAATAAAATAATACATTGATAAAATTAAATAACACAATAATATTCTCACGACGTTTCGGCCACAACACAAGCGGCCTTCATCAGGTGAAGGGACGAGACTGTCTGGTAGGACAGCGCTGGAGTGAAAAAAGCCACGTTCAGATCACGACCTTTAAGCTGTGTCAGAAGAAACAAAGCGCCTTGACAAAGGAATTAGCATATAATTTAGCATTGAAATGGCTGAGTGATTAGCTTGTGACTGGTCACAAAAATGGCTATGTTAAAGTTAAAGCATACACATCCGCAGAGGCACCCCTCGACAAAGGAATTAGCATAGAATTTAGCATTGAAATAGCTAAGTTAAAGCATACACATCCGCAGAGGCACCCCTTGACAAAGGAATTAGCATAGAATTTAGCATTGAAATAGCTGAGTGATTAGCTTGTAACTGGTCACAGAAATAGCTATGTTTAAAGTCAGAGCATACACATTCACCGAGGCACCTAGTACAAATCAAACAGGAGAATTTAGCATTGAAATGACTAGGCGAATTTCGCATTGAAATAACTGAGTGATTAGCTAGTGACTGGTCACAGAAATGGCTATGTTGAAGTCAAGGTCTACACATCTGAGCTATTCACAGTAACTGGGTATACAATACAATGTATAATGAATACTATATAGTGAACCAATAAAAAACTAAAATATAAATTACCTTAATGTTATCAATAAACTCTATATTCTCCAATCAGCTAAGCTACCAACAATAAGTCGTTATATATCACAATGCTATATGGCGAAAAAATGGGTGGATTCTTACCCTCAACTTTAGCAACACGGATAGCTACGGGCCCCGTTCAGATGGACGAGTTCATCCAAGGTCGGAACAGAGGAGGGGGAGAGAGACAGCTGCGAGGCGCTATTATACTCCATGTTGTAAACCATACCATTAACCGTGGTGTGAGAGGTATTAAGAGTCAATGCTGGTGAAAGAGCTGCGGTCTGAAGGTCATCGTAAAATACAATTAATTAAGAACGGAAATGGTTTAAAACATCTTTCCAATGGTTACTAAGCCAGAATCCATCTTCTCGGTTGAAATTGTCTCTGTGCTTGTATATGTGAATGGCCTCATGAACGAATCTCTCATGGTAGCCGGTTGGTTTGCAAAGAACCTCCGTCTTGGAGAAGTCAATGTCATGTGAGCCCACTGAATTATAACAGTGATCTGCCACGGCAGAGGAGTTCGTCCTACCGTGTTTCAAGTCTGCTTTATGTTCACGGATGCGGTCCGAGATATGTCGTTTGGTTTCTCCAATGTAGCTACTACCACAGAGGCACTTTAGTTTGTAAACGCCTGGGTACTGTATGTCTGGAACAGCATCTTTTACAGATGGAACTAGATCCCGGATTTTATGTATTGTGTTGAATCGGACCTGGATGTTGTGTTTATTCAGGATTTTGGAGATCTTTTTAGTGACCCCTGCAATGTAGGGTAAGGTGATGGTTTTGAGTGGCTCCACAAGAGAATCCTTCTTCATGACTGGAGTGATGGCTTTGCGGAATGTGTAGTCGGAGTAACCATGAGCCCTGAGAGCCTGGTGAACTCAAGCACGTACACCATGTGCCTCTGTGGTAGTAGCTACATTGGAGAAACCAAACGACATATCTCGGACCGCATCCGTGAACATAAAGCAGACTTGAAACACGGTAGGACGAACTCCTCTGCCGTGGCAGATCACTGTTATAATTCAGTGGGCTCACATGACATTGACTTCTCCAAGACGGAGGTTCTTTGCAAACCAACCGGCTACCATGAGAGATTCGTTCATGAGGCCATTCACATATACAAGCACAGAGACAATTTCAACCGAGAAGATGGATTCTGGCTTAGTAACCATTGGAAAGATGTTTTAAACCATTTCCGTTCTTAATTAATTGTATTTTACGATGACCTTCAGACCGCAGCTCTTTCACCAGCATTGACTCTTAATACCTCTCACACCACGGTTAATGGTATGGTTTACAACATGGAGTATAATAGCGCCTCGCAGCTGTCTCTCTCACCCCCCTTTTCTGTTCCGACCTTGGATGAACTCGTCCATCTGAACGGGGCCCGTAGCTATCCGTGTTGCTAAAGTTGAGGGTAAGAATCCACCCATTTTTTCGCCATATAGCATTGTGATATATAACGACTTATTGTTGGTAGCTTAGCTGATTGGAGAATATAGAGTTTATTGATAACATTAAGGTAATTTATATTTTAGTTTTTTATTGGTTCACTATATAGTATTCATTATACATTGTATTGTATACCCAGTTACTGTGAATAGCTCAGATGTGTAGACCTTGACTTCAACATAGCCATTTCTGTGACCAGTCACTAGCTAATCACTCAGTTATTTCAATGCTAAATTCGCCTAGTTATTTCAATGCTAAATTCTCCTGTTTGATTTGTACTAGGTGCCTCGGTGAATGTGTATGCTCTGACTTTAAACATAGCTATTTCTGTGACCAGTAACAAGCTAATCACTCAGCTATTTCAATGCTAAATTCTATGCTAATTCCTTTGTCAAGGGGTGCCTCTGCGGATGTGTATGCTTTAACTTAGCTATTTCAATGCTAAATTCGATGCTAATTCCTTTGTCAAGGGGTGCCTCTGCGGATGTATATGCTTTAACTTTAACATAGCCATTTCTGTGACCAGTCACAAGCTAATCACTCGGCCATTTCAATGCTAAATTATATGCTAATTCCTTTGTCAAGGCGCTTTGTTTCTTCTGACACAGCTTAAAGGTTGTGATCTGAACGTGGCTTTTTTCACTCCAGCGCTGTCCTACCAGACAGTCTCGTCCCTTCACCTGATGAAGGCCGCTTGTGTTGTGGCCGAAACGTCGTGAGAATATTATTGTGTAATTTTATTTTATCAATTTATTATTTTATTCTCATTCTACGTGACTTTACCGAAAGAACCAAAGAAGATTAATCCTTGCAGTCACGAAAGCTTTAAATCGAAATTTATGCCTTTTCACTATTTCTGGTAAAAAAAAAATGGTGTATTCGTGTGCCTTTTCTGAGTAAATAAGTTATTATTTTGAGAGATGGTGTGTCTGTTTTTTGCTACTTGGTGGGTGTGGCGAATGTCGGTGCTTGAAGCAACTCCCGCTCATACTCTACCGACTCTATTCTCTATCTTTCTTTCATCTTAATTCTTTCATCTTTCTTTACTTCCTCGCCGGGCGTCCACATCATCATCACGTGACGGCTTTCTCGCCGGGCCGGCCAAATCACCATCATGGGACGAATCATTCGCCGGCGGCCACATCACCGTGTTGTATATGCCGGGTCTTGAAAATTTAATAAAAATAGTAAAATTTAAATGAAATTTAAAAAAATGCGTAATTATCCGAAATTGTGTTAATTGATGTAATTATGCACACAAATTATGTTAATTTGGGGGGTGTTCTCGTATTGAGTTGTACAATTGCATGCGATTATGCTAATGCAAGCCGTTATGATAATTAGGCCATGCTTCGCTGTCGAGGGTAGTATTATCAATCGGGATCATACGATTAATTGTATGAAGTTATGCAGGTGTGCTGTAAGCATGCTAGATTAAGCTCGGCTTCGTTGTCTGGGGTCGTATTATCAATCAGAATAATACACTTATTATTCTCGCATTAACATTTACTGATTATGTCTTAGTGTGTTTATGTCAGGTCTCCAAATTCAAATCTCACCGCAGGATACAGTTCTTATAATTAAGATTATTATGCATGAACTTAGGAAGGCACCACGCAGACACTTCTGTGTTAAGCAACTTTAATTTCTGACCAAAAACTTAACACTCTAATATGCGAACTCTTATGCTTGGAATTATCTACACAGTACTCCTGGAGATGTTCCCCTCATTGATCCGTACCTTTAACCCTCAATGATTACGTTGTTCAACTGGGTAACAGAATAATTGATTAATTCCTCAGAATAACGCGAGCATATACGGCGATTGGAAAACGTCCTTAATATTCATGCGACGATATTCATGCGAATGGCAATAAAGAAACATGTTCATAAAGCAAGAGTCGTTATCAATTAATTCATTGGCAAGATTATGCAATTAACAAAAACGAATGACTAAAATACTTCTACAATTGGATTCATGTAACTCGACGGGCAGCAATGTTCTTCACGATCAATTGATATTTAACGCACCACCTTGGAATGGCAACCCTTCTTGAAACAAAGATAACTTTTTGGAACAATCTCATTTGTCCCGATATGAGTGTCGTGTGTGTGTGTGCCTTCTTTTCCACTTGTTCAATTCTTTGCGTTAAGCAGACGCCGAGGTTGGGCATCCCTTGTATCACAAATGTGTTTGTTCCCTGCGGAGCGGTGAGGGTGTGAGGGTGGGCGTGTCATGCAAACGGCTTCGTTGCTCTCTCTTGCTCGGGGGTGGGCCACAGTTTCTGTCCACAGCTGGCTGGAAGAGTCGGCGGCACAACGCTCGCCGTCGGCGCGCGATGATCCCATCGTCAGATAGCGCCCGCAGCTCGTCCGCTGGCAGCTGACGCCCTTTGCTTGGTGACGCTGGTGGGAGTGTGTGGGTCGAACCCACGGCGCTCTCGCCGGCGCTCTCCTCTTCCTCACGGGCGGCTGGTCAGGCTCTTTTTCCCTGCTGGACGAGCCGAGTCGGCACAACGCTTGTCCGCTGGCAGCTGACACCCTTGCTCGGTGGCGCTGCTGCGCGCTCTCTCCGGCTCCGTGCTCTTTGGCGATGCCCGATTGCGCGTGCAGCTGGTTCTCTGCGATGCTGGCTGGGTCGATGCTTGGCGCTTTCCGCCCTTTCTCCCGGTCGATTGCTCGTCGCTGCTCGCCACTCTATCGCTCTCCTTGATCGTGCTGATGCCGGCTGGGAGCTGTTCGGTGACACATCGCTACTCGGCAAGCCTCGCCATCCTTTGTCCATTGCAGAGTGCCACCCCGGAGCTTGCCGCTCGCCGCCCTCTTCTGTCGCTCGCCGAACTGTCCCTTGCCGAGCTCAACCCTTTGTGTTGAATTTCGATTTAAAGCTTTCGTGACTGCAATGATTCATCTTCTTTGGTTCTTTCGGTAAAGTCACGTAGAATGAGAATAAAATAATAAATTGATAAAATAAAATAACACAATAATATTCTCACGACGTTTCGGCCACAACACAAGCGGCCTTCATCAGGTGAAGGGACGAGACTGTCTGAACCAAAGAAGATGAACCTTTGCGTTGACTTCGTTCAGTTCAGTTCAGTTATTTTGGTATAGCCCTGTGAGCCATTCGGCTCTTGAATCGGGTGCAACCACAACAAACAAACAAAAAACACGAACAAAAGAAACATCGTAGACTCGTGGCTTCTGCTGGTGCAGCTCGTTGACGATGTGCCGGTCACGTGGGCAGGTTCCCGGAGCCTGCCGATCGCAGCCGCTCGTGGGAGCTGGCACTCACTCTCAAAACTTGTCAATTGTATTCGCACACCTCTTACGCAAACTCTGATAGCTTAGTACAACGCAACTTATCGCAATCCTTGACTCTGCAAGCGGCTCAGAACATCAGCATGAATGTAGAATCACTTTCAGCGACACTCTGGCGGTCCATGCCGAACTCAGCACCTAACATCACCTCGCCCCTATTCACTGCGAGACACAGCACCCATTGCTAATGTCGAAGGCCACGCCCCAGAGCCTGCCCGTCGCAGTACTCTCTGTCATTCGCAGCACTCCCCTCGCATGATCTGTGTCCGTGCTTAAATGCGAAATTGTTTCTCCTCTCTCCGCGTCTCTTTCGGGAGAGAAAAAAAAACAGATGCCCAATGTGACCATCCTCCTCCCATGGCCACAGCGGCCTGGCTGCCCCCTGCTCCCCCCCCCTTTTTGACCTTTGATAGTTTATGTTTTTGTTTGCATTCCCAACCCCTCCCTTCGTGGTGTCTGCTAAAAGGGAGGGGAAGCCCCCTTCATACGCATTTTATGGCTACCATGTGTTTGTGTCAAATTGTTGGAAGACAAAGGTGGCCGGGGAGGCTCTGATTTCATGGAATACATATTATCTGGTCTTGTGTGTTTGACCATTTTCTTTTATCTCTAATGAGTTACCCCCGGTCAAATATCTCGTGGTTATTATTTGGTTTATGTTTAACCAAGATTCGTAATGCCCCTCGTTGTTACCACCATTCTTCCGAGGGTTTGCCAAGCTTTGTTATAAGTCTGTGTCATCAGGGATCGGTGTTTTAATCTCGAGTTATATTTTGATATCCCGAGGCTGGAGATATAACCAAGGCCTCACTTTCTTGACTGCCAGAATTCACATTCCTTGGTTCTCTTGGTGAAGTTACATAGATATAAATATACAATAAATGAGTTGAATAAGGGTGAAATAAAATAAGTAATAATGATACTCTTTGGTTCTATTCGGTAAAGTCACCTAGGTAAAAAATAAAACAACAAAAATCATGACGTTTCGGCCACAACACAAGTGGCCTTCATCAGGTGAAGGGACCGTACTGTCTAGAGGACAGCGTTGGAGTGAAGACAGTCCAGCCCAGGTCGCGTCCTTTAAGCTGTGTGGGAGGAAACAAAACGCTTTGACAAAGGAATTAGCATAAAATGACCGTAAAGCACGTAGAGGACCGGCACGGGGGGGGGGGGGGGATGGGGGGGAGTTAACAAACGTTGGTGTGAAGGGAAATAAGCTGCTGTGAAAGTTTGGTATATCACTACTTGAATAAATATACTGTACCATTGAAAATTAGTTTAATGTTTGGTATGATTTAGAACATCTTTCCAATGATTGCTTAATTTGAAACCATCTTCTCGGTTGAAATTGTGTCTGTGTTTGTAAATCTGAATTGCCTCGTGGATAAATCTCTGATGAAAACCCGTGGGTTTGCAGAGGACCTTGGTATCGGAGAAAACTATATCGTGATCACCCACAGCGTTGTAACAGTGGTCAGCTACGGCAGAAGAATTCGTTCTGCCGTGTTTAAAATATGATTTGTGCTCGCGAATTCGGTCAGAGACGTCGTTTCGTCTCTAGCAATCACCACAGGTGCAGCACAATTTGTAAACCCCGGGGTACTGTAAGTCAGGAATGACATCCTTCACGGATGGGATCAGGTCACGGATTTTGTGTACTAAATTGAACCAGACCAGGATCTTGTGATTGTTTAAAATTTTGGAGATCTTTTTAGTAACGCCTGCTATATATGGTAGTGTGATGGTTTTGATCGGAGTATCAAGTGGTTGTTGCTGTATGGAGGGAAAAACAGCTTGGCGGATGGTACGGTCAGAGTATCCGTTTCTCTTGAGGGCCAGATGTACGTGTTTTAATTCACTGGTCAGGTGGTGTTGGTCCGAAATGCAATGAGCCCTATGGTATAACGTTTTGATGAGATAATTATTTTGAGTTGGGTGGTGGTGGGAATCAGGTTTCAAGTAGGCATCTGTGTGGGTGGGTTTCCTGTAGACAGAATGTCCCAATGAGCCATCAGGTCTCCTCTCAAACAGAACATCCAAGAATGGCAGCTTGCCATCTTTCTCCACTTCCATGGTGAATTTGATGGCGGGATGTCTGGAATTGATGTGGTGTAGGAAAAGGTTCAAATTTGGGAGGCCATGTGGCCAAATGACGAAAGTGTCGTCTACATATCTCTTCCACAGGGAAGGTTTGAGGGTGGAAGTCTGGATGGCGTCTGATTCAAATTTCTCCATGAAAACATTGGCTATCACTGGTGACAAGGGAGAACCCATGGGGGTACCCTCATTTTGTTTGTAGAAGGTGCCATTCCAAGTTAAGTAGATATTGGTGAGGCAGTGCCTAACCAGCGCAGGTGTATCGGGGTCTAGTCCATGTTGTACCAAATTTTCAATGGCAAGGTCGCGGTGTACGACCAACACTTACGATCATGGAGTGATCGTAAGTGTTGGTTAAAGCTATACAAACATTGTTTTTATACCTTTATTTTGGTGATTCGAAAACATATGGTTAATCTAAATTGTCCTATCGTTGTTGTTGTTGGCTTGCACCACATTGTGATTTTTGCACACAGCGTTTTAATAAGTTTTTTTTTGCGTGGAATATTTGCTCGTTTATTCCAAGATGTTTCTGTTACGCGTTGTCGCTTTAAGATGCTCTGTGTTCAAATGTTGTTTGTTGCGGTTGCACCCAACTTAAGAGCCGCATGGCTCACAGGGCTATGCCTAATAAATGAAACTTGAAAATGAAACTTGATAATATAATTGTTCCGATTGTGTTCCGATCAAAGTCGAGCCATGGAGGGAAAACCGGTACAACCACTATTTCGCAAGAGTGAAGGGAAGGATAGGCGCGGAACATGAGACTGACATGGAATTATATACCTTGATCTATAGCAGCGGTGGGGATCGTCTGGCCCTGCCATTGCAACCGCAGGCAGGACTCGAAATTCAATAAATCTAGAAGCAAACCTGGAAAAGCAGTTGCTGGTAGCAACATCATCAATATCAGCTAACATCATCAATACCAGCTAACATCATCACACGCCTCGCCAAAGAGAAGCAGTTCCAGCCCCATCACATTAGGGGGTGAGTTAATGAAATGTTTGACCAAATATAACGGGCTAATTTTTAAGTTGAGAATTTAATATGGCCCGCGAATGACGTTATAAATAACTAAATGGCCCTTGGCAGAAAAAAGGTTCCCCACCCCTGATCTATAGCGTGTCCTCTGAGCAGCACGAGTTATACAGACCACTGGGAGAGACATCTCTTGGAAAAGAAGGGGGGGACGACTGGCACTGCACACCAGCAGAGATCGAGTCTACAAGGATAAACGGAAATTGAGTCTCGCTGCGGCAAGCTCCGGCGGTGGGCCCCGCAATGAACCATGCACGGCGAAAGCACCAAGGAGGGAAGCGATGTGTTGCCGAGTGCGAGTTCGGCGCTGACAGACAAAGTATCGCTGAAGGTGATTCTACATTGGGCGCCAGCTCCCAGCAGCGGCTCAAGCAGGAGCCCCCCTGGAGGAAGGGCGGGAGAGGCACCCCAGGGTGCCTTGCTCGAAGCTGGCAGCTTCAGCCAAGGGAGAGAGCACGGAGCAGTGGAGAGTAACGCCTAGCCTCGGAGCCCGCTTAACTCAAAGAGTTAAGCAAGAAGACAACACACACACACACAACGCACATATCAGGACTAATAAGATTGCTCCAAAAGTTATCTTTGTGTTTCGAAAAGGGTGGTCATCCCAAGGTTGTGCGTAAAAAATTTTAGCTGATCGTGAAAAACATTGCTGTCCAATGAGTTTGTTAAGGAGGCTACCCCCCCACCTCCCCGTTCTCCTGTGACCCACCGCTCTCCCATGCTGTCAAATTATTAGGGCTGCTGCCCCTCGACTCCCCGTTCTCCTGTACTCCCCCCCCCCCCCGCTCTCCCCTGCTCCCCCCCCTCGCCGCTGCTCCTCGCAGAAGCATGATTCAAATGTCGATACTACCCACTTTATAATCACGGCGAACTACGCAGGCTCACGGGTTAACGTGCAAGGGAAGCGCGCACACGTGGGTGAAATTACACACCCGTGCATAAACACAGAAACCACACGACACGGATTAGTGGTCTACTGGTACTTTATTCCCTATTCAATTAGAGGTCATCTACCCGTGTCAGTGTAGACCAGCAGGACAGATCTAACCCATCTCTCTACTGTGTAGGGCTCAATTTGCCTAGTCTCTGCCTACTCCCCCTTCTACGGGGTTTTCTCCTCAGACTTACCTCCTCTCTATACTTACGCTCCGACTTCGAAGGGTAGGGAGCCGCGGATAGGCGAGGCTGCACGTGGCTTTGGCTGGGAAGACTGGACCCGGCTGCCCTCTGACTCGTCACGCGGACGTTCAAGTGGCAGGGAGCTGACAACTCCTCGATCACCCTCTCCAGTTGACCCCCAGCACAAAGAGAAACAAAAGACCCCCTCTCCTCCTTTCTGGCCCCCTAACGGTCTTGGCCAATCGGGTCATCCCCCCTCTCCGACGCCCTGCCCCCCCCATTCTTTAACCAAGTGTACTGCCAACTTAATAAGCGAGCCGGTGCCGCATCATAGCCGTTAACCCGCGGTGCATCACGGGTAGAGACGTCAGTCCGTGGTGCATCACGGGTAGAGACGTTAACCCGTGGTGCATCACGGGTAGAGACGTCAGTCCGTGGTGCATCACGGGTAGAGACGTTAACCCATGGTGCATCACGGGTAGAGACGTTAACCCGCGGTGCATCACGGGTAGAGACGTTAATCCGCGGTGCATCATGGGTAGAGACGCTAACCCGCGGTGCATCACGGGTAGAGACGTTAACCCGCGGTGCATCACGGGTAGAGACGTCAGTCCGTGGTGCATCACGGGTAGAGATGTTAACCCATGGTGCATCACGGGTAGAGACGTTAACCCGCGGTGCATCACGGGTAGAGACGTCAGTCCGTGGTGCATCACGGGTAGAGACGTTAACCCATGGTGCATCACGGGTAGAGACGTTAACCCGCGGTGCATCACGGGTAGAGACGTTAATCCGCGGTGCATCATGGGTAGAGACGCTAACCCACGGTGCATCACGGGTAGAGACGTTAACCCGCGGTGCATCACGGGTAGAGACGTTAACCCGTGGTGCATCATGGGTAGAGACGCTAACCCGTGGTGCATCACGGGTAGAGACGTTAACCCGTGGTGCATCACGGGTAGAGACGTTAACCCGTGGTGCATCACGGGTAGAGACGCTAACCCGTGGTGCATCATTGGTAGAGATGCTAACCCGCGGTGCATCATGGGTAGAGATGCTAACCCGTGGTGCATCACGGGTAAAGATGTTTAACTCGCGGTGCATCACGGGTAGAGACGCTAACCCGCGGTGCATCACGGGTAGAGACGTTTAACCCGCGGTGCATCATGGGTAGAGGCGCTGACCCGCGGTGCATCACGGGTAGAGACGTTTAACCAGCGCTGCCCCGCTCCCCACCTGCCTGCTGGGTCCACGTGTGTCTTGGGCATCTCCTCGCTGCGGTTCTCAGCGAGTTCGCCGTGGTCATTTAATTCTAAGTTAATCCACGGCGCCGGAGTGTCATTCGGCCTGGGGAGGGGGGTGCTGCCAATTCCCTGACCCTGAGAAACCGTGGAGCACCCCCACGAGGGGGCCTCTCGGGTAAAAACTCAGGGCAGGTGCCCCCTCCCTACGAGGCCCTACGTGAGTGTGAGTGTGTGTTTATGTCGGGGGTTAGTGTAGCGATAGCGTAGCGGTTAGCGCTACGCTGCGCTATGAACCTGGCGGCCCGGGTTCGATTCCCGCTCACGGCCAACACCAAGTGACGATTATCTGAACCGGTCCCGGGCCTCCCCTAGGTCGACTCAGCCTCAAATGAGTACCTGGTGCGGTGTGTAAACATCGTCACTAGGGAGACAAAGGCGGTTGGGCGTGGTGCTGGCCACCCACCCCCTCGTGTACCGTTCCGGCCTTCATAGGTGCTCGCTAACAGCACTTGCTCCTACAGTCTGTTACAGGCTATATGGGGGATCTTTGTCTTTGTTTATGTGGGGGGTGGTGTCGGGAGCGCCGTGACGGCAGCTTGGTGGCTTCTCTGTCCCAGCACCCCCGTTGCAGGCACGGCTCGCACGGAGCGGCTTCGTTGTCGTGGTACCGCAGGTTGCATGAATATGGTCATTTGGAAGTATTTTAGTCATTCGTTTTCGTTAAATTGCGCAAATTTACCAATGAATTCATACTACGATGACACTAAACATTTATAAGCATCTATGTTGTGAAGCTACACACTCACAGGAATACTATTGTGTTGAGATTTTTCCATTTTGATCACAGAATCTTGGCCGCGAATTCATTGAAGCCCCATTAGCCAATTGATAAGCATCTCTATTTTTGAAGCTTTCGTGACTGCAAGGATCCATACCCTTTGGTTCTATTCGGTAAAGTCATGTAGGTAAAAAATAAAACAAAAATCACGACGTTTCACTCCAGCGCAGTCTTCGAGACAGTCTGGTCCCTTCACCTGATGAAGGCCACTTGTGTTGTGGCCGAAACGTCATGATTTTTGTCGTTTTATTTTTTACCTACGTGACTTTACTGAATAGAACCAAAGAGTATGATAAGCATCTGTTAGGCAAACAGGCACACTGCTCCCACTATTGTTCCAGGACATTTCACAATCTTACCAATGAATTCATTGATGTCTACTTTTGCTCTAGGAATGTGTCTTTATCACTGTAACGTATGAATATTGTCATATTTTTTTTATTAAGGACTTTTTTTCCTATCGCTCTACTCTGAGAAATTAACCGATTGTTCCGTTGCTCAGTTTTAACAAACGTAACCATTGAGGAGGGTTAATTGTACGGATCAATGAGTAGGACATCTCCAGCAATACTGTGTTGACAATTCCGAGCATAAGTGTTCGCATATTAGTGTTTTTAGATATTAAAGTTGCTTAACACAGATGAGTCTGAGTGGTTCCTTCCTAAGTTCACGCGTAATAACCTTGATTATAAGAACTGTATCCTGCGGTGAGATCCAAATTTTGAGACCTGACAAAAAACACACTAAAACATAATCAGTAAAAGTTAAGGCGAGAATCATTGTATTATCACGATTGATAATACAATCCGAGCAAAGAAGCCGAGCCTAATTTGCATAATCACAAACATTGCATAACTTCACAAAATGACACATTTGTATTATCACGATTGGTAATACGCCCTTAGCCAACAAAGCCGAGCCTAATTTGCATCATCGCCAACATTGCATAACCTCACAAAATGACACATTTGTCCTTGTGTAGTGGTCGAATTCACGCGGATAACTTTATTCTTTTCTCCGACACCACTTTTATTACAACTTTCCACATTGCGTCTCTGACTTCACAGTTCCTCTGTTGCTGCAGCTCGCTCCACTTCATCCCCTGTCTCCCACTGTCTCTCTCTCCATCACTCGCTGTCTCTGTCCCTCTCTCCGTCACTCGCTGTCTCCGTCTCTCTCTCCATCACTTGCTGTCTCTGACCCTCTCTCCGTCACTCGCTGTCTCTGTTTCTCTCTCCGTCACTCGCTGTCTCTGTCTCTCTCTCCGTCACTCGCTGTCCCTGTCTCTCTCTCCGTCTCTCGCTGTCTCTGTCTCTTTCTCCGTCACTCACTGTCTCTGACCCTCTCTCCGTCTCTCGCTGTCTCTGTCTCTCTCTCCGTCACTCGCTGTCCCTGTCTCTCCGTCACTCGCTGTCTCTGTCTCTCTCTCCGTCACCCGCTGTCTCTGTCCATCTCTCCGTCACTCGCTGTCTCTGTCCCTCTCTCCGTCACTCGCTGTCTCTGACCCTCTCTCCCTCACTCGCTGTCTCTGTTTCTCTCTCCGTCACTCGCTGTCTCTGTCTCTCTCTCTCTCCGTCACTCGCTGTCCCTGTCTCTCTCTCCGTCTCTCGCAGTCTCTGTCTCTCTCTCCGTCACTCACTGTCTCTGACCCTCTCTCCGTCTCTCGCTGTCTCTGTCTCTCCGTCACTCGCTGTCTCTGTCTCTCTCTCCGTCACTCGCTGTCCCTGTCTCTCCGTCACTCGCTGTCTCTGTCCCTCTCTCTCTCCGTCACTCGCTGTCCCTGTCTCTCTCTCCGTCTCTCGCTGTCTCTGTCTCTCTCTCCGTCACTCGCTGTCTCTGTCCCTCTCTCTCTCCGTCACTCGCTGTCCCTGTCTCTCTCTCCGTCTCTCGCTGTCTCTGTCTCTCTCTCCATCACTCGCTGTCTCTGTCCCTCTCTCTCCATCTCTCGCTGTCTCTGTCCCTCTATCTCCGTCTCTCGCTGTCTCTGTCTCTCTCTCCGTCACTCGCTGTCTCTGTCTCTCTCTCCGTCTCTCGCTGTCTCTGTCTCTCTCCGTCTCTCGCTGTCTCTGTCTCTCTCTCCGTCACTCGCTGTCCCTGTCTCTCTCCGTCACTCGCTGTCTCTCTCTCCGTCACTCGCTGTCCCTGTCTCTCTCCGTCACTCGCCGTCTCTGTCTCTCTCTCCGTCACTCGCTGTCTCTGTCTCTCTCTCCGTCACTCGCTGTCTCTGTCTCTCTCTCCGTCACTCGCTGTCCCTGTCTCTCTCCGTCACTCGCCGTCTCTGTCTCTCTCTCCGTCTCTCGCTGTCTCTGTCTCTCTCCCCGTCACTCGCTGTCCCTGTCTCTCTCTCCGTCACTCGCTGTCTCTGTCTCTCTCTGTCACTCGCTGTCTCGGTCTCTCTCCCACTCTGCATCTCTGTCTCTCTCCGTCTCTCCCTCTGTCTCACTCCAGCTATCTCTCCCTGTCTCTCTCTGTACTCCCTTTGTGTCTATGTCTCTCTCTCTCTGTCTCCCTCCGTCTCTCTATGACTCACTCGGGTTATCTCTCCTTGTCTTTCTCTGTACCCTCTCCATATCGATGTCTCTCTCTGTCTCCCTGTCTCACTCTGTCTCTCTGTAACTCACTCTGTTTATCTCTCCCTGTCTCTCTCCGTTCCCTCTCCGTATCTATGTCTCTCTCTGTCTCCCTTTGTCTCACTCTGTTTCTGCTTGTCTCTATCACTCTCAGTCGCTTCTTGTCTCTGCTTGTCTCTGCTTCTCTCAGTCGCTCCTTGTCTCTGCTTGTCTCTGCTCCACTGCTAGTTGTTCTGTCTCCTATGTCTTCTCCCCGTTTCTCTCACACCTCCGTCGTTCCAGTCCCAACCACAACTCCCCTCGTTCCTCCCGTCTCCCGAATATATCCCCGTTCTCATTACCCACCAATTAATTAGTCCGCGTGCCACCGACGCCCCGCGTCCCCCCCGCACCTGTTACCTGCCCCCCTCTATTCCCAGACATTTCGGCGCCACCTCGCCCTTGACAACAACCCCAACCAATCACAGCCGTACATCGCTCCCCGGCTTAATTGGCCCGTCATTACCGCACAGTTTCCTGCCGCCACACCTGGTTGGCCCAACATAACCCCACTGTCCATAACTCGCGCGTCTTTACCATTCGCCCCTGTATGCGCGTGTTAATCCACTACACTTGTATTATCACTATTGGTAATACACCCCCAGACAACGAAGCCGAGCCTAATGATCATAATTGCATACATTAGCATCATTTCATAAGTTACATATTTTTCACAATCACCAGGTAAATTGCTCGTTAGTTTCGATGTAGTCTCTTTTGTTTACCAAAGTTCCTGTGCCTGACACCATTGCAATCATTGAATATTTGGTCAAACAAGGACTGAATGCTGATGTACCTGTCCTGGTGAGACACTGCCTCACCAACACTTACTTTACCTGGAATGGAACATTCGACAAACAAGTTGAAGGTACCCCCAATGGGTTCTCCCTTATCTCCAGTTGTAGCCAATGTTTTAATGGAAAAATTTGAGACAGATGCCATCCAGGCATCCACTCTACGTCACGTTCGTCATCTGGCCACATGGCCGACCAGCTCTGAACCAATTCCTCAACCACATCAATTCCATACACCCAGCCATCAAATTCACCATGGAAGTGGAAAAGGATGGCAAGCTACCGTTCTTGGATGTTGTAATCGAAAAGAGACCAGATGGCTCAATGGGACACTCTCTGCAGGAAAGCCACCCATACGGATGCCTACCAAAAACCTGACTCCCACCACCATCCATCCCAGAAGAATTCCATCATCAAAACTCTACACCATAGAGCTCGATGCATTTCCGACCATCATCACCTAGCCAGTGAACTGGAGCACGTACACCAAGCCCTCAAGAAGAATGGATATTCAGACTACACAATCCGTAAAGCTATCACCCCAACCGTTGGGAAAGAACCATCTCAGGACCCAATCAAAACCATCACCTTGCCATACATGGCAGGGGTCACCAATTTTTTTTCCAAAATCATGAACAAACAAGATCCAGGTGCGATTTAACACAGTACATAAAATTCGTGATCTGATCCCATCTGTGAAAGATGTGATCCCTGACATGCAATACCCCGGCATCTACAAACTAAGCTGTGTCTGCAGCAGTAGTTACATTGGGGAAACTAAGAGACATGTCTTGGACTGTGTCCATGAGCACAAGGCAGATCTGAAACACTGTAGGACCAACACTTTGGCAGTGGCTGATCATGGTTTTAATGCGGTGGGCTCACACGAAATGTATTTCTCTAAGAGGAAGATACTTTGCAAACCCACTGGCTATCAACAAACATTCGTTCATGAAGCCATCCATATATATAAACACAGACAAAATTTCAACCGAGAAGATGGGTACAAACTTAGCAATCATTGGAAGGACGTTATCAACCAGTTTAAGTCATAACTGGCTGTGATGTTCTCTTCCTGCAACCTTCCGATGTTAATTTTTATTTTTTCCCCGTGGCTTTGGCTCTCTGATTTCACATTAACAGGTTGAATTTCCCGCGCCAACGTGGCCCCCTCCGGACGCCGACCACTATGTCGCGGTGGCTCTGCGATCTAATCTCTCACTTTAACACGCTAATGTCTCACATTAACACGCTAATGTCTCACATTAACACGCTAATCTCCCACATTAACATCATGCTAATCTCTCACATTAACATCATGCTAATCTCTCACTTTAACACGCTAATCTCTCACATTAACACGCTAATCTCTCACATTAACATCATGCTAATGTCTCACATTAACATCATGCTAATCTCTCACATTAACATCATGCTAATCTCTCACATTAACAGCATGCTAATCTATCACATTAACATGCTAATCTCTCACATTAACATCATGCTAATCTCTCACATTAACATAGCCACCCGCACACTCGTCGCGGACACCGCTCTCCGATCTTACATTAACATGCTAATTTCTCACATTAACATCACTAGCCCCGCCCACTTCGTTTATGACCCTAGGACTACACCCTATAAAAAGAGTCTGCATGCAGCAGCTTTCCTCCTCTTTCCTCCTGATGACGATCTCTTGTGTTGTGATCGAAACGTCGTAGTTTTTTTTGTTATTTTCTTTGAACCATCTATGTGACGTTACCGAAAGACCCAAAGAATATACATATTTTTCATTTTCATTTAATTTCTATAGTTCTTCAAGACAATATATACAACACCCAGAATATTGAAATGTCCTCTCACTCTGGTGGATGAACCTTAACCTCGTGCGTCCTCTTGGGCTTTTAATAACTGAAGTAACTGATATGGATCCAGGATTTTTTAAATAATATAATTAAATAATCCCCTTTAATGTCTATCTGCCCCCCTTCTGGTCATCCACTAGACACAGAATTTCATTCCATCAAATTACATCCATTTCCCCAACTTCTCTTACAGCTCAGCAATGTCATCTCCCTGTCGACAGGTCTGCTCAATTATATAACTCTGTACTGTCACTTATTCTTGACCATTTGGCACCCCCTCCAAACTCGTTGGACCTTTTCGAGGAAACATTCCCCATGATGCAATGCTGATCTGAGGGCACAAAAAGCCATTGTTCGTCGTGCTGAACGTACATGGAGCAAGTCTGGTCTTACCATACATCGCCAGCTTGTTAAAGCACATCTACGTGCCTATTTGGTCAACATTTAAATTGCCAAAGCATCCTATATTGCCAGTCACATTGCAGTAAGCATGAATAATGCTCAAACCTCATTCTTGACTATCAATCATCTTCTGCATAAAAACAAAAATTGAAATTTCTTTCTTCCACAGACTTCTATTCAGCAGTGCTTTGAGGTAAAAAAAAAAAAAATCTACTTATCTGTTCCCAATTATTATCTGCCCCCACATTCTCCTTCCATGATTTACCCCCATCCCAGTTCAATGGCACTCCCCACTATTACAACTGCCGAATTCACCTCTTTGATTGTTAGTTCTCGACCAACCTGTTGTCCACTGGATCCCTTCCTTCCAGACTGCTACGGGACCACATTGGCACCCATTGGTGCTTGGCCTTTTCAACAAGTCATTTGAGACTCGTCTATAGCACTGGCACTTTTAAAATGGTGGCAGTCACCCCACTTAAAAAAAATAAGGTAGATCTTGACCCCAAGCTTACAAAACAAATGTACGTCCAATCTCCCAACTTCCATACTTGTCTAAGATCCTAGAATGTGCTGTGGCCTCTCGATTCCGTCAGCATCTAGCCGTGTACAACTTATCGACCCCTTTCCATCAGGTTTCATGGCTGCACACAGCACTGAGATAGCTCTCGTGAAGGGTGACCAACGATTTATTGCTTCAAGAGGACAGGGGGCAAGCGTTCTTGTCCTGATAGACCTAAGTGCTGAGATTGACACCATTGACCATGGGGTCCTTCTTGAGCGAATGGAATACTCAGTGGGGACTTCTGGTCTTGTGTTACAGTGGTTTCACTCCTATTTGCAGAATCGCGTGCATTGTTACAATTGATGGTTACAAATGTCGAATTACATTGGTTCAATGCGGTGTTCCACAAGGATTAGTACTTGGCCCCCCTCTATTCAATGCCTATATGGCACTTCTGGGAATGCTGCTACGACATCTGGGTTTGTCAAATCACAGCTATGCTGATGACACGCAAATTCATGTCCGGATAGGTTCCGATTGTGCGAGGGCAGTCTCTTCGTTGTCTGCATCATTATCTCTTAATGAGATCTTGGCTTCAGAAGAATGTCCGCTTATTAAATGCCGACAACACTGGATTCATATTCATTGGTTTCCCCTTACACTTATCTAAAATGAGTAAACTATGTTTGTCTATAGATGGTCATGATGTCTGTCCATCACAGGTCAGAAATCTTGGTGTCCAATTGTATCAGTCTTTGTCCTGTGAGTCATATGTATCTAGAGTGGTCAGAGCGTAATTTTTCCACTCAAGAAATATTGCCCGGCTGCGTCGATTCCTGTCGCCCAATGATTTACAGAGACTGGTCCACGCATTTGTGGTCTCCCAACTTGATTATTGCAAAGCAATACTGATTGGGATTCCGAACAAGGTGCTTGGTAGACTTCAGCTCATTCTGAATGCTGCTTCTAGATTGCTTTTGTGAATGGGTTCATGTTGTACACTCGAAATTAAGGACGTGGGCAGGTGCTCCAAATCGAGGGCAAACACATTTATTGTGTTCAATCTGTAAAATGCAACAGCACGTGTGTCACACACAGCAATCTTCAACCGAGTCGCCATTAACCACCCACAGGCCCAACTCAGTCATCACATGCTGGTGTACACACGTGCATTGATGTACTGCACAGCACGTAATGACTCATTACAAGAGTGGTCTATTCCTAATGTGCCACATTAACCCCATATTACTTACAGTAAATGACCCGCGTGTATATAAACACCAATGAGGTCCTTGAGATCTTCTGATCTCCTTCGTATTCTGAGAAATCAGCCCCAACACCTTAAGTCTTGAATTGCTGACCTAACTTCGTACACAATTGATGTCATTGCACCGATTGGCATACATGACAAGTGTCTAAATCACTGTGAAGCATCCCTACACGCTTAGACATGTAATGAAAGAGGCCAAATGCCGATTTGAATGGCCCCATGACTCTTCATCGCGCTACCCTTGGAATATACAACCTGTTTCACAACATGATGCATCAATGCGGCTTGGTTGCTATCAATACTATTTGGCAGTCACAGGTGTAACTGATGGTTTTTCCATCTCTTGCCCAACACAAAATTTACGACGAATGCCAACGTTTATTGCATTATAATATACACTTTATGTTGTAAACCCACTGAACGTTGACTTGTGAAGGCATTGGGGACTGCAACCAACCAAGACATTTTCTTTAGCGAGTGGAGTGGGGCGAGGGGGATGAAGTGCTGACGTTCTTAACGGTATAGATCAGATCTTACGGTTATAGATTTTGTTTGCGGACCTTCCCCCGCACCTCCGATTTAGCACGGTTGGCTACGTACGGTGCAAAAGAAGTTCAACATACATACCGTGGTGGGGAACGTACAGCCGACAGACCATATTTGGCCCTTGAATACTGTCAACATTTTCACCTAAGGGGCCGTACATAAATGATGTCATGCACCTAGTGGGGGGGGGGGGTCAGACATTTGTGACGATGTGACAAGGGGGGGGGGGGGGGTTGAGAAATGTGACGTCACATCAAATTGCGCAACTTTAAATAAATATAGACAACACGTTCTACTTAATTCAATAGACTTTTTTTATAAATGTTTTCTCCAACAACAGCAGAGTGCAGCGCCACATTAAATACGCGCTACAATGACAATAGTTTAAAGCGATTTGTAGCATGTTTAATTTTTTTTTGGGGGGGGGGGGCAGAGCTTTGTGACGTCATATTTGACGGGGGGGGGGGTCTGACTTTTCGTGGCGCCGTGTGACGAACGGGGGGGGGGCAAAAATCGTCCAAAATCGCGTGACGTCATTTATGGACGGCCCCTAACCTGGACGCTGTTCCTCCCCTTCTAAGCGCGTTCCAGCTGCGATTGAGAAAGAGCTGAACCGCGCAAGTTGCTGCAACGTCAGCAACTTGCGTTTTCCTCGACGTCGGCCTGCGCGTGGTGCATTTCTTCTCGCAAGCTTGCGGGCAACTCTCGCTCTCTCTCTCTCTCCATAACGGCCGCAGCGACGGAAAACTGCATCTTGAATGCAGAAAGCCTTAACCCATATTGTCAAAAAAATAAGGGATGGAGAGGGGGTTGGGGGCGCGGGGTGTGGGGACGCGCAGCCTCAATCGAATAAAGAGGACCCAATGTGAACGAAACGTTAAGAGCACGTTGACCTTCAAGCGGAACCGTACGTTGCCAACCGTACCAATCGGAGGAAGGACAAGCAACTGAACAGAACAAAAAAAAAGCAGCTCTGAAGGAATGAGTTCGCAATCTGGATTTTAAAAGTTCAAAAGTAACGTCGCACGAGCGTTCCAGACGGCCGCAGAAGCGCACCTGCAAAGTGTAAAGTTGTGTTGCTATGAGAGACCACCCCCCCGCCCCACCCACATATAAAACCAACCAAATTGATACAAAGGTTTTTGGAAACTTAGCAGGAAACGCAAAGACCAGCTCCACTTCGGCACATGCATTGCAGCACCCGTCCTGGGAACGGTATTGTGCAACATTCGTTCCGCAAGCGGTTCGTTCAGGGGCCATCCATTGAGTAGGTACGCAAAAATCTGTCAAAAACTTTAACCCCCCCCACCCTTTCCCTGTACGCACGCGGACTTTTTACACCTCTCCCCACCCACCCCCCATCCTAAAGAACGGCCGATATTTAATCCACGCAGATTCAATATCTGCCTGGCTTTACACACAGCTTTCTACAGTTATACTTTACCGTGTTATCCATCCTGACTGGTTATTCAAAAACACGTCTATTGTGATCTTAAAACACACAATTAAAACTCGGTGAACCAGTCTCTATTTCCTATATAAAGTTCGTCGACTGAACATCTGCTTTAACAGTAGACCGATGTTCAGACCGGTGTCAGTCCGGGCAGCAGCAGCAGTAGCACGAACAGAGCAGCTGACATCTTGAGCCAGCGGCAGTCCGCAGTGAGGCCAGATTGAAGGATATGTGGTAATCCATGGTGGGTCAGGCCGCCAGACGATGTCAGACTCACTGCTGAGCTGCGTGATAGCGAGCAGTCAGGGGGGGGTACGGTGGCATACAAGTGACACCTCTCCCACAGTGCCACTTCTCCCGGTAGTACTTGTTGTCTGACAGCTGAAGAAACTGAAATGTGGCTCATTTGAAGGCCAATGTAGACAAATTATTATCGAGGCTTCATCCCCCCCCCACCCCTCCCGTTTCCTATGCATACTTAGATTGTCAGTAGACCCCCCATATTCTTTGGTTCTTTCGGTAAAGTCACGTAGAATGAGAATAAAATAAAACAATTAAATTCTCACGTTTCAGCCACAACACAAGCGGCCATCTTCAGGTGAAAGCTGTCGTCCCGACAGGTTTGTTCCTTTCACCTGAAGGCCACTTGTGTTGTGGCCGAAACGTCGTGAGAATTAGATTGTTTTATTTTATTATTTTATTCTCATTCTACGTGACTTTACCGAAAGAACCAAAGAAGATAAATTCTTGCAGTCACGAAAGCTTTAAATCGAAAAGACCCCCCATACTCAAGCGTACGCATTTGGGTTAACCCCCCTCCATGCATACGTACTAAATGGATGGACCCTAACATGCTTATTACATCGTTTACAGTGGCTGGATTCCATGTCATAATTCTGCCAATGTCAGATTCACGCAAACTGTCCGCGCTTTCACAATGTCGGAAGTGTAACTGCCGCTGAAAACAAATTTTATTTCAACTTGCAGCACGCGCAGTACACGCTCTGTCGGAGAGAACCATTCGGAGGCGAGCGGAACCACAAGTGGGGGAAGGCAACCATGCAGACACCGCCAAATTTCCCCCAACACTGCAGCTCTCTCTATATTCAGGTGTTGCGGGAAGAAACCGGAGGACACCAATACGTGCGAAGGGGCAACACTCTATCCCAGACGGGTCAGGTAGAGTCCAACATTGCTGTAGTGCCTTCTCGTTGCAAGCCAGGGTATGGCACTTCCTCACCACCCACGTGAATGTAGCTTCACATTTTCCAAGGATGGGAACATTCGTACGCTTCTCGGGTTTATCCAAGGGACGTCAAGTTGTACGTCAAGTTACCTTTCCCGTTCCCACTCACCTGTATGCCTTTATGCAGGAACGATGTTTTTTTTCTAAAGATGACCTGGCATCACTGAGTATTTGGTCTACGGGAAGAGTCCAAAGCACTCGGAGAATTCCCACTGTACATACAACGGGATCATGCCCAAAGATGGACAGACGGACGCATGTACCCACTTTCTGTACTACCACCTCGCAGCCAAGTAGGTCTGGGAGTTTCACAAATCTCCACGATCCACCAATCCTTGCCTTTAATCTGTACACATCGACATGTTCCACAGACCCATACCCTTTAGAATATCTACGCTTGTACACAAGCCACTTAACGATTGCCTCGAGTCTGTACAAATCTACACGATCCACCATCCCTCTCCTACACTCTTTGAAGATCTCCATGACCCAAAGTGCACAGCTGGAATGTAATTGTGCAAAAAGTTAAGAAAATTCACGCACAAATGACAACAGGACACAAATGAGGGTTCAGTGAACAAAGGCTGCATGTTCATCCTAGTACGGTTGACAATGCGAAAGCAACATTATCACTCCGACATATTCATCATCACTGTACATTTCAGTTGTAAATAATAATTGCGTTCGAACAAGCTTTTGGTAATCTCATCACCTCAAGCACAAGCAACCTGTGTCATGCGGTGTTGATATATTGAGTTCATCTCCAAGTTACGCGCCGTGTCAACTGTGCCGTGCCGTGTGCAATGTGCGTACGTGTCTATCGCCGAGTAAATTAACTTTATGTAGCCACCCCGACAGGTCATCAGGAAGGCAATGCAGATAGGTGTCTTATTGTATTTGCATAAAACTCCAATTTTAAACCCTCTTACCGATCAAATGCGCTCTGGGTCACCCCTCATCGGGTTGTCGGCGGCCATGACCGATGATGTAAATTACACAGTGCCGTGTTCATGACCAATTGACAAGCCTCCCCCCCCCTTAGTTCGCGCAATGAGAACAGGGAAGCAGCGTTGCTCCCCCCCTGACCAGAATGACCTCGCCACCTTCTGATTGTCGGCACGAGCGCCGTGACCTCTGCTAACCTGGCTTTGCCGTGCTCAGCGGTGAATTGTGTCGTGTCGTCATGCATCGCGTGCTGCGTTGCCGTCGCGCACGGCTTCATCGTCGCGTCAGCGGTAGAGGAAGTCCGCCTGCAAGTTGCTTGCGATCTCCGCTTCCCATTTGTCGCCGTTGTTCAGCAGCTTCTCCTTGTTGTACAGGAGCTCCTCGTGCGTCTCCGTCGAGTATTCGAAGTTGGGGCCCTGAAGGGACAGAAAGGAGCGCGAGCGTGGTTATGCGCACGCGCAGCCAAGTACACTTGCGTTGTTACGTGCGCACGAACAAGCACACAGAAGCATTTACAGAGACACCGGGACACTCGCACACGTATGTATGGATGTATGCATGTTCAACCTCTTTCGCACCGTACATAGACGAGCGTACTAATCAGGTGCGGGAAAAGAACAAAAAAAGCACCTAAATTTTGATTCGAAGCTTTCGTGACTTCAGCGATTCATATTCTTGGTTCTTTCGGTAAAGTCACGTGACTTGACCGAAAGAACCAAGAATTAAAAAAGCACCCCTTTATTAGTTTTAATCTAGATTTTAAAAGTGCACAGCTCCATACTCTTCATCAGATGATGGACGCTTGTGTTGCACCCGAAACGTCGTGAGTTATTTTATTTTACACCCACGTGACTTTACCGAAAGAACCCAACAGTATGGATTCCTGCAGTCACCAAAGCTTCAAATCAAGATTGCACAGCTCCAGTTGCTTCCTAATATCGGAAGAGCGTTCCAGACGGCCTCAAAAGCGAATTAAAAAGCGTGCGATGCAGTAACCGTTTTTGTTCGATGGTTCGCCAAAAGCCGCTGGAAGGATGATCAGTTTGTGTGGCAGTTTACGCTCCTTGATTTAAAAACACACAAAGTATATACACACACACACAAACAGTAGGCATGCCTATAATTTGCCCCTCATGCGATGCTATAAATGATCAAATCGTGCGCAGAAGTACCGCACACAAACACAAGCACGTGTGCCTGAACAAACATTCCAGGACACACGCAAACTACAAATACGCACAGTTGTGCATGCACACACAAGGGCAAATATACACGCGTTACACGCATTTAAGTGTACTTGCGTGTTCACGTGCAGGTGTATATTTGCGTGCGTTTATGAGACTATGCGACATACATATGTGCATGTGCCAGCACGCCTAGGTGTGGGAGTGGTAGATTAGTGGATTAATGCATGGCGCACTGAACCTAGCAACGTGTGCTCGATCCCCACTCGCGGTCAACATCAGTGCCAAATATCTGAACCTATCCTAGCCATCACTTAGGCAGCCTTAAACGAGTACCTGGTGTGGTGTGGAAACATCAGCAATGCGGAGACAAAGGCGGCATAGCACGGTGTGCAGTGCCGGTCTACGTAGGTGGCTTGATTACAGTTAATACTATACGGGGGATCTTTGTCATCATTGTACATGCTTTTGCCTATGCATATTGTGGGGAGTGGTGGCAAAGCACGTCACACACTGCGCTACATGATCCGAGCTTGATTCCCAGCCGTGGATATCAGCGGAAAATATCTCACCGATTTTGAGCTTCCCTTATGGTGGCTCAACTTAAATGAGGACCTGGTGCAATTGTGTCAACACCAGCACTGGGAATGCAAGACGGCCACACAGGGCCACACCACCCTGTTGAACGCTGTGTTGGCCTTCATCGGTGCTCACTACCAAAACTTACCCCAAACATCTGTACGGCGATAGGGACGGCGGTGGGGGGGGGGGGCTGTTTGTCTTTACAGTAAAACCTTGGATTGCGAGTAACTTGGTCTGCGAGTGTTTTGCAAGACGAGCAAAAAATTTAAAATAAATATTAATTTGATAAACGAGCGAGGGTCTTGCAATACGAGCAGCAGTACGTGTCTACGCGTTGTCTGCCGAGCATCACGTGATCACAACTGATATACGAGTGCTTTGATATACGAGTGCTTTGGATTACAAACACGTTTCCGGAGCGAATGATGCGATGTGTAAAACATCGCCACTCGGGAGACAAAGAATGACAGGTGTGGGGTGCTGGCCACCCACCGCCTCGTGCCCCAACAGTGTGTTAAGCTTGATATACGAGTGCTTTGGATTACAAACACGTTTCCGGAGCGAATGATGCGATGTGTAAAACATCGCCACTCGGGAGACAAAGAATGACAGGTGTGGGGTGCTGGCCACCCACCGCCTCGTGCCCCAACAGTGTGTTAAGCTTATACGGGGGGATCTTTATCTTTGTACACGTGTGTTTGTGTGTGACACCTCCACAATGGCGTCGACGGGGCACGCCTCTTGGCAGAAGCCGCAATAGATACACTTGGTCATGTCGATGTCATAACGAGTAGTTCGGCGGCTCCCATCCGCGCGTGCCTCCGCCTCAATGGTGATCGCCTGACAAACACACACACACACATCACTAATGAGCCAAGAATGTCTGTGTGTAACGCGCGTGACGACACTCCACGTCGACCAGCCCCTCATTAATAATCATGAACAGGTGGGGTCCTCCACATGGACCCCCCACCCCGACATTAATAATCATGAACGGGCGGCGTCCCTCCGCATTAAGCACCCCCCCCCCATTCATAATGAGCGGGTGACGTCACTCCACATGGAGCACCCCCCCTCTTTAATAATCATGAGCTGGTGACGTCACTCCACAGGGGGGGGGGGTGGGGGGGGCGCCGACTCCTCAGCGTCAACTGACAACCCTCACTACAAAGGCAGAACCCTCACGTCACGTGATCTCCGTGACGCTGTTGAGACATCGAAGTAAAAAGGACGTCATGATGAACAAGGGATTATAACCTTAAAATGAAATAGGTCCGTGTCACCGCGCCCTTACAAACTGCACACGCATGGATGCAATGAATGTCACGTCGCGGTCTGATTTTCGCTTGCAAGTTTCAGATTTACTGCAATACACCCGTCCTTGGACGGACTATAGGCTAGTTATATACTATAAACCACAAATTATTTTTATTTAAACAATTTTTTGTATTATATCAGGTAAGGCCCACTGTGCTTTTCCAGCTTTTAAGAACAGACCTGGCCACAAATGATAGCTCAATGAAGTAACTTATCACGTGGAAATTCGTAGAATCCACACATTCGCAACGCGTGTTGAGATTCTAAACGTGGCGGGGGAAAACCGGAGGACCAGGAGAAAAATCCACGCGACCACAGGGAGAACATGCAAACTCCAAATATAGAGGCGTCAGGGTCAAGGAACCAAGTTCGCATTAACCACACGTACTTGTGGTGAACATGGAAAAAAAAACGTGCTCTGATATATGGCATTTTCTTAGAAACTGACTGGCCTACACCAGAGACAGCCTTCTTTAGGGCCTAGTCTCACTAGTGTCAAACCAGAGAATGCCAAAAAGCGAAAAGTACAATGATAATGCACTAACAGAGCATTATAGCTCAGGGTGAGCTGCTACAAACTGGGACCTCTTTGCCATTTTTAAAGTATGAAAAAATGAGAATAGGTGTTTACCCTTTCTGGCAATAAAACAGCGTGTGTTAAGATGTTCGAACACCAAACAGAAACCTTATGCAAAGAATCAAGTTCGCATTAACCACACACAGTACTTGCGGTGAACATGCAAGCAAACAAGCTTCGATAATATAAACATTGTCTTTTAAGGGTAAACCCTATATTTTTTTATATATATAATCGCTACCATCACCGTGTTGTTTTTTGTGCCACTCAACACGAAGCCCAGTACCATGCACCGGTCACAGTCACTCCGTATGCATTGCCATCGTTGCGCTGGGGGGCACCTGCGCGGGGCACACGGCCTCACAGAGCTTGCACGCGATGCACCGCTCCTCGCCAGACGGGTATCGTCGAAGCGCGTGTTCCCCTCGGAAGCGTGGGCTCAGGGGGCCCTTCTCAAACGGGTAGTTGATGGTGGCCGGTTCGCGGAACAGGTAGCTTAGGGTCATGGCCAGCCCTGTATGTTTGTACACAAACACACACACAAACATAGAGGTATGCAAACTATGTGGATAAAATTTGCCTAAAACGCGTTAGGAATTATATTATTTGATTTGAATCACCAACATACCATGAAAAATGCACTGAATGACAAAGGGTTATTGGAAAACAATGGGATCATCATTATCAGCTGTGGGCTATCCATCCCTGGACAATGCAACAATCCATCCGGCTCCTGCACCTGAGCTGATCTCATCGCTCCGTGAAGGCAGTGGACGTCTCTCTCTCGGACGCGTTACCTATTGTGGCTGCTACTCCGTCATCAGCTCCTGCACCTGAGCTGATCTCATCGCTCCGTGAAGGCGGTGGACGTCTCTCTCTCGGACGCGTTACCTATTGTGGCTGCTACTCCGTCATCAGCTCCTGCACCTGAGCTGATCTCATCGCTCCGTGAAGGCGGTGGACGTCTCTCTCTCGGACGCGTTACCTATTGTGGCTGCTACTCCGTCATCAGCTCCTGCACCTGAGCTGATCTCATCGCTCCGTGAAGGCGGTGGACGTCTCTCTCTCGGACGCGTTACCTATTGTGGCTGCTACTCCGTCATCAGCTCCTGCACCTGAGCTGATCTCATCGCTCCGTGAAGGCGGTGAACGTCCTCTCTCGGACGCGTTACCTATTGTGGCTGCTACTCCGTCATCAGTCCGGGCGCTCGTCCATTTGCGCAAAGTTTCCTGCCCAAGCCCATTTACCTAACAGCCAATATGCCATGTCCCTAACTTGGGTATATCCATGCATTCCTCTTTCTGTATCAGAGTGCAACCCTGAACATGCACCTTTGCATGCTTCTTCAAGCACTTTCCAGCAGATTTAAGTAAACAACCATTTTTAAAAAGTGTAACAGTAACGCAATGAGAGCATGCACTGGGATACCTATTGAGAAAGGTGCTGAAAACAGAGAAAACATTGAGTAATGATAAGTCGACCCAAAAAAAACGGCACATTGCGCACGATCGCAAAAACGTGACAAAAACAACAGGACGCAGTGGTGTAGTCCACAGTGGTCAAATTTATCATGATTGTGTCACTGAGTGCTGACTGCCATGCTGAGAAGATTCCAGACTGTTTACCAATCTACCCAGCGTATACGGGAACCATATTAGATAAATATGCACATACGCACGAGAACACACAACCACATACACAAGTGTAAAAACACACATGTATGCACATACACACTGACCAGCGTGGTGAAGTATGGTTAAATAACTGCTACGGCCAGTATGCTGTGGGGAGACTCTCAACTCACCAAGTGATTTGACAAAGAGCTGTGCATGGAGACACGTGTGTACATACGTGGCTGTACATAATGTGTAGATGTATATGCGGATGCGTGTGTGCACGCGTGTGTGTGTGTGTGTACATGGGGTATAAACCTCGGAACAGCTCTGTCCACATCAGCGTCTGTGCTGCCCTGTCAGTCACAGCCTTCAAGTCCATGTTCTCATCAAGGGCGTTCACATATTCTGCACACACATGCGCACAAGAACATACGAAAAAGCATGAACACATACACATTGTATACAAAGACTTCCCATTCAGCGTCATCAACCATATGGTGCAAGTGTTAATGAGCGCCACACCAGGCAGCGTTCATTTCCCAGTATGAAAAAGTTTACACGCTGCTCCCATATTTTTATTTCGGGCCGAGTCAACCTAAGGGTGACCGAGGGGAATGCCAGTACAGGTTACGATATCATGTGCCACTTAGGTCGATGACCACCAATAACGTAACCCAAGTTACCGAATTGTCTCGCAGTGTACCACATGCATTCGCATACACACTCGCACACAAATATCAAATATCTCCTATACAACATACATATGTGTGTTGGGGCAAGTGCAAGGCTCCGCTGTATAACCTACATAGACTGCTGGAGCAAGTGCTGTTAGAGCTGCTTTTTGTGTTTAGTTTGTTGTCCTTCGATTATCACGGTTGGCAAAGTACGGTGAGAAAGAAGTTGAACATACATAGCGAGTACAGGAATCCCCCCCCCCCGCTATGAAATGCAGCATTATGCGTCATTTCGCATGTACGCTGCCGATGTATTGGGGAACATTTCCTTATCGGTGTAATGTTTCACATATTCGTTGTTATTTTTTAACTAGGAATGCATGTGGTGAACGTGGACTATTTTGCGGTGAAATACCGTGCTGTACGCACAGCACGTAAAACTGAAAATCCTGATGTTTACACATCATTCAAATTACTTGGTTGATTTGATTGATTTATAAGCATTAAGGTGTTTTTTACAAGAATGATCCAGGGAAGACCTTGGTAAAATAAAAGGCATTCATAGAATATGAATCATAACATTGCCGACACTGAGTAGAAAATAGATTTGAGGCAATCTAAATTTCAAGTCATACACCATTCAAATAACACTGGCAGGTAACGCAGATGTACAAGATCAAATCGTGTGAGGTTCACTTATCAAATGTGTGAGGTACTTATTTAAGGCTGAATCTACATACGTGATGCCCAGCACTAGTTTAGATATAACTCACTACTGATGTTAGCTGCAGCCAGGAATCATTCTCAAGTCGCTGGGTTCATAACTGAGTGTGCAAACCACTGCACCACCTCTCCCCACACCCTAAATGCAAAAACACACACACTCACATGCTCACACACTTACTGTAGGAGTGTGCTGTTGCCGACAGGCTTAGAGGTCTGACGAGGAATCCAGGGAGGGGCCTTGCTGCAATAAGAGGAACCAACCACCATCACTCTTTACTAAATGAATGTAGGACCACTCACATTAGTTAACAAGACAATGGAACCATAATACAGGTTTTTTTGGGTTAGATCGCGTAAATATATGTGTCGTTAAACCCTCCACCACCCGACACAGATAATTAGTAAGGTTTGTCATGTAAACAGAACATGCCAATTCGTTACTAGTACAGCGCACCGGTGTGAAGAGCAAATCCACAACATTTCAAATCTGAGTACGACGTTTCACAAGTAATTACAATTAGCTTCGTCAGGCGACAGCCACATTTGTGGAGAAATCCTGTTTCGTTCCTTAAATAATAGAGGGGAAGACAATGGAATTGAAGACCATCTTTAGAGTAAACAAGTCGAATTTCATACCATTATCAAAACAATTCCAATTCAGGGCAATGAGACTTTTTCAATCTGCTCGTGTACATAAAAAAGAAACCTGCCAATTCACTTCTCAAATCCCAGACTTCTGTTTCAGCAGTGTACACCAATTACGATTTTCAAATCCCCCATGTAGACTGGAGTCTAAAGCCTTCCCCAAAATAAAACAATTGAAAAGTAATCAACTTGTACATGTTAAGTAACTGTAACCGGATGGGGTCTTCGAAATAAAGTCTGTTCTTTTATAATGCGGTAGTTGCGTTCCTGAAGAACACCGCATTGTGGAAAAATCGCGTTATAATAAATAATATAGGGTAAAGCACAGTCCGCCATAACACGTGAGATGCGTATGCAGGCTGAACAAAATCTGAGGTGCGTGAGTAGCATCTAGAAGCATCCAACAGCAGTCCGCCTTGTGTGATGCTACGCCGAGGCAGCCGTACAACCGCTTATTCCTAACTCACGCAACATAGTTCTGTTCACTCAATGTCGTTATATCCAATTCGCATCCATTTATCATGTTATATTAAATTAACATTATGAAAACACGCGTTATAGCAGAACAGACTGTACTGATACACTGGTTTTAATATGGGATCTACAGAAAAAAGATTGATGCATAATTTTATATGGTCTATAGACAATACTTGACATATTGGCCTCTAACATGTCTCAATAATCAACTGGTAGACTGGTCTCTGAAGCGATATTCACATATTTGCCTGAAAGCCTATGACGAGGTTTCTTGAAAATAGACTGACAGAGTTGCCTCCGATGAGGTTTCTTGACGACACTCACAGACAGGTCTATGATAGGGTTTCAAGATGGTAGAATGACAATCCAGCATTGTGAGATACCAATAAATTAAGTACTTCTTTAAATCCTAGGTGGATTGCGCTTTGGTTACACTCGCGTGGAACCTACCAGCCTTGGAGATGGCACACACCAGACGCAGTGCAGCCATGCCTGTACACTTCTGACAAACGCGCATCCATTGCAAGTTTTAATACACGACTGGGGTGTACTGTGGTTAAGAAGTACTGCCATCACCAGGAGATGACAGTACTGAAAATGACGTTTAAAAAACCGCCACTTTTTTCAACTTTTCTTGCTGTGGTTTTGACACCTGATGATGATTGCTTGTGTTGCAGTCGAAACGTCGTGAGAATTTTATTGTTTTATATTTTTTTTATTATTTTGTTTCCCTTCTACGTGGTGGTGACTTTACCGAAAGAACCAAGAATATACATCTACCACCCTTTTCTAAATAAAGTCATGTCTCCCTCTCGCAGCAAATGACAATTAAGTCCGATGAGTCTCGCGACTTCTCCCATCCGCTGCCGCTAAGTGTTGTAAATTTGGCGATTGTTGCTGAATGTGGCGATTTATTTGGATTCTCCCTTTCAACATGCTTTCAAAGCAACAAACCGAAAAATTCGTCTCACATTATGCAATTTTAGGGGACGATTCCAGTTATGTACTTCGGATGCTGCATCGGTTTTTACCATTTTCATTTAAAGCTTTCGTGACTGCAGTGATTCATATTCTTGGTTCTTTCGGTAAAGTCACGTTATTTTATTGTTTCCCTTCAACGTGACTTTACCGAAAGAACCAAGAATACGGTTTTACCATGTTTAATCAATATAATTGGTAAATAATTGTCCAAGACTGGCTACCGTAGTAACATTTCAACGACTTAACAGTTTGGTTCTATTCGGTAAAGTCACGTAGGTAAAAAAAATAAAACAACGAAAATCACGACGTTTCGGCCACAACACAAGCGGCCTTGCGGCCGAAACGTCGTGATTCTTGTTGTTTTATCTTTTACCTACGTGACTTTACCGAATAGAACCAAAGAGTTTCGATTGAAAGCTTTCGTGACTGCAAGGATTCATCTTCTTTGGTTCTTTCGGTAAAGTCACGTAGAATGAGAATAAAATAATAAATTAATAAAATAACACAATAATATTCTCACGACGTTTCGGCCACAACACAAGCGGCCTATATCAGGTGAAGGGGACGAGACTGTCTGGAGGACATTATTGTGTTATTTTATTTTGTCAATTTATTATTTTATTCTCATTCTACGTGACTTTACCGAAAGAACCAAAGAAGAAGAACCAAAGAGTGTGTTGTGGATCCTTGCAGTCACGAAAGCTTCAAATCTAGAATTGACTTTAACAGTTCCAGCGACATCTGGCGACTCTCTTGAGGTTGTAGTTCAGTGACTTTCCGCTTCACGGGCAGTAGGGGGGGGGGGGCAAAACGTCGCTGCCCTTGAACCCAGCGACTTCGACCAAACACGGGGAGCAGAAGAACCCAACGCGTTTCAATCGCCGCTCCGCTCATGCCTCGTTACACTGAAGGCGCAGAACACATCATTTAAGAGGTCAGCTTAAGCCACCGCGCACTTAAAAGTTTTAGCGCTACCGCCCACCCGCGCCCGCCCGCCTGCCTGTCCCGAGACCAAGTTCCCGTGGTCGCCTCGCGCCTCGGGCGGCCAAAGCTTTCAGGAAACACCTGAGGTGTCGCGTGAGGCCTAGCTCGCCGGAGTTAGGCCTCGCGTCCTTAATTTTTTTGGGGGGCGGCGGCTTTTTTGAGAAACGACACCGTGACGCTGCTAAGTAACCCCCTCTGGATCGCCCACCTGCAATATCTTGCGCGAGACATTTAAACCTCCACCCACTACCCACCACCGTCACCCCATGAATGATGTTGACCCCCCCGGCGGGCGCGGACACCACCGACGCCGCCATCCTTCTCACCTTTCGCTTCGCCCTGGACTCGCGACGCGCCGCGGTGCATTGTGGGAGCGCCACAGCAGGCAGCGCAGATTCCGGTGCAGAAGTGAATCGGCGTGAAGAAACCCCCTCGCACCGATTCCGGTGCAGAAGCGAATCGGCGTGAAGAACCCCCTCGCACCGATTCCAGGTGCAGAAGTTAATCGGCGTGAAGAACCCCCTCGCACCGATTCCGGTGCAAAGCGAATCGGCGTGAAGAACCCCCTCGCACCGATTCCAGGTGCAGAAGTGATGGTGCAGGTTCAGGGTGGAGCGATTCTGTTGCAGCCTGGTTATATAAAGAGTCAGTCTTGATTTGAAGCGTTGGTGACTGCAGGAATCCACCATACTCTTTGGTTCTTTCGGTAAAGTCACGTAGGTAGAAATATTTTTTTATATTTTTATTTGATTTCTAACTGCGTGACTTTACCGAAAGAACCAAAGAGTATGTAAAGTGTGTTTTACTCGGTGTGGATTCTCTTCTGGTCCTCCACGGGTTTAGAGTATTTGCCTCCTGCTATACAGCTCAGTGGGCCTTACCTTGTAAAATAAAATAAAAGTTTAAAACGGTTTTTTTTATTACTTATTTTATCGGCCCGACCGGAATGCTGATTGAGGCCGAGTCGACCTAGGGGAGGCCCAGGACCGGTACAATCGTCACTGGTGTTGGTGGCCGTGAGCGGGAATCAAACTCAGGTGGCCGGTTTCCAGAGCCTCTTTGAGACGGGGATGAGATGGTGAAGCTTCGCGGTGGTGGTTCGGAACTCCCGTAATCCATGGAGGTCGTTGGTGGGTCACACAAATATAGTGAACATCCCTTTTCTGTGGATGTCGAGGAGCCATACCCTAGGCTCACCGGGAGAAGGCGGTGCACAGCAAGTGGACACATCGCCATCTGTTTCCATCTGTACGGGGATAGAGCGTTGCCCCCTCAAACCCCCACCACCAAGCACACATGGTTTCTCTGGGTGCTACAGCTTACTTCCCACACGTATAATAAACACTCATCAGTAAAATTTTGATTTAAAGCTTTTGTGACGGCAGGGATTCATATTCTTGGTTCTTTCGGTAAAGTCACGTAGAAGGGAAACAATGAAATAATAAAAATATAAAACAATAAAATTTTCACGCCGTTTCCGGCTGCAACACAAGCAATCATCATCAGGTGTCAAAACCACAGCAAGAACATTTGGTGTGGTTTTCACACCTGATGATGATTGCTTGTGTTGCAGTGGAAACGTCGTGATAATTTTATTGTTTTATATTTTCATTATTTTATTGTTTCCCTTCTACGTGACTTTACCGAAAGAACCAAGAATACTCATCAGTAAATCAAATTAACTGGCTGAAAACGTCTTAAAATGAAAACCAAATGCAGGACTTAACCAGGTAAAGTCATGACTCGCTTTGATGCTTCCATCCTTCCTGCTGACTCTGAGTTGCATTGCCCTGTGGGATGCCTTTGCATTAACGGGCTGGGGTCTCACTAACATGGCCACTTCTGCCCCCTTAGCCTCGATGTATCTTTGGTTCTTACTGCATTATGGGGCTGTGTCTCTCACTGGTATGGCCACTGTTGCAGTGGTTCTCTTGCGTTGACGCTCTCGCCTCGTGGAGGCCGCTCTCCGATCTCACATTAACATCATGCCAATCTCTCACATTAACATAGCCACTTCCGTGCCCTTGTTTAGGAGGCCGCTCTCCTATCTTACAGTTACATGCTAATTTCTCACATTAACATCACTAGCCCCGTCCACTTATTTATAACATCACTAGCCCCGCCCACTTCTTTATGACCCTTGGGCTACACCCATTTCAAACCTTTTAAAACGGTCTGCCTCAGCAGCAGACCATCGCTTTCCCACCTGATGACGGACACTTGGGTGTTGCGCCCGAAACGTCGCGATTTATTTTATTTTATACTTACGTGACTTTACCGAAAGAACCAAAGATTAGTATGATAATTATGAACTCTATCTCTCTGGCCTCTGTGCTATCTAGAAGGGCCGTTTCCAGAATCACCAATGTTTTAAGGCAGTGTGACGAATTTTCTCAATTGTAGTTGTGCACTAATATCAACGCAGCAGCACCACCACCAAATTATTGTTTTATACAGGTACATAATGGCTTGCCCCTGTTGAGGGTCGCAGTTTAATGTCAATAAAATATTGTAAATTTCGCGCCCCTAGTGGCTGTAGCGTTGATTCTAACCCACCGCATATAAATCAAAATGGTTTCGAACATGTGTAGTGTCGCCTGTGCGTGCGTCAGTCAGCCGGAGACGAGGTGGTCGCAGGAGGCACCGCTCTGCCCTCTTTATTCGTTGTTGCCGAGCTCACGCCACCACTCGGGCCCCCTCTCTCTCTCACACACACGACCCCGCTGCCGCGCGCCCCGTCCCAGACACGACCCTGTCCGCGTTGCAACGACGGCGTCGACCGGGACAGCCAACCACTGTCCGGCCACGCAATGATCGGGCGAAGGTGACAGCGACGACTGGCAGCCCAGAGCTCTCGCTCTCCGCTGCTTCATATTCCCCTCGACACAACTTCGCTCCGCCCTAGCCGCACCTCCCTTCTCAAACCCTCGAGGGTTCCAGGGGCTTCCACACGAGGTCTATCATGACCCTTGCCCCAGTTCATCCGCCCTGCCGGCACACCCGCGTGTGCGCCAAGCGCCCACCTGCAGTTGCTGCTGCTGTCCAACAGTCAGGGCTATGTCACTACACATGCATGACTCAATGCATAAGGGAAATAATAGATTTTATTTATTTAACGAATGCATCATTACAGTTTACATACAAACCGTGCAGGATTCTCGGTCATTCAACATTTTTTAAAAAATTCTTAAAATCGTTTCTCCATATTTAAACCGGCACACACACAGGAGTGTGGATGAGCTATTGTATGCAGTTTATGCAGAACGTTCATAACTGATTTTATGGGAATGTAGATGTGAAGTTGAACCAGATTACGATGGGATGTGCTCACACAATGCCCAAAGCAGGACTCTGACTCATTAGAGGTGGCAGTCTGCACAGTAGGACCATATCAGCATCTCCATTTCCAATGAGAGAAGAGAAAAGCAACAGTTTTGAAACATGTTACAAATGATTGCTAAGTTTTATGAACCTATCCGAGGAGGCAGTAGACACTGTATGGGTCGCACTACCAGCCAGTCAATCCAATGTTGGATAAAGGTGTCCACAAGTCACCACCGTCTACCATGATGTTCCCACGCAGTAACTTTCTGACAGCCGAGCAAAACAACGGTATCATGCCGGTCACCACAAGCGATGTAAAGCCTGAATGTATGCGATACATCTCTGCAAAGCTGAGAAAAATGGCTCTGCAAATTATTTTATTTGAATATGACGCATTGGTGCATTTCACCAAGTGGTAAAGTGAACCAGGAATTCTATCACTCTTTTTCAGCACCTGGGAGATGCAACTCATAAGCGATGTTCAAATGAAGGTTCATTGTGCAACTTGAAGCACAATAATGCACCAGTGGACAAGCTCTTCTGTGCACCAGTATATATTTTTTTACAAAGCAGTGCCGTTTCCATCCTTGGCCTCTCACAATCTTCTCCTGATCCGACTTTTTTCTTCCGCTCCCAGAGCCAAACACTGCTCGAAAAAGGAAGGTTTTGTGACATTCCAATGATTATTGAAACCACGAGCTCCACCACAGGTGCTTCCAACAATTGAGGGGAGCAGTCGGAAACTTTTCAAACTAATTTAAATCTCAAAACTCTTTTATCAATCCTCGTATTCATGCAAACCAATAAACGTCACGCGTCTCAAATTGTTGTGTATGCCAATGTGTCTGCTCAAACAAGCATGTCTCAAACAAGTCAGACGGTGAATATTTGTTGATAGCCACAAGGCAGTTGTTTAATTTCCACATTCTCATGGTAGGAGCCAGTCTCTGTCTTCAGAACATACATCTGCTGCAAACTTCCCACATAGCTTTGATTTACTGAACCCAGAGGAGATAGTGATGGGCTGTCATGTCAATCCCACCAGTTCAACCTGGTAGAATATGCAACAGAATTGCTGTTATGTTTTTTTTTTCCCTTCCATGGAGCAGTTGTGCTGTGGTTAAGGTATTGTTATGAACCCAGCGATGTGGGTTCGCGATTTCCCAACACAAGCTAACTTGGGTGTGGAAGTGATGTTCGAAAGAGTCCTGGCCCCACTTCAATCTACAACGAAGTATGGGTAAAGGACCCCCCCCCACCATGACTTAAACAAAGAGGAACAGTAGATTGACAAAGGGCCGAGAAGTCTTATGCTTTTATTTTTTTTTAAAGTGTGGCTGCTCTTTAAAGAAGATGGCTCACAGTGGCCAACTCGCACAGCAAAGGAAATATTAATAATGATGTTACACAGAGCCAAGACTTCGCACTTCAGCACAGTTGGATGTTGAAGATGATAAAATGGCTGGAGAGTTAAGTTCCACTGTTGTCCTGGCACTGAGCAAAAGCTCTAAAAGAGCCATTTAGCGTTGCTTAGTTTTCTGCTTTTTGGCCACCTTGGCCGATGCGTCAATGGCTTTCCGCTTGGCCACCAGTTTGTTCGCCTGTGCGCAAACACACACAGGCAAGAGAGAATGCACACGCAATCAGACATCCACAGTGAGCCTCTCAGTCCGTCAGAGCAAAGATACGACGATGCCACAAAGGTTGCCCTGAAGCCATCGTACAGCAACACATACGTTACATGTACGGCAACTCTTCGCTTAACGCGTATTCGCACAATGTGCTTTTGCGACAACAACGGTCCTTCCATTCGGGAACACTTTTCTCACAACGCAGAACGCGCACGTTATAATGCTGAATGCGCACCGTTATAACGCAATTTCAGAGCGGTCGACGACAGACTACTTTCCGAGCTACACGGCTGAGCGGATTGATACAGTACGCGGTAGGCGTACACTCATCTCAGTTCCTTGTCTCGCAATGGGATGGACTGCAGGCTGATTTTATCGTGCAAATGTGATTTTTGTCAATTTCCCGCTGTGCGAGGGGCCGACCTCACAACACTACGTGGGTCATTAGGGTTATCTAACCATATTTCACCATGCTGGTCTCAATGCGGGTTAAGCGAAGGCATGGGGAACACAGACGTGGCAGCATAGAAGTACAGTATTTTGGTGCACTGCCATCTGCATGCTGGTTACCCATCCAATCGGGTGCAATACGGGTGATATGACCATATGCAAAATGCAAAAACGAATCTCAAATATTTGATTTTTAAACAACTTTGCGGGCATGAAAAACTATTGAAATTCGCTTGTTAAAAACCGACAGTTAGTTGCCATGACAGAGGAAGGGGTGATGATGGATGGGTCAAGTCAACTCCCAACTGGAATTTAAACTTATAAACTTCAGATTGTAAGTAGACAACTCGAACCGCAGAATCATCTGGCCAGACATTTATATGCATACAATATACATACAGCAAGAGCTTAAAGGTGTGTAAAAGAGGCATGGTTAGGTGCATGCTCGGAATTACACTGTAAGACAGAGGATTAACATGGATCGGTGACCCTGTACTCCCACAATAACATATCACCTCCTGCACAAATCGATACATGAATAGTAAGAATACCAATCCATGTTCACAGGTTAACCGATGCGATCTTACATCCCTAGTATGTTTGGATAGTGTAGTATGTGCGCGTGGGTGTGTATGTGTGCACGCGGGTGTATGAATGTAATTTGTGCATGTGTGTGTATGAGAATATAGTGTGTGTTTGTGTGTGTGTGTATATATAGATGCATGCAGTTGCACGTGGTGTTGGCCACCCAACCCCTCGTGTACCGTGCTGGGCTTCATAGGTGCTCGCTAACAGCACTTGCCCCAACAGTCTGTTCAGGCTATACGGGGGGGTCTTTGTATGAGTGTTGTGTGCGCGAGTATGAGTGTAGCATGTCCGTGCGTATATAGGTGTGTGCGGGTGTATGAGCGTGCAATACATGTGTGTGTGTGTGTGCCGTGCATCTCCTACCTCCTTGCGCTTGCGTTTGCGCGTCTTCATGATCTTGTCGTAGAGGTGCTTGTCGCGTTTCTTCATCATCATGAGCGCCAGGCGCTTCTCTTCTGCTTCCTGCTCGGCGCCCACGCGCACCTCGTCCGTCACGCGCAAGCGCCCGTCCGTCACGCGCACATCCTCCTGTACGCACGCGCACACGCGAGGAGACATTGGCATGGACAAACACACGGGCACAAGCACGCACGTCAGGACTAGAGAGCACGGCGGCGTAGGTTTGCATGGTTGTGCCGTCGAGTATACAGGATGTTGTGGGTTCGATCCCGACCCCAACACCTGTTTGTATATTTAGAGTTCACACATCTCTCTCCCCGTGGTCGTGTGGATTTTTCCACGGGTCCTCCGGTTTTTCACCTCCACATTTAGAAACATGCGTTTAAGAGTATTTGACCGCTATACATTTCCAAATGATAAGCCACTTTGTTGAGCTATCATTTGTGGCCAGGTTGCTTCTGAAAAGGAGCTATATATCTCAGTGGGCCTTACCTGGAAAAATACAAATAGTTTATTGAAGTTTCATAAGTTTCTCCACGCGCTTTTCACTTCCTGAAGATGGTGCCAATACGTGGATCAAAACGTCAGTAATCATACCAAACGATGCAGGACACAACCCGCTAACACATTAGCGAGCCAAGGCACTGTGGTTGTGAAGAGCTCTTATAGATAATTGTTTATGAAATCGATTATAGATTCTGAGTCATTGATAATTCGAATCTAGTTCAACTTTAATAGCGATCGAACAGATTGGCAGGCGCAAATGTTCACAGATCAGTGGTTGTGTGAAAACGTAATTGGTTCAAAGTTTATACGCAGATATCGTACCCTTCTCTGTCAGCCCACGGCTGGATGAAGGCTTCACCGTGCCATTCGTGGGACACGTTTGAGCGTTGCTGACCACGCTAGTCAGTGCGGGTTAGTGTAGAATGGTAAACCGAAAGTGGACTTCTTTCCATAGTTTTTAAGTTACCATTGATGAAGCTGGATTGACCACATGTAGATAACTACGTGTATATATATACACACACACACACCCATGCGCAAAAGACAACCCGAGTATGGACACAAAGACAAAATAGCCATGGAACATATAAATAGGTTTGACCCTTTCTGGAAATAAAACAGTTGTTAGGATTTTCAAACACCAAACAGAAACCTTTTGCAAGGAATCAAGTCTGCATTAACCACACACAGTACATGTGTTGAACGTGCGAACATAACGAGCTGATTTTCCTACAATATGCATCGTGTTTGAAACTGATTGGCCTACACCAGTGACAGCCTTCTTTATTGGCCTAGTCCAGACATAGGCAAAGTACGGCCCGTTGGTCTTTTTAATCCGGCCTGCCGAACTTGTCCAAATATTATTATTAAATTAAATTTTACCTTTCTCCTGTAATGCCCCCATTTCCCCATTAAATGGCGCACTTTGACCGGGAGTGAAAGTGATGATGTGTTGCTGCAGCGAGGTTGGAGCCAAATCTCCGACACACAGCCTGCGTGGCTGCTCTAACCTGTTAATGTAGATAATAAAGAAGTTCAAGTGAGGTCATTGGTTTGGGTGCAGGCCTTAGATGTTTTCATGATGTTTTATCAGTCACGTTACGACATGTTTTTGTATTGTTCGTGCAATTTGTTAAATTGCCTTGCAACTAAATGCTCTGCTACCTGTTAAAGGCCAAATCCTTTCATGTAATTATTTTTACATGTCATTTATATTAGTTCACACAAACACTCCATCCATCTGTTCCTGGCCCGGCCCCTCTGTAAAATTTTAGGACCCATTGTGGCCCACGAGTCAAAACATTTGCCCACCCCTGGCCTAGTCTCACCAGTGTCAGACCACAGAATGCCAAAAGGCATTTCTAGCTTGGGGTGGAGGCAGCTATAGCATGGGATCCTTTTTTTATGGGATCTGCATGTTCACCATAAGTACTACGTGTGGTTAATGCAGAGTTGATTGCTTGCAAAAGGTTTCAATTTGGTGTTTGAACATCTTAACATCTCTTCTTTGGTTCTTTCGGAAAAGTCACGTAGAATGAGAATAAAATAATAAATTGATAAAATAAAATAACACAAAATTCTCACGACGTTACGGCCACAACACAAGCGGCCTTCATCAGGTGAAGGGACGAGACTGTCTGGAGGACAGCACTGGAGCGAAAAAGCCACGCTCAGATCGCGACCTTTAAGCTGTGTGAGAAGAAACAAAGCGCCTTGACAAAGGAATTAGCATAGAATTTAGCATTGAAATATCTGAGTGATTAGCTTGTGACTGGTCACAGAAATGGCTATGTTAAAGTTAAAGCATACACATCCGCAGAGGCACCCCTTGACAAAGGAATTAGCATAGAATTTAGCATTGAAATAGCTGAGTGATTAGCTTGTGACTGGTCACAGAAATAGCTATGTTAAAGTCAGAGCATACACATTCACAGAGGCACCCGTGAATAGCTATGTTAAAGTCAGAGCATACACATTCACAGAGGCACCTGTGAATGTGTATGCTCTGACTTTAACATAGCCATTTCTGTGACCAGTCACAAGCTAATCACTCAGCTATTTCAATGCTAAATTATATGCTAATTCCTTTGTCAAGGCGCTTTGTTTCTTCTCACACAACTTAAAGGTCGCGATCTGAGCGTGGCTTTTTCGCTCCAGCGCTGTCCTCCAGACAGTCTCGTCCCTTCACCTGATGAAGGCCGCTTGTGTTGTGGCCGAAACGTCGTGAGAATTTTATTGTGTTATTTTATTGTATCAATTTATTATTTTATTCTCATTCTACGTGACTTTACCGAAAGAACCAAAGAAGATGAATCCTTGCAGTCACGAAAGCTTTAAATCGAAGTCTTAACACCTGTTTTATTGCCAGAAAGGGTAAAATCTATTGTTTTTCATACAAAATACCCACGTATAACCTTTAACAGACTGTTGGGGCAAGTACTATTAACGAGCACCTATAAAGGCCAAGACAACATCCGAGGTGGTGGGTGGCCAACACCATGCCCGGCTGCCTTTGTCTCCCAAGTAAAGATGCTGACACATCACACCAAGTACTTGTTTAAGGCTAAGACGATCCAGAGTCCAAAAACTCGTTTATATATTCACCACTGTATAGCATTCATTGGCCGTGAGTGGGGAATGAAACTCGCGGTGCCAGGTTCGTAGCGCAGCGCTCCACCGCTCCCCACAGACGCACGCACACACAAGCGAGACAGCACCTTCTTCTCGATCCTCTTGCGCTCCGCCTTCTTTAAACTCTTCTCCTGTTTCTTTTCCACAGCGTCAACCTCCTCGTCGTCCTCGTCGTCGTCATCGCCGCCATCATCATCGACTTCCTCCTCTTCCTCGTCATCCTCGGCGCCTGTATCTGGAAGGCCATTCGAGGCAGAGAGAGATGAAGAAACTCTTTGACCCCATATTCCTCACGTATCTCCGTGTGACCCTCTATGACCAAGTGTGACCCTCTGTGACCCACGTGAAACCCCGTGCGCCCCCACGTGTCCCCGTGTAACCCTGCATGCCTCATGTGTCCGCGTGTGCGTCTCCACACGTCCCTCAATGATCTTTCTTGTTCCTGTGTCACTCTCGTGTGTCCCTATGCAACCCTGTCTGTTGGTTGTGTGAGCCCGTGTGTCCTGTGTGACCGTGTATCCCCACGCCTTCTCTATGTCCGTGTGTCCCGTGTGACCCTGTGTATTCCTACGCCTTCTGTGTGACCCCGTGTGTCCCGTATGACCCTGTGAATCCCCACGTGTCCCCCATGTCCGTGTGTCCCGTGTGAGCCTGTATCCCCCCCCCGTCTTCCTGTGTAACCCCCGTGCAACCGCATGTGTACCGCGACGCGAACCGGCACGTCCCCGTGTGGCGCCTGCGTTCCCGTGCGACTCGACGCGACCCCAAGCGTGCACGGGCGGGCGCCCCCCCCTCACCTCCCCTCTGCAGCGCGAGCAGCTTGAGCTTCTCCGGGGGAATGTAGTCGCCCTCCTTCTCCTCGACGAAGGGGGAGAGATGGGGGGGCAGAAGGACTCCCGGGAAGTAATCCTGCACGGGCAGCAGCACCCCCGCGTTCACGCAGTCGCACACCCACTGCGGCTGCACGTAGCACCTACGAGCACAAACGCACACGACGACGGTGACAAAGATCCCCCGTGGAGCCTTTAAAAACAACTGTCGAGGCAAGCGCTGTTCGTGAGATGCACCGATGGGAGGTCAGCAAGGCACACGGGGGTGTTGGTGTGTACAGTAAAACCTTGGATTGCGAGTAACTTGGTCTGCGAGTGTTTTGCAAAACGAGCAAAATTTTTAAAATAAATATTAATTTGATAAACGAGCGAGGGTCTTGCAATACGAGTAGTAGTACGTATAGACGCTTTGTCTGCCGAGCGTCACGTGATCACAACTGATATACGAGTGCTTTGATATACGAGTGTTTTGGATTACAAACACGTTTCCGGAACGAATTATGCTCGCAAGCCAAGGTTTTACTGTATATTGCGTCATGTGTATTGTACAGGCAATGTATGTATTGTGTACTGTATGTGTTGAGTGTATTTTGTGCATTATGTATTGTTGTACTATTATGCATTGTGTGAGCCCATGGGCTGATCAAGTAGTTTACTGTGTGCAGTGAATAGTATGCATTATATATATCTCCATATATATAAAAAGGCAAAGTTGTGAATATGTGTGTCTGTTCAAAATGTTTAGCGTACTTCCCGACATGCAACAAACTTGAAATTTGCCATGTGGGTACTTTCCAGACTGTACACCATGCAAACATTATAAAAATACTTTTTTTTGGGGGGGGGGGGGGGGAGGTGGGGAGCTCAATAATGCTTTTATTTTTTGCACGGCAAGTGAGCTGTGACGTCAAATCTGTCACGTGACCCTCGCATGTGGAAGCGTAACGCATTGTAGTGTAGTGGTTAGCGCGCCGCGCTACGAACCCGGCGACCCGAGTTCGATTCCCGCTCACGGCCACCACCGGTGACGATAATTTTAACCGGTCCTGGGCCTCCCCTAGGTCGACTCAGCCTCAAACGAGTAACTGGTGTGGTGTGAACATCACCACTGGGGAGACAAAGGCGGCCGGGCGTGGTGAATCCAAGTCCCGAGCGAAGCCGGGTAGTAAAGCTAGTCTAGTATATATTATGTAGGTTTGTGTTTGTTATGGTCATGTACAACGTGCGTAGCAGCGTGTTGGCTGTATTGTAACACGAGTTTTGGTATGTTTTCGTGTGCAAGCGTGTATATTGTGTGCATTGAGCGAGCTCACCGGTTGATGTAGGTTTGCGGGGGTTATGGTCATGTATAACGTGCGTAGCAGCGTGTTGGCTGTATTGTAACACGAGTTTTGGTATGTTTTCGTGTGCAAGCGTGTATATTGTGTGCATTGAGCGAGCTCACCGGTTGATGTAGGTTTGCGGGGGTTATGGTCATGTATAACGTGCGTAGCAGCGTGTTGGCTGTATTGTAACACGAGTCTTGGTATGTTTTCGTGTGCAAGCGTGTATATTGTGTGCGTTGAGCGAACTCACCGGTTGATGAACGTCTGCGGGGGATTGGGCCGATCCACCAGCTGGTGGGTGATAGTCTCGTCCGTCTCGGGGTACGTTGCCCCGATGCACACGGACGAGTGCCACGACACCTGACCCCCAAAGCTCCTAGGAACAAAAAAGACAAAAATCCCCCCACACGCAGCCTTTTGGACTTCTGGGGCAAAGTGATGTTTTTTTTTAATAGAGATACTATTTAGGCTGGCACGAGACGCTCAAGAGGACGGTGTATCCAGCACCACTCCCAGCTGCCTTTGTCTTCCCACTGTTGATGCTTACAAATCGCATCGGATACTTATTTAAGGCCGGGTTGACCCAGGGAAGGCTCAAGACCGGTGTAGATATCACACAGCACTGACGGTAAACGAAGCCTGGAATTGAACTCGGGTTGCCGTGTTCGTCACATTCAGAGTCACTCACAAGACACGGATCCCCCGTATAGCCTCTAACAGACTTTTCGGGCAAGTGCTGCTTTGAGAGCACTTCATGAAGGCCGGCATGGCGCACACGAGGGGGTTGGTGGCCTAGCACCGCGCTCGACCACCTTTATATACCTAGTAGCGATGCTTACACACCGCAACCATACTCCTTTGGTTCTTTCGGTAAAGTCAAGTAGGTGGAAAAAATAATTAGATGACGACGTTTCTATCGCCGCACAAGCAATCGTCTTCAGGTGGGAGAGAGAAACAGGCTGCTGAAACAAGTCCTTATTTATATATAGAGCCAGGAGGGGGGGGGGGTTGCCGCATCGGACAAGAGTGTGGGGGCTAGAGATTGTGCCTAAGCGAGTGGGAAATCCAAAGATGGGAACCGAGATGGGGGGGAAGGGGGGGTTGTGGTTGATGCGAGAGCTGGGGAGGTGGCCTTTGTATCGTGAGAGACTAGCATGTCAATGTAAACGAACCAACTGCAACGGTGGATGTGCTAGCGAGACGTCCAGCTCGTTAGAAAGACGGGGGAAACAAACGGGGGACAACACCACATCGAGGGAAGGAGAGAGAGAGACGCACACCTAGAGGCACACCCACACACACAGAGCGAAACACACACCCACACACACAGAGCGACACACACACCCACACACACAGAGCGACACACACACACAGAGAGGGAGACGCACACACAGAGAGACACATATAGAGAGACACACACAAAGACAGAGACACACCGAGAGAGATACATATAGAGAGAGACACACCTAGAGAAACACAGAGAGAGACACACAGAGACACACAAAGGGACACACCCAGAGAGAGACACACACAGAAAGACACACCCACACACAGAGACACACACACAAAGAGACACGAGAGAGAGAGAGACATATAGGGAGACACACAGAGAGAGCCACACACAAACCGAGAGACACACTAACCGAGAGACACGCACACAGAGACACACACCACAAAATTACAGCCAGTTAGTCTGCTAAAAAACGAGAGCTTTGTTAGTGAGACATTTAGCCCGTTAATGTAAAGACATTTAACCGACACCGCAACCAGGTACTCATTTGAAGCTGGGTCGACCTAGTGGAGGCCCAGGCTCGGTTCAGATTATCGTCACTTATATTGGTGGCCATGAGCGGGAATTGAACTCTGGTCGCCGTGTTCGTAGTGCAGCACGCTAACCGCTGCACTATCGCTCCCCAGTCACGCACGCTCACACACAATCACACACCTGATGATGAATGTGAACATCTCACGCAGGATCTCTCTGTTCAGGAAAAACTTAGTGCCCTCGAACAGAGAACACAGTGCTGCCTGTTTAGCCGCGTCTGCCTTCCGTCGCTCGGACAACTCACGGTCTTCCTGCACAGACACACACAGGGGCAGACGGGGACAAGCGGAGACACAACAGTGACACGTTTAGGCAAAGAGGTGAAGCAGCGCTGGGGAAATCGCAGTTCTCAATTCAGATTCGAAAAGACGATTCACCTTGATTCCACTCAAACCTGCTGGAGCTCCGAAGCTTAGCAATATTGGGCCTAAATTTTGATTTAAAGCTTTCGTGACTGCAGGGATTCATATTCTTGGTTCTTTTGGAAAAAGTCACCTGATGATGATTGCTTGTGTTGCAGTCGAAACGTCGTGGGAATTTTATTGTTTTATATTTTTATTATTTTATTGTTTCCCTTCTACGTGACTTTACCGGAAGAACCAAGAATATAATACTGGGCCTGATGAGCATTTGGGAAACCTTCCAGGACCACCAAGTGTTGTACACTCGAGATGCAAGGCAGCCAGGAGATGACAGCATAGTAATGGATTCTTGAATCCATTTGGAATCCACTTGTGCCGATAGGAAAAATCCCTTGTATGTATGTTGAACTTCTTTTGCATAGTACATAGCCAACCACACCAATCGGAGGTGCGGCAAATGTACTGTGCCAGCAACATTTTTTTAATTAACTTTTAACATAAACGAGTTTATTGAGTAATACTTTGTTGTTTTACTACCGAACGGTGTCTGTTACTCAATAACTGTGATCAGGTCGCTATGCATTGACAATTTAATAACTGGTCAGCAGAAAAGTTTATAAATTAAAAATTTTCATCAGGCCCCCCGTGGGATTAAGATTCCCGCTCACGACCAACAACAGTGGCGAATATCTGAACCGGTCCTGTACCTCCCCTAGGTTAACTCGGCACTAAATTAGTACCTGGTGCGGTCTGTAAAGGGTTAACACTGTCGAGCCAAAGGCGATCGGGCGTGGCCAACCACCCCCTTTTTTCTGGCTTTAATATGTGCTTGCAAACATCACTTTCCCTAACAATCTGTTTTAAACCTATACAGGGGCACTTAGTGTTTTTGAGTGCGTGCGTCCATATATGTACGAGTGTGTGAGTGTGTGCATGTGTGAGTGTGTGTGTGCATATATGTATGAGTGTGAGTGTGTGCATGTGTGTGTGTGCACGTGCATATATGAGTGTGTGAGTGTGTGCATGTATGAGTGTGTGTGTGCGTGCATATATATGAGTGTGTGAGTGTGTGCATGTTAGTGTGTGTGTGCGTGCATATATGTATGAGTGTGTGCATGTGTGAGTGTGTGTGCATATATGTACGAGTGTACGAGTGTGTGCATGTGTGAGCGTGTGTGTGCGTGCATATATGTATGAGTGTGTGTGTGTGTGCATGTGTGAGTGTGCGAGTGCGTGCATATATGTATGAGTGTGTGCATGTGTGAGTGTATATGTGCGTGTGCGTGCATATATGTATGAGTGTGTGCATGTGTGCATGCATATATGTACGAGTGTGTGAGTGGGGAGCGATAGTGTAGCGGTTAGTGCGCTGCACTATGAACCTGGCAACCCGGGTTCGATTCCCGCTCACGGCCAACACCAGTGACGATTATCTGAACTGGGCCTCCCCTAGGTCGACTCAGCCTTAAATGAGTACCTGGTGCGGTGTGTAAACATTGCTACTAGGGAGACAAAGGCGGTCGGGCATGGTGCTGGCCACCCACCCCCTCGTGTACTTGCCCCTACAGTCAGTTAAGGCTATATGGGGGATCTTTGATGTGTGTACATATATGTATGAGTGTGTGTGTGCATGTGAGTGCGTGCGAGTGCGTGCAAGTGTGTGCGAGTGTGTGTGCGTGTGTGCAAGTGTGTGTGTGTGTGTGCGTGTGTACGAGTGTGTGTACGTGCATACTTCTTCAACGAGGAACTCATCTGGACGCTCCTCTTCGGCCACCTCCTCACTGTTACTGCTGGAACCGGGAATCCGGGCCAGCGACTGAGACAGTGCGGCCAACCTCTACATCCACAGAGCATCCGAGTATCAACACCGCATCACAACCTCTACATCCACACCACATTACAGCATCAACACCGCATCACAACCTCTACATCCACGCGGCATCACAGTCAACACCGCATCACAACCTCTACATCCACACCACATTACAGCATCAACACCGCATCACAACCTCTACATCCACGCGGCATCACAGTCAACACCGCATCACAACCTCGACATCCACACAGCATCAGAGCATCAACACCGCATCACAACCGCTACATCCACGCAGCATCACAGCATTAACACCTACACACGTCGTTCTGACATCAAACACAACACTCTTCATTCAAATGACAAGAGCGCAGTTGTGGATGGTGAGCTGGCCGTGGTGCTTACACACCACGGTCACTTCCTAACGTCTAACCCCTACCTGGTTTGTTTCAACTCACAACCCAGTTGACGCTGGTTTCACGTAAAAACTCACATACAGTCTTCTACAAAACTGAAGCCTTAAAAAAAGTGTATCTAAAAAAATCGGCAACGTTTTGGGCAATGGTCTTTCTTCGCAACACATAAACCGAATCACATTAAGGGACATTGCCTAAAACAACAGCGATGATATATATTTTTTTCTTTGAAGGCAACAGTGCTATTGACGAGTGTGTTGAGATGTGTATTTGTTAAGTGTGCTTGTGCACCGCTTCCAATGCAGCAGCATCACCAAATAATGTCATCACGTGAAGCTGTCCATACCACGGTTTCATCTGATCACGTAACAATGCTGATCTTATCAGTAGTGGATCGATTACTCTGCTGGCATGACCATTTTAGCTGATCTGGGGTCAACGCAACCTTAAAACAACGTACAGTAAAACCTTGGATCGCGAGCATAATTCGTTCCGGAAACGTGTTTGTAATCCAAAGCACTCGTATATCCAAACCACTCGTATATCAGTTGTGATCACGTGACGCTCGGCAGTACAAAGCGTCTATACGTACTACTACTCGCATTGCAAGACCCTCGCTCGTTTATCAAAGTAATATTTATTTAAAATGTTTGCTCGTCTTAACAAAACACTCGCCGACCGAGTTACTCGCAATACAAGGTTTTACTGTGCAGTACCTATAAGAGCCGTGCGTAAACATACAGCGCCACCCACCGGGGGAGACAAAGTTAGGTGCTGACCACACACCACGGGCCTTCACAGCTGCTCGCTAACAGCACTTGCCACGCAGCAACTCGTTTCTGGCTGGACGGGTGGGATCACTGTGTGCATGTATGCGTGCGCGTGGTGCGTGGTGCGGTCACCTCAAGGTGTGCTTCCGAGTCCATGGCATACACACCGCCTGCAGTTTCCTCAGCAGAGCCCTCCACCTGCACCCCAACAAACACAACGGATACCTGTTATAGCCCCGCCTGTACGCGCGCACGCCACACGCCAATATAAGCACGCAGGATGAATGGCGATAATGTAACGTTGGCCGGGATTTGGGCACCGGGGCTGCAGTGCACTTCTCTTTTTCTTTCGTATGGCTGATGTAGATGCAGAGCAACAACTGTAATTTCCAAAATTCAGGTGGTCAAGCGAGACAACCACATCAAGAGCAGCGGAGTCCATTGCAGCGATGCCTCCTTCGTATTTGCGGGCATTGTGTCGTTATACGTTTTACGGTCTATTCTGAATGACCACAGTCGCACATTGCAGCGTTTTACATTTTCCAGTTGTGCATCAGGTATCCCGCATCTGCCATGGTTTTTTGCGGATGCAGTTTAGGGTGGACCACGAGTTTCGTGGAAGGTCATGCAGTGCACCGATGATGTCCAATGAGGGGGTGGCTGTACCCGTGGCGGGTAGGCGAGGTTGAGGCTCTGGTAGAGGCGGTAGTTGATGAAGCCGAGCAGGGAGGTGTAGAACTCGGTGAATGTGGACATGACGCGGTAGTCAACATCCGTGGGATGCTGCACACTCGCACACAAGACACAAATCAAGTACATGCAAAGCCCAACAGCATTACCCATCATGGAACATCTACCAATTGACGCACAGAGTTTTCCTCATGCATCCTTTTTAAGAGCTTTTAAAACCCCGCTCAACCCTAAAGCTAAAATATTTTTTTTTATTTTACCAGGTAAGGCACAATGAGCTATATAGCTCTTTTTCAGAAGTGACCTGGCCACAAATCATAGCCCAATCAAGTGGCTTAGCATGTATAGCAGCCAATGTGAAAATGCACACACACTCTCAAAGACAAAGAGATATCCCATGAAGCCTGTAACAGTCTATTGGGACAAATGCTGTTAGTAAGCACCTATGAAGGCCGGCACAGCACACAAGGGAGTGGGTGGCCAGCACCAGACCCAACTGCCTCTGTCTCACTCGTGGCGATGTTTACACATCGCACTAGGTACTAATTTGAGGCCGAGTCGACCAATGGGAGACCCAGAACCATTTCAGAAAAGCGTCACTGGTGTTGACGAGTGGGAATCGAATCCGGGCTCGCAGCGCGCTATCCGTTGCACTACACAAATACCAAAAACCAATACAGTTACAGCCAGATACACTGCAAAAAACGCCAACACCCACACTTGCAAACAAACTCAGACACTGAATTCTCACGCACGCAGTAACATTCACTTGCGCTTACTCGCATGATAACACTCACAGACACATTTGCACACTCACAAACACGATCTCACACACACAAAACGTGGTGTAGGTGTGTGTGTGTGTCCTCACGTTGTGCGAGTATGGATAAGGCATGACCCACGTCACCGTCTGGCCCTGAACCTCAGCCTGAAAGTAAATTCCCTTTATCGACAAGAACACCTGCAAATGCACAAACACACGCACATAAAACACAGGCACATAAACACACCAACAGCTACCATTCACCACGAAGTGGCGGTGATGTCACCACAGTGCTTATACCAGGCTATGCGCACTTTGAGACCAAGTGAGGTGTGAAAGGCTCCTGAGCAGGTGATCACGGGACAGGCCTAGGTCTTATGGCTTAACCGAGACCACTGATACATACACCACCTGGGCCTCCCCGAGGTTGATTAAGCCTTAAACAAGTACCTGATGGTGGTGTGAAAACATCAGCACTGGAGAGACAAATGTGGCCGGACGTGGTGTGAGCCACCCATCCCCTTGTGTGCTGACCTTAAAAGGTGCTCGCTAACAGCACTGGCTTCAAAAGTCTGTTATGGCTATACAAGGGGGATATTTGTCTTTGTTTGTTCCTCTATGGGGGAGTGGTGATGTAGTGTTAAGCACATTGAACCATGCACGCAGAAACGTTACACAGTTAGCATATATAAACCAGTCAGTCTTCGGCCTCCCCAAGGTTAACTCGGCCATAAATTAGTACATGCTGCGGTGGAGACGAGTTGGCTGGGTGTAGTGGTGGCCACACCACTCCTTCGAGTGGCGTGCTGGCATTAATAGATGTTAGCCCACAGCATTTGCCACAACAGCCTGCCTGTGTTACAGTGTACTGTATTGGCATGTTATTGTGAGTGTGCAATGATGTATTGTTGTGATTGTGGGGCCGGCTTGAACCTTGCGCAGGGCGCGTGCCTGCACCACGTATCCATGGAATTCGAGCGACAGGCGACGGCAGAGCTGCACCGAGTCCACGTGGCAGCGCCCCGAGCGTGGGAACGACGAGAAGAGGCAGCACATGGAAAGCCCATCGTCCACGTCCCGCAGGGCATCCACAAAGGTCGGGTACCTGGGATGCACACACACACGCAGGGGGGGGGGGGCACAAGTCGTACACGGGATATAAAAACGCCGATGCAGAGATTCACGGAGAAACGCAGAAGAGACATCATCATGCGGACAGCGTTTAGACCGCGTCCCACAGCCCGTCCACAACCAGAGTACCTGGGACAAGCGCGAAATGGAAAGAAACGTATCAACACGCAGAGGGATGCGCGGACACAACGGGAGATACGTGGACACAAGAGGGACACACGTGGGCAGAGAAACAGGTGGAGGCAGAGTGAAGCACACAGCGATGCAAAGGGGGGACAACATTGGCAATGCACGCAGACACAGAGGGCCCAAGGAAAGTGCAGATACGTCATGCGGCATGTCCACAAACGTTGGGCACCAGGGACACAAGAAGACACAGAGGCAACATGGAGACGGGGCACTTGGTGACACATGGCGAGGACACAGGGCACTCGGAGACACACAAGGACATGAAGACATGTAGGCACACAGGGAGACATACAGGAACACGCACACAAATTAACATAGGATGGCACATAGACATGGATACATTGTTACAATTCATGGGCAAGGCAAGGGAGGACACATGGCAAGGGAGGGCAGGTCACCTCTCCTTGATGATGTGGTCGAGCTTGTAGGTGGGTTTGTTGGACTTGAGGTGGTCGACTCGGCCCCACTGTGTCTTGGCGTACGCCTTGCGCAGCTTCCGCACAAACACCTGACGGACAGAAATAACGAAGAGATGGGGAGATATGCAGACGCAAAGACACAGAGATTAGAGACACGAACGTCAATTAGAGATGACACACTCCCTTTCTCAACACACACATGCGCACTCCCACTCCGTCTGTCGCGCACACTCCCCATGTCTTTCTCACAAACACTACCAATCTCTCACACACTCTGCCCCTCTCCCCTGTGTCACAAACACACACTCCCTCCCCGCCCTCTCTCACACACTCCCACTCTCTCACAAACACACACTCATCGTCTCCCACACATACTCCACCTCTCTCCCCTGTCTCCCGCCCACAAACGCAAAGGTCCCCTGTATAGCCTTAACAGACTGTTGGAGCAAGTGCTGTTAGCGAGCACCCATGAAGGCTAGCACAGTACATGAGGGGGTGGGTGGCCAGCACCAGGCCCAGCCGCCTTTGTCTCCCCAGTGGCACTCATTTGAGGCTAAGTCGACCTAGGGGAGGCCCAAGACCGGTTCAGATAATCGCCAGGTTCGCAGTGCCGCAACATAACCGCTACTCTACCACTCTCATACACAACAAATAAAAAGGTCCTGCAAACAGCCTTAACAGACTGTTGGGGCAAGTGCTGTTAGCGAGCATCTCTAAAGTCCGGCATGGCAAATGAGGTAGGTGGTTGGCCAACATCACGCCCCGGCCGCCTTTGTCTCCCCAGTTTCAATCCTCCCACTCTCTCACAAACACACATTCCCCGTCTCCCACACATGCTCCACCTCTCTCGTCCCCCGTCTATCGTACACTCACTCACTTCTCCCGATGCTCTCCCTCACCCTGTATTCGCGGAACTTGGCGACGATCGGCTCATGCAGGAGGAAGCGCACGTCCTTGGCGAGGTAGAAGGTGCGCGGCGCCGTCGAGCCCTTGTTCGCCTTCTTCTTGTGACGTGGCTCGTGGGGGTACACGCCCTTGAGTATGCAGAGACGCCTGGTGGACACAGGGACATACGAGGTCAGGGTACATGCCATTGAGTATACAGGAATGCCTGGAACACACTGGGACACACTGCAAGCTAAGTTACAGCTTGGGGCCCACATAAGTCGCAAAGGCTTTCAGGGCTGGAGGTCATCAGGTAAACCCACAGCCCTTTATGCCTATCCTATGCTGGATGAGGGCCCCCCTACACCATGTTAGTTGTGGGGTTATTTGAGCACACTTAACCAAGCTGGTCAGTGTGGGTTGAAGACTGGGAGCATAAATGTGGAAGCACAAAAGTACGGTACAACAACAGAATTTTCTGAATTTCTCTGCGCAACCCATCAGATAGCTCAGCAGTGAAACACCACCCAGATGTTGCAGGTTAAATGACTGACGAATCAACTCTGACCCTTGTTGAGAGCGCCACTCCTCCACCTCACTCACCGGAAGTCGGGCAGGCTGAGTTGGAGCTTCTTGCGAGCTTTGTTGCGGGTGATGTAACTCGTGGCCTCGCCGCTTGTGTACTGCACAGAGCACAGCGCCGTTCACAACACAACCTCACCTCCATCCATACACGACCGCACAACACCATTCTACCATCCACATCCAAGACTACACCAAAACACAACAGTACAATGGGTCACATCACAGCACATTACAGTACAACAGCTCATTACAATATTAACTGTGAACCCTTTGTTAATATTTTTTTTACCAGCTAAGGCCCACTGAGCTATATAGCTTTCTTTTAGAAGCAACCGGCACAAATGATAGCTCAACGTGGTCGATCATGTGGAAATTTATAGCAGCGAAATACTCTCAACACATGTTTCTAAATGCGGAGGGAAAAACCAAAGGACCCGCAAAAAAAATACATGCAACCATGGGGAGACACCGCAAACCCTAAATATACAGCAGGTGTCAAGGTCGGGATCGAACCCACGACCTCCTGCATACCAGGCGATGTAGTTAACATCTCGGCATCGTTGCGCCCTGGGTGCAGGACATGCTGTGTCAGCCATGGAGGTTGTTTCACTGAACTTACCATATAGCTCAGAGAATGTCTATGCAGGGTGGATGAGAGACCCAGCGCGGCGGGTTCAGTAATCACTCACCACTGGTGGTAGCCATTCTCAGAGCATCATGTGCTAAGGTCAACACCACCACCAACTCACTCTGGGTTGCAATACACCACAGTAAAACATCTAAATGACAAAGAACCACGCTAGCAACCTGAGCCAAACTAGAACACGCTTAAAACGTCACGAGTGATAGCACCATGTGGATGGATATTAATACTGGACTACAAAGTCGGGAGTCTAATCAGCCTATCATTCCATCAAAGTAGCTAAAATGAGGACAGTACCACATTGTAATAAGTCAACAGTAGTCATATTGAGACTGGCCCCCAGCATCTGAATGTGTCATTGCTCTCGCTACAAAATAAACTCAAATTGTTAGTGCCGAGCCAGTCGTGCAATTTGTTCTTTCCTTCGGCAGGACGAACTGCACCAATATAAACGACTTAAAACACATCTCATTAAGAGCCATGTCGTATCCACTGCTGGTTGACGGCCTCCCCATGCCATCACCCACGCCTCACTGACCAGTGATGCCACACTCCACCTAAATCTTGCATAGGAGCTGATCTCATCGATTCATCTCCGCGGTGGTCATTCTTTTGGCCATTTTCCCACTGTTCTTTTGTCCAATCACCAAGTCTCTTTCACTGGTGGCCGTCCCTTCCAGTGATTTCTCCCACGAAAACCCACGTATCGTACTTTCCGTAACAATCAACGATGGACTGTAACTTGTTTGTTTTTGCTCCCCTGTTCAATATGGTCCTCTTGCTGTGCCTCAATGTAATTCCAAGCATGCACTTCACTACGGTTTGCACATTTCTTAAGCTCTGTTCCCATTTTCTTTTCGTTGAAGTTTGCGATCCATATCTTTAGGCCCACTGCCAGACTATATTTCATAAACAATATCAGATTTCCAAGTGCTCTATTCCGGTTTCATTCGATTGTAACTTTCTAACTCACCCCTGCTGGACATGTGTGAAAAAGAGCTTTACAATTCATCGGATTTCTGCAGTATAAAGATTCTGATAGTCTCTCTTTTCATCATCCATAAAACAAAGCACTGTAAAAATGCTCAGTGAACCTTCTCTGCCTATGGCCATGCGGATAACTGCAGATACAGTATCCTCACGCGTTCTTTTACGAGTTTTATTCTGCAGCACTTCTTCCATTGTCGTCTCTAGGGCCTACAAAGTACACACCACCCCCCTTCCTTCCCCGCTCTAAACCTTTTAAACTCTTTAGACGGTTGTGTTTCCCCTGAGCTTGCAGCGTCTTCACAAACGACTGCATTTAGTCGCTTTATAAATCCTAACGGTTCTTTCTTATCGCGTGTGCACGCGAGTTCGCGCTAAACCAGGCGGACCAGAGTTCCATTCCTGGCGACGGATCAGTGGAGCGAAATATCTGGAACCTCGTGGACTGCGAGATGGCCAGGACATGCCAAGGCTGGGATTATTGAATCTATTACGTGTAGAGTCTTGAGTTTTATTCTGCGTACTCCGGGTTTCCTCCCAGATGGAAAGCTTTTAATTAATGCAATGGCATTGGGCAAATGTTCAGAATGCAGGCAAAATAAAAAAAAATTCCCATCTGCGGCTAAAATGATTAAGAGTATTTGTCTGCTATAAATTTGCACATATGGCACTTCGTTGAGCTATCATGTGTGGACTGTACTCTTCGGTTCTATTCGGTGAAGTCACGTAGGTATAGAATAGAACCAAAGAGTATGGATTCTTGCAGTCACGAAAGCTTCAAATCTAGAATGTGTGGACTGGTCGATTCTTTAAAATAACTATATAGTACTCTTTGGTTCTGTCGGTAAAGTCACGTATGTTGAAGTGAAATCAAATAAATCACGACGTTTCGATCGCAACTATACAGCTCGGTGGGCCCCTTACCTGGTAAAATAAAAAGTTTCGTTTGAGTGATATCTGAACCGTCTCCGGAACCTCCTTCACCAAAGCGCACTAAAACCAGCGTGGTGAAGTATAGTCAAACACACGTAGCCGAGACGAGATGGGGAATGCCTTCAGTTATCAGTTACATGTAAGAAGTTCGGTAAATTGCTTTCGCACAAGTAGCTAAACATCGCTGAAAACAGCGGCCGTTCAGAGCGTGGCGCAACTTTAAACGGCACCAAGGCCGCAAAAGGCCTAAGCCTCGGCCTCGCCAAGAAACCCGACCGCGCAATGCGCTTGGGGAGCGGGCGGCCGCCTATAGTTCAGACCGGTAGCGCCCGTTGGGGCCTAAACACGGCACGCTTAACGCTTCACAACGAACGGTTTGCTGCGAGGTGAATTTCGCTCATAGCGTACCTTTTTCTTCGGCTGTCCCCCCATCGTGGCTTGCTGCTGCTCGTGTTTTGTGTTAAAAGTCGAAAGCTATATTGCGAGCGCGAATTAACACGCCGCGTGTTTCCACGTGGAGTGGCGATACACGTGGTGAAGCGTTGAATGGTGGGGAGGGGGGTGTAGCGGCGGGGGGGGGGGGCCCTAGGCTCGGCACGTAATTGGTCAAGAGCCGCCGGGGTCAACTGCGAGGCTGCTTGGGTCACTTAAAGGGGCAATGGTCACATTCTTAGGTTACAGGGCTGATCAATTAAAACTACAGATAGTCCCCGACTTACGATATTTCGATCTTTCGATCTTACGATGGCGATAGCGATAGGACATAATCTTGGTGAGTACAGTTACAATATGATACGCAACGATACGTTCAGTGCGCGTGTGATACGTAGCTTTAGCGATTTCATTTTAGGGTTATCACGATACGATACATACGTTCAATGCATGTTAAAAGTTTTTAAAAAATATATATAGCAGATAGGATTGTTTCCTGAAAAAAACACTTTCTACAGTATTAAATTGCGGTTCATATAGGTAGGCTAAGTATTTACCTTGTTTTTTTACTTTACATTTTACTGTGCAATACAGTATTGTAATTAATAAATGCATACAGTATATAGTTTATACAGTACAGTTGTGTAAATTGCCTCTGTTTTGCTAAATTATCACCATTCTTTAAGACTCCTGGGTAGGCTAGGGCCATCTTCGACTTACGATATTTTTGACTTACGATTGGGGTCGTCGTAACGCATCTCCATCGTAGGTAGAGGACTGACCCGTATTTGTTTATTATAAGAATAGGTTTACCTTGATTTGAAACTTTCGTGACTGCAGGAATCCATACTCTTTGGTTCTTTCGGTAAAGTCACGCGGGTAGAAAATAAAATAAATCACGACGTTTCGGGCGCAACACAAGCGTCCGTCATCAGGTGAGAAAGCGTGGTCTGCCTCAGCAGGAGACTTTACCGAAATAACCAATAAGTATAGTATTTACATTTTGATTTAAAGCTTTCGTGACTGCAGGGATTCATATTCTTGGTTCTTTCGGTAAAGTCACGTAGAAGGGAAACAATAAAATAATGTTTTATATTTTTATTATTTTATTGTTTCCCTTCTACGTGACTTTACCGAAAGAACCAAGTATAGTATTTACATTATTTGGCTGCTATACATTTCCAGGTGATAATTAACCCCCATCTTGGAGTTATTACTTCTGGCCAGGTCGCTTCTGAAAAATAAGTTCATAGCTCAGTGGACTTTACCTGGTAAAATAAAACATAGTTTAATTTGTATTTTTTTAGTGATCTGCTTAACTTTCCTATGCTTTTCACTACTATTGTATGTATTTGTATTAAACTTGATTTGAAGCTTTCGTGACTGCAGGAATCCATACTCTTTGGTTCTTTCGGTAAAGTCACGCGGGTAGAAAATAAAAACAAATCACGACGTTTCCAGAAGTTCACTGCTGGATTCGATTGTTTTCCGCTTGTGTTGCGATCGAAACGTCGTGCTTTATTTTCGTTTATATCCACGTGACTTTACCGAAAGAACCAAAGAGAATAGGTTTGACCCTTTCTGGCAATACAAAAAAAAGGTGTTCAGATGTTAAAACACCAAACAGGAACCCTTAACAAGGAATCGTGTCTAGCATTAACCACAATGCACTTGTGGTGAACATGCGGCTGCTCACCCCGAGCTCTCAATGTCCTGATAACGGCGTTGTCTTCGTGCCTTTTGGCGTCCTCTGGTCGAACAACGTTTCAGACTAGGCTCTAAAGAAAGCTGTCTCTGGTGTGGACCAATCACTTTCAAAGACAATGCCATCATCGTACACTACCAGAGCATGTCTTTTATTGTTTGCATGTTCACCACAAGTACACGTGGTTCATGCGGACACGATTCCCTTTCAAAGGGTTTCTATTTGATTATTTTAACATCTTAGCACAACTGTTTTATTGCCAGAAAGGGTCAAACCTATTCTTGTATTTCGACACTGGCATGGGAGGTCCCATGACATTTATTTATTGTTGCAGATGAGACCCACCGAACTATATAGCTCTTTTTCACAGCTCTTTTGTGGCCAAATAGAACGCACGTTGTTTCTAAATGTGGAGGGCTCTGAGCAAAATCCACGCAGCCACGGGGAGAACATGCAGGCGTCAGGGTCGGGATCTAACCCACGTGATCCTGCATACCAGACGAGGTAGTTTATATGTCGCCACCGAGACGCCTTGTTATTATGGGGTTTGTATGTTGAGGTCCAGTTTCTTCATAACTCTGTTGTATATTTTTGGCAGTATCAAAATTACGAAAAAATATATAATAGGCTTTATCCTTTCAGCAATAAAACAGGTGTGATGTTGCTGTGTGTGTCTCTTTGTGTCTCTCTGTTTGTCTCCCTATATGTCTGTCTCTGTGTCACTTTGTGTGTGTATGTGTGTCTCTCTGCGTCACTTTGTGTGTATGTCTCTCTGTGTGTGGGTGTGTCTTTCTGTGTGTGTCTCTCTCTCTGTGTCTCTCTCTCTGTGTGTCTCTCTCTCTGTCTCTGTGTGTGTCTCTCTCTGGGTGTGTCCCTCTGTGTGTGTCTCTATGTGTCTCTCTCTCTGTCTCTCTCTCTATGTCTCTTTAGGTGTGTGTCTCTCTCTGTGTCTCTCTGTGTGTGTGTCTCTCTCTGGGTGTGTCCCTCTGTGTGTGTCTCTGTGTGTCTCTGTGTATCGCTCTCTCTGTGTCTCTCTAGGTGTGTGTCTCTCTCTGTGTCTCTCTAGGTGTGTCTCTGTCTCTGTGTCTCTCTGTCTCTGTGTGTGTCTCTCTCTCTGGGTGTGTCCCTCTGTGTGTGTCTCTGTGTGTCTCTCTCTCTCTGTCTCTCTCTGTGTGTCTGTCTAGGTGTGACTCTCTCTCTGTCTCTCTGTGTGTGTGTCTCTCTCTGGGTGTGTCCCTCTGTGTGTGTCTCTGTGTGTGTCTCTCTCTGTCTCTCTCTCTGTGTCTCTCTAGGTGTGTCTCTCTCTGTGTCTCTCTAGGTGTGTCTCTCTCTGTGTGTGTATCTCTCTCTGGGTGTGCCCCTCTGTGTGTGTCTCTGTGTGTCTCTGTGTGTCTCTCTCTCTTTGTCTCTCTCTCTGTGTCTCTCTAGGTCTGTGTCTCTCTCTGTGTCTCTCTCTGTGTCTCTCTAGGTGTGTCTCTGTCTATGTGTCTCTCTGTCTCTGTGTGTGTCTCTCTCTCTGGGTGTGTCCCTCTGTGTGTGTCTCTCTCTCTGTGTCTCTCTGTGTGTGTCTCTCTGTCTGTATGTGTCTCTATATGTCTCTCTCTGTGTCTCTGTGTGTGTCTCTCTCTGTGCGTGGGTGTGCCTCTCGGTGTGTGAAGGAGTAACAAATTGGCACGTTTTGTTTACGTGACAAACCTTAATAATTGGCTGTGTCGGGTGGTGGTGGGTTAACGACACGCTAACTTTTACTAGAAATATTGGTTGCGAAAGCCTACGTGTTAAATTTATTAAAATACAGTTTGCCATCTTTAAATGGTTATTAAAAAGTTTCATGACATCATTGGAACAATAGGCCATTGTGAGCTAGTTTTATACAATAAACCAGTAGTAAATATTGTAATGATTTACCGACAGTCCTTGACTTACGAATTGGTTCCATTCACAAGTCGGTTCACAGTAATGTACTGTATTAAAATGCACATACGGTCAGTGTTATAAAATGCGTTACCGTTGAACAATAAAGGGAATTATCGTTAAACTCAGAAACACAAATGAATATTGCACATTTGCATGTAACAATGTCATATATATTGCACGGCAAATAAAACATAAAGTAATGAGTCCCCACAATTGCACATACACACACGGGGGAACACGCGCACACACACACACAAAGACAAAGATCCCTCGTATAGCCTTAACAGACCGTAGGGGCAAGTGCTGTTAGCGAGCACCCTATGAAGGCTGGCACGGTACGCGAGGAGGTGGGTGGCCAGCACCACGCCCGACCGCCTTTGTCTCCCCAGTGGCGATATTCACACATCGCACCAGGTACTCATTTGAGGCTGAGTCGACCTAGGGGAGGCCCAGGACCGGTCCAGATAAAATCGTCACTGTTGGTGTTGGCCGTGAGCGCGAATCAAACGTGGGTCTCGCAGCGTGCTACCCATTGCATTCCCGCTCCCCACTAACACGAACACAGGGGTACACTCAATTTCACACATACTTTCACACACACACACGTGTACACGCGCACACACTCCCAGCGGGAAGCTGACTCATTACATCTTGCGGTGGTTGGGGGGGGCATCGCTCCGCTTAACAAAACAGCTCAGTGGTTCAGTTTGCACATTGGGAGTTCGCCCTTTTTAAGTAAATGTTGAAAAAAATCTCATCGAACGAAGCTGGTTCGTAAGTGCGGTGTTCGTGAGTCGGGTGTGCATAAGTCGAGGACTGCGTGCATCGTTTATTTATTTTGTCCGGCTTCTGAATGAAGGCCTCTCCCGTGCCATCGCCCATCCCACGCAGTCCTCCGACATCACTTCTGCGTGCAACTATTATCTCACGATAACGTGCGGCGCGTTTGTCTGTCCGCCGCTGGATGACTGCCCTCCCACGTGCCTTCTTTCGGGTCGAGGTGGTGCCTTGACATTCATTTTTTTTTCCACGCTCGTCAGGCTGGGTTGGTTGGTCAAGGTTGGGGAGGATTCACGTTGGGGGTTGTTGTGGGGGGGGGGTTGCGTGGACACGCAGTACGGCGATACAAGTTTCTGCACGACGCACGATCTAATGCAGGTGTCTGTATTTTTGTTTTTTTGCTTGTCATCCGCTGCAGGTCGCGAACGGCGCCGTGGTCCTGAAGCAGCGGCTCTCTGTCTCAACGAAGTGACCATAAGGCATTGCTCCAGCGGCGTCCTCAAATGCAACCGGGAAGAGATGCGGAATGCTATGAGTGGGTCTCGTGTGCAGGATGAAGGGGAGCAAGCCACTGAAGCTATGCACCTTGAAATCTAGATTGAAAACTCATTTGTTTAGAACCGCTTTTTGTGTTTTCGTTTGTTGTCCTTCCCCCGCACCTCCGACTAGCACAGTTGGTTGGCTGGGTACAATGCGCGAGAAGATCGGCATACATACGGGAGAGCAGGTCACAGAGCCAGGCAGTGAAGAACCCTGTGGGTCTGGGCAGCAGTGTGCATATTATCCCGGGATTCATCTTCTTTGGTTCTTTCGGTAAAGTCACGTAGAATGAGAATAAAATAATAAAATAATAAAATGAAATAACGCAATAAAATTCTCACGACGTGTTATTGTATTTAATTAACTTATTATTTTATTCTCATTCTACGTGACTTTACCGAAAGAACCAAAGAAGATGAATCCTTGATACACTATGCAAACCGATTTTAATGTTGAGAGGTGAGTGTTTGAGGGAGGGGTGATGTCAGTTACTGTACATGCCAAGATATCTTGAAGGGAACGATGATGGGCATGGTTGGCGACGTACGGTGCGGAAGAAGTTCAATGTAAATACATTCATAGGCACAATAAAAGCATCTGTCACGTTAATATTGGTGCAACATCCCATGACATCATAGTATAGGCAACTGAACAGGTTCAGTATGAAACAGGGTAAGAGAGTGTTGTGGGTGTAATTGAAAATAGGAGGTTGTGATGGGTGGGAAATGTCTGCAGGACTGAGGAGGGCAGGCAAGTGAGATAGGCATTGGAGTAGTATTCAGAATTCAGCGAGCAAGAGGAAGACCAGATGTTGATGATGAGACTCTTATGAGTAGTCTTGAAAACACGTTATTGACCTTGCACCAAGGAAAATACAAAAATATACTCGGGGCTCTACGACACGTATCAGGGCTCTATGACACATTCGAGCGCTATTGAGTCATGGCATCGCCAAGACGGTGGCGTGTGGTATAGTATCAACAATGATCAACTATTACAACTCGCTACCCTAACATTAACAAGCTGCAGCCTGTACAAAAGTTATTTGGCATGTATCGTTAAGAAAACTGCAACTTTCAAACTTGTCAGTAACAGTGCTTGATGGCATGCGTTGGCTTCCGGTTGCTGAAGAAATACATTGCGAGGTCGCATTCATTATACACAAAGTGCTTACCCCACAAATGAACGGCAATATCTTGCTGATTTCGTCAAACCATCACAAAAACTCCGGTCATCCTCGTAGCGACTTTTGGCTGGCCATCGAACAAAGACGGCTACTGCATCGCGCACTTTCAGATGAGCTTCTGCGGCCGTCTGGAACGCTCTTCCCTCCGATATTAGTGATGCCACTGAAGCTGTGCACATTTAATTCTAGTATGCAAACTCGTTTTAGAACAGACGTTTGTGTTAGTTTGTTGTCCTTCCTCCGCACTTACGATTGGCACGGATGGCTACGTACAATGCGAAGGAATACTCTTTGGTTCTTTCGATAAATTCACGTAGGTAGAAAAATAAGAATAAATCACGATGTTTCGGGGGGCAAACGCAAGCACTCATCTTCAGGTGGGAAATGAAGGGATGCCGTCATCAAATCTAGAATTCTAAAGAAGTTCAACATACATACATATATAAAAGCAATATGGTATGAAGTAAATATAATTAAAATATGGGAATACGTTATTGCTGAGTGGTTTTACAGGGTACCGGAGTGGGCCACTATTGGCCACTAAGTATGTTTCGTTTGAATGTCCGCTCCATCTGAAAAGCCACCTGTGGGCCGGGGGGGGGGCAGTGATAGGTGAGAGACAGGGAGACCCTCGGTACTCTAACCACACCCTCACTATGTTCCCTCCGATACTAGGCTTTGAATTTGGAGGATGGTGTTAGGAGTTAGGCCTCGCCCACCTGCTCGTTCTTGAGGGACGCTTGGTTTTGGATCTGCTCTCAAGCTGCTTCAGGTGGCCACCGTCAAGTGCCTTGGGCCGTTTGTTCATCTCGTTGAAGAGGGAACATTTATTAAGAAAATAAATGATTGGTGTCGATTGGTGGTGGTTCTCGTGGGACGCCGATGCTGTATACCTGTGTCAGAGCACTACACCAGCAATAAGAATGTCAGTTGCGGTAGCAGTGGAGCGAATGAACTAGGCAGCGCAACTGCGCGAGGAGCCCAATTTTTTGGGTAACAAAAAATATGGGGCAGCGCGGTGGTGGGGTACGAAAACAGGTGACCCAGTTTAAATCCTTCGACCAGAACCCGCTGACATTCAAGACCTGCTGTGGTGTGGGACTTTCGCTTGTGAGGGGGCTGATTGAAAGACGCAGTGCCAGCACCTTTTTGAGGGCTTGCATTTCAGGATTGGAGTCCGAGTGTCTTAAGATGGCCATGTCAGTTTAAAGGTAAAAACATGTGTACACATAGATTTGAAGCTTTCGTGACTGCAAGGATTCATACTCTTAGTTTTTTTCGGTAAAGTCACGTGGGTAGAAAATAAAATAAATCACGACGTTTCCAGAAGTTCACTGCTGGATTCGATTGTTTTCCGCTTGTGTTGCGATCAAAACGTCGTGCTTTATTTTCGTTTATACCTACGTGACTTTACCGAAAGAACCAAAGAGAATAGGTTTGACCCTTTCTGGCAATACAAAAAAAGGTGTTAAGATGTTAAAACATGCAGCCATCTTGCTGTGACTGTTCCACCTGAAGAAGGAAGCTTGTGTTGCCTCCGTACCGTCGTGATTTAATTCAGCTGTTTTCTTTTTATTTTACCTACGTGACTTTACCGAAAAAAACAAAGAGTATGTGTACACATGTTTATCCGAATATGATTATATTTTAACTGTTTAATTCAGAGTAGAGCCATCGTGTGTGTGTGTGTTCGTGCATTGCTATGGGGGACAGTGGAGGTGCAGCGGTTTTTGTTGGACTGTGCTGTAATTTTTTGCAAACCGAGTTAGATTCCTGACCCTCCCCGCAGTGATGCTTGCTATCAGAACTTAGCCTGGGCCAACCAAGTTCGGTTTAGCCTTGTGACTGCACATGTATGCATGTCTACATTATTCCGGACGTCTGAAAAAAGAGCTTTATAGCTCATCGGACTCATCCAGTACGGATAAATGTTGTGATTTTGACTGCGTCGATGTATGTCCATTACAACATGGGTGCGTGTTGTTTGTCATTGACCTTTCTGTTTATATTTGTGTGCGTGTGTAATGGGTCTGTGTGTCATGAGCCTCAATGTGTGTGCACGCGTGTATATTCGTTTGCGTTTCTCCTGTGCTGGATACGTGGATGTGTGCATAATGGACCCAAGTGTATGTATGTGTATTTTGTAACGTTGTATTTTTGTGTGGATTTGTATAAAGAGATCCATGTATGGTGTAGATGTGTGTAATTGGCCACGTGTGTCTTCGATCAGACCGACTCCACCACCAGAAACCGACAGCTGGGCGTCCTCCCTGAACACCCGGCATAAGTACATACATTCCTCGAGACAGTCTGGTCCCTTCACCTGATGAAGGTCACTTGTGTTGTGGCCGAAACGTCGTGAATTTTTATTTTTGTTGTTTTATACTTTTACGTGACTTTACCGAATAGAACCAAAGAGTACCAAATGCAAGCTTTGGCAAGACAGGAAAATAAAAAAACTGTCCCAGAACACACTAAGACAACCCAATTGAATTGCACATTAAATTTTAACTATCGATACATGGCTGAGGATTACTAATCATCTGCTGCAGGATATTTTTTGAAGGAAGATTGACAATGTTAAGGGAATGAAACACATATTCTTGGTTCTTTCGGTAAAGTCACGTAGAAGGGAAATAATAAAAATAAAACATAATATAATAAAATTCTCATTAAGTTCCGGCCACAAGGCAAGCAGCCGTCCTCAGGTGAAGGAACAGAACTGTCGGAAAGACAGCGTCCTAATGAACACTGTTAAGCTTGGCAGCCTATTTTAAGCTGGGTGGGAGCAGGAGAGAGCCTTAACAAAGGAGTTTACATATCAACAGAGGAATTTAGCATATTGATGACATGCAGATGTGGGGTTAGTCACTCCTTGTGGAATGTCTAGGCGGTGGGGGGGGGTCTCAAACTCATTATGCTAGTGTATTATGTAGGATTAGCAGTAATAAAGGGAGATACATTTTAATAATAAAGAATTGCAACAGCCCAATCCACCGCGTATCAAGCTAGTGCATTATGTGGAAAATAAAAAAGGGGAGTTTCTAAAGAACTACACATACCCTACTACCATACAATAAACCGATGTGAAAAAAAACTAAATATAAACTACATCAATATAATCAGTGTACTCAATATACTCTCCAATTAGCTGAGCTGTTAACATTAAGTAACTGGGAATACACTACACTATATAATGACTACCATATAGTAAACTAATAAAAAGAACTAAAATATAAACTACATCAATATAATCAATAAACTCAATATACTTTCCAATAAGCTGAGCTACTAACAATAAGTCATTATACATTACACTTCTATGTCGAAAAAAGCGTCGGGTTTTTAACGTTAGCACCACGGAAAGCGGCGAGCTTTGTTAAGATGGACGAGTCTATCTATGCTCGGAATTGAGGAGGGGGGAGATAGAGAGAAACAACCACAACTTTCCAATAAGCTGAGCTATTCACATTAAGTAACTGGATATACACTACACTATATAACGACTACCATATATATACAAAAAAACCTAAAATATAAACTACATCAATATAATCAATATACTCTACAATAAGCTGAGTTTGCATATCAGCAGAGGACTTTAGCATATTGACGTTAAGAAACGTAAAATTGTAATGTATAATAATTTATTGTTAGTAGTAGGGTAGTTGCAGTTTATATTAAAGTTTTTTTTTATCGGTTCACTATATGGTAGTCATTATATAGTGTAGTGTATACCCAGTTACTTAATGTGAATAGCTCAGCTTATTGGAAAGTTGTGCTTGTTTTTCTCTATCTCCCCCCTCCTCCGTTCCGAGCATAGATGGACTCGTCCATCTTAACAAAGCTCGCTGCTTTCCGTGGTGATAACATTAAAAAAAACCCGACACTTTTTTCGACGTAGAATTGTAATGTATAATAACTTTTGTTCGTAGCTCAGCTTTATGGAGAGTATATTAACATAGATGGACTCGTCCATCTGAATAACTGCCAAATCGCTCTCCGTGGTGCTAACGTTAAAAAAACGCCATTTTTTTTCAAATTTTCTTGCTGTGGTTTTCACACCTGATGATGATTGCTTGTGTTACAGACGAAACGTGATAATTGTATTGTTTTATATTTGTATTATTTTATTGTTTCCCTTCTACGCGGTGACTTTATCGAAAAAAAACAAGAATATGAATTCCTGCAGTCACGAAAGCTTTAAATCAAAATTTATTGATGTAGTTTATATTTTAGTTATTCTTTTTTATCAGTTTACTCTATGGTAGGCATTAGTCATTATATAGTGTAGCGTATACCCAGTTACTTAATGTTAACAGATCAGCTTATTGGAGAGTATATTGAGTATATTGAATATATTGATGTAGTTTATATATTTTTTTTCACATCGGTTTATTGTATGGGAGTAGGGTATGTGTAGTTCTTTAGAAACTCCCCGTTTAATTTTCCACATAATGCACGAGCTTTATACGCGGTGGTTTGGGCTGTTGCAATTCTTTATTATTAAAATCTCTCTCTTTATTACTGCTAATCCTACATAATCCACTAGCATAATATGACTTTGAGACCCCCCACCGCCTACACATTCCACAAGGAGTGACTAACCCCATATCGGCATTTGCCATCAATATGCTAAATTCCTCTGTTGATATGTAAACTCCTTTGTCAACGTGCTCTGCTCCTTCCACCCAGCTTAAAATACGCTGCCAAGCTTAGCAGTGTTCATTAGGACGCTGTCTTTCCGACAGCTCTGTTTCTTCACCTGAGGACGGCTGCTTGCGTTGTGGCCGAAACGTCGTGATAATTGTATTATATGTTGTATTTTTATTATTTTATTATTTCCCTTCTACGTGACTTTACCGAAAGAACCAAGAATATGAATCCCTGCAGTCACGAAAGCTTTAAATCGTAATGAAACACGTTCGTTCCAAAATGTGTATTCCTATCATATATAGCATGTGCCCGCATATGTGTTATGTGCACGTGGAAGTACATAATTTATATACACTACATCATGTACATAATATTAAACGATACTATATACACATACTATTATGTTTGATCTCAATCCATGGGACTCACAAGGTAAGTGATTTTGACTTAAAGCTTTCGTGACTGCAGTTATTCATATTCTTAGTTTTTTCGGTAAAGTCACGTTGAAGAGAAACAACAAAATAATAAAATATATATAAACAATAAAATTGTTTATTTTTTGTAATTTTTTATTGTTTTATATATCTTTTATTATTTTGTTGTTTCTCTTCAACGTGACTTTACCGAAAAAACTAAGAAAAAGGTAAGTGATGTTGATTTTGAAGATGGTACAATGCTGTTTGTCTTGAAAGTGTTGATTGTAGTGGTGATGGTGGTGACGGTTATAGCAGTGATAGTGACGGTAAAAACATAGATGATTGCAGTGGAATGATAATAATAGTGGTCGTGTTAGTAGAGGTAGTGACTATGCACGCAATATATTACATGTAATACACATGCACATTAATAATATTTAATACACTCAAAAACAATTGCAGGTGCACGTACAACAATGTAATTACAGTATACATACGATGGTGGTGTGTGTGGGGGGTGTATAGGCATATTAAAATAATTTAGCACGTATTTATCCTTGTGTTTATTTTAATACGTGTAATATACACACACGCATCATCATAATATGTAACCGCATTTGTATTATATACACATGCAAGCACGTATAATAGACACACATCATATAGATATCATACACGTGTACATTCATTGTACTGTTATCTAGCGATCTAATGGGTGGATTAAGATTTACTTAAACCAAGGTGGGAACCCACGAGTCCCCATGTGAATGGACACGAGGCATTCAGTGACGTCTCAAGAAGCCGATGATTATTACCAGAAGGCCACGTGACTCCACGAGAGAGGAAACGGATGCCGTGACGTCACCTCTGACGTCATTAGCCTGGCGCGTCATTCTTCGTTGAACTTTGGCGGAGGGAGCACGCGGCTCGCGCTCCAGCGCCCCCTAGGTCTTGGCTCTGTCCCATCGTTTTTTCTGGGAGTTTCTCGACGAGGGATTTATCCAAGGTAAGCGATGACGTTGTTTGTCTTGATCCTGTTGATTGTAGTGGTGATGGTGGTGTTGAAACGGCTCTATGCCGAGTGTTGTAAGTGGCGGTAATGTGAATATGGTAATTATGAGTGTGGTGTTCGTGGTGGAGGTGACGGTTGAATTATTTGTGGAGGTGGTGATGGCGATATTCGTGATTGTGTTAGCGATGGCAATGGAACTTGTGTTGTTAGAATTGTTAGATGCTGTTGGTGATTACAGTGATAGTGTTGGTTGTAACATAGATGATCGTGTAGGAAATGATGGACAGGTCAACGGCAGTGGCGATACTGCTGATGATAGTCGTGATGACAGTAGTGCTGTTTACGAATGGCAATGGAGATCATAGCGATGACAGTGATAGTAATCGTGGTAGTACAGGTAGTGACTATATATGCACAAAATACATTATATGTAATACACATGCACATTAATCATACTTAATACACTCAAAAATATTTCAGGTGAACGTACTACAATGTAATTTCAGTATACATATGATTGTGGTGTGGGGGGGGGGTTGAATGTATAGGCATATTAATATAATTTAACACATGCATCATTGTGTTTATTTTAATACGTGTAATAGACACACATGCATCATCATAATATGTACTCGCATTTATATTATATACACATGCAAGCACGTATAATAGGCACAACTACATCATATAGATATCACACACGCGTACATTCATTGTACTGCGATGTAATTATCAAATGGGTGGATTAAGATTCACTTAAACCCGCGAGACCCACGCGTCCCGAGGCCAGAAGCCCACGTGACTACTCTCCACGCTGATAAAAAAAAACCGGATGCCGTGACGTTGTCACTGACGTCACTAGCCTGGCGGCGCCATTCTTCGCTTGACAACGTGGAGGCAGCACGCGGCTCGCGGTACAGCGCCCTCCCAAGAAACTTGCTCTGCCACTTGTGAATCTTGAGAGGCGCTGTCCCATCGACTGTGTGTGTGCGGGAGTTTCTCGACGAGGGATTTATCCAAGGTAAGTGATGATGATGATGTTGAAGATGGTACAATTCTGTTTGTCTTGATCCGTATTGATCGTAATGGTGATGGTGGTGTGGAAGCTGCTCTATGATCGTGTCGAGTGTTGTAAGTGATGGTAATGTGAAGTTAATTATGAGTGTTGGTGGCAGAGGTGATGGTTTAATTGCTTGTGGAGGTCGTGATAGTGATAACGCTTGTGATGGTGGTAGTGTTGGTGGTGACAGTGATGAAATACAGGAGACCCTTGAATATTGCGGGGGTTATGGTCTTGAAAAGTGCCCTGAAAGCCAAAACCGCGATATTAAATAACGAAGCCTGACCTAAATAATAGCGTTTGGGGCTGTTCATAAATGACGTCACGCACCTGGGGGGGGGGGGGGGTCAGACATTTGTGACGATGTGTGACGAGGAGGGGGGGGTTGAGAAATGTGACGTCACATCAAAATGCGTAACTTTAAATAAATATAGCCAAACGTTCTATTCTTAGCTCTTTCGGTAAAGTCACGTTGAAGGGAAACAATAAAATAATAAAAAATATATAAAACAATAAAAATTCTCAAGACGTTTCGACCATAACACAAACGTGACTTTACCGAAAGAGCTAAGAATATGAATTACTGCAGTCACGAAAGCTTTAAATCAAAATTTAACACGTTCTATTCTTAGCTCTTTCGGTAAAGTCACTTTGAAGGGAAACAATAAAATAATAAAATATATATAACATTAAAAATTCTCACGACGTGTCGACCATAACGCGAACAGTCATCATCAGGTGTGAAAAACCAACGGCAAGAAACATTTGAAAGAAGTGGTGGTTCGCATTTATTTATTTTAAAACGGTGTTTGTATTTTGATTTAAAGCTTTCGTGACTGTAGTAATTCATATTCTTAGCTCTTTCCGTAAAGTCACGTTGAAGGGAAACAATAAAATAATAAAATATATAAAACAAGTTATGACGACCGTTTGTGTTATGGTCGAAACGTCGTGAGAATTTATATTGTTTTGTATATATTTCATTATTTTATTGTTTCCCTTCAACGTGAATTTACCGAAAGAGCAAAAAATGTGGTGTTTGTATTTATTTATTAAAACCGTTAGCACCACGGGCAGCGATTTGGCAGTTTATTTAGAAGGACGAGTCCATCTATGTTCTGAAAAGAGGAGGGGGGAGACGAAAAATTAATGTATGCTGTCTGAAAGCCACCGTAAGCGTTAACAATCAATTAAGACCTGAAATGGTTTTATCAAATCCTTCCAATGATTTCTAAGCCAGAATCCATCTTCTCGGTTGAAATTATCTCTGTGCTTATGTAGATAGCCTCATAAATGTCTCCTACAACATCAGAATGCAGCGTCACATTAAATATGCACTACATTGACAATAGTTTAAAGCGATTTGAAGCACGTTTTTTTGGGGGGGTGGCAGAGCTTTGTGACGTCATATTTGAGGGGGGGTCTGACTTTGTGTGACGAAGTTGGGGGGGGTCAAAAATCGTCCAAAATCGCGTGACGTCATTTATGGACGGCCCCTTAAGGCTCCATTGGGGTCTTTGTCTATGTCCGCGAGATGATTGCACTTCAAAGGTTAAGGTGCCATTGACTGTCCGGTGTCCCTCGCCCGCTCCACACCATGGTATCAGCCAACAGTACTGACTCGTACAGTATACCCGCAAAGGACAAAAACTCACTCCCGCGATAGCTAAATTGGTATACTAAGACGTTACACGCTCGATAGCGTCGAAACCGCGAACGATAAACCCAACGATATTCAAGGGTCTTCCGCATGTCTGTGAATCCATGTTTGCATCTCTCTGTCCATGTATCTGCGTGTCTTTGGGTGTGTTTACATATACATGGGGAGTTGGTTTAGGGTAGCGCCTTGGCACAATAAACCCAGCGACGCGAGTTCAATTTCTGCCCACGGCCACCACTAATGACGACGTGCACAAACACCGACACGGTGGCTAGGAGATGTTCACAACCTCGCCTGGTGTACAGGAGGTTGGTGGGTTTGATCCCAACCCGGACGCATGTCTCCGATTATTTTTTGCCTCCACATTTAGAAACGTGCGTTTCGAGAATTTGGCTGCCGTAAATTTGCACGTGATGCGCTACTTCGCTGAGCCATCATTCGTGACCAGGTCGCTTCTGAAAAAGGGCTCTGTAGCTCAGCGGGTCTTACGTTGTAAAATAAAAACAACAACAAAAATGTGTCTCTGTAATGTTTCGTGATTGGCAGGCGATCATGGCGCCTGGAGTCATCTCATCGAAGGCAGGGAAAAGCTTCACACCACAAGGTTCCAAACCACTCGATTCTGCATCTTTGAGCCACGTGATATACCGCCAGGCTCTTTAATAAGACAATGGCACACTCACTCGAGCAGAGTGCACGTGGCCAGAGTCAAACCCTGAACGGTCCTACGCGTTTAAATAGACCACGCACATTTGAAGTCATGCATAATTCCTTAGTTGCTTTGTGATTCTATGAATGTCCACATGATAAGCCACTTTGTAGAGTTGTAATTTTTAGCCAAATACTGAAAAATGTTAATAGCTCAATGGGCTTTAGCTGGTAAGTTAAAGAAAATAGTTTAAACTTGATTTGTATATTTTTTAAGTGATGTGCATAGCTTTCCTATACTTTGCCCTCCTATCATGCTTTTGTGTTGTCCTCCGGGACATCTGTTAAAAAATACCTTTATAGCTCATCAGATTCCTTCAGTAAAAATAAATATTACGATTCTGTTACATATATGAATGTGTTCATTGATTAACGCATGTGTGTATGTGTGTGGGTGCAGAAATCTTGGATAGATTCCGAAAGAAAATGACTTCTTTTGAACGCATAGAAATCCAGGCGTTCCAAAATATTTTTTATTTTAAGACTAGCGGTGTAAGAAATGGCCGTAAAAATAATGGCTACGACGACGAAAATAACGACTACATTCCGGTGAGTCTCCAATATGGTCCATGTTCATTCCAACAAGTCCACATCCCACTGCAAACCCAAACAACCCAGGCAATTGTCTTTCGCATGGCTATTGTATTTGCAGAGAAACAAATACCATTTTACATTCAGGTGGCAGTCACGCCAGTTAACAGCATCAGGAGTAGCGGAGTATATCGCTGTGATGTCTCCTTTTGTATTTGTGGATCGGGCATTGCATCGTTATATGTTGTGCAGTTTGTTCTGGATGACCACAAGCGCACACTACTGGAGAGTTTTTAATTTTCCATTTGTGCATCAGGTATCCGCGTCTGCCATGGTTTGTGCGGATGCAATTTAGGGTGGACTATGAGCTTCGTGGAAGATTTAACTCAGGGATCCTCTGTGTGGTCTGATGGTGTTGTTTGTAATTAGCAGTGAAACATCGTATCAAGTTAAATTTTTATTTAAAGCTTTCGTGACTGCAGGGATCCATATTCTTGGTTCTTTCGGTAAAGTCACCACGTAGAAGGGAAACAATAAAATAATAAAAATATAAAACAATAAAATTCTCACGACGTTTCGACTGCAACACAAGCAATCATCATCAGGTGTGAAAACCACAGCAAGAAAATTTTGAAAAAAGTGCTAACGTTAAAAAAACCCGCCACTTTTTTCAAAATTTCTTGCTGTGGTTTTCACACCTGATGATGATTGCTTGTGTTGCAGTCGAAACGTCGTGAGCATTTTATTGTTTTATATTTTTATTATTTTATTGTTTCCCTTCTACGTGGTGACTTTACCGAAAGAACCAAGAATATAAACATCGTACCAAGTTGTTCAATGTTGTGGATTGCTTTCGAAAACATGCTAGTGCACTGAAGCATCAATTTGGCTGTATTAGGGTATTAGGAGTGTGACACACATTGGCATTTTACACACGTGTCGATATAACCCAAAATTCAATCATGAATCATAATGGTTCAAAGCCTATGTGTTAAATTTGTAAAAAGATCCTCATTAATGTGCATACGTGATAACAATTGTTCGTATGGAGTTGTTGGCTTCAGCTGGATACCGATGAACACACACAATTAATGTCGTTCTGCCAATCTATGAGCGAATACTTATACGCACATGAGATGAGAGACCGTCTATGACACATTTTACATAGCATGATCAAGTGGTGTCCAGTGTGGGCTATGAGGCATCTGGCAAATACATCACAAGCATCACAGACATTGTTCTATCGGTTTGGATACAAAACATTTTAAAAAACAATAACTAAATGGGCACTGATTGAGCGACGCTTTAAGACTGAGTAATGATTGATGACTGAATAAGGGCGCATTGAATAATGAAATCTTCTGTTATTTTGTCGCAGAAAAAGAACGACCACCTGGCGTACCGTTACCAGATACTAAAGGTACTTGGCAGAGGGCGTTTTGGCCAGGTGCTGCTTTGCTTGGACCACAAGACCAAAGAAAAAGTGGCCTTGAAAATGCTGCAGCACTGCATACGGTGAGATTGCACGATGGAAATAGCCACATTTATATCTGGATATGTGCCTAGAACACAACTTGTGAGATTCTAGATTTGATTCTAGATTTGAAGCTTGCGTGACTGCAAGGATCCATACTCTTTGGTTCTATTGGGTAAAGTCACGTAGGTAAAAAATAAAACAACAAAAAAACAACAAAAATCACGACGTTTCGGCCACAGTACAAGCGGCCTTCATCAGGTGAAGGGACCAGACTGTCTCGAAGATCAAACAAAAACTTTTGAGATGATTAACAAGTGTTACTTTCCATGAAAGCAGAACAAATCGGGATTAGAGCATATAGCCTTGTCTTCGGGGGCTCTGCTGGTGGTGTCATCCTAGTTTTTGTACATCCTCATGCCTCTTAAGCGTGCAATAACAAGAGTGTGGCGAGATGGGTTCACGGTTTCTCTCCATAACAAAGAAGAGGTCAGAAAAAGGTGGACCATTGCCAAAAAAGGTTTCGTCAGTGTTACTAATGAATTTGTTGAGTTGTTTTTTTTACCTTGTGCGCTACTGCCAATGCAGTATCACATTTTATTCTTGTTGATTATTTTTTTTTCTCCCACAGCACCTGGCAAACGGACGTGGAAAAAGAGCCGGAAATAATTCTGGCCCTGGATTCCACGGATCTAGAAAACAACCACATCATCAGACTCCACGAATCCTTCATGTTCAGGGGACATTTTACGATGGTCTTGGAGTTTGTCGGGTGAGAAGAAATCGCATCTCTGCAACGCCATCACATTAGTCTATTCGCACAGGATTCTCTGTTTTTTTACGTGGCGTACAAGGTTATTGAGATGTTGGCATGCATATATTCTTAGCTCTTTCGGTAAAGTCACGTTGAAGGGAAACAATATTGTTTTATATATTTTATTATTTTATTGTTTCCCTTCAACGTGACTTTACCGAAAGAGCTAAGAATATGAATTACTGCAGTCACGAAAGCTTTACATCAAAATGTTAGCATGCATTAACAATTTATTTTAAGGCTATATCGGTACTTTTTTAACATGTAAAAAAAAATACACTCGTGGCTTTTTAAATACGCACATTAGAATTACATTATGCATTTACGCTGGAGGAATGCGATGAGCTATAACGTTCTTTGTCACTGATATATCCAGTAGGGGCGGGTAAGAACGTTACAACAACAAACAATACAAAAACATGCTAGTATTGCAAAGTGCCATGAATGTAATAAAAAATCACCCAAACACATACAAATAAAACGAAACCATCCCCATTCTACCAGGCAAAGCCTACTGAAGTATTAACTTTTTTTTTCAGAAGCAACCTGGCCACAAATTATCACACAACAAAGTGGCTTATCATTTGGGAATTTATCACAGCAAAATAATATAAATAATCTCAATTAATATTCTTGGTTCTTTCGGTAAAGTCACGTAGAAGGGAAACAATAAAATAATAAAAATATATTTTTATAAACAAAAAATATAAAATATATTTTTATTATTTTATTGTTGCCCTTCTACGTGACTTTACCAAAAGAACCAAGAAACAATAAAATAATAAAAATATATTCTTTATAAATGTGTTTTTATTATTTTATTGTTTCCCTTCTACGTGGTGACTTTACCGAAATAACCAAGAATATTAATCCCTGCAGTCACGAAAGCTTTAAATCAACATTTAATCTCAATTCATGTTTCTAAATGTGGAGGGGAAAAACCAGAAGAGCCAGAAGAAAATGTCCACGCGACCACGAGGGGAGACAAACTTTCAAACTCCAAATAGAAATATTATACACAACTGTTTACAATTGCTCCCTGGGCCTTACTGGATACATTTGAGCTGAGTGGCACAATTGTGCAAAAAACCCCAGCCAATTAACATGAGATGTTTGCATAATGATTGGAAATAAAATAAACTGCGAACTGACATAAGCTGCACATGAAGCTGATAGCTACCACAAGGCCCTATCCCGCCCGTCAGCAGGATTCATGCACCATGTGGAACAGCAAACCGTCGCAAGGGGCTCCATTATATTTATCTGAACCCAATGAGCAGGTCATGTTTAATCATCATTCCCCTGGCAGAGTTGAGAATTGCCTTTTTTTTACGTGAGCAGAAGCCTTAACCGCATTGAAGCAATCCAAAGCATTGATCACGTGGAAAATACCTACAGTGACCATTCACGATGTCCTGTTTTTTTTGTTGTAGTCAAGACCTGAGAAAGCAGCTCAGGATTGCCAAGCACTTTCCCCTTTCAAGAGTCAGGCTCTACACTCAGGCCATGCTGAAGGCTCTTGTCAAGCTCAAGCAGGAGTCCATCTTGCACGGGGACCTGAAGCCGGTGAGTGAACGCAAAATATCCGAAATGCATCATTCATTCAGTCCTTCTGTATTATTGCATTGAGCCAACTGGTTGTCAGGACGAACTCTCGCGACTCACAAAATAGAAGTCAAAGACCACGCGACTCTTTGTTGTGCTACTCTTAAAATGCATGCTATTTTCTAATTCAGAAATGCACTAAATATTTGGCTGAGGCTTGCTTAAATGCAGGGCATTGCGTATCTCTGCTTTCTTGAGAGCGAACCGCATATTATTTGCTAAATATTCGAATTCACATTCATAATAATTGTGACAACACTGATGCAGCTATAATTACAAATGTCAACGTTAACGACACATTTTTAAGGTATAAATGAATGAGTGAACGACCTTCAACCGATATGCAAATTGTGGTGTTACCTTGCGTCCTGTATGCTTCAAAGTTGTACACATCAAGCACCTCTGACAAGAGCCACAACTTCTTTTCTTTCCAGGAAAACATCCTTGTCAAAAACCATAAAACCGGCAACATCAGAATCACTGATTTTGGCGTCAGTGCCAAAGTTACAAGGTCATGTAAGTGATTTCCCCTGTGTCTGGGTGTGTCTGTGGAGTTAATAGTGTAGGGAGAGGTCGTGTCGTGGTTAGATCGCTGCGCTATGAACCTGACGTACGGAGTTCGATTCCCGTGGTGCTGGCCACCCGTCCTTTTCGTGCCATTCCAGCCTTCATTGGTGCTCGCTGACAGCACTTGCCCCAACAGTCTGTTACAGGCTATACGGGGGATCTTTGTCTTTGTGCGGAGTGGAAGGGTAGTGGCTAGCGTGCTGTGCTTCAAACTCGGCATACGGGGTTCGATTCTCGCTCACGACCAACACCAGTGACGATTGCCTGATCCGGTCCTGGGCGTCCTCTAGGTCGACTCAGCCTCAAATTAGTACCTCTTGCAGTTTGTAAACATCGCCACTGGGTAGACAAAGGCGGCTGGACATGATGCTGGCCACCCTCTCTCCTGTGTTGCCGTGCCGGCCTGAATAAGTGCTCGTTAGCAGCACTTGCCCCGACAGCCTGTTAAGGCTATACGGGGAATATTTGTCTTTGGAGTAGTGGAATAGTGATTAGGACTCTACTACACTACACTCCCTGTAACACGTTTTCAATTCCCAACCGTGGAAAACACTGAATTGGCATGTTTTGTTTATTTCACAAACCTTACGAATTGGCTGTGTTTGGAGGTGGCGGGTTTAACGACACATTTATACTTACGCGATGTAACCCCAAAAAAGCCTATTTTGCACTGGCAGTTGGTATTTAAACAGGGCCAGGGTCTGCCGCATCGAAACGTAGCCTAAAAGAGCATAAGTGGGTGCAAATGTAGCTGTCACGCGTGCATTTGTAGGTCCTCACTTAACCTAGCGAGACAAAGCATCTCAAAGAGTGGCATTCATGTATTGGTGGCTCTGAGACAATGGGGGAAATTCCACTTCCCCATGGTGCAACCACTTTAAACCACTTATTCAGTGTTTAACTTTATCGCCTCTTAATCAGGATTTCAATTTACAACTTTGCAATCTGTGAGTCGAGCGCTCTATCGCGGCACCACTTGACCGGTAAATAGAATGAAATGAACGTGTGTGCACTGAAACACTTCGACGACGACACTGGACTTGTGTCTTCTTCTTTATTATTATTATTTATTTCTTTGACGGCTAGGACAGCTCCGCGTTCCTTCCCACGTAAGCGCCGCTCGCTCCGCCTATCACGCGGTGTGAGTTGTTGCTGTCCCGCGCACGGCTCGCTCCCCGCTCCCCGCTGGCAGACGGCGCGCGAAGAGGCGGCCCCGGGACCGCCTCGGGACCGCCGACGTTCCGGAGGCGCGAGACGTCGCCCTGCTTCCAGACTGCCCACACTGACCCCGAGCCTCTTCCTGCTTCCGCCTTATAACCCCTCTTCCGCGTCACCAAGCCCCACCTCTAGCCACGCCCCCCTCCCCCCCCCCACCTTACGAACCCTCCAGATGGTTCCCCACGAGCACCCTTGAGCTCCGCCTATGAACTATGGCCCAGATGATCCCATCCACCTGATTGGCTAATGGCTGAAGCGGCGGAGCCTATCCCACCGATGGGCGACCGTCGGGGTGTACTCTCGTATTGCACTTTGTATGTGGAACGTCTTTCATGGCCCACATAGCCAGCCATGCCCTGTGCTTAAATGCGCCGATATGTGCGTGTG